>NC_135481.1:71382322-72007322 GCF_052094955.1 Ictidomys tridecemlineatus | reverse complement strand
CTGGAACCCTGAAACCACTAGAAGAATGCCTAGGGGAAAACGCTTCCAGACATTGGTAGAAGTAATAATTTTATGGATGGGACCTGAAAAGCCCAGGAAACAAAGCAAAAATTGCCAAATGGGATTGCATCAAACTAAAACACTTCTGCAAAACCAAAGAAACAAAGAGTGAAGAGACATCCTATGGAAAGGAATAAATTATTTGCCAGCTTGTCATCTGACAGAGGGGTTAATATCCAGAATGAAGAACTGAAAAACTTAACAATATATAAACAAGTAATCTTTTTCTTAAGAAAAATGGGTAAATTATCAGAATATACACTTCTCAAAAGAAAAATACACATGGCCAATAAATATGTGAAAAAGTAATCGATGTCATTAGTTGTCAAGGAAACATAAATTAAGACTACAATTAGAAATCATCTCATCCCAATTAGAATGTCAACTACTAAAAAAAATGCTGGTGTGGATGTGGAGAATAAATAACTCTTATACATTGTTGATGGGAATGTAAATTATTATTCTCCAACTGTTGTGGTTTAGATATGATGTGTCCCACAAAAGCTCATGTGTAAGACAATGCATGAGAGCTCAGAGGTAAAAGATTGGGTTTTGAGAGCCTTAACTCAATCAGTGAATAAATCCTCTGACATGGATTAACTGAGTAGTAATTCAAGGTAAGTGGGCTGTGGCTGGAGGAGGTGGATCCCTGGGGGCATGCCATTGGTGTATAGATTCTGGCTTTGTTGCGCTGACCTCACTCTTTCTGCTCTCCATCAACAGGTGAATTGCTTCCCTCCTCCATACTCTTCTGCCATGATGTTCTGCCTCACCTCAGGCCCCAAGGAATGGAGTCAGCAGTCTATGGAAACAGAACTCTAAAATCATCAGCCCCCAAAATAAACTTTTGCTCCTAAAGTTGACTAAAACATCCACTATGGAGAACAATATATAGGTTTTTCAAAAAACAAAACATAAAACTACAATAGGGTACAATTATCCCACTTCTGAGTATATATCCAAAGGAAAATAATCAGCATGCAAGAGAGATATCTGCATGATCATGTTTGCTGCACCACTGTTCCCAATAACTAAGATATAGAACAGCTTGGGTACCCATGAACAGATGAATGGATAAAGAAAATATAGTATACATGAACAATAAATATTATTCAACCATAAAGACTAATGAAATCTTATAATTTGCAATGAATTGGATTAAACTAGAGAATCTTAAGTGAAATAAAACAGACAGTCAAGCAATGCATATTCTCTCTCATATATATAAACTAATTTTTTTTAATCAACTTGAAATTAGAATAGTGATTACTAGGGAGTAAAAGGGGTATAGTGGAAGGAGAGAGGTATAGGGATAGAAGAAAGTTGGTTGACATGATCAATTCACGCTTGATCCTGTTAAGTATCCCAATAATTCATACGGAATCCCATTAATATGTAAAATATATGTTAATTAAAATAAGTAAATAAAAGGAAAAGAAGGAAATAAAAGATATCTGGATCAGGAAGGAAGAAATAAATGTCTTTACAAAAGACATGATTGTCTATGTAGAAAATCTTAAAGAGTCATCAAAAAACTGGAAATTGTAAGTTATTATAGTAAAGATGCAACATATAAAGCTAAGATAAAAGCTATTTGCATTTCTGCATAGCAGTAATAAATCAACTTTGAAATGAAATACACAATACCATTTACATTAGCACCTTTCAAAAATGAAATAGTAGTTATATACCTAATAAAATATGCACAAGAGTTATATGAGGAAAATCACAAAATCCTAAAAAAGCAAATCAGAGAACTAAATAAATAGATAATCTATATTCATGGATTAGAAGACTCTATATTACCAAATGTAAATTTTCCTAACTGGATATATTGATTCAAATGCAATCCCAATCAAAATACCAGGAAGTTATTTTGTGAATATTGACAAACTGATTACAAGTTTATAAAGAAAAGAGCCAAGAGGGTGGTGAAGCTCAAGCAGCAGCGCAGCCTCAACAGTGTGTGGCGGGATACATAGTACCCATCATAAGCTCCTAAGAGTCACCTTCTATGTATCCCAGCAGCACCATGAGATCCAATCCTGCCATCCAAGCTGCCCTTGACCTCACAGATGTGTACTGACAGGGCAGCCCTTTGACACAATTAAGGTGAAGATACAAACGTTCCCTGTCTTGTACTGAGGCCTCACAGGTTGCTGCCTAAAGACCTACTCACAGGTGGGTTTCTGTGGCTTCTGCAAGGGCACCAGCTGGACTCTGATGGCCAACATCATGGAGAATTCGATGCTCTTTGCCCTAAGGCTTCTGCCAGAAGATGGTAAGGGGAACAATTGGGTCGTACAAACAGGCAAAGTTGAGTGATTTGCAGAAGGTACCCACAGGGTCCTTCGCCTTCACCTAGCTTGTGCTCTGCCCGACAGAGCTCATGAAGGGCCCTCTGCAGACCACATATGAAATGGAGATGCCAGGAAAGATAGCCAAGAGCCAGAATATAGTTTGGTCTGTTGTTAAAACTATCCTTAGATATCCTTATCCTTGGGCTTCTACCATGTACTCTCCAAGTGCTTTGCTTTGAAAAGTACAAGGCTGTTTCTTCTCTGCTGGCTATGAACTGAGCCCATCCTTTTTATGCATCAGGGAGATCAAAAGATGAACTAGGCCCTGTGTCTTTGCTAAGTGGTGAAATTGGTAGAATTTGCCTGTGGCTTGCTATATACCCTGTGGATTGGGTTAAATCTAGAATTCAAGTTCTTTCCATGTCTGGAAAACAGGATTTATTGGAATCTTTCTAGGAGTTGTGAATAATGAAGGAATAACAGCCTTATATTCTGGACTGAAACCTACTATGATTCCTCCATTCCCTGCCAATGGGGCACTATTTTGGGGCTATGAATACAGCAGGGAGTTGATGAGGAGCCAGTTGGAAGAAACTGAAGTGTCTTGGTGGGCCTGGATCCAGGCACAGGCGTTTTAGGACTATTGTTCATCTCATGGCTTCACAGAATACGAGAACAATGTGGAACGCTTTTTAATTCTTGGGAATTTTGCCTTTGTCTTCACTTGTTCTACCCTAAATCTTAAGCTTTATAAAAGGACATCTATTTTACATCTACTTTCTGCCTACATTGTATTGCTCTTACCCTTGATAGAATATACTGGATGGCTGATGGCCCTGTGCACCTAACTTGAAAGGCTGAGTATAGTTTCACTAGGGCATTATTTCTGCATAAATCCGCAAGTATACATGCATTTTGGACAGTATACATGCATTTTGGATGTTGAGGGAAACATAATTTGGTTTCATGTTTAATCTCATGTATCAGAAAACCCAGAAGTGACTATTTTTCACTAAATGGTTATAAATTATTTTTTAAACCATCGTAGATGTAGGGTCTCTTTAGAAGTCCACTAAACTTGTGCATTGGCAAGTTAAAGTTTTCATATGGTGCCTGAAAACTTAAATATCCATACAGATTTTTAGTTGACTATACCTGCATACTGGTGTATCCACATTCTTGATCAAGCTTCAGAGTAGGCATCTTGGATTTTCCCAAGAAGCTTTATTCTTAGTGCCATTCATTTTCCAGCTGGGCTCATATTCCACAGTTGACAATGTTGCTAGATGTAGACTAGATGATCAGATCTTTAGGAAGCAGTGGTGGCCTTCACCAATCTCCCTTTTTCTCCTTTACCAAAAAGCTTCCCCTGTGCTGGGCTGTAGATTCAGGAAAGAACCCAGAGATGTGGGCTGTGTTGTGCTGTGTTATTTGATGATAGCTGATACCAGTTCTGAACCTAATTCCATCTCTGGGTCCTGGCCTGGGTAGAATTGTGGGCATTGTGTTGGCCCAGTTCCAGGGCGGCTGAACCACTTTGGATCATCCATCGTCCTTTCTGCCCTACCAATCAGAAGTCCTTCCAGGGAACAGAGAGTGGCAAAGTCAAAAGAAGCCTTTTCTCCCTGTTTGGTAAACAAATAGTAGCAGTGTTCATGGGTGATGCCTATTCTCTCAGAACTAGAAAGAGCTTAGTGCTTCTATTTCACTGTGAATGATGGCAAGACTGACCCATCCTGATGTTTACCTCAGAACCCACAACTACTTGCCATGCTTTTTCAGTGTTGGAACCTTCTGCATTTGGGCCTGGCAGTTTATGAGTTTTAAAGTATATAGATGAGGTGTGAGTTTATAAAGCAGATAACATAAGAAACACAATTTTATTAAACTAGGTGGTATGTAATATATGTTCCAACCAGAACAAAGCCCACAATTCATCTGATGATCCCCATAGATTTGGGGTGGGTAGCTGTGATATAAGAGGGTCATTCTTATCACCACTGACATCATGCTATAGGGACATTCTCAGTAAGAAGTGCTCTTGAACAGCCTGTGAAACCAAAATCAAGCAGGCTGACAATTTTAACAAGTCTTAATTTGTGTGTCTGTGCCTGTGGGCAGAATGTAAATGCTGGGCAACACCTTCAGTTTCCTTCAGCTTTCTGCTATGAGTCAAGCCTCTGGCAACTCTTAGAGTGTCAGAAGAAGAGGGTCAGGGAAATAAGGTGCTACTGAATAGGATGGAGACCCCAGGACATTTAGGGCAGGGATGTTTGTCATGCCTGATATGCTCCAGAGCTAGAGCTGGTCCTCCATTTGCTCTTACTATATGAGAAAACCATTGGATTCTATTTTTCTCTCTACACATAAATATTCAGTAGCTACTGAATGGTGCTTCATCAGAACAGGCATGAATTGAAGCAAAATAAAACAGAAGACTGGCTTCTAAGCAGAAAACTGCTTTAGAGTCCATAGCTATCTGCATGGTGGCCAGGAGCTTGTGCATGTTAGCTCTTTTGGCAATAGATCTTCTCACAAGCTGTCCATTCAAGATCTATCTAAATAACTTCCATAGAAATAGTCTGCGGCAAGTGGAAGTGAAGAAAGGAAACCCAAGACTGGAGAATTTCCTTTTCTTTCTATTAGCTTAATTTGTGATTCAATATTTGGGTACAGTTTGTACCATTTCAGATCTCTACTCTGGACAAAAGTATAATAACTTGAAATATTGTGTCTAAAGAAATTTGAGGGTTCTATCATTAAATTATTAACCTAAGAACTAAATAAAGATAGTCAAAAGGCCCAGAAGAACCAGCACAATATTGAAAAAGAAGATGCGAACTATAACTACCTAACTTCAAGACTTACCTAAATAGCTACAGTAATCAAAAGACTATGATATTGATGAAAAGATATCAAATTTATCAACTGAACTGAATACACAGACTAGAAATTGACCCAGATAAACTAGTCAACTGACTGTTGCCAGGAGCAAAGACATTACTGAAGCATAGCTAATCATTTTAATGAGTGGTGCTGGAACAACTGGACATACCCCAAACCCATGCAAATAGAAACCTAGACACATCCTTCATAAAAATTAACATAAAGGACATCTTATAATTAAATGTAAAATTCAAAACCAAAAACTTACAAGGTAACAGGAGAAACATAGATGACTTTCTCTATGGTGATGACATTTTAGATACACTAAAGGCACAATCCATAAAGGAATTAATTGAGCAACTGCATTAAAATTAAAATCTTTTGATCTGTAAATGATGAATATTTTTTAATCGAGAGATTAAAAAGAAAACCCAGAGACTGGGATAAAATATTTTATAAAGATACATCTGATAAAGGACTGTTTTACAAAACATACAAAGAACTTGTAAGACTCAACATTTAAAAATATGATTAAAAATTTCTCAAAGGCATTAAACCATAGTTCACCAAAGATGATACACAGAGGACCAATAAGCATATGAAAAGATTCTCGGTGTGATATGTCTCAGAGAAATGCAAATTAAAACAGCAAATGCCTACAAAAACAGTTTGGTGTTTTTCTATATAAACTTAAACATTCTTTTACTTTACAATTTAGCAATTGTGCTCCCTGGCATTGATCCAAAGGAGTTAAAAACTTATGTTCACAGTAAAATCTTCACATGCATATTTATAGTGGCTTTATTCACAATTGGCAAAACTTGGAAGCAACTGAGATGCCCTTCAGTAGGAGAGTAGATAAACAAACTGCAGTATATCCACACACTAGAATATTATTCAGTGTTAGAGATGAAAGAAGCTATTAAGCCATGGAAAGACATTGTGGGACCCTCAATGCATATTACTCAGTAGAAGAAGCCAACACCAACAGCTGTGTATTTTATGATTCCAACCAAAAGACATTCAGGAAAAGGCAAAGATTATAGAGATAAGAACATAGTCAAGGCCTGCTAAGGTTTGGAAGAGGGGAGGTAGAGTGGAAGAGACACTTAGGGTAGTGGAAATACTCTGTATGATGCTGCAGTGGTGGATACATGTTGTTATACAGACATTTGTCTAAACCTACAGAATGTACAACACCAGTGGTGACACTTATTGTAAAATATGGGCTTTCAGTAATTATGGTGTCAATACAGGTCTATCAGTACTGTTCTGGTGAAGGATGCTCTCAGAGCGGGAGGTTCTATATTAGTTGGGACAGAGGGTACTATAGGTTGGAGGTGGATTGTTCCCCAGATGTTTATATGTCGGAAGTTTGGTGTTCAGTGTGGTACTGTTGGGAGGTGGTATGAAACCAAGATGTGGGGCCTACCAAGAAGGAATAAGGTCATTAGAGGTGCTGCCTTTAGAAATAATTAAAGTAATTATCAGAGCACTGGTTAATTCTCATGAAAGGACTGGAGTAAGAAAGCAAATGGAATGCCTCACCTTTTTCTGGCTTCCTGTCTCATTATGTGATCTGTCCCTCTCATATTTACTCCCACCATGACACAATCTACCACACTGTTGTATGGGCAGAGTGTTCATCATCCAAATCTGTGAGCTAAATAAATTTACTTTGTTTATAAAGGACCAGTCCAGGATTATTTTTTATAGAAATGGAAAATGTACTAATACAGGAGAAAGAAATCCCTATACCATCTGCTGAATTTTGCTGTAAACATGAAACAGCTCAAAAAATTGTTAAAAATCATTGTGAAATGAAGGGGTGGAGGATTTGAGGATGCACAACAAAAATGTCTGGAACAATAAGAAAAGTGTCAGATTTATTGAATAGCTTTTTTTGGGGGGGTTGTAATATTTGTGATATTAGGCATTTACTTTGTCATTTTAATTACAATGTAAATAAGCCTGTTCTTCATAATTTTCTATTCTCCTTTTAAAAGAGGATATCAAAGGTATTAAAACGTAAGGCCACAAACTCCTGTATCTGCCCTTAATAAGCAATTATTTGAACACTTAGATAAGTATATTTAGAAACTGTGACTTCGTCCAAGGCAAGCCTATTGCCATTCTTCTACACCTAAAATACTTATAGAATTGCATGATAAATTATGTTTCTCTTAAGGATAGTATACCATGAAAAAAAAATCTCATACATTCATTGTAAGAAAAGAAGCTTCCCATAATCTTAACTGAGCCAGGATTTCTGTGAAATAATGAAAATGTAAAAATAGGTTTGGGAGAAGATTTATCAAAGGTATCTATTAATGAACACGAGGATCTTTTTGAATAAAAAACAGAAACAAAGTTATTTATCTTGCTATTATTTTGGGTAGCATAATGTAAACAAATCCTGTTATATAAAAATTATAATCTAAAATTGTTTATCTAATCCAAAAAATAAGATTTTAATATGCCTTAAATGACTATAAAAATGGGTCCATATTTTAAACCATTTTCAAAATGGTTTGAGCTCCATAAAACTATTGTAGTGCTTAAAAATATTGCTAGTCATTTTTTTCTTTATGTAATATCTTTTTGCTTCATTGTTTACTATAGAGTTCTTATGGGAAAATTCTATTCACTGCCTGTATTAATATTTTGCAATTTATCTCCAGGTACATGGGACAATGAGACATTTCATTAGAAAGCTGAAAAAGAAAGAAAATTATCTTTATGAATATTTTCTGTTATCTTAGTAGCTAAAGATTCACTTAAATTCCATGGGACAGCCTTTGAAAGTAAATGTATGAGTACATGAGTATATAATATAAAAAATAAAATATGCATATAAATAATCATAAATTTAAAACACAATACTCAAATCACCATGTTATTTTGGAAGCCTATCATTTTCTTCAGCTAACTCATTTATTAAGTGATTAGGTTGTCTTAATTAAATGTTATTTTCTTTCTCACTTTAATATCTATAAAATGAACTATTTCTTGTATCTGCATATTTTGGAAATGAGGAAAATTTTGGTCATCAAATAATTGACATTGCTTAATATAACACAAATCAGATATGCTTTGCAAATGAGTGGCATATGTACCTACATAAGGCCAATTCAATCATGCTTATCAAGAGGTCAGTGTTGTAAGCTAAGAAATCTTTGTGTAAAAAAATGCCTCTGAAAGGTAAAATACTATTATTCCACCTTATGATAATTTTTATGTATTAGGATATAACACAAATACTCAGTAATAGTGCTGTTTTCTTTGTTTTTGAAATTAAATTTTAATAAGTAAAATAAGTATTTGAATATAGAGTATCACATCTTGCCCTTTCTAATGAGTCTAGTAATATGAAGTGCCTTTACACATTTTGAAGAAAAACATACTACATCCAATATTAAAATATTTACATAATCATTTTTTAGCATTACATTTTTCTGAAACTTCCTAAAAAATATCCAAGTTTTATTTTTTTATTAAATGATTGGACATATTTTATTGTAAGCTCTGTTGTATTATAATCCTCTGAAATATTTTTTTCCTTAGGGATCTATTCTAGGTTATCTTCCTAGAAGATGTCATTTTCAAATACATCTCCATGACTTGAATTAACACATAAATCCAAATGCAGAGCAATTCTATACCTTCAATCACCTTTTTTTCTAACTTCCACATCCCTGTATCCAACTGTTTCATGTGTCTCTTTTTGTGGGTCTCACAACAGCATCAAAGTCAGTGTGATCAATACTGAGTCCTTCAGCTTTCCTCAACTTCCATATTTGAATGTTACCATCATTCACTTAATAAATTTGAAACATAGCAATCATTAATTCTGTCTGTAAATAGATATAAAATTGTCAAGAACAACTCTTTAAATGTATATAAACTTTCCAGTACCACTTCTTCATAATAGCGCATAACCATCTCCCACACTGCATACAGCAGGAGTGTTTTTCTAAAACTTTCTTGCTTAAAAATTCTAAGTGGTTCTCTATTTGACAATAGAATATACACTAAATTTTAAAAGATGGTATCTAAATCTGCTTGGTTGCTACACCAAAATACTATAGAATAAGTGGCTAAAACCACAGAAATTTATGGTCTCACAGTTCTGAAAGAAGTCCATGATCAAAGTGTTAGCAACTTCCTAACTTATAGTTAAACACAATGGCATTGTGCCCTCCCATTATTTATTCTCCATGTGTAATCATAGAGATTGCAAGCCAGTTGGTTTCTCTTCATATAAGGACAATGATACTATTACATCAAATTCCCATTCTAATGACATAATTTAACCCTAATTACTTCCTTAGAGGCCTCATCTCCAAATATAGTCACACTGGGTATTTGGCTTAAACCTACGGATTTGAGGAGGGCATAAACATTTAATCCATAACATGTGGATATGAATTAAGAGCTGGTTTCTGTTATCCATTCCCTTTTTTTATTACTAAATCTTCATGTTTGCTTTATTCAATAATTATTATTCTAGCACCTGCAATTTTCTAGGCAATTAATTAAATACAACCTCTGAAGGGAGACCAAATACTCTTTCTTTATGTTCACAAAACTTTTATTTATTGAGGAAAGACAGCAAGTAAATATTCAAAGGCAATGTCCACAAAGATATTTTCAAAATTAGGATATTCTCTACCTTCATGCATCTTCCCTACCTCTGTCTTCAAGATCTACCCTATTCTCTCTTTCTCAATCTTTCTTTCTCTCTTTTTTTTTCATGTGTGCATGGATTATCTATTTACTATAAACTGAAGCAGACTCTACATGGCCTATGATGTCAAATCATACTGCAGCAATAGAACATGATCAATTTTTTTTCTCACTTAATGTGTTGACCATCTCTGACTAGGAGAGTAGAGATGATGACTTCCTGTATTCATCATTACACACCTGTAATCTAACAGTGATTGACATATACTGAGTAACTGACATTCAACAAAAATTCATTGGGTATTGTTGGATCCTATACCACATTTCTTGTACAGCACATCCAATCCTTTGGGCTAATAATGGATCTTATCATGACAAAAAGAAAGTAAAGTTGTAGTAGTCAATCATTGTATTAAAAAATTTTCAATTCATTTATTTACTACAAAAATATTCATAGTACTTAATATGAAACTATGAACTATAAATCATCAAAACACATTATATCTTGTTTTATTGAAATGACTGTAGTGTATAATTGTTTTCTCATGGCATCTCTTAGAATGATTAATCTGTATAGCTGGGTTTTGTTTAACACTTCTGTATTATCTTTTTCTTTCTTGACATTTAGACTCTCCACAAGGACTATGGTGCCCTTAATTCTCAACATTTGTAAACTAATAAGTGACAAAATTACAATGCTTCCATGGATCAAGGAATCACATGGAAGTTCATTTTACAGAACTATCTTACATTAGCTCATTAAGGCTCATCATAAAAGGCACTGTAGAACCTAAGGTCCTATTGTCAAAAGAACTAAATAAATAACCTCATTAAAATTTAACTGAGAATACATGAATTGAGGAACAATTAGTGTTTTCATGACAATTTAGGAGCTAATTAGTTCCAATGGTGGGGGGTTAAGATTACAGTTCCTTTGAAAATTTGGACTGCTGAAAAAATACTGATATACAACATAAAAAATTTATGAAAAAACAATAGTAATATAAAACACCTTACAAATTGACCATAATGAATATTAACAAATTCAGTACCTTGAACTTTGTGAGATCTTTAGGCAATCACAAATCAAAGAATAATCACAGGCAGTAACAGATTATTCTGAGAATATAGATAAACCAGAATCATCTGATTACTTGAAAACTTATTAATTTTCTTATTGATTCTCATAAAATATGGATTCTGATTTGTTAAGTCTTAGGTAAGGAAGACCTGGGATTCTATATTTTAAAATGACATACAGAAGATATTCCCTAACTTTTTACTTTCTCAGAACTGTCAGTGTTTTGTTTTGTTCCTGGGACACTTAGGACAAATAATTAAGTAGTCACTTTTAAATTACAAGAATAGTCCAAATAACTTTAAAAGTGTTTATACCTTAAAATTTTAACTGCTATTTGAAAAAGTATCAAATGCAATTGAAAAAGAATATTTTTATTTTATTATTAACTGATGCCTATTATTTACTGGGGAGTATACGAGCAAGTCTTGGGCACTGCACAACTTCTCAAGCTTTGGAATCAGGTTGGCTGCCATTACCCTCATTTCATGTTCTATATGGACTTTTTCAGCACCTGTTTCTCATCACAGTGATTATCATTAAGCCAAACCATTGACTTCATGTTATTTTTTCCCTACCTTAACATGAATAATTCCTTTTCAGACTTTATCTTGCATAGTTCTTGAGATTCCTTGGCAATAACAGAGAAGTAATGAGTAGGCTTATATAGTGAACGCAGCTTAACTCTGTGTTTTTATTTAATTTACATGTGGCCAATTATGTTATATGGTTTCAAATATACTTGTGAACAAACACGAAAGGATTTATATATCTGCTTAGTTGTAGCATCAATCAAAGCACACAAATTTCATGTCATTATTTATATTATATTCAATATTTTAAAATTTAGTATGAGGCCCAAGTTTCATTCCCGGGCATCTCCACCAAAAAAACAAAACAAGGCAAACAAACAAAAGTAAATAAAAATGATTAAATTACTCTGTGAATCTATTATTTAGTTAGAAAAAAATGAGTAGGTTATTTTGATATGTGGTGTGGTTGAGGTCCCCACAACCAACTTCAGGTTTAATGATTTAAACTAAGAACTCATAGTACTTAGAAAAGCTATCATAATCACAGCTCTGATTTATTTTACACACACACACACACACACACACACACACATACACACACAGATGAAAAGAGTAGAATAAAATGGTGTATGGGTGAAGTCCAAGAGAAACTGAGAACAAACCTGTAGATTCAAGGAGTTAGTGTTTTATTCTATCAGTGACAATGTGTGGCGACATGTATGAAGAGCACACCAATCAGTGGTATCCATGATTTCTAATCAGTCTCTTAGACATACAGAGTTCTATGGGACTGATCTTGTTACCCAGACTCCGAGTCCCTCAAAGTCAGGATGATATAAGAAGGTCCAAGGCCTCAGCCCTCCTACTGTTGGCAAAGGCATCAGTCTTCTCAAGTTTCATACATGACAAGCCCCAGTCCAGTCTGAAAGTAAATGATTTCTCCATAGATCCAAGGTGTGCATATCAGCTGTGTGGTCCATATTGGGGAGGATAGATTCAGAAAAGTAACCATATGAATTAGGCTCATAACATTTTTTCATGGGATACTAAAGTGTGGTGTGGAAACAGCTATGTGAGCTCTGACAGAGCATCCTAATGGCCCTGTGAATATTCTACTTTTGAGATAGTGATCAGCCAATGAAGGGCATAGTGAGATCATCTAAAGCACACAGCATAATGGAAGGGCCACTAGTAATGTTTCCAAGGGTAGTACTATTTCTGAAGCATATGCATGAAGCCAATACATGGCCCACACCACATTCTCCCGGATCCATCAGTATTAACAAAACCATACAGTCCCCCAAGGACCAAAAAACAGAAGCATCCCACCTCTGAAGAGTGGTTACAGGTTTCCAAATGCCCATCTCACTTAGACAGGTGTCTAAATCCCAGACCATACAGTAAAATATTTTCCCCATCTTCTGATTCTGAAAGTACAAGGAAAATGAAGTCCTATTCATCCTCTCTAGCATAAACAGAATTGATATCCTCAATCACATCATTTAGTTTATCTCTTCAACTGTGTGTGAACACAAACATCAAATTGTCAAATCAGACTTAGGTGGTGTCAGGCTTATAATATTCTCAAGGAAATAGGTACAGAAGAAATGAATGGAGGCTTAAGAACACTTGTGGTTCCCCTGATCTTTCTTTCCTTCATCATATCCTGTGGCCTAGAGTAATAGATAATGTTATTTCATATAAAGTTCAGGCCATCTCACAAAACAGATCGCCTTTAAGACATAAAAGCAATCATGATATTCACTGGGAAAAATAAGAGGCCCAGAATAGCCAATGCAATTCTTAGAAGGAAGAAAAGTGAAGCAGGAGGCATCACAAAAGCAGACCTTAAGTTATACTACCATAGATATAATTTCTATTGTATATATAGTAATATATATATGTATTTCTATATATATAAGACTATATATAAATACCTACTACATTATATACGTGTAGGAGAGTTCCTACAGAATGGGAGATATAATTTATATAGTATATATAGTAGAAAAATAGTACCAAAGACAGCATGGTATTGGCAGCAAAATGGACATGAAGATTATTGGAACAGAAGACAGAGACAACTCTACAAAAATACAGTACATACTATACTCATACTACACAAAGACACATAAACATACATTGGAGAAAATAAAGCCTTTTCAACAAATGGTGGTGGGAAAACTAGAAATCCATATGTAGCAGAATAAAATTTAACCCCTATTTCTCACCCTGAATGAAACTCAACTCAAAGTGATCAGGGACCTAGACATTAGACCTTAGACTCTGCACCTACTAGAATAAAATGTAGGCCCGACTCTTCATCATGTCAACTTAGGAACTGACTTCCTAAACAAGACTTCTAAAATGTAAGAAGTATAATCAAAAATAAAGAAATGGAATGGTATCAAGTATAAAAGCTTTTTCACAGCAAAGGAAATAAACAAGAACGTGAGGAGAGTTCCTACAGAATGGGAGAAAACCTTTGCCACACACACCTCAGATAGAGCATTAATCTCCAGGATATACAAGGAACTCAAAAAACTTCATACCAAAACAAACAAATAGATAGATAGATAGATAGATAGATAGATAGATAGATAGATAGATAAAAATAAGCCAATAAATAAATGGGCAAAGGAACTGAACAGACACTTCACAGAAAAGCAATACAAATGGTCAAAGATATATGAAAAAATGTTCAACATCTCTGGGAATTAGAGATATGAAAACCAAAACTCCTCTAAGATTTCATCTCACTCCAGTCAGAATGGAAATTATCAAGATTATAAGTAATAGTAAATGTTGTTGAGGATGGGACAAAAAGGGTTCACTCATACATTGCTGGTAGGACTGCAAATTGTTGCAACCACTCTGGTAAATATTATGGTGATTCCTCAGAAAACTTGGAATGGAACCACCATTTTACCCAGTTATCCCACTCCTTGGCATATACCCAAAGGACTTAAAATCAGTAAGACACAATGATAACAGACATGTAAATGTTTATAGCAGATCAATTCACATTAGCTCAGCTATGGAACCAACCTAGGTACCCTTCAACAGACGAAAAGGTAAAGAAAATGTGATATATATACACAGTGGGATATTACTCAGCCATAAAAAGAATGGCTTTATAAAGACTTTTGCAGGTAAATGTATGGATCTAGAGACTATCATGCTAAGTAAAATAGACTAACCCCCACCCCCCTCAAAAAAAAGATCAAATGTTCTCTCTATATGTAAATGCTAACACACAATAAGGGAGGAGTGAAAATAGAAGTTCATTAGAATAGGCAAAGGAGAATGAAGGGAAGGGAGAGATATGGGAATAGGAAAGATAGAAGAATGAATCACACATAACTTTTGCTATGTTCATATATGAATGCACTACCAGTGAAACTCCACATCATGGAGTTTCAACCACAAGAATAGGATCCTAATTAGAATAAATTATACTCCATGAATGTATGTCAAAATACTCTCTACTGACATGTATACCTAAAAAGGAATAAAAAATGAAAGAGATGAAATATGTTCACCCAGTCTGTATGACATTTGTCAGAGAGCCAAGTCCTATTAATCCATTGATCTCAACTTGGTTACCATAAGCATTCCTAAAGTAACCATGAACTACTCAAAGCATACTATAAATGAGGCCTCTTCTCTTAGAAAATAACATTTTCCTATTTATATCATACCAGTTAGCAGACTGTTTATAAAGAAATTAGATCAATTTACCTAGCTTTTCTTTTTCCAGGAACATCTTCCTCTCTGTCCCAGATGTATTCATTAATTATTAAAGAAATTAAACATAGTCCTGGTGTTTAAAACTCCTTTATCTCTATTTTATTGTTTCAAAGAATGATATGGAAGACAAAGTATTAGAAACTTATTCCATGTCACTATCTATTTCAAGTCCTTAGTTACCATGCCAATTTTGACTAGTTATAATGAGCATGCATTACATATTGTAAAACTCCTCTGAAAAATAAATATACACACATTATACATAATAGTAGGGTTCATGTTGACATATTTATAAATGCATATAATAGTTTATTTCATCTTAATCCCCAATACATCCTCCTTCCCTCTCCTCCTCCCTCTTTTCCAACTACCTCTACTCTACTGGTCTATCTTCTATCCATTTATTTTTAATTGGTGCATTATACTTATATAAAATTGGAATGTGTTGTGATACATTCATACATGCACATATCATAGTTTGGTGAATTTCTCTGTAGTTGCTCCCCTTTCCCATCACTCATTCTGCCTTCTTGGTTGCTCACTTCTACTCTACTCTCACCCTTCTATTTTCATGAGATCTCCTTTTTTATTCTTTTTACTATTGATCTCATATAGAGAAAATATTTGACCTTTGACTTTCTGAGTCTGGCTTATTTTACTTAGCATGATGTTCTTTAGTTTCATTCATTTCCCAAAATATTCTTGTATATGGCTGAGTAGAATTCCATTGTGTTTGTATATAATAAAATAAAACAAAGCATATAAATAAAGCACACACACACTTTCCTAGTCTACACACACACACACACACACACACACACACACACACACATATAATTGTGTGTATAGATGCACAACATTTTTTTATCCATTTTTCTACTGATGGGCACCTAGGCTGGCTCCATAACTTGGCATTTATTAATTGTATTACTATATACATTAGTGTGCATGAATCACTACAGTTTGCTGCTTTTATTATTTTGGGTAAATACCACTAAGTGGGATAGCTAGGTCATATGGTGGTTTCATTCATAGTCTTTATAGGAATATCTATTATGCATTCCAAAGTGGTTGTTCTAATTTGAAGTCCTATCAGCAATTTATAAATATACAATTTTTCCCACATCCTCAACAGCAATTTTGTTATTTATATTCTCAATGATTGCCATTCTAGGTAGGGTGCATTGTCTTCTGATAATTTCAATTGACACATAATATTTGTACATTTTATGAGGTACAATACGATAGTTTGATACATCTGTACAAGGTGTGATCAAATCAGGGTAATTATTATTTCTACCACCTCCAATACTTATCATTTCTATGTGTTGGAAAACTTTAGCCTCTTTTAGTTAATTTGAAATATATTATGAATTATTGTAGTTGTTAATTACCTCAGTGTTCTATAGAACATCAGAACTAATTATTTGCTAATTGTGTTTTTATTATTAACACCTATTAATTATACAAATTAATGGGTGGCGTTACCACATGAGTATATTCTGCATTGATCATATCAACCCTCCCTTTTACCTAAATCTCTTGACTTAGCTTTTCTGTCTTCTGTTCTTTACTAATAATCTCTCTTCTACTTTCAGGTCAACTGAGTTTGGTTTTATTTTTGATGTATATGTATATATTTTTGCTTTGTTTTATATTTTGTTGTTGTTTTTAGTTTCCACATAGTGCATTGCTTTTATAAAAAGAAAAATCAACTTTTTTTGTCTCTTGATAGACAAATTTCATTATAAACCCCAAACAGGAAGATGTTGACATAACATCCTACTATAAATTTTATTTACTACTTGAATTATAAAAAGAATGTGCCACCTTTTAGATTCTGAAAACTACAAATAATACATATTTAATGTCTGCCAATTTGTTAACTGATTCACTTTATTTTAACTTCTACAAAAGTTGAAAAGCAAATAACATGGGGATCTTCTTCCTTAAAATATGAAGTTTAATTTTTTTTCTTTTTTCTAGTATGCTTGCTTTTTAAATAAAGAAATCTATGATATGGCATACTGTAGGCATTAATTTGCTTTCTTTTTTAATATTTATTTTTTAGTTGTACACAATACCTTTATTTTTTAATTTATTTTTCTGTAGTGCTTAGGATTGAACCCAGGGCCTCACACGTGCTAGGTAAGCGCTCTACTGCTGAGCCACAACCCCAGCCCCAATCTTTTTTCTACAACTGAATAAAATGATTAAAACTTTAATCCAATTGATAGATATTCTTTATGTTTTACAGACTAGGAAAGTAAAAGGTTGAAGTAACTCAACTGTCATACAGCTTTACAGTGTCTATGTATTCAATAACTAGTAATTCAGATAATTCAGATTTGACATTAGGTTCTACAAATTACATTCTATTTATTTATTTACCTATTTGGTTCCCCCTGAATACAACATTTTATTTTTAATAATAAAACCTATTTCATTTAAAAATCTCTGTGTATTCATTCTATTTATCTATTGAATGTATTATAAATTAAGTACATCATATTAAGCAGCAGAGTGACAATTTCTTGCTGTTAAGCATTCGAAACTGAAGACTAGTCTGTTTAAATATATTGCTTTAAATCAACTAAAATTCTCATCTCATTTTTAATGCAAAAATTTTAGAAACTGAGAATTCCTACAAAAGAAACAATGTCTAGTTCAAGTGAAATTTAAAGCAGAGAAAAAGCAGTAGAATTCAAGGAAATTCATTAACTTAAAGTACTGATTAACTTTCTATTTCTTTACACTTGTTACACACATGCACTGAATGCAAAAATGATTCATGTATTATATGCATCATCTTTCTAGCTAATTATATTCTTACATAATCTCTAATGACAGTGTAATAATGATACTATATAATTATAATGTCTATTTTCAGATAACACTTCCACCTTAGAATCCAATGCATATCCTCACAGCACCAGTTTGTTGGGTTTCTTAAGCATTGAAATAAATGGATTCATATTTCTGAAGTTAGTTGGGCTATGGCATAAATAAACATGAAATTATGTAATTGGTAGGAATCACTTTATAAAGTTTTGACAAAATGAGTAACTAAAATGATGCAGAACACTTTTAAAATTATCCAATGAATTGGAATATATTTTCAGCTAACTATGGCTTTGTATTTCTATTGTGTTTCTATTTGTATTAAGTATCTGTCATCTGACAAGCCTACATCAAGCACTTCCCGATCCTGGGACTAAAGTAGATTTTATTCTAAGATAGCCATTGTGCCAAAGAAAGTCACTGGCCAAAGTTCTCAATTTATAATATAGTAGAATAAGTCTAATTATTGTGTATGTGCAATGGCCTATGAGAATTTTTATGCAGAGAAATGAATTTATCTGAGAGTTTGGTATCAATGTAAATATGTCTAAAGGAAATAAGAGTTCACAACTCAGAAACAAAGTAGTTTAATACATGGATTTCTTTGTTATCAAAGCTTCCAACTAAAAGCAATGACCATATTAATACTACTAGCATTTCTATTTAGCACCTTTCAGAAACACCAACAGACATGAAATGAAAATATGCATATACATATTAGAATAGAGAAAACATTATATTACTACTAACAGTGGAGAATATTTTTTTCACTACTTCTCAAATGAACAAAGAAATGCCATACTTTTTATTCTATAACAAATCAAATTTTTTAAGTAAGCATATACCTTCTGGGTATTAGAGGAGAAAACTTTGAACTTGAAAATTTATAGATTGAAGTCTTTTATAGATTAAATTGTCTCTTGAAAAATTCAGTCTCAGTAAAATAAATACTACCCAATTGCTTCTCTCCAAGGTGACAGCTAGTGGTCTTTGGAGGTTTAGGTGGCTTAAATGATCTCAATAGGAGGACGAGGAGGAGGAGGAGAACTGAGAGCTACTTGGTGTCCATATGTTTTCTGCAGCATTCTGGTCTGATCATTGCACTGGGATTGCTGTGTACAAGTCCTGATATGTTGTTGGGGCCAATGGGTTGCACCCATTGCTGTTGTATATGTTACTGACCTTGTATTCCCAATTGCAAGAGAAAAGCCTTTTTACTCCAACTTCAAGCCTCTGGTGGCTCAGAGTTCTCTCGAGTATTTTCTTGACCCAAAAAGTGGGATTATGGATGCTTCCTGATCCTCCATGTGGCTTACTAAGAATATAGGCTATCAGAAACTCTATTTCATTCCACAACTGATCAATTTCTACAGTGGGGACCATTGCTAGGATCCTAAGAAAGAATTGGGACAGAGTGTTCTGTTTTCTTTATGTTGTTTCCCTTCAATCTATCTAGCAAAATACCTGAACTTAAAGAGGAAATCAAGACACATGTGTCTAGATACATGTTTCTATTCCCAAATGCTCTTTCCACTCTCCGTCAGGTGTGGAGTAGTGTACTTCCTAAATATTCTTTCTGCTCTTAGGCATTTCTCCATATCATATCCTTTGTACCTTCTCTACAAGAGATGTGTCCTGTTCTTTTCACATATTTCTAAATGGTGGATCATGAGAAGAGCAACCAGTTGAGAAATAGGAGAAAATGAAGAGGGTTACCAAGAATATTATTCCCATTAGAACCAAAAAATTCAAGAATATGAAGTTCAGATACACAATATATAAACTTATACATTTCCATATTGGCAAAAATTAGCAAGAAAATATCTGAATACAAGATAAGTTTATGAGCATTTTAAAATAAATAAATTATATCAATTTGAAACAGTGTGTAAAATTACAACTAACTTTGGAATCAAGTTGCTACTCAAGAAATGAGAGATCATAAAGCATCTGTGACTTCAGATTTTCTCACAGGAATTTCTAAATGTCTTTTTTTAAATACTTGACACAGAACAATTTACTGAATATATTCATGGTCTCTGCACTGTATGTTTAAATTATTCAAATATAATTATCAAAGTAGATCAATAGATAAATAATCGGTTTTTGGTCTTTGAACCTCAACATTTTATTAATTCTAATGTTAAAAAGGAACTATAGTATAAGACACCATCTGTTTTCATATGTGGAAAATTTTCCATATCTAAATTCTAACAAATCATAATTATTCAAATGTTAAAAATAAATCTATAAGATTCACTCAAAGATGAATTTCGCTTCTCTTGTTTCAAGTTAAAACTTCGAAAATTTATTTCCTCCTCTTTGAGCTCAGTAATTTCTACTTTGCTGATGAAACTTTAAAATTTGGATGGCTTTATATTCACCCTGATTGGAAGTGCTGACTTTTCTACTAAGGTCACACAACAGAATAATTGCCTGAGTTTAAGGCAAATTGCTGTTTCTTACTGATACATTAACACTTCTGACTCTACATAGATCACTGTAGTTTCGATGTTATGCAAGTATACAGGGAAAACTGTCTAGTGAAACCCAGAGGTTTAACACATCTCTAACTTCAAGAATGATTCCTCTGTATCACTGACACAGCAATGCAATGTTACACATAGCAAGTATTTTTTAAAGTAAGTTTGTTAAAGTTGGATGTTTATATTCTCTGGAAATATTATATAAAATAAAAATAAATATAAATAGTAATAACTAATCTATTATATAAATATATATTTATGGTTGAACTAGATATGCCATAAATGGCAATGAACAATTATTGGCTTATACCTGTAATTTGAAAGGCAATTATGTTTCTACTCTTGGTTGTAGTAAGCTATTATATTATAATTTATTATAAATTCTATCTACATTTTTTATGATTTGAGGCAGGAAAACACAGTAATAAGAGCCTAAACTTTAGAGTTTGAACGTCCTACTTTAAAGTCAAATTTACATCAATTACCAGCAATGTTGACACTCAAAAATTTAAACCTAATTTTTTCAACCATAAAATTGGGTATTTACCATGTAAGCCTCCTTCCATAATTATAATAGGGCATAAACATTTGGTAAATGTTAGCTTGGAAAGAGTCTGCTAACCAAACATTTTCAACCTCTTTCTTTGTGACTAATACCAGTTATGTTTAACTATCAAAAATATATGACTCCTGAGTCCAAAGGGAGACACCATTACGGGGCTAAACATTTGCCTTTAATCAACAGCAAATTCATTTGCTCACAATCATTAGAAAAACAGAATCATTTTGTCTATTAAATCAAATTAAAAATCTATTATTATTTTCTACTTCTGCTTGTTAATTATTAAACTTCAAGAAAGAAAAAATTACAGACACTAAAAAAAAAACTTAATAATGAGAACAATCAGGATAATCTATAAGATCCTCTTTTACAACCTCACAGTTGAGAAAGCAGGGCAACTTGAACTGAAATCCAAAATGTGGCAGACCCTTATACACAAATAGTTCATACAGATTGCCTCACCTTTACAGAGCATGAAAGGAAGAGGTAGCCACAATAAAGATAAGAAGAGAACATCTAAAAATTTTTTTAAGAGTTCTTAAAGGACAAATGCAGGTTAGCATGAAAGTTTAAAATTCCCTAGGACTCCAGAAATAAAGTAACTGCCCTTGTTTACCAAATCTTCTGTATGGTCTTCCTCTGACTAAGTGAAAGAGAGTATGGCAGGAGATCCAAGAGACCTCCTCTGTGACTCAAGCATGCAAGAGGCACTTAAATTTCAGGTTGAGGTACAAGATCCTTGTGGATTTGAGTACAGCATTTGGGGGCAAATTACGAAAAACAAAATAACAGCATCTCACCCCCCGTTTTATTGGGTGGTACCTGGAGAGGGTTGCAGGATAGAGGAATTCCCTCAAACAGGAGACCTTTTAGAGATAGTGGCCCAGGGTCACCATTATGAGGGAGAAGTAGAGAAGAAAGACGCAGAAAAAGAGGACAGGCTGTCATCCAACAGCACTATGAAAATTCTTGGGATCAGAGAGCTCTAAAGAACAGCAGTGATTTGGGTTTTTTATAGATTTCACCAAATCTATGACTAGCACATGTTGGATGTAATTTTGTAAGATATGAAAAGCAGTCAGGCCCTAAAGTGATAAAAATATTCCAATGGGAATATATTTAAAGTAATTAAATATGTCAGTATTGGCTATTTTGTGCTCACAGTTCTAGTTTCAATGAACAAGTAAACAAGATAGGAGCCAAAGTGAATGGGGCATCTTTAGCCCATTTATATAAAAAAAAATAACAAAAAGAGTTGTCTATTAGGACCTATACAAGCACAAGTGATTGTCTATTTATAGGGAATGAACAAGGAGTCCAGCCATGCCCTGGCCCCTGCTCTAATTTAAGTAAGGATTTAAGTATGTTTCCATGGGTTTGAAAGGTATCATTTCCATATGCAAGATTTAAGAACTGATGCATGATTCTTTCCAAATGCCATTCTAACAGTCAATGTTCATAATAAAGATTCTGTTGGCTTCCACGATTAAGATCAATACACTACAGAACTCCAACAAAGTCAATATAAAGGAAGAGTGTGAACAAGAAGCACACTCTTTGTTTTACTCTATGAAGATTTGGGGGGTTTTGATGCTATAGCAATGGACTAGCCTAGAATGATATAAATTGGATTTAGTCCTAATTCTTACTTAGTCATTTGTTTATTAAAAAACTCAACTTGCCATCTTACCAAGATGCTGTTTCTTAGCTATTGGTTGGCCATAAGAGAAAGAATTACAAATCCCATTTTGACAGTAGAAATAACACTGAAGTAGGCATATATAAATGCAAGTCTTCTTTTTGAGTCAGCCTCATCATTACTCAAGAGTTTAAGGACATTACATGGGACTTAAGTTTGCTTTAAAATCTCAACTTTGTACAACACAAGTGGCATTTTTAGTTTCCAGGTCAAGTACAATTCTGTCTTATGTATATGCTAAAATTTTATCACAAGTTTAATTGTTATGCTAATTAATTTATCACTGGATAGTATTTATGTGTTTGAAATTGTAATTAATTTACAAATAAAGATGTTGACATATTCTTTATAATTACAGAATGCATTTTCCTTGTTCTTTACCCTAACAATATTAATGGAAAGCTTAAACTATTTTCAGTGAGAAGTTTGCTGTGTAAAGGAAACATGACAAAACAGGACAAATTTTATCCATATGTTTAGCTACCTTGTCAAATGTATTAAAGTATCTTAAATGTAATTTTACTAGTCTTAATATCCTATAGTATTTCTAAAATTATGTAACATTAATCTTTTTTTCTCTTTCTCACGTCTACTTCATTATCCCAGAATCACTATCTCAGACCTGGATCTCAGCAAGGATTTCCCATCTCCTTAATCTTCCTATTTAAACACTCCTATCTCCCAAACATTTTCTTTTTTGTTTGTTTCACCTACCTATGTAAAAACTGATAATTGGAGGGAAAGGGGAGACAATGGGAAATTATATTAGCCAAATTATAGTGTTATATTGTGCAAATGTATGAATATGCAATAACAAATCCTGCCATTCTATAGGACCATAATGCACCAATTTAAAAAAATGGGAAGACAAACCTGATAATAAGTAGCATAAGAAAGCCCTGTTGAAATCTCTCTCCCTACTCCATTCACCATTGGAGAATTTTAGCCTATCACTTTCCAAAATGAATCAGTTTTCAGAAATATTCAATTTCTTTCTCTCAACAACTCTTTAAATCCTCTCCTTTTTTTAAAACTTGTAAGAAACTTGAGGGGTCTGGTTGTAGCAGCACAGTGTTTTGTAAGTCACTGATACACATACCTATTTGTTAGATCTCTTTATTCAGAATTCGCATAGCTTCCCAATCTTTTGTCATGAAATTTTATAATATGAATCACCCTCAGGGTAAAATATGGATGTGCAATACTCACTACAATGTTGGCAAAATAGTTAAAATATTTCTGGATGCTGTTGAATTTATAAAACAGATTAAATACATGTTTTGTGTGTCCATTCTGTCCATTTCTAAAAAATTTTCATTTTTTGGCCTGATGTTTGAGTCATCTTTAAAGCCACAATTCAGAATAGCTTTTACTACTAAAAATCTTGAAGAAAAACATCTGCTCTATCTTGAGGCCAGTAACATAGTTTTTATATAATGTGAATTTCACAGAAAAGTTCTTATTTTACCACTGAGAAAACTGATCAGCTACATAAAACATAGTTGAGTCTAAGGGATAAGCCTTCATTTCTCACAACACAGGTTTGAAAAAATGAACTGTCATGGCAGAGTGGGAGAATGTATGATTCTGCTTTAAGGAATAAGAAATGACAGTGCTAATAAGAAATTTAGGGCTAATGAAAGTAAAATTTAAAAATAAAGGTAATAAACAAGGGCTAAGATTTAAATGTGTTATAAAAAATGATGCTAGCCTTGGTGATACATGCTTATAATCCCAGATACTAAAGAGGCTGAGGCAGGAGGACAGAAAATTTGAGGCCAGCCTCAATAACTTAATGTGACCCTGACTCAAAATTTAATAAAAATAGAAAATGGATAGAAATATAGCTCAGTAGTAGAGCATTCCAGTTTCAATCCCCAGTACTGTAAAGAAAAACAATTTCACACATTATTTACTTTATTATCAAGAATTTCAAATCAGAGGTTTTGCTTTGTTTTTCATTTTAGCAGCTCCAAAAACAATAATAGTTTTCTTATATTTATTGACGGATAATGGATACTTTTTTCTTTCTTAGTAGTACCTAAAATAATGCCCTATATTATTATAGACTACAGCTTTGCAAAGATTTTATGAAACATGCAAAATACCTGAAATATTTTAGAATTTATAGTGATAATTTCACAGCCTATTTCAAATGTGTGCTGAATCCATTCATATCTAAAACATTTTAAATTATATAATGTAATGTATATAATTTATAAGATTAAAGGGAATTATCAATAACCCATTTGAAGCACTATTTCAATATATGTGCTAAACACTCCAGAAAATATCAGCACCAGAGCATTTCTGAAGCATCTAAAAATATATATGTATATATTATATACATACAAATATGTACATATACACACATATCCATATATACCCACAGACACACACACACACACACACACACACACATAGCAGTATGAAATAAAGCATTTTAAATATTTTACACTCTGATACTATGAAATATTTATGCTTAAACTCCCACAAATGAAAAGAATAAGGTCAGCAAAAATTGTGAAAGACAAATGCTTCACTTTCAAGATTGGCGTAGGAAATAGGATGAAAGGATTTACACAAAAAGAATTGCATAAATTCACTTTGTACTCGAAGATTTAAATATTGAAATTTGACTGAAAAAATATTGATGCATTCTATTAATCAGTTTAGAGGGTGATCTTCCAAAAGCTATATAACTTAAAAATAAGTTTTAAAACTTCTCAGTTTTTATACACATGGATGATAGCTAGATTGTTTTCTTTATTCTATCTAGCTATTTTTATATTAAATATATAAATTATGTTTTCAGACTGTGTAAATTTTATTATTATTTTAAATTTGTTTTTGACACAAATGAATGTTTTACTCAGTTTTTCTGTTATTATGACCTGAAAACCTAATAAGAACAATTTTAGAGGAAGAAAAGTTTATTTGAGACTCGCAGTTTCACAAGTCTCTGTCCATAGATGACCAACTCCATTTCTCAGGGCCTGAGACAGGGCAGGACATCACTATAGAAGAGCATGGTGAAGGAAAGCAGCTCAGGACATGGGACCAGGAAGCAGAGAGAGCTAAGCTCAGCTCACAAAATATAGGCCCCAAAGGTATACCCCCAGGAATCAACCTATTCCAGTCACAGCCTACCTGCCTACAGTTACCACCATGTGAATCCCTATCAGGGGATTAGTGCACTGAGTTAGATTAAGGCTCTCATAAACCAATTGTTTCATGTCTAAACTTTGCATTGTCTCACACATGAGATTTCCATGGGGATACTTCATATCTAAACCATAATAAGGAAGATTTTTATCCCTGAAATATATTACACAAAAGTTCAAATATGAACTTTTGTAAAAGGAGTAAGAAAGTTCAATAAATTTTAAATTATTTTCATAGTATTTATATCAAGGTTCAGTCACACCTAATGCCATAGTCAAATATTTGATATTATGGTTTTTACAAATATACATTTCTAATATATATAGTTTACAGACAAAAACATATTTAAACTGTGAGGTGCCCACTAAAAACAGGGAATGATAGCATTACCATAAACTCTTTGTGATTGTTTCCAATTGCAGCATTGTTTTCCCTGTGCCCAGAGATTATAGCTATCCTGGATTTTTGTTAAAATGTCCATGCTCATTTTTATGCTACATCAATATATTATTTTTTCTCACTTTAACTTTAAACATGGGTAATGCACTATATGTACTTTATTATCCTCATGAAATTCATTTTCCTTGATGCCTATAGCTGTTTCTTCCTTCCTGACTGTTCTAGAACAGTCCTTCTTGTGACTATAGTCCATTTATCTACCTGCTACTGATGATGTCAGTTGTTTTCATTTTTCTGCATTGTTGAAATTCACTACTAGGAATTTCCCTGTTCTTTAACATATACATGAAAAAATTTTAACAGGATATTTAGGAAGAAACTGTGCTTTTCTTGAGCTTTACTAAGTAATGGAATGTGTATTATAAATTTATATATTTAAGAGTTCAAATTGCCTCACATGTTCATTGGTACTTGATGCTATGAGATTTTTTTAATTTTTGTAAAACTAAGAGAGGGATGAGGAGAACCTCCCCCCACCCAACATATACACTCAATAATGTACTTAAAGAGTTGGTAAAAAAAAAAAAAACTTCAGGTGGTTATAATTCAGTGACTGTAATATTATACAATCACATGAATACTCATGAATTTAAACATTAGCTTAAAATAACTAATGATTAAAGATTCCTGGCTAATATTACTTTTAGCTAAACAAACATTTTTCATACTATCTTTTTATATTTCTGCCTACTGATCACCTCTCAGAAGTATGCAACTTCACTAAACATTAATTTCCTATGGGTATGTTGAAATTACGATTGTATTTGTTTATTGTTGTTAACTGATTTATGTGGTTAGGCTTATGTAATATGGTATGACAATGCTGTATTCAGTTGGCAATGCTTCTTTGCTGTCAAAAATGTAAGTAAAACCTTTCTGTTTAGGGAATGAAAAAAATTACCAATGCATTTAATATCCCACTATAAATACCCAAAATATTCATATGATGATTTCTAAGATATTAAGAACGTGATTCTATAGAAGTCTGAAAAGTATTTCCCTATATTTTTTATGCTCCTTCAAGAGGTATGAAGTAAAACTCTGTTTTATTATTTGGTGGATTTTCTTAGGTTTGTTATTAGCTATATACACTGATACATAATATTGACAGAAGCCATTTAGGGCATCTCTTTTGATGGATTCATTAAATTATCAAAATGATCCATTTGTTTTGTACTGGGAAATCATGTTTCTATACATGAAGTTCAACAGCCTATTGAAGACCTCAGGAAAACTAGGCGAAACCACTCTACTAACTTTAAACCATCAGCCTAGAGCAGAGGAACATGGAACAAACAAGAATTAGCATTGCCAATGGAGATGAACATGTGGTTAATAACTCATGAATCTATGTATTGCACATGTGACCTCATTGTAGGCACATTTCTAAACAATGAGTAACTGATCCTTTCAATGGGCACTGCCTTTGCAAACTTAAGTCAAAAGATGAAACCACACTGTAGAGATCAGTGTCTCAGATTTAAATTATGTATCCAGCTCCACACACACACATACACACGCACATACACAAAAGAAGAATTTCAACATATTATGGAAAGGTCATAGAAATTTTAGTTAAAAAAAAAAACACAACAACTTTTTTACCTTTTCTATCTTGCTGGAAGAGTTCAACTCCTTAGTATAATGACTAGAATATTGTGATGCTTTTGCCACTGGTAGATGTATATGGTTTGTTTGCTTCTATGTGGAGCTTTGCAAAATTTTATAATTGTGAATAGTCATTATTATTATTATAAACGTCATTGCAAGATTTTCCTTGAAAACTAACCCAAAGTTATATATAATATTTCCACCTTTCATATACTTCAATATCATGGATGACAAGAAAATACAATGTTAGCATTTAATAAAAACAGCCAGAAAAAAAAGAAGTGAAGACAATATTATTTAACTCTAATATCTTATTAACTTATGATTTAAATCAAATAAAAATTCAGTTTTGTCTTAATTAAGCCATATCTTTTCATGGCTAAAATCTAGATAAGAATATTTTATTTCATCTTATTTTATTTATGTTTTTGGTAGTGGGGATTAAACCCAGGGGCACTTAACCAGTGAACCACATCCACAGCTCTTTTTATTTATTTTATTTTTTTTATTTTGAGACAGGTCTCGCTAAGTTGCTGAAGCTGGCTTTGAACTTGCCTTGGCTCCAGAGTCACTGGGATTATAGGTATATACCACCACACCCACCTACGTGGCCATTTTTTTAAAAATGAAAAAACAAATCTATAAAGCTATACTCCTATATAAAACAGTAAATCTAATGTTTCACTGTAAATTTTAGTCTTAATTCTCCATTTGTAGTAAGATACCCAAGTGTAGTATTTTCTACCTGTTCCTCACTGCCAGGTGGTTTAGTGCTATAAGAAGACATTAGTACATGAAAAACTGCCCTTTCAAATATAAATGGCTGCCCTAGATCTTTTTGTAACTAACACTCCCTGCTGCAGTTGACCAACTCACAAAATTTAAAACCACAGACTGTATTGATCCACAACGTAACAATATTTACTTCTCGCTCAGTTTTCTTCTAGGGTTTGTAGTCTCTGCCCAGGTAGAGTAAGATGCCAGCACAGCTCAGGTAAGGTGGAAGCTGTCCAGCTGACCTCCACAAAGCTTCTGTGAAAAACAGTTGATGAAGCAGGGCCAAGATTGTTAAAGTGACTGCAGTAAGAAAGAACACTATCTTAACTGAATCTTTGTAGAATGTAAGAGAAAAAAGTCGGGGACTGTACTTAAAAGGTCCTAGGGACTAGACTGGATGATTTTTAGGTGATTTTTACAAAGTAAAAAACTGGTTTGGATTAAGAAGTTCACAACATAATAGTTAAGATTATCAGATATGTTGAGGAAAGAATCTTGAAGTCAGACTTGATCATCAGCAGAAATAGGCAATTTTAGTTTTTTGCCCAGTCTCTTAAGTACGAGAATTTTTCAGGGTAAATTGCTAAGCTGTTTTTTTTTTTTTTCCTGGTTATACTAGTGTTTAGCACAGGGTCAGAGAAATGTGTTGCAATCAATTCTAAATGCAAATAGAATAGAGGAAAAGAATGCTGCTAACTTTAAAAAGCAGAAGAATTAGTAGGCAATCCAGTTTTGAGTTTGTTCAGGACCCAAAAATCTGAATTATATTATTAATAGTAGAGTGGTGCATTTGTATTTTTAATAGTCCTTATTTTATATGGTGAAGTACAAATTTCAGTAATTACAACAGATCTGTTTCTCTGTTCCCCTCTTTCTCCCTCCCTTAATCCCTACTTTTCTCTATCTATCCATGCATCCATACATATTGATACAAATTTATATAATTTTTATGAATTATTCATGATCCTATAATTAGATTGCTAGTTACTGATTTTAGTAGTATTAAACATTTTCTTTTTTATGTCTGTTCATCGATGTTTTATGAAAATTTAGGAAGTCTCCTTAATTATGCTTCCATTTGAAAAGAAAATATTTCTGTAATAGCTTCTAAGATTATATAGATGATATGAAATGATATATGATACAATATGATAGATGATAGATGAATCTCTAATAGACCAATGATCCAGCATAGGTTGATACAAAATCATTGGCATACTAAGTTATTGTTTTTCAAATAATATACTATGAACAAGTGCAGTAACCAGAGGCTTGTAAAAGATAAGCTTTGGAGTGGCAGTGTAAGGTGCAGTTGGTTTGTGGTAATGGAGTTTTATGGAGAGGGCTGTCTATGTGGTAGATCTGCATCCATCCCACCATACCAGGGAGAAAGCAAAGGGCAATGGATATACTTTCCAACTCTCCTTTCTATGCTCAACCATCTGGTTTCATTGGCTCAAATAAACCAGTAATCAGTTTCACAATCAGCTGAATTAGTCCATGGCTCCTGGGATACAGAATTGATAGAGAAGTGTCAGTTGAGAATCTGGAAGGGGATATGGAAGATTTATATGCAGAGCAATCCTTTTCTATACGGTTATACATGGGCACAATGTTTGTGTGATATTTTCTTTCTGGCAGGCCAAAGGGAAAGAGGTCATTAACACGCTGGTCACAGAGAACAAGAAAAATTACCCTCAGACTTTGGTAACAATGCTGAATTGCAGAACCAAACCTAGAACCACTTACCTTCAAACCATCCAAATAAAAAACCATCAGTGTCTATGTTATTAAGCCACCATTCTAGTATTGGTGACTGATCCACTCACTGCATTGTAAGGAAACTACTGTGGTTATCCCATTTTTCAGATAAAAGATTGAGTCATGAATGACTCAGCAACTTAAGTCAAATACCAGTTCTAGAATACTGAAATCAGTGTGAAGAAATAAGCATGCTTTTTCTAACTTTGTGACTGTAACTTTGGAAACTTAATTTACCTTCTCTGTAAAAGTAAAAAGCAATAAGTTAATCACACTGTCACAGTTATTATGTTACTCAGAGTTAATAATGTATCCAGAATATTTTGAGGCAGCAAATAACTATGCTAACATGCAATTTTACTAATGTATATTTTCATATCTTTTATCTTTTTTTCTACCCAACAATTGATAGATTTCTTAGCAAAAGTTACTTCTTTCCATTTCGACAAACATTTTATCAGTATCTTTTCTTGTTACCATTCCAGTGTCCCTTGACTCTTTTATTGTAATGTAAGCTCTTGAAGCTGAGGATTGTGGTTTCTCAGCTTTATATCCCCAACATACTTTTGAATCATAAAGTGATACACATAATAGATGTTTGATAAGTTCAGTTTGAGTGAACATGATACCATGTCAGTATTTTATTCTCACATATCCAGCATATACTTTTCTATTATATCCAGTAAAGTATGAGATAATGCTTTCTCTAGCATTAACTAAAAATACACTATCAACAAAATGGAATATGCCTTTCTATGGCTTAGGTTAGAAGAAATAGTTTCACTTGTTATTCTTACTGAATAAAGCAAACCCACCAGAAATGTCATTTCTGAATTCACTTCAATTGGCTCAGATTTTTGGAAGAGCTGGAAAGTTTATAATAAAAAGAAACCTACCAGAGATCAATAAAGTTTCATTTCCACTTGAAGCTTTCTTCTACATTTTTTTTTCTTCTTTCCTATCTATACAACCACCCATGGTCCACAGGACACAGAAAGCATAAGCTTTCCTGAAAGAATTCTAAAAATGCACTTGGAAGCACAGCTTTCTTTCTTGTTCTTACAATTGTCATTGCTTAGAATGTATTTTTTGCTATAGAATTCTTATGGTCTTAATAAAATAAACCCTACTGAATGCATCAAATATTTTTACTATATTTACTCTGAAAAATGGATAAAACACCAGATGCTCAGTATGTCTGACTTTTTAAATATGTTTATCATCTCATGACAGAAAAAAGAAAAATGAAATAGAAAGGTGTTTTAGATAGTTTTTAACTTTTGAAATAATCCTTACAAAGATAACCAAGAACAGATAACAGATTGCTTTTATATCCAAACCCATAAATCTGGATTAAATCATATCCATGTTTATCAGATTCTATGGAATTTAAAATAATGATTACTTAAGCTACATAAATAAGATGTTTGCAATATAAATATTTATTATACACTTACTATAAATCAGGTAATATGTTAAAGTTTTGGCATTATTTTAGTAACGAGTCTCTAATATAGGTAGAATGCTGGCAGTTTTACTGAGTAGATAAGCAGGATTCTGTGACAAAACTACACAACTTTATCTCTTGGGATTTTGTGGATTTTCCAAAAATATGCAGGCATCCTGGTTTTATATTTAAACAACAATCAACGTGTTTCTTCTATTAATCAATTATTGTGTAACTTTAAACAAATTATCATGATTCTGTGCTATTGCATCTGTCCTAACAAAATAAGTAATGCACCCATTCCATTATGTCTATACCATTCATTCATTTATTCAATCAATATTTATTGACCATATAATATGCATTAGGCTTAGCTCTAGCATTGAAGATCTAGATATATAAGATGTAAGTCCTGCCTTAAGAGGCTTCAAGTATCTGGCATTAAAGCCTAATTACAATGCTGAACAATAAGTGCTATTATGGTGGCATGTGCATGACTCTAATTAGGAAGGTGCATTTAATTCAGGCCCACTATTTTATCTGGAAAAACTTCCCAAAGGAAGGAGCATTTGAACTGAATATTTGTGGTGTAATGTAAATTCAGCCCTAAAGTAAATTCACTGCTTGTAGCACCGAGTAAAATTTTTCCTTTATTGTCTTAATTTGGTGGGCCAATTAAAATAAGATCTTGGTTCTTAAAAAGGCCCATTTTTTTGGTGTTGAAATATGAATAAAGCCTCTCTGCCCCTCGGTTTTAGAGATAAGGAATGCAATAGGGAAGAAGAAAGCAGATATATGTGTCCTCTGGCAAAGAATTCGTGAAGAAAGGAATCTTTGATACCAGGCCAGAAAGTGATCCATCAATGAACAGGAGTCTCAGATACCCTGAAGCTGATTCTCACTGATCCCACCATTCAGTGTCCTATGATAATCAGCCAGTTTCTTATAATCAGAGAGAGAAACATTTGAAGATTGGTCAGCTCCTTATACTTATGAGACAGAAGACAGTTCCATAAACTCTGTCTCTACTGGCTTTTCTTTTCTCAGGCCGATATAGAACTTAATATGAAATTATTCAAGTTCTCAGCTTCCATCAGTTCTTGGTGTTGCTAGTGGCTCAATGTGACAAATAGAACTGGAGGCATCCTATTGTGTATTGCCCAAAAAGCAAAAAGGAGTCTACTATATATTCTAAAAATTCCAAAGGAAAATGAAGAAAAGATAAAGAAAAACCTTTATTGCTCAGTTGGTTTCCTTTAAACAGCCTTTCTGTGATTCTGACATGATGCGTTTCTATTTACATATTACTGGGTCACCTCTGATTGCAAGGAAAGTAATAGTAGCAATCATTGTCATCTCCATCATGTAGTTTGAACTAGGATATGTTTCAAGGGCAGACTCTACAAGATTTGCTAGTGATGTTCATATGAGAATTGAAGGAAACAAAAACTGAGGATGATTCCTAGGTTTTGGGTCTAAAACATGGTTGGCTGTACATGACATTATTTAAAAAAACAATGAAACAAGTTTTGGGGGAAGAGTGAAAATGATATTTTTATTAACAATTATTTTAGAGCCACTGGAAGTTGGTCTAAATTTAGGAACCAGGTTAGTATTAGCACATACATTTTGAATCATTCACATAATGTGACATTGAAAACCGTGAAATGAAGCAAGTTTATCAGAGAAATAATGTTGTGGGGAACAATTATCTATGGTATTTCTGCAGAATTTGTTTGGGGCTCTCTTTTCTAAAATCTGAGTATAGTAAATTGCCTTAAAATATAAAGAACAGAGGTTAGATTTGTTTCCTGGCCAAGTTAATAAGGAGAACAATTCCTTCCAGCGCAAAGGTTTGGCATACCTGTAGTAGCCCTTTAAATTGTCAATTCAGATAGTTCCTAAATATATAATGATTTGTGCCACAGCATCCACCTGGATCACTCTCTGTCATCTCAGGGGACTTCAGAAAAAAATAAAAATAATGAAAATATGAAGCTCAAGCTGCCTCTTGTGCCATGAGCTTATTTTAAAGACAAGATCCTTTGTCTTCAAGAGTTCTATATCTTTGGTCTGCATTTGCTGCAGGCTAGCTCATTAGCTTACAAGTAACATAAAATTTCAGAACCTTCACAGTTCTTAACAATGCAGATAAAGACGACTAAGGAAAATAAGAGCTGTATCTTGGATGAGCTAACACATATAGGTAAAGAGAGATGGAGGATCCAGTAAAAGAAGGAACGTCCATTCAGGTAGAAGCAAAAACCAGAAAATTTATTTTACTTTTATTCATGGAGTCCTATATTTAAAATATTTATTTAAGGTAGGACATCATTTTTGTTCTTCTGATACCTCTTATGAAAAAAATCAGTCTCTTTAATAAAAATATGTTGCTAAATGTCAAACAAATAATATAAATATTGATGGATATCTGGAAAGGTTATTTTTAGATTAGTTTTAAATTTTTTTTTCAAATTATTATAGAATAATAAGCAGATATAAGCAATATTAGAATTATATCCCATTTATCTTATGCTGCTTGTATGTATAATCATAACCAGAAAATTGGCATTGGCTTAGTCCATTAACCTTATTCAGATAATAACCAGTATTACTTGCATTTGTATATGTGAGTACATTTAGTTCTATGAAATTTTATTATATGTGTAGATTCATATGATCACCATAACAATCAAGATACTGGACAGACAGTTCCACCACAAGGATCCCTTGTACCATTTTTTTATAGCCACCAATACTCCCCTCTTTCTCCAAATAAGAATTAGCAAAATGAAACAGAGACATTGTCAGAAGAAGATATGCAAAATCTATGTGGCATGAGAATGTGTGTAAAACATACAGAACAATAATTTTGATTTTTCTATTGCTAGTTTACTTTTATTTGATTTGCTATGTACATAGTTATCTTCTTTAATTATTCTGAGAAAGCAATTTGTATTATTGATTGATTAATAAATAAAAGAATAGAGATGAATTTAGTGACAGATAAAATAAGTACTTTGTTCATTTCTATTTTTTTTTTTTTTACAAAATTTTATCCCATGTAGTCAATTCTCAGCAATTTCTTGCCAAACATTATCAAGTGACATTCCTTTATTTTAAAGACCTAAATCTCGATGAAATAAGATTGTATAACCAATGAGGTAAGCATCCTACACACAATCCAGATGCCTAGGTAAAAATCACAGTATGGCAGTATTATAGACTTACTACTACTATTCATAAATATTTTGTAACCCTTAATTTGTATTGTCAATTGATTCGATTAAGAGATGCCGAAGATTAAGAGGCTTCTGGGTGTGTCCATGAGGGTGTGTCTAGGAATAATTGGCATGTGGGATAGCAAACTGAAGACCCTCCCTAAGTGTGGGCAGCACTGTCCAATAGGATGGTGGCTTGGATGGAATACAAATTGGAAGAAGGAGGAAGCAGCAGCTGATGCAAGCTGGATTCTTCTTGAATAGGTTCTTGATCACCTGAGGATATCAGACTCTTGCTGTTTCACTCTTCCAAAGTTGATTCTGCCACTGATTCTCCAGGAAATTTCCAGAAGCCTTCAGTCTCTGACTAGGGTAGCATCTTTGATTCCTCTTGTTCTGAGGCTTCAGCCTCTTGGACTCTGCAGCTACTGCTGCTTTCAGATCTCCAGTCTGCAGATGGCCATTGTGGACTCTCCAGCTTCTGGTTGTGAAGCCAATCTAATAAATTTCCTATTTATAATCACACTTGCTATTGATTCTGTTCCTCTAGAGAACCCTAACTAATACATATTCGTAGTAAGGCAGTGACATATTCCATAATTGGCATAAAAGTTGTGTGTGTTCAAAGAGAAAGAGAGGGAGGTACTTTACTGCCACAAGATACTATAGTCTAATAGTACAGGAAACATAATTCACATCTCTAGCACTCTTTTCCTCCTGGCCAAGAGAAATTTTCATTGTCATATGACATGAAAATAAGGTTTGATTGTACTGCTTTTCTTGTGTTCAGCTACTTTAGGATCCTCTTTTGCATCAATGGTTCTTTGCTAGTGATTCCAAATTGTCCATATTCAAATTCCCTGTAGTTCTAGTCACTGACTAGAACTCAGATATATGAGCAGCAACTTCCCTACCAGAGTCAATGGGAATAGATGAGAGGTTCTCCCACTCTATGGCTGTTTTTGGTCTTGGATCTCCTCTGGTATAATCAAACCAAGTGACACAGATAATATAAATATATTATATAAATAATAAACAAATAATATCAATATAAATAGTTCCATAGGGAACCATGATGTAACATAAAAAAAAATTAATATCTCTCTTCTACGGACCAAATTTGAAAACTTAAAAGGAAGAATCTTTGCAAGTTTGTCTAGCAAGTCTGCTCCTCCCATCTCTAAGTTCCACTCCCTCAGATTTACACTCTGCTCTCAGAAGTAGTATTTCTCAAGTTTCTTTACCCAAACTCCCACCTGAATTTCTGGAGGCCTTCTTCCTCTGACAAATAGGAAACTTGTTCCTTGAGTCTTTCTACCACCTGAGTCCTTTTTCTCCTTCCTCTGAGTAGTTTTATCTGAAGGTGCTCCTGAACCTCATCTGTGATATCAATTGCTCTCTCAGTTCAAAGATGAGCAGGGTCTCCAAGGCCACTTCTTTAAGGTCAACTGGTATCATCTGATCAGGAACATTTTTTTTTTAATTTTTGAGACTCATGTGAGGTAGAGATATACCAATTCCCTTAAATCAGTTCAGTTAAACTGATGTGCATTTTCAACTACAAATATTAATCTTTGTGAATTATACAGTTTACCTTCTTATTAAATTTTATCAATTAGCAAATCATGTGGCCCTTTTTTCTAAAGGCATTGATCTGCTTAATGGAGAGACTAACTTAAAAATCATCTCCCTTTGCAAGTAGTCTTGCTCTGGGGAGATAAGTTGGCAATACAGAAGGGGTGACTAGTTCATCTCTTCTTAATGTCAAATGGGTCAATGTTAATAATAGGCTATAGAAATCTGGCCAAGAAGAAAATTCCTCGGATGCTAAAAACAATGAGTTTCTGTGTCAAAATCAGGAAGTTTTGGCAAGCATAGGGAAGCTGAATAATTCTGCTTGAATAGAAAATAGTGATTATAGAATGTTGTGAATTCAAAGTCTAGGAATCAATTAAAATTGAAAACTTTTATAAGAAAGGGAAGATTACAACACGTCCATAGAAATTCAAAGGAAGCAATATCCATGAAAAGGGCTGAAGTGAAATGAAAACTGGAAACAGAATACTGATATAATCCTGGTGAGAAAAAACTGAAATAGATATTGTTCATAATTTCAAATGGTGAATGCCTATTACATAGAATATTATGAAAGCGAATTATTCTAAGCTAGATTCTGAGCAAGTTAGCATTAAATAAATAAATAAATAAATAAATAGGGCATTATAAGAGCTGGGAATCTTGCAAACTTATCTTTCTCAGGGTACAAGGATATAATCTTTTATCTAAATGAAGGCAAAAAATACATCATCAGAATTATTTATCTTTATTTTGAGATGCACTTTAGTCTTGAGACAATATGGTAAAAACATATTAATCATTTCCTGTAAACTTAAAAAATGTGTTTTAATTTCTCTTTTTTATATGGTATTAGCACTATATTAGACTATATTATTTGTGGACTGTATTACTTGATACACAAGGATACTACAATGATCTGTTATTGATATACAAACTATATCTTTGGTATATACATAAATATAATAGGGTTTTATAGAACACCAAGTTTTGTTGCAATCTGAGGTAATAAAATTTCAATTAAAATTGCTAAAATGCATTATAATCATTTGATCTTAAATCTGGGAGTTATTATTATTCTATTTTGCAGATAAAGAAATGAGATTTAGAGAATGTAGGTAAATTATCCAATCTAATTAATTGCAGAATATTTCAAAATGGTTCTGTCTCCAAGAAGGACTAATGTTATTAAGAAAAGCTACAAATCGAAATTGTCATTGAAGAAATGTTAATTCTAAGTCTTAGCACTATATCATCTGACATATCAGTTTAGTGGTTCTTTGAAGGAAAAAAACCTGCTGTCATTGAAACAATCCAGGAAGCTCTTTTAAAGAATAGTAAACAGCAATAGACTTGCTTTTGTGCATGTGATTTGATTTAGGAAGATATTTCAACTAATTTGTAAAGAAAGTCAACTATGATAATCTCATGCTGACCAAATCATAGCATTGTTATTCCTTCTTGTTCCAAACTTACCTTGTATTTAAATTCAGTGCTGAATAAAACACACAAATTTTAGATAGGATGAGTCAGGAAAGGAAGCATTGGATCATTCTTCTTATGTCATTCTGTTTTAGGCTCATTACTGAGATGTATCAAAAGTTTTTCCCTACTTTCCTTTCCCCTCTGAAGACCCATTGGTTTTATCTATCATTTCTTCAGCTGAGGTAATAGTCCTTTCCTTTAATGAGAGCTCCAGGAAACCCTGAGGAGCCATTAAACATTTTCTGTAATCAAGATCCAATTCATACCTTATGACTCCAGAATTCTCCTGTTCATCCCTCATCCTTAACCATCAACATCAAAATCAGATGTCAGATGAGCATCCAATTAGCACAAGTGCATTAAGGTACAAAGGATAGGTCATCTGCATTTTAATCAAGGTTAAAAACCTTAGACCACGGAAAGGGATCACAATTATGGAATTTAGACTTTTGAAAGGTGGGGAATTTTCCTTGGGAAGAGAAATGCAGAGTACACAGGAAAACCATAGATCTCATTCTGTCTAAAATCGCCAACCTACAAAGCCAGTTATAATTCCTAGAGCTGAATAGAGGACTGATGGTTTTAAACTGCTGACATGGACCATTCCTGGTAACGGAAACTGTGGTGGCACACAGAACTTAGTTAACTATGAGAATTACACACTTAAAACCTTAATGGACTTCTTCAGAAACCATCCTGATAACTAGTAAAACACTAGGAAATGAGCTGTAGGAGACAGCTGCCTCACTGAAACAATAACAAACACAACTTTAATGTTACAAACTAATAAAATTGTGGTGCACTCTTGTTCTCCCTCCTTCTCTGTCCCCTAGTTGCTGGCATAGAAGGGCCAGTCTCTAGTTCCGAGACAGAAGGTTCTAGGCATGACTCTAATAGTAGTAAAGGGACTGGCTGCTTGGCCAAGGGCCTGCAAAAAGAAAAATGTTTGGGAAAGAGAAATGCAAGTATGGGAGCGGGCTATGAAGATCTTTAGTCACATGTGAATTCCAATATGACAATAGCTGCAGTGGAAGAAGCAATGTGTGACAAAGGTATAATGCAATTTAGAATAAAATTTAAAAACAGGTTTCCAAAGGGGATAACCTTTTTCAATAGGTCCTAGAGGCTTGGTCGACTGAACCTGTAGTTTTAGGCACAGCTGACATTAAAAACATTCTCAAAGGAAAAGAAGATTCTGTAGTGAATATTTCAAGAATATAGGGAAAAAAACCCCGATTATATCTGCTCCCTTGTTCTGCCTAAGTATTTAATTGTTCCTATGCCTAACATCATATAATCTGAAAGTCTTAGAGATATTAAATATAGTGCTTTTGTACACTCACCTGTGTTCATAACCACAGGGTGATAGTTCCTTGACTGAGAGAGAAACAGCAATATAAAATGACATGTGAGAAAGATCCAGGCAGTTCACATACATTTAAGATTTCATACAAGGGAAAGAGATGATTGAAGTCAGATAAGAAATGAATTTCAAATTGATTTTTGGAGGAAATGAAAAATTTTGACATGGCAAGAAGCAAGAGCCAAAATAAAGGTACACAGGAATAGAAATAGCATGTGTAGTGGAAAAGAATAGCTGATTGTTACCATGTCCTTGCCATGACTGGGACCCTGTTCCTAGAACTTTCCGTGTATCAGCTGCCCCTGCCAGCCCTTTCACCTACCTAACAAATGTACTGTATTTTGCCTCAGCCTCTCCCAACTCACTCAGTGTTAAAACTACTTTTATAGCTGCTCAGGTAAAATTTCTTGGAGACATGGGTTCTACTTTCAACATGTATCCTGAATTTAGGACTTTTTAATTACCTTTATTTCCAGCAGTGTAGTCTGAGCCACAGTGGTGTCTCTTCTGAGCCATTGCTAGTCTCCTACTTGCTACTGCTGGACCTAACCTTACTGAGATAGGCCATGACCCTATTCTGCAACAAACTCTATAAGGGATTTCCTTCCTCAGAGTAAAATGAACATCCACCTTCCGGCTTTTCAAGTCCTCATGCTTCCTTCCTTTTAATATCTAATTGCCACCCATTGCCTTTGCTAACTCTTGTCTACCCATGTTTGTCTCCTTGCTAGTCTTTAAATTTGTCAAGCACCGATCTACCTCAGGACCTTTTCATGTACTTGATAACTTCTCTTTTAAATAGGAGTTCTTCTCCATATGCTCACATTTGGCTATTTTCACTTTATTTGAGTCTTTGCTTAAATGTCATCTCCTAAGAGAGGTCTTTCACAATAACTACATCTAAAATAGCAACCCTATTTCATTTAATCCTTCACCTTGCTTGATTTTTTTTTCTACCATTTTGCTGGCTTTAATGTCAGGTATCCATTTGTTTATTATTTATCTCTTCACACTAGAATTCTGGCCCAATAATAGGAAGGATTTTATCTCTTTTCACCATGACTACATGTCTAGGAACTAACACAGTTGGCATATAGTGGGTGGTTTATGGCTTATATTTGACTATATGCATTTTTTACTTCAATTTTTTTAAAACCCTGTAATACAGGTAGTATAACCTAAAGTAATACAAGGGAAATTGCTCAGAGAATTAAGCATCATTGATAGCTAATAAGAATTGTAATTCAGACTTCTGTCCAGGCTGAGGGTCTATATTTTTTAATGATCATTTTATATTGCCTTGTATGATGGGACTATAAGAGGAGGAAGCTTGGGTGAGCAGAAGTTACAGATGAGGGAGTAATAAGAGGTAAAGCTTGAAAGGTTGAATTTTCCTACTAGGCTATAACATGAAATCTCCTACATTTAAATTGCTCATATATTAATGCTTGACTCAGGGGTTATAGGAAGTTTAATCCAGCCCATAATCTAAATTAAAAAGAAAATTGAAGATAATTACTGCTAAGATTTTAAGTGTTAAATATTTTATTACTATAGCATAAAATAAATTAATAGTTTAAACACATCTTCCATTAAAAATTTTCTCCTATTTAAGTTCTATTTCAAATGTTTGAGATTTTTCAAGATGAAAAAGTGTAGCAATAACAGACTAAGTTATTGCCAAAAAAAAAATGTTAGAAATGGAATTCAGGAACTCCTGTGTACTCATGACTGTAATTTAGAAATGCATGTGTAAGAAAAAGTATTAATTCCCAGAGTCAGCATCAACATCACACACTTTATTGAATGATGTCAATCAGGCTAATGCAAACAAGGTCCATAATCTCAAATTCAGTGTGATAAAACACCAGGGATACCAACTAAAATGAAATATAAATACTTAATTCTGAATGATATTTCTAAATTGTCTTATTGTAGCTGAGATGACATTTGAAAATGCTGAATGCATGAATGCAAATTTTGTTAGCTTTCCATTGCTGTGACAAAATATCCGAGAAAAGTCAACTTAAAGGAGGAAAGGTTTATTTTGGCTCATGGTTTCAGATGTTTCATTCTATGTGCACTTGGCTCTGTTATTTCTGGGCCTATAGTGAAGCATAACCTCATGGAAGCCAGGATGAAGGCAGGAGGAAAGAAAGAGAGGAGAGAAAAAGGCAGAATGAGATATAGTTCATGCATGCCTTCAAGGGCCACTCTGTTTCAACCAGGCCCTACTTCCTACAGTTTTCGCTGCCTCCATAGTCTATTTAGCCGTGAATCAATCAATGGATTAACCCACAGTGAGGCTAGAGTCCTCATGATCCAAGTATTTCCCAAAAGTCTCTAAATATCACTGTATTAGGTATCCAGCCTTAAACATGCAAGTCTTGTGGAATATTTTATATCCAAACCACAACATAGGTGATATATCAATGATAAATTAATTCTTTAAATCCTAAATTGTGTGTTAAATAATAAACTGTTAGAAAACAGCCTCAACTACACCAATAACTACTTATAAAGTATTTCTTCTTAGTACTTTTATTTATAAAATACATAATTTAATTAAATGTATTAATATTTTGTCCTGTTCCCCTGGAATTCATGTTTATCTAGACTCCAATGTACATCATTTCTTTCCCTGAACTGGCTTTAGTGGCCCAATTTCATCACTAAATTCATGTTTTTCTATTTATTTCAATGTTAGCTTTGGGGACTTGACTACAATTTTACCTTTATTTGTAACTCCAACAGCACCAAATTCAGGAGTTTGTGATTCGTTTAAAAAGTTGAAGATATGAATATTAGTCTTAACTTCTACTCTATGAGAAGAAAGATGAAAATGAGATTTAATTTAACCAACACCCACGGAAGGAGGCAAGTTATTTCTTAATTAGTATATAGTAAAATGATATTGCGTATCTAAGACTGAGCATAGCAATTGAAAGACAAGACTTTTAGGGGGAAAAAACATAATGTGACTATCATTATCCATAATGAGATAAACACTATCATACTGGATTTCTTTTCTTACATAAAAAGAGACATCATTCTCATCCTTACAATAAGAAAGACTAAACAAATTAAAAACAAATACTTTTTCTTAGACCCATCAAAGAAATGAAGTCATAAGACAGTCAACCCAAAAGTAGAAGAGTCAGGAGAACTCAAATATTGACAGCCATAGTCTGTACACATGGAACAGAAGCTTCTGGGAAAATAAACTAGTTGGAATTCTTAAATTGTAATTTTGACAACTTCTGGAAACTGACTGTGGACAGGCATGAGAGTAAGAAATTCTTGGGGATCACCATCTAAGAAGGGAATGTTGCTTTGATTACTGTTATCTCCAGGCAATCTGCCAGGTTCTCTAAACTGGGGAGAGCGGGGACTATAAAAGTCTCCTTATGGCTCTGGCAAAAAGAGGGGAAGAATAGCCACTGTGAAATATACCCACAGCTTTTTCATAACAGAAACCTGCTTGCCCATGAGTAAGAGGAGATTTCACAAGAGCCTTATCCCTCTCACTTATGTTGAGGACTTTTTCAAAACGTAGGCCCCTCTGTTCTTCCGATGCCACATAGAAGAGTAAAGATGGAGACCTACCCATGAAGGCCACCACCCAGAGACAGCCATTTGAATGCTAAAACACAATTCTAGGTTAACACAAAGCTTCCTATCCCCCATACCTCTTCACAACCACCAAAGGAATCCAGTATTATAGTGGATTATTGCTGAAAGAGCTGCAAGACAGTTTCTAAGGAGGAATTCTCAAGGAAACACATCAGAGGAAACTTAAGAAGGAACTAGAAGATTCTAAAGCCTTTGAAACCGATAACTACATCAAACATCACACACACACACACACACACACACCACACACACACACACACACACACACACACACACACCCCATATACTGCCAAACTCCTAGACAGATTGATCCATATCCTCTCAAGAAAAGCTAATTTGCCTCAGTTTCTTTCACCTGTCTTCAATTAAACATCATAAAACATGGTTGTGATGGTTAATCTGAATTGTCAACTTGATTAGATTGAGAAATACGTAAGATTAAGAGGCTTCTTTTTGTCTCAGTGAAGGTTTTTCTAGGAATGATTAATAGGTGGGACAGCAAACTGAAGCAGAGAACCGCTCTAAGTGAGCGCAACACAGTCCAATAGGTTGAAGGCTTGGATGGTACAAAGCATTGGAAGAACAAGGAAGCAGCAACAGACGCAATTCAACCCGTTTTGAACCGGTTGTAGATTGCTGTGGGAGTCATCTGAGGACATCAGACTCCATCACCTTCACTCTTCTAAAGCAGACTCTCTCTGCCCAGGGACTTTGCAGGGAGCTTACAGGCCATTGATTTCTCTTGTTCTGAGGTTTCAGCTCCTTGGACTGAGTAGCTACTTGTTCCTCTAGTTCTCCAGCCTACAGACAGCCATTGTGGAAATATACAACTTCTGGTTGTGTAAGTCAATCTAATAAATCACATTTTTATAATCATATATATGTATATGGATTATATATATATAATAATGGTATATATCCATATCTTGTTGATTCTGTTCCTTTAGAGAACCCTAAGACAATGATAAAAGTCAAGAAAAAAAATCTAAAGATATAAAACACATACCAGAATTAAACACAGGTATGACAGATTTTGGAATTATCAGCAGAAAAATTTCAATAGCTACAATTAATAGATTAAGAACTCTAGTGAAAAAAAGTAGACAAAATGAAAGAAAATATGAATAATAGAACCAGAAAGATGGTCATTCTTAAGTATCAGAAGGAAATACTAGAAATCTCCTCTACCTTTGTAGTTTTCACATAGACTAGACAAGGCAGAAGATAGTATCAGTCATCTTGAAGATGGAGTCAATAGAAACTTAAATAAATGCAAAGAGGAAAGCAATGATAAATAATAAATGTAGACTAGATCATCCAAAAACTGTGGGGAAATTACAAAAGGCAGAACATGTACATAAATGGGGTACCAGTAAGAAAAGGGAGATAAACTAAAATAAATACTTGAAGTAAAAATGGCCAAACTTTTCCCAAATTATAGACTCTAAATCACATATCTAGGGAGGTTCACAAATATCATGCCAAGCATGATAAGTATGCAAAAATCTACACATGGGCATATATTCAAATCACAGAAAACCAAAACCAGTGGGTGGCATCACACTATTGTATTAACCCTCATTATGACAGGAAATGAGGGTTTCTAAATATTGCTTTCAGCAATAGTTCTTTCTTGAGATTAAATCTGATGAAATCCAACATGTAAAACAGATATAAAATCTAAGCAAATTGTTGCACTTTTTCCAGGGAAGTTCAGAATGGAGAGAGGGACCCTGCTGACTCTTCCCACAGCACTGCTTTATCCAGTGAAAACAAAATGTGTGCTACCTATGAAACTTTAAATATCTCAGAAGCCACATTTTAAAAAAATTTGTTATACACAGACAAAATATCATTTTTTTATTGTTTTTATGTGGTGTTGAGGATCAAACCCAGTCCTCACATGTGCAAGGCAAGCGCTCTGCCACTGAGCCACAACCCCAACACCTCAGAAGCCCATTTTTTTATAGCTAAAAAGACATGGGTGAAAACAAGTTTATTACTACATTCTCTTACCTAACAAATATAGATTCATCCCCCTTTACAGTTTGATTTAGGATACTTTTTAAATATTTAGATCTTTTATTTGAAGGTGAAATAAGCAACAACATCAAAACAATTCTAAATAGGTTTTTTCTAGTAAATAAATTGTCAGTTAATATAATTTAAACAAAATACAATTGAAATTCTCAATATTAAAATATTAACTGAAAATTAAATTAATTAAAATCAATTTAAATAAAATATAATTTTTTGTTCCTTATCTAATATCCATATTACTCCTTGTCAATATTCATGTATGGCAAGATGCCACCCTATTTGTTAGTGAGGCTCTACAGCTTCATAGGACACACTTAGAAAACCAGTGGACTAATCAGAATGCTTCTCAAGGCTATCATTCAGGAGGCTAATACCAGAGGCTGAGGGTATATATAAGTGATAAATGACTTAGCATGTACAAGACAAGGGGTTTGATCCCCATCAGAGTAAAACAAATGAGAGAGAAAAAAGAGAGGCCAATGATACCACACTAAGAAGCATTCTGCTTAGTATATAGAGTCCTGTTTCTAGATCTACAAGGTAGAGTTTCAGACTATGGGTTGAATTAAATTTACTCATAAATTAACATCCTGTGAAGGATCTGGGAAGCTAGCTACCAAGCCAAAATTTCCCCGCCAACCCTCACTTTTAAAACATGCATTGCTTTCAAAATGTGAACATAATATCACGGTGAGATTTGTTCATCTCAAAGATGGCAAAGTCAGCTCTTTAAATTAATCAGCCTACCCTGGAAGCCATAACAAGTATGAAATAGATTAGGCAGGAGTTAATCTCCAAAGCCTTGTCAATCCACCTGCTTAATGCAATGCTGATCACTGCTCTAATAGTTTCAGGTAGTTACTGAGGATAGTCAAATAATTCCCAGATGGACTGTTCAAAGGAGGGAATAAGAACCACATCTGCAAAAGCATAATCACAATGTGAATTTTAATTTCAAGCAACACAGCTTAATTATGGACAAGAGAGGGTATGGTAATATGTAATAAAGCAATCAAATAAAATGAATGCCATCTTGACTTAGACCAAAGTAACTCTTCAAAAAGTATTAATTCTTGGGAATGGGGTGGGAAGGACTCTCATTTGGAGTGTTACGTGATAAAAATCCTGAATACTAGATAAAGACCTCCTATTAAAGGAAGCAACAGGAGGAATTCACTATGGAGCCCTCCTCTTACCTTTCTCTTCTTTCTTGTCTTGGTCCTTCCATTACCTTGTAGGGCATAAATGAGCATGGTCATGGTGACTTTATTTTTGTTTTTTAAAATTTATTTTTTAGAAGTAGATGGACACAATGCCTTTATTTTGTTTATTTATTTTTATGTGGTGCTGAGGATTGAACCCAGGTCCTCGCACATGCTAGAGGAGAGCTCTACCACTGAGCCATAATCCCAGCTCTCATGGTGACTTTAAATTGCTGCACTTGAACCCATTCTCCCCAGAAGTCTTTACCTAAAGGAAATCTTGTCTGTGTTTCCATAATTTTATTATTAATGCAAACAGAAATTCTATTTAATGGAATTAGAAACAGTACAGATTAAATACAACAAGGGACAAGAATAGATTTCAAAGAATCACACTAGATAATATGTGATTTTACTTATGCTATTTTAATTATAATTTTATCCTAGACATATTGGACATATATAAAATACAAATCCATGTATTATCTTACCACCTGATTCATTTTAAAAATTACAGTATTTGATCATGTAACCTACTTATACAAAATTAAAATCCCTCCAAATCTTGAACATCACTGTCAAGGGTCTTTACAATATGTTCTCAGTCTTTTTTTTCAGATGTGTCTTCATTTTAATTTATGTATCCAGGAGTTAAATTCAAAATGCATAATAACTACTATGTTAAAGTCACTGACTAATAAAAATTAACACTAGAAAACTTTGCCCTGAAGAAAGATCCTTGAGGTGCTCTCTATACCAGGGAAGTTTGTGTTTTCTTTATCAGATGCTGAAGAAATACAGTGATTCCTGAGGAAGTTCTGGGGTAGTCAAAAAGTGGCCTATGTTAAGGTTAGGGCTATGACTATTTACCGAGTGGAATCACAGCATTTCAATATTTTAACACTTGGAACAGCTTTATCAGTATGTACCAGCTGAATGTCAGTCTAAAATGCACCCTGAATTATAAGTTGCAGAATTCTTCCTCATGCAAAGGATTAAGCAAGTCAATATTTCTTGAACTCAGTAAAATTAAAATAGAATTGTCATATTTTTGAATGTTTGCTTATAATGTTTCTCTCATGTAACTCTTTACTTTTCCTACTACCTTCTTCAACACATCTTTTGTGAACTGACTACCATACCATCTCTGATCTTAAGCATACCCCAAACCCTACAGCTTTAAAATGAATTAATGACTGCCTTCTCCTAAGAATAAAAATACCCAGTGTATGTTTCTCGTACCAGATACCAAAGGAATACTTACAATTGTTACTTCTAAACCTGTTTAGGTAGAGTATCTGATTCATTCACTTTGTAAGTCTATAATGGAAGTCAAGATGGGTGCCCTTACATACAATGTTCAGTATATGCCAAATAAAGAAACTTAAGAAAAATTCACATATGATGAATGATCACATTGAAAATGTGCAGCTCTTCAAGAGTGTTGCAAACCCTCATTTATGCAGTTAAAACCCAAAGAGTTTATTTTGTTGATAAAAGATAAATAATTGTGAACACAAGGGAGGGAAACAGAACTAAGAATTGTTCATTTCTAAGGTGAGAGCTAAATGCTAGCCCTAAGCCCCATTTTTATACAGTTTTATATTTCAACCTCATAGTATTTTAATAATTCAGAATGGTCTAATTCACTTTTAATAGTGGAATAAATACTATAATGACCTTTTTACTGGAAAGGAAAGAAATGTAATTTGTTCCCATTGTAATGCTGAGTGTTTTTTTTCTGAGTCTCTTCTGAACAGGTCATCCAAGGGCAAGATAAAGTAACTTGAAATCAAACTTCATTAGTGCAGCAATGTCAACTTGCAAGAAAACTATAAGTCTCGTTATTCTTTTAAAGATGACCTTCCTGTAACTCCCACTTTGGTTTTATATTTTCACATATTTTATGTATAAAGATTCACTGAATATCATAAATTTTTCCCCAACTTTAGTACAATTGCTCCTTTAGCTGTATAAAGAGAACACACAACCTTATACCTGACATACTTCTCAACTCTTTTTCAAGATACTTAATACATCAAAGATTAGAACTCAATTTCTGAAATCAAGTCTATAACACGCAGAACACAGTTACAGTTCTACCCTGTACATCCTCAGCTGCTTCTTGATTTGCCTCTGATACAGAATAGGGTAATGTGTTTAAAAATGTTCCATCTTTTCTTGCCCATATACATTTCATTTGTTTCCATTCTCAAATTTCCCAACTCTGCTTCGGATGCCTAAAGGAACTATGAAGGATGAATATTCCACTGCTTCTTTCCATTTTGTAATTTCACCTTTCATTTCAATGAAAACCCTTCTGATAAGGACTATCATGTCACCATATGTGGTTCCATCAACACAAGTATTTGAAATGACTTAGACAACCGTTTATATCACCTAAACCACCAACCATCCCTTTCTTTGCTTGATGTCGAGTTGATGACTAAGAAGATTCTTGTCTTACCTGTGTCTCTCATTCTCACCTCTGATGCCTAAAGACCCAACTAAGGGAACAAATAATGATTTCCACCTCCCTCAAATCTTCCAGCATCTCATTCTATTTTTTCAGTTCCATTCCTATGGTATAGAATGATGTTAAAGATTGGAGAAAGAATCTATGAAGGCATATACATAAGCTGGTGAGTCTTTTCTAAAGTTATATATATTTAGTTTCAACTTCTATTATCACTCAATATTATTGAAATAATGACTTCTTTGGTATATTTTGTATTATTTTATGTACATTAAATTTCATCTTTTCAATGGTTTAAATTATTTTTATTTTTATTTTTCTGGAACTTATAGACAAGGTGAAAATTTTAGTGGGAATAAACACCTTAAAATTGGTTTGTTTGAGTGGCAGAATAGAAACTCAAATGTTTTTTTAATATCTAATTCAAATTATTTTTCTACAAATTAAGTCTTCCTCCTTAAATTGTATGGAAATATGAAAATAATTTACATTATTCTCTAAAGGCATATGCCAATATAGAACACATCAAAAATTCTGGAATAGATATATTTTCTTTCAAATTCCATCTTTTATACTTCCCGCATACTTTATCTGAAATGTGTCTGAACAGTAAAATGAAAGAGACTTTAAAAATTATTTGTAGCCAGTTTTGCACTAAAACAAATGATCTCTTTCTAAATCTTGGTCTTAAAATATATGAACAAACATAAAACTAATTTTTACAGGTATAACTATAATCACAAATTACACATCTCAAAACAGTTACTAGTCTTTACTTTTCCTTACAACCAAACATCATACATTATAATCTTTGCTTCTAGGCAAGAAGTAGAAATTTCAAACATTTATCCTTGTTTAATCTCTCCAGTGATTTATAATCCAAATCAGAAAAATAAAACACCATTCTTTCTATGATTCCTTCTCCAATCTTTATGAAAGTAAAGAAAAAGAAACTAGAAAGAGTCTAATATTTTTTTTACAATCAGTTCTAGTCTAATCAAGGCCTCTGGCTTCAAGGTAATACTACTTTCATGTTAATAAACAAGGTACATCTGATCAGGAATCAGCCTGAGAAAGATAAACCAATGGTCAAGTTCATGCTACAATAGATTTTCAAATTTGTCTAAACTTCTTAGTTTGTCTCAGAGATAAGCAGAACTTTCTTAATTTGATTTATACTGAAACAAATTCCTGATCCTGTGTACTCAATGTCCAGGTTTCTAAAACAGCAGTCATTTAAATTAGACCAGTTTTCCACAAAAGAAGGATGCACCAAGTGGAATGAGTGACTGCAACTGTACCATGCCAAAGTCTCCATTGATACCTGAATTAAAAAGTGTACAATTTCTTACCAAAATTCAATTTAGTTAAAAAATACAAAACCCAGACTATACCTTTCATTTATATTGCACTAAACATTTGGATTTTTAAAGTTAGCAAAGGAAATTACCACTTCTAGCTTCCATCTAAAATGGAAATGATAGGGGGAAAAACAACTACTAACACCTAATAATTTTGTTTAAAAATATAAGTTGTCTTTCAACAAATTTGGGGAAAACGAATCATCAATATTGGGCTCTACCTTTTTTGTTCATAACATGTCACTTTCAAGTGTTTGTTTCTTGCTGTCTAGCTTTGTCCTAACTTGACAGTGCCCTGGGACAAAGCAAAGTGAAGTTCTCTTTAAAGGAATTGCTCCAATTCAATGAGGTCATTCAAATGATTGAAATAAATATGCATGGTATTATGAACTAGAAAGTGCATTCATTCCACAACTATTAATGAATGATCTATTTTCTACAAAGACATATATATTGCCACAGTATTATCTACATAAAACAATTAAGAATTTGACATTGGATAGGGTATTTTGGAGTGTAAGTCTATACTAACACGTTTCAAACATATTGCAGATATTAGTGCTCATATTTTGGAAAAAAAGCTATGTGAAATATTATAAATATGAATTTATTGTCATTAACAGGAAAATTTTCCCTTACAATCTTTCATAAAAGCATCACAGAGTTTCAGGTTGAAAGATGCCTTGATATTACTAGCTCCTACAATTTAATACATGAAGAGACCAGGTAGAAAAGGGAAGCATTGCACAATTAATTAGTGAAAAAATTGTAGCATGATCTCAGCTTTCTTGATCCCAAACCCAAGCCTCTTTGAAAAATAATAAATACAGTGATTTCTTATAGGTTACTTTAGGATACTATATGCTATTCCCTGACAGTATTTTAAACTATTAGTAATGAGATTCTCTCTAACATACCTCTAAAATGTACAAAATGATTTCATTGCCATCACCATGGGGAGAAAAAAATTAGACTATAACTTAATGTATATATCAATGAACATATTTTATATTTTAAAAGACACAATCCTTATTGATTTAAATAAGATTGAATCTTATAAAAACCTAAAGTATAAGTAGATTTTTTTCTTTGATGGTATTAACATCGACATTTTAAATCTAATATACAAGAAAAGGAGTGCATGAGATGTGCTTTGTATCACTTGCATTTCCCTGTCATGTTGAAAGGTGTAGGAGTTATTCTGCCTTACAAACCAGGAGATAGTCAGTCATATTTCCTATTAGTTACAAAGGCAAGACCACTAACCTTACCTCTTCCACATGTTTATCCTCTGGTCAAGCTGAGATTTCTACTGCATAATCAGCTGTATTCGGTTAGGTCAGCAAAGGGTAGCCAAGCTCCTTCACAGGACAAAATATATGCCTTCTGGCTATGTCCCTTTCCCCGTACTTGGGAACATCCCACTGGGTTGAGTAGCCTTACTTTCCCTTGACTCAGTTAAGTACTTCCAACTGTGTAAATTATTGGAATTGTCCTATAACTGTGCAACACTCTTCATCTTCTTTCAAAATTAAACCATATGTATTTGTTACTTAAAATTATTTTTTTTCTCTGAGATTACGAAGAATATCGTTGATGGCATTTCATGTCCAGTAGTCTTTACCTTTTAATACCATTTAAACTACCAAAAGAATCATGAAATAAGATTCCTTTTCTAATGTAAAATTAAGCTCCATTTTCATCTTTTATTTTATTTTGAGTCTTTTCTCTTTTTTTCCCCTTAGTTAAGAATTTGTCAACTTTACCTCTTTAAAATACCAACTCCTTGTTTGCTGATCTTTCATATAGCTTTTTTAGTTTCTATTTAATTTATTTATGCTCTTTTACTATTTATTTCCTTAAACTGTTTTTAGGTTTATGGGGGGGGGTTGTAATATTTTTAGTGTAGATGAACACAAAGTCTTGATTTTATTTGTTTTTGTATGGTGCCATTTATTTCTAAACTATTCCAAGAATTTGAGTGTAGGGAAGTATTATGAACTCATTCTGTGGCGCCAACATTCCCATTACCAAAGTGAGAGAAACACACACACACACACACGTAAAGAAAATATTGCAGACCAATATCCTTTATGAGTATAGATGTAAAAAATGCTAAACAAAATATTAGCAAATTGAATTCAATGATACATTAAAAGAATCCTTCACAGTGATCCAATGGAACTCATCCCAGGGAAGCAACACACATAAATCAATGAACATAATATATCACATCAAAAATTTGATTAACAAAGACCATATGCTCATTTCAATGGATACATTGAATAAAATTCAACATTCAACATTGAATGTTGAAGCAATTCAACATTACTTCAAGTAAAAACACTAAAAAAATTAGGCATAGAGGGAAAGTACATCAACCAATAAAGTCATCTAACATCATACTGAATGGAAAAAGTTAATATTTTTTTCTCTAAAATTGGGAAAAAGACAAGATTCCCACTTTCACCAATACTTTCAGTATAACATTTTTAGATGTTCTAGTCAGAGCAATTATGCAAGAGAAGAAAAAGGGTATCCAAATAGAAAAGGAGAAAGTAAAACATGAGCATATAGAGAAAAATGCTAAAAACTTCACCAAAATTTGTTAGAAATAATGAATAAATTCAGTAAAATTGCAAGATACAAAATCTATACCCTAAAATTATAGTATCTCTTTATGATGCATTGACTATCTAAAAAAGAAATAAGAAAGCCATATAACTTACAATAACTGCAAAGCTACATACCCAGGAATAATTTTAATCAATGTGGTAATGATCTCTATGACTGGAAAACACTGAGAGAAAAAATAGTAAGGATACAAATAAATGAAAAAATATTTTGTGTTCATAGACTGGAAGAATTAATGCATTAAAATGTTCCTATTGCTCATAGTGGTCTACACATTTAATGCAATTCCTATCCAGATAAGAAGATCCTACTTCACTGAAACAGAAAAGGCAAACCTGAAATTTTAATGAAGCCACAAAAGACTCAAAATAGCCAAATCAATAATGAACAAAAAGAATAAAACTGAAGGCATCACAATGCCCTACTTCATTTAAAATATAGTACAAAACAAAAATAACCAAAACAGCATGATGCTGGCATAAAAATAAATACATGGGCAAATGGAACAGAATAGAGAACCTAGAAATCAGTATAATTAGGGCATTTATAGCTAAATGATTTTCACCAAAGCCCTAAGAACACATATTTGGGCAAAGAATTTATCTTCAATAATTGGTTCTTGGAAAACATATTGTCCACATAGAGAAGAGCTAGACTAGGCCCCTAAAGTATATAAAAATGTCAATTTAACAAAGACTAAACAAATCAACTTAAAAGTTAAAGATATAAAACTACTGGAAGAAAACATATAGGAAATTCTCTCTGATGTTGATCTGGTCCCAAAATTTGGGGGACATAAAAACTCAGGCAGCAAAAGAAAAAAATAGGCAAACTGAATTATATCTAAGTTTCAGCAAAGGAAGTAATCAACTGAATAAAGAGATAGTTTGCAGAATGGAAGAAAATATGTACAATCTACTCATTTGACAAAGGATCAAAACCAAGAATATATAGAGAAATAAAAAAACTCAATGGAAAAAAGCAAATAATGCATTTGAAAAATATTCAAATGATCTGCATAGATATTTTTCAAAAGAAGATATACAATTGGCCAATAAGAATATGAGGAAATATTCAACATCACTGATCATCAGAAAAACACAAATCAAAATGCCAAAGAGTTATCATCTCATCCTGGTCAAATGGCTATGACCAAAAGACAAAATGTGATAAATCCTGGTGGGAATGTAGACAAACAGGTACTTCCATACACTGGTTGGTAGGAATGCAAATTAATACAATTCCCATTGCAAATCATATGGACATGACTCAAAAATTAAAAATAGAACTAATATACAATCCAACAATTCTACTACTTGAAATGTATGCAAAGAAATGAAATCAATATATCAAAGAAATATAATAAACTTGCATTTTATAATATCTATGATAAGGAATCCACTGAGGCATAGACTGTTAGATTAATGGTTAAAGAAAATGTAGTATACACATACACAATGAATACCTGGAGACTGGGGTTATTGATGATCAATGGCTAGCAGAAGAAATTAGGAATAATTTTTAAAAATTATTTAGAGGAAAATGAGCATAGAGATAAAACATATCAAATCACTGGGACACTATGAAGGCAATGCTAAGACGAAAGTTTATTGCATTGAGTTCATTCATTAAAAGAATAGAAAGTTGAGAGATAAATAACCTAACATTACATCTCAAATCCCTAGAAAAAGAAGAAAAAATCAACACCAAAAGCAGTAGAAAATGGAAATAATTAAATTAGAGCTGAAATCAATGAAGTTGAAACAAAAGAAACAATCCAAAAAATTGACAAAACAGAAAGTTTGTTCTTTGAACAAATAAATAAAATTGATAAATCCTTAACCAAACTAATGAAAAAAAGAGAAAACACAAATTACTAAAATTCATGATGAAAAAAAAATATCACAACAGACACTCCTGAAATACAGATGATAATCAGAAACTTTTTTGAAAATTTATACTGAAAAAAATAGAAAACCTTAAAGACATTGGCAAATTTCCAGAGATATATGACCTACAGATATTGAAGCAGGAGGACATAGAAAATTTAAATAGATCAACTTCAAGCAATGAGATTGAAGACACCAACAAAAGTCTACCAAGAAAGAATACCCAAGGACCAGACAGATTCTCAGCTGAGTTCTACCAGACCTTCCAAGAAAAACTAACACCAATCTTCCTCAAATTATTCCATGAAATAGAAAAGGAGGAAACCTTTCCAAATTCATTCTGTGAAGCTAGTATTACCCTGATACTAAAACCAGAGACACATCAAGGACAGAAAATTTCAGATCAATATCCCTAATGAACATGATGTAAAACTCTTAATAAAATACTGGCAAATCACATGCAAAAACATATTAAAGAGGTAGTACACTATGACCACGTGGAGTGCATCCCAGGGATACAAGGTTGATTCAACATGTAGAAATCAATAAACATAATTCATCAATCAAGAGTCTTAAAGACAAGAATAACATGATTATCTCAATAGATGCAGAAAATGCATTTGACAAAATGTGGCATACATTCATGTTCGAATCATGAGAAAAACTAGGGATAGTAGGAACATAACTCAATGTTATAAAAGCTAAATATGCTAAACCCAAGGCCAACACCATTCTAAATGGAGAAAAATTGAAAGCATTCTCTCTAAAAACTGGAACAAGAGAGGAATACCCCCTTTTACCACTTCTATTCAACAAAGTCCTGGAAACATTATCCAGAGCAGTTTGACAGAAGAAAAAAATTAAACGGAAAGAACTCAACAGGAAAAGAATTCAACCTATTCCTATTTGATGATGACATGATTCTATACTTAGAAGAGTGATAAACTCCACCAGAAAACTTCTAGAACTCACAAATGAATTCAGCAAAGTCACAGGATATAAAATTAACACTCATAAATAAATTGCATGCTTATACATCAGTTATGAATCAACTGAAAGAGAAATTTGAAAAACTAGACAATTCACAATAGCTTCAAAGAAAATAAAATATTTGGGAATCAATCTGACAAAAAGGTGAAAAACCTCTAAGTTGAAAACTATAGAACACTAAAGAAATCAAAGAAGACATTAGAAGATGGAGAGACCTCACATCATGTTATTGGATAGGCATAACTAATAATGTCAAAATGGCTATACTACTAAATGTGATATACATATATTTAATGAAATCCCTATTAAGATACTGATGACATTCTTCATAGAAACAGAAAAAGGATTCCTAAAATTCATTTGGAAAAAAGAGGTCCAGAATAGCCAAAGCAATTCTCAGCGAGAAAAGTAAAGCAGGAGGCATCATAACACCAGAACTTAAGTTATACAGAGCTATAGTAACAAGAAAAACAGTATGGTATTGCATCAAAACAGACATGAAGACCAATGGTACAGAACAGAAGATGCAAAGATAAACCCACATAAATACAGTTATCTCATACTAGACAAAGGCACCAAAAACATTCACTGGAGAAAAGATAGCCTCTTAAACAAATGGTGCTCAGAAAACTGGAAATCCATATGTAACAAAATGAAATTAAATCCCTATCTGTCACCCTGCATGAAATTCAACTCAAAGTGAATCAAAAGCATAAACACTAGACCAGAGATCCTGTGCGTACTATAAAATAAAGTAGACTGAACTCTCCATTATGTCAGCTTAGGAACCAACTTCCTCAATAAGAATCCTAAAATGTAAGAAGTAAAATCAAGGATAAATAAATAGAATGGTATCAAACTAAAAAGCTTCTTCACAGCAATGGAAACAATCAAGAAATGAAGGTAGAGCCTACAGAATGGGAGAAAATCTTTGCCACCTGCAGCTCAAATAGAACATTAATCTCCAGAATATACAAAGAATTCAAAAAATCTTAACACCAGAAAAACAAATAACCCAATAAATAAATGGACAAAGGAACTGAAGACACTTTACAGAAGAAGAAATAAGATCAGTCAACAAATATATGAAAAAATATTCACTATCTCTAGCAATTTTAGAAGTGCAAATTAAAACTACACTGAGATTTTATCTCACTCCAGTCAGAAAGGCAAGTATCACAAATAAAAGCAATAGTAAGTGTTGGCAAGGATGTGGGAGAAAAGGTTCACTTATATGTTGCTGGTGGGGCTATAAATTGGTGCAACAGCTCTGGAAAGCAGTATAGAGATTCATCAGAAAACTTGGGATGGGACCACAATTTGGCCCAGTTATCTGACTCCTTGGCTTATACCCAAAGAATTTAAAATTGCATACTATAGTGGACATGGCCACATCAACATTTATAGCAGCTCAATTTATGGTAACTAAGCTATGGAATCAACCTAGGTGCCCTTCAACAGATGAATAGATAAAGAAAATGTGGTACATATACACAATTGAATATTACTCAGCCATAAAGAAGAATAAAATTATGGCAATTACTGGTAAACAGATGGAACTGGAGCTAAGTCAATCCCCTAAACCAAAGGCCAAATGTTCTCTCTGATTTGCAGATGCTGACTCACAAATGGTATGTGGGAGCAAAGACTGGAGGTCTGGATTAGATGCCGGGTAGTTGGTGGGGGGTTGGGAATGGGAAAGACAGTAGAATCAATCAGATGTAACTTTTCTATGTTAATATATGAATACACAACCAGTGTAATTCCACATCATGTACAACCACAAAAATGGGAAGTTCTACTCCACACATATATGTCAAGATACATTCTACTATCATTTATTTATAACTAAAAAGAATAAATAAAAAATATTTAAAAAAATTAAAAACAGAACTAACATACAATCCAACAATTCCACTACTTGATATATATCCAAAGAAAATGAAATGAGTATATCAAAGAAATATGTGCACTTGCCTGTTCATTGCTGCATTATTCACAATAGCTATGATAGGGAGGAATCCACTGAGATGTACACTGTCAGATTAATAGTTAAAGAGAATGTAGTATACACAATGAAATACAATTCAGTCATAATAAAGAGGAAAGCCAGTCATTGGCGGCAACCTGGATAGAAACGAAGATTGTAATGTTAAGTAAAATAAACCAGAAAAAATAAACTAGAAAGGTAAATGCTGCACAGTTTCACTCATTTGTAGAATCTAAAAAGCTGAGCTCCAAAGTGGAATTCATGAGTGGTTACCAGAGGAAAAGGATTGGGAGAAAGGGAAGGGTGGGGGGAGACTGGTTAACAGGTACAAAGTCACATCTAGATAGGAGGAATAAGTTCCAGTGTTGTTACACAGAAAAGTAATTACAGTCAATACATTGGATTTTCTAATTCCAAATAGCTAGAAGAAAGGGTTTTGAGTGCTCTCCTTACAAAGAGATAATAGCATTTATTATTATCATTATAAATGTTTGAGATGGTAGATAAGCTAAATATCCTGAATTGATCAATAGACAGTGGATGAAGTTACTGAAATATTATAATGTGCCATATAAAGATGTATAATTATTATCAATAAAAATCAAACTTCCAATTTTACAAAAGTAATTTACCTCAATAATAAAATCCCTGGATTTGGATATGAAAACCTAAAATTGTTAAATTATTAAACAGAAGGAGGGAGCTAGCATCAATATTTCTGTTCAATTACCTGAAGCAAAGGATAAGTAAATTTTAGGTTAATGCAGCTTAAATTCAAAATGAAATCAGAAGAGCTTAAAATCATAATGGCATAATTGGGGGAATCACAAGAAATAAAATACATCTATTTTTTCAGATACCACTGCAATCATAAAAATGAAATATTATTCCATTGCCAATAACATCTTGAAAATTATGAGTCTAGAAGTTTGATTTACTCAATTGATCTCATTATAATTTATATCAGTTTCTAAACACTGTCAAGAGACTTGAGATAATTTTCATAAATACTATATATAAAAATGATCTCTTATGAATTTATTTTTATAAATAATCCTTGTTAAAGGGAAATAGATATTTTCTTGATGCTATATAATATTTATAAAATAAATCTGTTACATGAAAGAAAACTATTAGATATTAAAACATACTATTTAGTAAATATAAATCTGTAAATTAAGGGAAACAGGCATAAGTCAGCAGGATTTGTGTTTATTTATAATACTGAGGATTGAAACCAGAGTGATTCTACCACTTTTAATTTTTTATTTTCAGACAGTGTCACTAAGTTTCTGAGGCTGGCCTTAAATTTTCTGTCCTCCTGCCTCAGTTTTCCAAGTTATTAGTACATGTATATTAACAAATATGTATATTTCATACCTTCATTTATATATACATGTGTGTGTATATTTAGATAGATAGATAGATAAATAGATAGATAGATAGATAGAGATAAATATAGATATATAGACATGGGCAGTCAGGGATGCCTGTCCTGGGTCCTGGATTTAGAGTATTCAGTTCTTGCACTGTCTGATCACACCCCTCCACAGTGAGTTAAAAGTCAATAGAGCCAATAGGACGTGAACTCATGGAACTGTCCTTGATTCTAGGCCACACTGTGGATTCCAGAACACTGAATCCTCCATGCCCCAGTCCATTTTAGGGCTTGTGCAAGTCTCTCTGGATCTAGTCTTCCTGAGGGACAATATCCTGAATGCATGATGTGCTATAGGTTAACCTTGACTTTATTTGTAATACAAAAGTGCACTGGGATGCAATGGTAGGTGAAAGCAGCAAGCTATAAAATGAGTAAGAACAGCATAGACATTTTTTTTTTATTATTGGTTGTTCAAAACATTACAGAGCTCAAGACATATCATCTTTCATACATTCGACTCAATTGGGTTTTGAACTCCCCAAATACATAATACAGACTCACTTCTGTTACATACTCACATTTTTACATAATGGCATATTAGTGACTGTTGTATTCTGCTACCTTTCCTATCCCCTACTATCCCCCCTCCCCTCCCCTCCCCTCCCAACATCCCTCTCTACCTCCTCTGCTGTTGTTCAATTCTCTCCCCCTTTTTTCCCCCCACCCCCTTGCCACTCATAACCTCTTATTATTTTGTGTATCACTGAAGGTCTCCTACCATTTCCATATGCTTTCCCTTCTCTCTTCCTTTCTCTCCCCCCATTCGTCTTAGTTTACTGTTAGTCTTTTCCTCATGCTCTTCCTTCCTGTTCTATTCTTAGTGGCTCTCTTTATATCAAAGAAGACATTTGACATTTGTTTTTTAGGGCTTGGCTAGCTTCACTTAGCATAATCTGCTCTAATGCCATCCATTTCCCTGCAAATTCTATGATTTTGTCGTTTCTTAGTGCTGCATAATACTCCATTGTGTATAGCTGCCACAATTTTTTTATCCACTCATCTATTGAAGGGCATCTAGGTTGGTTCCACAGTCTAGCTATTGTGAATTGTGCTGCTATAATCATTGATGTGGCCGTATCCGTATAGTGTGCTCTTTTAAGGTCCTCAGGGAATAGTCCAAGAAGGGCAATAGCTGGGTCAAATGGTGGATCCATTCCCAGCTTTCCCAGGAATCTCCATACTGCTTTCCAAATTGGCCTCACCATTTTGCAGTCCCACCAGCAGTGAACAAGTGTGCCCTTTTCCCCACATCCTCGCCAACACTTATTGTTGTTTGACTTCATAATGGCTGCCAATCTTACAGGAGTGAAATGGTATCTTAGGGTGGTTTTGATTTGCATTTCTCTGATTGCTAGAGATGGTGAGCATTTTCTCATGTGCTTGTGGATTGATTGTATGTCCTCCTCTGAGAAGTGTCTGTTCAGGTCCTTGGCCCATTTGTTGATTGGATTATTTGTTATCTTATTGTTTAATTTTTTGAGTTCTTTGTACATTCTGGATATTAGGGCTCTGTCTGAGGTGTGAGGGGTAAAAATTTGTTCCCAGGATGTAGGCTCTCTATTTACCTCTTTTACTGTTTCTCTTGCTGAGAAAAAACTTTTTAGTTTAAGTAGGTCCCATTTGTTTATTCTTGTCATTAACTCTTGGGCTACGGGCGTTCTATTAAGGAATTTGGAGCCCGACCCCACAATATGTAGATCTTAGCCAACTTTTCCTTCTATCAGACGCAGTGTCTCTGTTTTTATATCTAGCTCCTTGATCCATTTTGAGTTAACTTTTGTGGCTGGCGAGAGAAAGGGATTCAATTTCATTTTGTTGCATATGGATTTCCAATTTTCCCAGCACCATTTGTTGAAGATGCTATCCTTCCTCCATTGCATGTTTTTAGCCCCTTTATCAAATATAAGATAGTTGTAACTTTGTGGATTAGTCTCTGTGTCCTCTATTCTGTACCATTGGTCCACCTGCCTGTTTTGGTACCAGTACCATGCTGTTTTTGTTACTATTGCTTTGTAGTACAGTTTGAGCTCTGGTATCGCTATACCTCCAGATTCACACTTCCTGCTTAGAATTGCTTTTGCTATTTTGGGTCTTTTGTTTTTCCATATGAATTTCATGATTGCTTTATCTATTTCTACAAGTAATGTCTTTGGGATTCTGATTGGCATCGCATTAAACCTGTAGAGAACTTTGGGTAATATCGCCATTTTGATGATGTTAGTTCTGCCTATCCATGAACAGGGTACATTTTTCCATCTTCTGAGATCTTCTTCTATCTCTCTCTTTAAAGTTCTGTAGTTTTCATTGTATAAATCTTTCACCTCTTTTGTTAGGTTGATTCCCAAGTATCTTATTTTCTTTGAGGATATTGTGAATGGAGTGGTTTTCCTTATTTCCATTTCAGAGGTTTTGTTGCTGATATACAGGAATGCCTTTGATTTGTGCGTGTTGATTTTATATCCTGCCACTTTGCTGAATTCATTTATTAACTCTAGCAGCTTCTTTGTAGATCCTTTTGGGTCTGTTAAGTAAATTATCATGTCATCTGCAAATAGCGATAATTTAATTTCTTCTTTTCCTATTTTTATGCCTTTAATTTCTTTTGTCTGTCTAATTGCTCTGGCTAGTACTTCGAGAACTAAATTGAATAGAAGTGGTGATAGAGGACATCCCTGTCTTGTTCCAGATTTTAGAGGGAATGCCTTCAGTTTTTCTCCGTTTAGGATGATGCTAGCCTGAGGTTTAGCATATATAGCTTTTACAATGTTGAGGTAAGTTCCTGATATCCCTAGTTTTTCTAATGTTTTGAACATAAAGGGATGTTGTATTTTGTCAAATGCTTTTTCTGCATCTATCGAGATGATCATATGGTTCTTGTCTTTAAGCCTATTGATGTGGTGAATAGCATGTATTGATTTCCGTATATTGAACCAGCCTTGCATCCCAGGGATGAATCCTACTTGATCATGGTGCACAAGTTTTCTGATATGTTTTTGTATTCGATTCACCAGAATTTTATTGAGAATTTTTGCATCCAAGTTCATTAGAGATATTGGTCTGTAGTTTTCTTTCTTTGAAGTGTCTTTGTCTGGTTTTGGGATCAGGGTGATGTTGGCCTCATAGAATGAATTTGGAAGAGCTCCTTCTTTTTCTATTTCTTGAAATAGTTTGAAAAGTATTGGTATTAGTTCTTCTTTGAAGGTTTTGTAGAACTCCGCTGTATACCCATCAGGTCCAGGGCTTTTCTTGGTTGGTAGTCTTTTGATGGCTTCTTCTATTTCTTCCTTTGTTATTGGTCTGTTTAAATTGTGTGTGTCTTCCTGTCTCAATCTGGGCAAATCATATGCCTTAAGAAATTTATCGATATCCTCGCTATCTTCTATTTTATTAGAATATAGGGTTTCAAAATACTTTCTAATTATCTTCTGTATTTCTGTAGTGTCTGTTGTGATATTGCCTTTTTCATCCCGTATATTAGTAATTTGAGTTCTCTCTCTTCTTCTTTTTGTTAGCATAGCTAAGGGCTTGTCTATCTTATTTATTTTTTCAAAGAACCAACTTTTAGTTTTATCAATTTTTTCAATGGTTTTTTTTGTTTCAATTTCGTTTATTTCTGCTCTAATTTTAATTATTTCTTGTCTTCCACTACAATTGCTGTTGTTTTGTTCTTCCTTTTCTAGGTTTTTGAGGTGTAGTGTGAGTTCATTTGTTGGTTTTTTCTTTTTTTGATGAAAGAACTCCAGGATATGAATTTCCCTCTTAAAACTGCTTTCATTGTGTCCCATAGATTCCGGTATGTTGTGTCTGTATTATCATTTGACTCTAAGAATTTTTTTATCTCTTCCTTTATGTCTTCTGTAACCCATTGATCATTCAATAACATATTGTTCATTTTCCATGTGGTGTAGGATTTTTCCTTCCTTTTTTTATCATTGATTTCCAATTTCATTCCATTATGGTCAGATATGGTGCATGGTATTATCTCCACACTTTTATATTTACTAAGATTTGCCTTATGGCATAATATATGGTCTATTTTTGAGTAGGATCCATGTGCTGCTGAGAAGAACGTGTATCCACTTGATGATGGTTGGTATATTCTATATATGTCAGTTAGGTCTAGGTTATTGATTGTGCTGTTGAGTTCTATAGTTTCTTTATTCAGCTTTTGTCTAGAGGATCTGTCTAATGGCGAGAGCGGTGTGTTGAAGTCACCCGTAATTATTGTGTTATGGTCTATTTGACTCTTGAACTTGAGGAGCGTTTGTTTTATGTAGATTGCAGCTCCATTGTTTGGTGCATACAAATTGATAATTGTTATGTCTTGTTGGTGGATGGTCCCTTTTAACAGTATATAGTGTCCTTCTTTATCCTTCTTAATTAACTTAGGTTTGAAGTTGATTTTATTTGATATGAGTATGGCCACTCCTGCTTGCTTCCGAGGGCCATGTGAGTGGTATGATTTTTCCCAACCTTTTACCTTCAGCCTGTGTATGTCTTTTCCTATCATATGAGTCTCCTGAAGGCAGCATATTGTTGGATTTGTTTTTTTGATCCAGGTTGCTAGCCTATGTCTCTTGATTGGTGAGTTTAGGCCATTAACATTTAAAGTTACAATTGAGATATGATTTGTACTTCCAGTCATGCTTCTTTATTTATTTATTTTAGTTTGGCTAGTTTTACTTTTTTGGTTATTTTCCTCCTCCTTTACTGAGATACCTCTTGTTGTTAGTTTTGGGCACTATTTTTCAATTCCTCTTCTTGTAGTATATTGCTCAGAATGCTTTGCAGTGCTGGTTTTCTTGCTGCAAATTCTTTTAGCTTTTGTTTATCGTGAAAGATTTTAATTTCGTTGTCAAATCTGAAGCTCAATTTTGCTGGATACAGTATTCTTGGTTGAAATCCATTATTTTTCAGCGTTTGAAATACATTGTTCCAGGATCTTCTCGCTTTCAAAGTCTGTGCTGAGAAATCAGTCGTTAACCTAATTGGTTTACCCCTGAATGTAATCTGTCTCTTTTCTCTGGTAGCTTTTAATATTCTCTCCTTGTCCTGTATGTTGGCTATCTTCATAATTATGTGTCTTGGAGTTGGTCTATTATAGTTTTGAATGTTTGGGGTCCTGTAGGCTTCTAGGATTTGGCAATCCATTCCATCTTTCATCTCTGGGAAGTTTTCTACAATTATTTCATTTAATATGCTGTCCATTCCTTTGGTTTGAATCTCTGTGCCTTCTTCTATCCCGATGACTCTCAAATTTGGTTTTTTAATGACATCCCATATCTCTTGAATAGATTGCTCATGGGATTTAAGCATCTTTTCTGTGTTGACTATACTCTTTTCAAGTTGATAAACCTTGTCTTCATTATCTGATGTTCTGACTTCTACTTGATCAAGTCTATTTGTAATATTCTCGTTTGAGTTTTTAATTTGGTTTATAGTCTCCTGCAATTCTAGGATTATAGTTTGATTCTTTTTTAAGATCTCTATCTCCTGGTAGAGCTCGTTTTTTGCCATTTGAATTTGTTTGTTTAATTCATTTTCAAAATATATTTTTATTGCTTGGACTTGCTGTCTCATGTCTTCTCTAATATTCCTTTCCATTTGAGTTAGGTATGCCTTGAGTTCTTTCCCTATCCCTGCTTCTGATGTTTCTATGTCCTCTTGTAGAATTAAGTTGTCTTGCATTGTTTGTACTCCTTTTTTCCCTTGTTTTCTCATGTTGTCCCCGTTGCTTTCCAGCTCTATTTGATTGTCGTGTTTCTACTCTCTTCTATAGATTTGTTTTGGTTCTGTATTACTCTGATGCCTCTCCTTAGTGTTGTTAAACTATGCCTGCTGACGTGGATTCCACTGTGAAGGAAGATCCGACGTCCGAGCTCCAGTGACGACACTACTTTGCTATGACCGGCCCCAGTTCCTTGCCTGGGTATCCTGATGAGGTGGTGTGACTGGACTGTCTCTGTTTGATTTCAGCTCCCAGTCGCGGCAGGCAGGCGGTCTCTAGCCGCCCAGTATCACAGGCCGAGGGCGGGTGATCGGTCACCTGCGGCCGGGTGTTCTCCTACCGCCCAGCTATGCGGGCAGTGGGTGAACTGTCGCCGGCGGGCCTGCAATTTCCAGCTGCCCAGTCTCGAGGGCCTTGCCTCTAGCCTCCTGGTTTCTCCTGCTAGCCTTCTGTAGCCGCAGGGCAGGCCGCACGAATCAGTGGGCCTGGATCTCCGGGGTCCCACAGTTGGCGATTGGGATCCCAGGCACTCTGTCCTTTGGATTTTTCCTGCTTGCCCCTCCCCCAGCTCTAGCTAGACAGGTTTTGTTTTGGCTGCAGATGGGTAGGGGGGGTTGCAGGTCAGGTGCCTCTAGTTCCCCCCTAGTCTTTATGCAGGCTCACTCTGATTCTCCCTCCCCCGGCAAGCCTAGGAGAGAATTTATGCGAGTTCCCGATGTATGGGGGATGGGCTGAGTGCCACACACCTGTTTTGTTGTTGAGATCTGTCGGAGAATGGCGGTGGATATATCAGCTGTTCAAGATGCTGACTGCTGATTCCCTTGGTGGAGTGTCCGCTGTGGGGGATGGGACTGTACCGCTTCCTTCCCCGTCTAAACTCCCGTACTCAGCCCGGGGGTCAGTGTGGGCTTGGCTGGTGGGATTCCACCCTGCATTTCACTTTCTTCTTCCTTCTCTTACTTACCCTGCTCCAGTCACCCAGCATAGACATTTTACAACATATGATTCTATTTTTTCTACCCGGAAACAAAACAAGAATCCCTAACCACCATCCTGTTCCTTGAGCTTCAGTGATATCCACTAGGAAAATCTGATACACAGTTTTAATAAATTACCTTCGTATATGACCTGTTACTGATTGCAGTGAGCATACTTACATTTTAGCATGAATTTCCAAGTGCTAACCCGGAGCTCTTTATAACAAGAAGGAAACCAGAGTGTTTTCATAGAAAGCTCTGATATCAAACTGAATAACGTTATGTCATTGTAGGCCACTGGAAATTTATAAGACCAGTATCTGCTAGGCAGCACTGCTTTGACAAAGTATGCAAATTCATGCTGTCTCTATATGTATGCTAAATTGCTTATAACACTTGATATTCTAAGTTTGATAGCCTTATGAATTATTGGATTTTAATATAGGGCTTTTCTTTTTGTCCACAAATGAAATCCACATTTATTATATGTCACCCTCAAATGTCCTCATATTTTTTGCGATGATCAAAGAATCATATTAACAGATATTCCCCACTGTTCTAAGATCTACTTCCTGATAATTGACCACAGTGGGAGTTAGTTACAATGACTATTAATTCAAGAGCAATTAATGTGCAGTAAAGCTTACAGAGGAAGCAATACAGGCTGGAAGAAAGTGCTTTTAGATCAATACTGCTTTTAAGGTCTTCTGCATTTTAGAGGAGAAAAAGAACACCTGATAAATGAAGAATGTTGATCTGCTTATGAACGTTCCCATCACAACTATATGAACATATCATGGAGTTGACATAGGAAGAAATTCTGGTTTAATTTTGGAAAGCTTATAAATTTAACTATGTCTGAGCTTCTAGGTGATATTTGCTTTTCAAGCTGGAAGAATATAATGCTTGAAACTTCTCATCCACTGCCCCTACTCAGGAGAGTAAGGAATTGAGGAATCAATAACAGATCTTCATTTTTTTTTTTGCATTAGGTACTGGGGATTGAATTCAGAGGCACTCAACCACTGAGCCACATCCCCAGCCCTGTTTTGTATTTCATTTAGAGACAGGGTCTCACTGAGTTGCTTAGCACCTCACCATTGCTGAGGCTGGCTTTGAACTTGTGATCCTCTGCCTCAGCCTCCTGAGCTACTGGGATTACAGGTGTGCACTACTGTACCAGTCTTCAGGGTTTTTGTTGTTGTTTTGTTTTTTAATAAAGATTGCCATTACTCTTTAATACATATGAAGTCAGATTCAGGTTTTGGGTGTTTTTTCATCATTAACTTATTAGTTATTTTAATTATAAAATGCAAGACAATCACTCATTGGTTTTTTTTATTACAAAGTTACAATATATTGATATTCTCATTTTTAAATAAACTTTGTTATTAAATTTGTTACAATTCATTACACATGACAGTAGAATGCACTTTGCAATATCATATATAAATTTTGTTTACTCAGATAAATTTCTATTACAACTTACCTAAGATATCAAAAGGTAAAATGAAAGTTAAAGCCATAATTTTTAGATTCACCTCAATTAAGTTAAAACATTTTAAAATTTTAAGTGCAATTTGCTCCAAAAATGATGGTATTTTTGTATATTATGATATACAATTATCTTGGCACACAAATTGGCAATATCTAAGGCACCAACATTCCAAACCAAAAAAGTATTCTAGTATAAAATTATTCTAATGTACATTAAGATTCTGCTTACTAAAGATTTAAGGTAAAAGTTTCTCTAAACTCTATTCCTATTATTTCACTATGAAATATTAAAATAGATAATATTGGAAAACCAAGCATCACAGAAGATTTCTTCAGGAGCTCAGACCCTTGAACGTCTCTAAAATCAGAATAGTTATATTATGGTTACTGGAAATTTTCAAAAGGTTTTGTCTCCCATGGTGATGGTATATCATGTCCTCAATTAAAATGTATTGTTCTCTTAGGGTTAAAAAGGGTATTCTATGAATACAATTGTTTTAGTTAGCTTTTTCACTGTTCTGACTAAAGGACCCAACCAGAATCACTGTAAAGGAATAACAGTTTATTTTGGGACTCACAGTTTTAGAGGTCTCAATCCATAGACCACTGGGTCCATTCCTTGAGGCTCAAGGTAAGGCAGAACATCATGGTGGTGGAGAAAGTCTGCTCACGTGATGATCAGAAAGCAGAGAGAGACACTCCACTCTCCAGAAACAAAATATATACCGCATAGCCATGTCCCCAATGAACCACTTCCTCTAGCCACACCCCACTTGCCTCCAGGTACCACTCAGTTAATTCCACCAGGGATTAATTCACTGATTGGTTTGAGATTATAATCCAATCATTTCTCCTCCAAACCTTCCTGTATTGTTTTGGGGAACACCACATTTAAACCATAACAATATTGTTAATCTTTTTTTTTTAATTTATATGTGACAGCAGAAGATCTAAAAAAATTAATTGAATATGTTGGAAGGATTGCAAAAGGCAACTTTCTTTTTAGTCTACCCATCTTTGGAAATTTTGAAGAAGTTTTATTTCTTGGTTTAAAAAAAAAGAAACTGTTAAGAGTCAGAAACTACATCTGTGTGTGCATGGGTTAGCTATTAGAGCAGAGTTGAGAATACGTTGAAATAAAAGATTCTCTTTATCGATGGCAATTTGCAGTAAATTGTTAATATATTTTAAAATGAAATCCGATTGTAATAGGATAAATTATCTTCAGTAGTTTTTCATTTCCTGAAAGATTGAAATAAAATATTGTAAAAATTCAGAAAAATACAGCTTGAGAATATTACAGACTTTTGTATTACACAATATAAAACACAAGTGGGGCATGGACAAATGTTAGAATATTAGGAAAGTCCAAATTATGGGGAGATGTCTTCAGATTTCTTGTTCTTCACATCATGAAAGTGTTCAAATGTATCCATTCTTTTAGAGGAACTCCTTTCAAAGTTCTAGTTCTAAGTTAGGTCAAGTGTTTGAAAAATGCTTATAAATATTAACATTACCTTATAAAGAGAATAATCACAAATCTCCTTTGAGTTACACCAGGATAATAAAACTTTAATAACCATTGTGTGTTGTGTTGTTATGTAAGGTTTATAGAGAATATTAGTGCTTTTATTATAACATCATACTGGTTACAATAAGCCTAAAAAGTTACAAATTAAGATAACAGAAAGAGAAGGTTATTTGTAAATTAATTCTGAACTCATCACAGAGTGTGATAGGGACCATGCTTGGATGACCTTGGTTTTTCCCAGGACCTAGTATCCACATCTTTGTGTAATCCTCCTCCTTCAGTGTGGGCAGAACTAATGACTGGCTTCAAATCATCATCTGAAGATGTAATTAAGAGCTCTAATCATTGGATCTTATGTTAATGACAGAGGATTACCCTGAGTGGGCCTGACCTAATCAGAGAAGCCAATGAAAGGAAGACTAGAGCTCAGAGGAGCTCCTGTTCCTCTGAAGAAGCAAACTGCCAGGTGAGTTCCACAGCTGTCAGGAAGTGTTTTCTGCCACACAAAAAAAGCAGGTGAGCTTAGAAAAGGACCTTTAGAGGAGAACTCATCTCTGATTCACCCACTGATCATACCTTTGCCAGACACTGAGCCCAAGAATCAATGAAGTAGTGCCCAGATTCCTGATGTATGGAAACTCTGTGGTGATAAATCTACATTGTTTCAAGCAACTGATTGTTAACATAAAATAAGTAACACACAGAGAAACAAAAAAGAGGGGGAATTTGGGTAGTGATAATGACTAACCTACTACAAAGAATGTTCATAAGGACTGAAAAATCACTTTAATTTCTTTATCTCTTAAAATTGACATCTTTTAAATGTAATGCGTATGTTTGCTATACAAATTATTCACTAGAATATATGTTTTTGGAAGACAGGAATTTGGTTTGTTCACTGTTGTACACTACAAACCCAAATAATATCTGGTTATTATATAATAAATGTTATTTCATGTTATTTCACTGAGACAAACAATGATGACTTGATACTACACAAGTCATTATTAGTAAACCACTGTGCCTGCTCAGAGACAGATGTTTCTTAGTTCAGCCCCACTCATTCTCTCCAAGGATGACGGCTGAATTCAACTTCCTGTGTGCTTTCTAGTTCAACACGTTTTTCCCTTGCTCTGTTGGTGCCCAGAACTTCCGCTCATTTTCTTTTCTTTCTCAGATCTGAAGTTCTATTTTTTCTTATTCATTCATTTATATTACTTTCTCCACCCTTAAAAGTCAATGTTGAATGCATACAAGTTTTGTTGGGTTACCTTGTACAGAAGTATAACTTCATTAGTCTAGCTACGCATTAAGAACCAATAAAGGCAGGATAGCATAACAGAAAATACAGAACAGAAAGGTATGGACTCCACATGTGACTACTTACTGTGTTACTTTGAACATGTGGAATAACTCCCTAAATATCACTTTCTACATTTGAAAAACGAAGTAATAATCTCACCTACTTTATAATTTAAGGATTAAATAATCCAGATCAAAATTCCTAACAGTTATTGCACAGGGACACATTTCCACTTCTATTTTTCTTCTCCAAAATAAATAGCACAAATCAACATATATTAGCTGTCATAAAACACTTTTTGATTATTCAGTGACTTTCATTTTCCTCAAGAATATCAAAATCCTGACAAAATATCAGATCCTGTAATGTGAAAAATAATTCAATATAAAGTAAATCAATGAAACCCTACACAGAGGTGCAGATACATAACTGCTACACACACACACACACACACACACACACACACACACACACACACACACTTTAATGAATCACAAACATTTTTGAAAACCAGAAATCTTTTACTCATTTGTGATGCTATTTACATTGTGGCAAGTACAAATTGTAAAGGAAAATCGCTGACTACCCAAATCTAAGCTAAAATAAAATAGCAACCTACTACAAAGACATCAGAGAATTAAAAAGTATCTTGTTCAGTTTAAAATTTAAAAAAAAACATTTCCTTTGAATCTATATTCATACATGATACACAATACAGAATGGCTTGTTTTAGATTTAAAATTATGACAATAGGTTCAAATTTTTATATTCATAGGTAGAAAATACCAACATTAAGTGAAATTAAGACATTTTACCCAAAGTTTTTTAAGTTTGTGCATTCCTAAAGACATGATTACACATCAGTCATTGACATTTGTAAGTTTTACACACTGCTACAAAAACAAACAAAAACAAGCACCTCTAAGAAGCCCCTTGATCCATTAAATGAAAACTCTTTCTGTCTTTGTTTCAAATTCATGAGAGCAGCACTCAAGGGCCCACACATAGAGAGCTTCCACACACAGGCAGAGTTTGCTTCTAACCACACAAAGAACCCACTGTGTACTTGATGAGTATAAACATTTACCATTTTAAAAATAACCTTTTAAATCAAACTGCTTCATTCTGAATCAGAAATAATTTGTAACAGCCATAACAAGGTTTATCAGCCATACTACTTCTGGTGGTTTGTAAGTTGATGGCCAAAGATATGTGAATGAAATTTAAAAAGACTAAAGGTTCTCTACTTAAATAGGGAGGAAGAAAGAATACATTTATTTAAGAATTATTTATTGTGTCCTTGTGTGCTGATGAATTAAAAACATTAGATCCCTGTCCTAATATTTTCCCTAGTTTCAGAAAAAAAAAAAACAGAAGAAAAAAATAGTTATCATATCAAATGTGGGAATTGAAATTAGAAAGAATATGGTCATTAGCTTGTAAAACTATAGAGTAGCTATGATAAAATAAAACATTTATCCATCCTTATACATATATTCCTTTACATTCATTTTGTTAGTTCAAGTCCCTTATATTTATATGCATGTGTATTCATATCTATGTAGAAACTCTAGATTAAAAGTATATTATTCAAGCATACAAAAGAAATTTGAATAATTGTAGATTTTTTGCCACATATTTACTGGGAAAATTCAATATTTTAAGATATAAATTCTTCCATAGCAAACTCACATATATCAAAAATTCTAGTAATTCTAATGAAAACTTTTTAATATCGTCACAAATATGTCTAAGGTTTATCAATAAAAATAAGAATAACCAAAAACTTTTTTTCATTCAGACAGTACTAGTGTGGATATTAATTTTAAAATATTAATAATTAAAGTTCAATAATTTTGGTGACAGTCCAATAATAAAAAAGAAAACTTAGTAGAAATTCAAGGAGCAAAATGTGTACTACATACAGATTCAATATGTGCCCAGAGTATCATTTTCAATCAAGAGACTTTTATGCTGTTTATTTTAATAATTATACAAATTATAACATACTTTATGTTTCCAGTAAATCTCACCCTCTACCCATGTGTAACATATTAAAACCCCTAAGCAAACATTCTGAAATTTAATCATTTTTGTGTTTATTTCATTTCATTTATTTATTTATTTTTCAAGTGCACATGGAACATACTTTGACTGCATGCTGGGCCATAAAGCAAGTCTAAGTACACAAGAAACCAACTTGACAGGATTATAGTGATATCATTCTAATATTAAAGCACTTTGGGTTTGCTTTTTTCTTTTCTATGATTACATGAATCCAGTACCAGATAAGACATAATTTTAAATGTTAAGATTGTCACTAATTATGCCCCCAAGTTATTAATTAAAGTGTATCAATGCTGTACTAGCCTCCGGCATTGTATCATTCCCTTGTATGCAGGCCTTGTCTCCTGCACAGAGCACTGGCTCTTCCTCCCTCATGGTGAGGACCAGGCTTCAGCATGTTCTTTGCATGCTTCATGGCTGGACCCATGACAGCTTTCTTGCCCTCATTCAACCCTCTACACTAAGGTGACAATGGATCTTCCACTAGTCTAGAAGGTATGACATCTGGATTCTCTAGTGATTTTTTGGAACTTCTGGGTGATAGTTGGTACAACAAATCCTGTTTCTGGTTGTTGTTTTTTGTTTGTTTTGTTTTGTTTTGTTTTTTTAAATCAAATACTACTCTTAACTAAAGGAATGTTTTCCAAGAATTTACATACATAACAAAGTATTTAAGTATTTTTTGTGTACCTTTCCACCTGTTTGCAAAGTATATATAAAGAATCTGTTGACCAAAGTTCCTAATTTTCATAGAAACACTTAACACTTTATGTAAAATAATTAACTTTATACAAGATAGTCCCTATTCTGAGCTTATAGCCCAAATTCAGGGATAACGATAGATAATTGAAAAAGAAACAACAGGGCATGCAGTATGATAATTCTTGTTATAAGAAAAGCACATTTTGATGAAACCTGGTCAGTATGGTTAGGAAAGACTTAGCTAGAAAAAATGGCAACCATATTGAATGTTAAGGGAACATTAAGACAAGTGAAGTTGACAGGTGCATTTCATCCACTCACTAATGTAAATAAATTGGTCAGGAAATTTCTCACTGCAAGGGTTATATTTGAACAAGTACTTGTAGGAAGTAGAAGTGTGCATCATGAAGTTATCTACTGAAAAGATATTACAGGCAGAAGGCAAAATAAATGTCAAGTCTCAAAGGTAGGAACATTCCTAACAAACTTCCAGCAGTAGCAAAGAAGTTCCTAGAGACAAAAATGAGGAACAAGGAGGGGAATGCATATAAATGAAGAAAGGAAAAAAAAAGCCCAATGAGATAGATCATTTCAGGCAGACAGAGACAGAAATTTTAACCGTAAGAACGAGATTGCCAAGGGATTGGATACACAGAGAGAAGATGACCAAGGATTGAGGCTAGAATGTTGTTATGGTAATGTCTCCAAGAATATGAGAGATATTTCATACAGAATAAGAGGAAAAGGAAATACTTTTTTCTAAATGTCAATAAAAAACAATAAGTGTTGGTGGGAATGTGGGGGAAAAGGTACACTCACACATTGCTGATGGAACTGCAAATTGGTGCAATCACTCTAGAAAGCAGTATGAAGATTTCTCAGAAAACTTGGAACAGAACCACCATTTGGCCCAGCTATCCCACTCCTCAGTTTATATTCCAAAGGACATAAAATCAGTGTACTATATTGACACAGCCACATCAATATTTACAGCAGCTCAATTCAAAAAGCTAAGCTATGGAACCAACCTAGATACCCTTCGACAGATGAATGGATAAAGAAAATGTGGCATATATACACAATGGAATATCACTCAGACTTAAAGAATAATTAAATTATAACATTTGCAGGTAAATGGATGGTGCTGGAGAATATCATGTTAAGTAAAATAAACCAATCCCAAGAAAACCAAAGGCCAAATGTTCTGATATGTGGAAAGGGGGTAAAGGGCTATGGAAGAATGGAGGAACTCTGGATTGGGCGGAGGGTGGGTAATGAGAGGGGAGGGAATGAAGGGGCAAGAAGGATGTTGGAATAAGACAGATAGTATTACCCTATGTACACATATAATTGCATGACCAGTGTGACTCTGCATCTTGTACAACTAGTGGAATGAGAAGTTGTGCTCCATTTGTGTACAATATGGCAAAATGAATTCTGCTGTCATGTGTAACTAATTAGAATGAATTAAACAATTTTAAAAGTGCTTCAAAGAGGAAAAAAATGACAATTTTGATGAATTCCACTGAAAGACCAAAGTGATTTGATATAAGTATTGACCAGTGATTTAACAACTCAGAGATCATCCATAACTTTGAAAAAGTGGCATTTATTATAAAGATGGAGACAAAAGAGTAAAATGTGTGAGGAAAAACCTGAGACAGCTTTCCAAGGGAGGTTTGATATAAAGGAGAACAGATAGTTAAGAAATACCAGAGGGGCTAAATGTGGTCACATTTGATGGCTGATGAGAAAGATTTAGTAAAAAGGGGAGCGGGAGGGTCTGTGGTTCATTGGAGTGGGGAGATTTGCTGGAGGACTTTCCTTGAATAAAAGAAAAGGAATGGGTTCAAGTAAACAAACAGGTTTTGACTTAGTGTAGTGAAGAATGAGGGCTGACCTGTAGATCTCTGTTTCTCCTCACATACAGAAGAGCTGTGTGCAGACTGGCTTCCATGGTGATGCTCCAAGGCACCAAGTGGTGGCTGAACAGTGAATGCTGCAAAGTGAGGTCAGGGAGCTTGGTCCTTCTCTCCTCCATTAAGTAAATGTGAGGGGATCAAGCACAGGACAGGTCTGACTCTGAGGTGAGGAAACTCACCTCTAAGAGCTGCTGACACATATTTGAAGGTTTAGGAGGAAAGTTAAATTCCCAGTATGTAGAACTTTCTAGAATTTGAGGATGAAGGCATAAATGCCAGGGAGATATTTTAAACAGCATAGGGATATTTGTGTTAAGAGAAAGCCTGAAATGTAAAAGCAGCATCATAAGAATAAAAAGAGCTGATTCTGTAGGTAGCAAAGTAAATGACATGAATTGAAGATATAAAGTTAAAGCGGCAACCAGTGAACAGAGTATGAAGGAGTGTGAAACACATTTTAAATATTTTGGGATCTTTTTCTTTAATGGAACTGGGAGATCAGCAATTGAATATCTTTCAGCATAAGACTCGTATTGGATAGATTATACTTTTGCAGACATATTCCAATTCATATGGGTAATGAATTGAAACACAGGTGGGATTTATATAGTTTCAGTTAACTTAATCTAAAATTTTGCATATAAAGTGTATTTTTACCTTCAGGAGGAATGACTCATGCTTAGTTTTCTCATATACTTTTATGGAATGTTTTCAAACATTCTCTACTGATACTTTTTACATACTCATTCCTTTTAGTTTTTTTCTATCTACTCTTACTCCTCCTTCAAATTTGAGTTCAGAAATCATTTTCTCCTTGGACTTCACCCCAAGCTGTCAAAGCACTTTCTGCTATCATAGCAGCTGGCACAGACTATTGAACAGATATATTTGAACATGCCCTCCTGTCCACAGTCAGAATTCTTCCAAAGCAGAAACTGCACTTATTATCTTTTAATATCAGTGTCTAAAATAATGTTTCATACATAGAACTTACTCAATAAGAGATCTTTTGAACTTCTGATTAAATTTGCAGACTATGAGAGTTTTATGGGTTATCTAATTGTGTATGCAAATCCCTGTCTCCCCATTACTGAAAACAAGGAAAGAAGATCCATATGTTCTCTTTAAAGATGTTAAAAGTCAGCCCTATTTTATTTTTAATGTGTGTACAACCCCAGTGTGCTTTTGCTGATGAAAGACAAAAGCAGCCTGTGAACAAATTAGTGATTTCTTTAAACAAACACATATCTAGAAAGATATGACATTAGCACTTTATTAAAGAGTTTGATTCAAACTGTGTTCCTAACTGAAGGGTGTGTGTGTGTGTGAAAGAGAGAGAGGAGAGAGAGAGAAAGGGGGGGGGAGGGAGAGAGAGACATGTATCTCTTTTAAGGCCTTTTATTTATCATAAAAGAGTTGGTTAGAAATTTATTTTAAGATGTAGGTTAAATAACAAAAATAGCCTTAACTTTTAACCTGTAGGTCCTCTGGAATCTAAAACCACATTAAGCTCTATTGGAAGTGCTTTAAAAACTTCAAAAATTACACTGTGTTGCACAGTTCACTTTCAGGTGTCTGAATATAGGTTAGAAATCATTACCTTCTACTCTTAAATAACTTCTATTTCATCAGCCAGTGAGTTACTGGATTCAATTCTACACCCCAAAATGAGTGTTAACTGAAAACCAAACAACAAAAAAAAAACCACTATTTTTGTAAGGTCATGGTAGAATATTATTTGCTTATAAAAAAAGTAAAACATTATTTTTTGTCTCAAGGAATGATTTACCCTTCTAACCCAAACAAACAAACAAAAAAAGGCACAGTATCTAGAAAAATGGTTTTAAATACATTGAATATCAGAAATGAAAGGAAGTGAGCCCTGAGAAAAGAGATGCAAACAAGTCCTCCGCACCCGCCTGACATCCACACACATGATGGCAGTCTTTTACTGTCCTAGTGGAGTTTCCTAGGCTATGAATAGATGGCGAAAACCCGTGTGAAACTGATGGACTTCCTGAGTGAGAGTCCAGGATGCCCACATCATAACCACAGAGAGAAGACAATAGAAGAAAAGCCCAAGGACCTGCAGTGAGCCCCCACTGAGCACTCAGCAGAGTCCCAATGGATGCATCCACTGAATAAATTACCTGAGACTAGAGAAAGAACCACCCTAAAAAGAATAAGGAAACTGGAGTTGATGTTTCCACAGGACAAGACAGACTCTGAAACATAATTCACAGGGATTTAGCAAAAAAGTGTCCTGACATTATTAGGACAGAATCAGCTTTAGTCTCCTGTTCTCAGTCTTGCCTAACACATTTTAAATTCAAAATCTTGAGTGATCAAACTGTTTCCCAAGTAATTTAACTGAATCTCATAACAACACACAAACATATCTTTAAGAATACAAGAATAGCCAACCAAAAAAGATGAAGTTCAAACTGTATGGCACTGGATCAAATTAACCATTCAGCAAAGAATCAGGGAAAAAGAGAATCACGGTAAGGGCAAAAAATTAATCAATCAAAATTATTTAGACCAACATAGATGTTAGAAAGAGTAGGAAACAACATCAAAACAAGTCTTGTTCTTTTCTTATGTATATATTCTAAATGTTCAAAAACTAGTGGAAACATCGAAAAAGTTAAGTAAACACACGGAAGTTAAACTACAGCAAATGAAAAATACACTGAATGAGATTCACAACAGAATAAACTTCACAGAAGAAATAAACATGAACATATAAAAATAATATAAAAATTTTTAGCAGTAGAGATACTAATATGTGAGTGTGGTTTGTGTGTGTTCAAAAGGTCCATGTGTTGGAGGCGGGGTCCTCGAGGTTGGTAGTATTGGAAGGTGATGGGACTTTAAGAGGTGGAATGAAGGTCCTTAGGTCTTGCTGAGGACACGGCTCTCAAAAAGTCTTCTGTGATCTCTTGGTATTTAAGAAAGTAAAAGGACCAAGCCTGGCATCTTTCCATCACTCTGGCTTCCTTTGTAAGATGAGATCCCTCACTTCTTCAATATTGTAATCCACCATCAAGTGACACAGTCAAGAAGGTCCTTGCCAGAACTAAGCTAATAAAAAGCCAGGCCTTTGAACCTCCAGAACTGTAAGCTAAATAAATCTGTGACTTTATAATGTTAGCTGCCTCAGGCATTTCATTGTAGTGATAGAAAGTTAATACCGAAGATCATAGAGCTGTTGGACAAATTCAAGAAATATAAAATATATATAGAAGAAAGCAAAGAGAAAAAAATTATTGAATATAATCAGATTTTGGTAATATATTATTATTATTTATTTTAAAAATTGTTTTCACTGTTGTAGGACATGTGCATTTTGGTATGATTTTAAAATTAGCTTGCCAATTTCTAAGGAAAAGCCTCAGGATCTTGGCTGGCATTTCATTGAATTTATTGACCAAATTTGGGGAGAACGAGATATTTTATTCTGTTCTGTTTCTAATCAATGAAGATGGCATAATTTTTCTTTAATTAATTCTTCATAAACTTTTTGTGGCTTTCAGTGATCAGGTCATACACAGATTGTGTCATATTTATGCCTAAATGTTTCATATTTTTAAAGCTTGTTATGAATAGTAGTGATTAATCTAGATTTCTAAAGATTTCTAGTAAATATAATTAAGCAAATATAATTGATTTGATTTCCCCCAACCTTCCTAAACATACCTGCTAGCTAAAATGTTTTTTTACATATTTCATTGAATTTTCAATATACATGATCTTGTTATTCTTTTAGAATAATGACAGTTTTTTTCTTCCTTTTCAATCTATATGCTTGTTATCGATGTATTTTTCTTGCCTTATTATTCTCACTAAAATCATTGGAATACTGCTAAATACAATGGATCAGAGAAAATAATCTTGCCTTATTCCAGACTCAGAGAGAAGGCATTCAGGCTTCACTTAATTTTATGTTAGCTATAGGTTTTCATAGTTGACTGTGTATCCCAAAACATCCTAACTGACCTATGAACATGATCTCATTTGGAAATTAAATTTTTGTCAATGATCAGGTTGAGATGAAGTAATTAGAGTAATCCTACATTCTGTTAAACTATGTCATTACACAATGGGGAGAATTGGGGGGGGGAGGAGAGAGAGAGAGAGAGAGAGAGAGAGAGAGAGAGAGAAAGTGAAAGTGTAGAAGAAAGACAATCTGAAGACACAGGAAACTCTCTACAAGAGAAGGAACATCTAAGGCTAACAAACATCAGAAGAGAATCATAGAAGAGATTGCTCTCACAGTTTGAAGAAGGAAAAAAACCCAGCTGACACATGGAATTTCAGAAATCTCCCATCAGAACTATAAAACAGAATTATTAAGTTATTATTTAAGCTGCACAATTTTTGGTACTTTGTTACAGCAGATCCAAAATACTAGTGCTCTTTTCAGGTTAAGGAAGTTGTTTTGCATCTCCACTTTGATGAGAATTTTATCAAGAGTAGATGCTAGATTATGGCAAATGCCCATTCTCCTTCTATTAAGTTGAGTGCATATATGAGTTTCTTTATATTTTGTTAATCTGTTCAATTGCATTGATTAATTTTCTAAATGTTAACTCAATATTGCATTTCTGAGATGAATGCCACCTGCCCATAATGTCTTATCCTTTTTTAATAATGAATTAATTTTTTTTATCATTCTGTTTATTAGATGTGCAGTATATTCTATATTTTTTCTAAATCAACACTGTTTGTAACTCAACATATTTCTTGTAACTCAACACTGTTATATGAACTAAAGGAGAAAAGTTATTAAATCAAAAGTACTTTTGTATAACCAAAGTGTAATTAATGTTTATACACATTGGAGATTGTACATTAACAGAAATAATAAGAAGGCTTTGCAGTTGGCACTCATCATTTTCTATCATATATTCTGAACCCCAGAGGAATCACTGAATGAATTGTAATGAAATTGTTATATATTTTACCTGAGCAAAATTTTAGTCTTCTCCTTTTTATTACTTGTTATGTTATTAAATGAATCACATCTATTTAGTTTCATCTATATAAATCTTTTCATCTGATTTTATGTCTTCCCAGAAGACATATGGGTAAGATCTTGTGTCTCTAGCCAAGAAAGGCAACCTCAGAATTCTGGGGAAAAAAAGGAACTAGTTACTTTTAATGATAGATATTATAAATATTAGACCAATCCTCAAAGTGGAAAGCTAGATACCTTAGGCATTTGTCACACTGTACCAGAATCTATTAAAATTTCCAGGACTCTTTAGTCCAAAGCACTACTCATGAAAGAAGTTTATGCAAAATCCATTCTTAGAAGAATTAATTGTGTAAAACTAAATTGACCAGTGAGTAAAAAGTAGTTGTCATGTGTCTTGGTGTATTTTGGGTGTTATTTTTTTTTCATGTCCTATTTGTTGATATCAGAGAAAGCCCCTGTTCTATTTTAAAATCTATTTTTAATCTTCACTTTAAGAAGTGGCATTTATTGCCAACTGAAATCAACCACTCCACTATAATGATGTCTGACTTTCACAATCCCTCAGAATTCAGAAACAAACATTTTTGAGATATGTTTTACAATGTGGTGAATTTGGCTAATAGTTGTTTCTCAATGTCACTTGGAAATTGGATCTAAAATATTCTTATCTCATAAAGTGCTGAATATTTAAGATGATGGATGGATTCATTAATTTGATTTGGTTATTTCATATTGTAGGAAAAATCATAACATGATTTGTCCCATAAATATATACAGCTATAATTAATCAATATAAAATGATTTTTTTTTGTACTGCGGATTGGCTCAGGGAAGCTTTACCACTGAGCCTCATCCCCAGTCCCTTCTAATCTTTACCTTGCAACAGTGTATCATTAAGTTGCTGAGGCTAGCTTCAAATTTTGTGATCTTCTTGTCTCAAACTCTCCAGTTTCTAGAATTATAGATGTGTGCCATCAAGCCAGAAAATATAAAATTATTTTCTAAAAGAAGCAAATAATTTACTTACTAGCCCTTTATAAAGATTTTCCCCAAAATTCCTGTGTGCGGACATTAGTTTTAATTCTTGTATGTAGACATTTTGTTTTAATTGAAGTGAAATTTGCATTACATAAAATTAAGCCTTTTATTAAATGTATAATTCAGTGGAATTTAATACATAAAAATTGTTTTTGCAATTACTACTCTTATCTAATCCAAAATATTTCTATCACCCAAAAGAGAACCCTATGTCTATAAGAAGTCATGCCGTCTTTCCATTTTTCCCAATCTTAAAAACTATCAATCTGCTTTCTGCCTTTATTGATTAACCTAGTCTAAATATTTAATATAAATGTACTAATATGTTACCTTTTGTGCCATTCAGCTTCTTTCTCTTAGCATAATTACTTTGAGATTAATTCATGTTGTAGCACGTATCAGTACTTCATTTTTATGATTGAATAATATCCCATTGCATGAAATATACAACATCTGTTTATTCATTCATCCATTCATGGACATTTAGGTTCTTTCCACCTTTGGCTTGTGAATAGTGTGCTATCAGATACTGTTCTTTTGTTGTTGTTGTCATTGTTTATTTGGTTTTGGTAAGAGGGATTGAACCCAAGAATGCTTAGCCACTGAGAAACATCCCCAGACCTTTTTTATTTTTTATTTAGCAACAGAGTCTGGCTAAGTTGCTCAGGGCTTCCCTAAATTTCTGAGTCTTGCTTTGAACTTGCAATCCTCCTGCCTCAGTCTCCTGAGCTTTTGGAACTATAGCCATGTGCCAACACACCTGGCTGAGAAATTGTTTTTAATGTAAATATTACTTCTGTTTGCATGACAAATTTTGGTATAACTTAAAAGAGAAAAATATAGTATAAGTTACTTAATAGAAGTTATTATATTCCCCTTATAGATGATTCTGAATAATCCATCTGAAATTGTTGTAGATTCAGGGAAAGAAGTAAAATTCATATTGTCTAATAATTGTGTAAATAAGGCCATAAGTGTCTATTATCTGTGGTTGTGCTAAAAGGTCATATTATCTAGGAACATATTTAGATTTATCTCAAGCTGGTGTGACTGAAGGTAAAATTGTATGTTGTCAAGGGGAGTTTAGGGAAGAGAGGAGTAGAGTCTGTGAATGCAGTTTTGAACATGCTCGAAGGCCTGGTTGAAAAAAGGAATGAATGGAGATACTGTTGGTCTTGATCATGTGACCTCAGTGTTTAGCTTTCCATGGCTGAAGTACACCTCCTCACTTGTATTTGGTAACAGAATGTAAAACTGCAAAAGGAATAAAAACATTCGAAAAAATTATCAAATTGAATAAAAAATAGAAGGATATCCTCACCTTTATCTAGTATTTTAGTTAATGAGTCTTTTCAAATACCCATGTTTCTGATGGCATTTTATTTTATTTTGTGATTGACTCATATTAGGTGCTAAAGTGTATTATACTGGGCATCAATAATTAATGCATTAAGTCTTAGGTTTACATAGTAAGTGTCCTACAGTATCTTTAAAATGTTAAAATATAAAATCATATTAATGTGAACAGTTAAGACTTAGCTATGATGACATTAATTTTTGATTGCTCACATTATTGAAGAATCTGAATAGCTAATGATAGTATATTAATTACTTAGAATAAGATACACAGTGCAAGGGTATTTCATTTAGTCAAGTCATGTGAAAGGTTTATTGCTATGCGCCATGCACAGCCAAGAGAAAACAGAATTTTAAAATGAAAAGTATAGCTGAAATATAGCATAATTTCATTCTGTTCTTTTTATTTCTGTATTTTCAGTACTTGCAAAGTAAATGGCTAGAAGGATATACATGAAAATACTAGTTATGTTTGGGTGTTTTGAATTTGGACTGTTTTCCATTTTTTTCTTTGCTTAAAAGGCATTGTCTATATTTTATTTAATAAAAACTTTTTTATTCTGAATATTTTCCATGATGTACTAGTAAAGAACAGCATGGATTGATCATGTATGTGGATACTAACAGATATGACTCATTTTCTGTGTTTTTCATGGGCTGTCTACAAAACATGGGAAGTTTCCAATTACTTTTAGTACTATGCAATCTGTCTTCCAACAACTCCCAGGAAAGAAGGCTCCACTTTAAATGAAATGCACTTGATTTATCTTGGAAAAAATTCAAATAGCTATTACTTTTTAACAGGTTTCTTTTCCCTCTTTGCCAAGTATTCATTTGAGGGGTTTCTTTGTACCATATTTCTATATTTTGTCAGACAGGGAACAAAAGGATTTATTCTTTTAAAAGTTCTTTGCCTTTAGTAGGTATTCTTTTGAGAGCAGACTACCGAACTGAGATTTTTTTCTCCAATCAAGTTCCATAGTAGGAGGGGAAAAAAAAGAAGAAGGAAGAGAAGAACAAAAGATTAGGGGGAAAAAATAGAAAAGCTATTATCTTAAAAAACAGGTTCCTGGTTGAAGGATTATTGTTTTAATGTCCTTCATACAAAAAGAAGCTAGTCAAGCCTCAGTCAATTTTTCCCTTAGTTTTAGAAATGTTCACATATACTTTAGTATAAAATAATGGCAAAGTTCTTCTTTGCAAATACGTAGTGGGCAATTCACTGTCCAGCTCTAACGAGGACCAGCAGGGTTCAAATCCCACCTCTATTACTGAAACACTATGCCACTTTGGCAAGTTTAGAAACCCTTCTGTACCACAGAGTCCTGGCATGTCAGTATAGGTAGATGATAAAAGTACCCATGTCAGAGGCCTGTGGTGAGGAGTAAGTCAGATAGCACTTGTGAGGTATCAGAAGAATGCTCGACCCTATATTAATACTCAAAATTAACTTTCATTACATTGTTATTGCATTAACAATATTATATAACAGAGAATAGTATTTTCAATGTTATTATTGGTAGATTAAGGGCTTTTAAATTAATCTACAAAATAAAGTAAAACTGAAGATGGCTTATATTGTTCTACTATCAGAAAACAGTAGCTATCGCAAACTACCTACTGATGTGGGTAAGTTATTTTTTTCTCCTCTATGACTCCAATCTGCATTAATTTTATCTATGATTATCATTAACATTCACATAACGTTTACTAGGAAAAGCTGACCAGAAACTAGGGATTAATAAAGACAATTTTTTATTAGCTATAAATGTACCTCCAAATATTCAACATTTAAACAAATAATATGCACTTAGCATCAGGTATTAAGAGAAATTCAAGAAACATTATTTCACCATTAGTAATTTACAAGGAATAACTTAAATATCTATAGACTGTATTGTCTGGAGACAAACTAAATTTGAGAAACTTTCACGTTATTTATGTTTATGCAACTAAATGATGGGCACAAAATTCAGTGTACATTTTCACTCATGTTAGATGTATATTTTGCTATATGTTTACAGATACATATCAAATTTATACAGGTACACACACATATAAATGCATACATATACTTACAGGTTTTACTTTTTATTTATATGGATTCTTTCGGATAAAAATAAAACTGATATCATTCAGTCAAAACAGGGAAAATATGTATAATTTTATACATGTTTCTAGATATTTGCTATCTACTTTTGTGAGGATCATATTAACTTACTGTTCTGAAATCTTAGAAGTATGTTTGACATCTTGGTGAAGCCTAAAACATTCTCATTAGGGGAAATGTATGCTATTTATCAAACTGAAAATTAATTTCAATTTTAAGTAATGCTGATCCTTTTTATATTATCAGTCAAGTGCCTTCTGCTATGTATCTTGTTTTTATAGCCTACTGTCAGGACCTTCCCAGAGACAGCTCTATCCTATGTAACCTGGAGTTCCTTGACTCTAACACCACATTCTTGAACTTTTCATAGAAGTTCAACAAAATAGAAATGTCTCATTAAGTTCCTGTTTAAGAATAGACTTGATGCTTGAAGTTATTTATTTCCTCACTCAATATGCAAATTTATGTCAAATTCACATAAAATTCAATTCAAGTTAACTGAGATTTCAATAAATGATTGATGTTTTGATAATCAGACAGCAATCTGAAGCTACTATCTGCACATTCTGAAATCCACTTCCTCTTTTTCTGCAGGAGTATATTAAATTCTGATCTTAGCATTCTGTGGTTATACGTATTACTTAAGATGTTTCGATGAACATTTATCATGTTGTTTTCATTTGTAAAATCTTCACTTTTATATTAAATGTGTCATCCTCTATATATTGTTCTAAAATTTATTCTGCTCCTCATAATGTGTGGGAAATTTATTCATATTAATAAAGCTTTTATAGTTCAATTACTGCTATTTATATTTCCTTTAACTGATTTTACTATTAGTTATTATTTTTCATTTTTATTAATATTTTATTTCTTTAGCTGTTTCTCCTTTTCTGCTATTATCGTTTTCTATCATTAGCTATCCATTACTCCTTGCACAAAAGAATGCTTCTTTATACATACCCACAGAGAGACAATGAGAACTTTATTAGACAAGCTTTCTTTAATTCCAATTAACTCTCTGAACATCTTTTTACAAGTTTTATTACTATGAGCTACATATGATAGTTTTATTTTTCTGCATCTTCTTCAACATGTGATTTTTCAGAATTGAAAAATATTTTTCCACTACTACTAGTGAAATGTTATATTCAGCCAGGTTCGTCATTTCCTAGATCACAAGTAAAGTTGAACATTTTTCCATAGGACTGCTGGGTATCATGCCTCTTCTTTTATTAGTAACATAATAGTATATTTAAAAGCCCTTTGTTATTTTGGTTCAAGCACTAAGTGACAGAGAATTAAAACATCAAAGTATCATGCCAATCACCAAGATTAATTCAATGTACCCCTAAGATTGGCTAAACTTTTGACATGTTTCTTCCGAATGTCCCTTTTCTTAAAGTATTTGTTTTAGAAAACTTACCATTGTTAATACTTTCTTGGAGAATAGAAATCTTCTCCCAGGCTCTTGTCAGCTTTATGACCCAGGAATGTCCCTCCCAAGGTCGTAGGAGATTTCCCTTTGAAATATAATCATCAAGAAAGATAGTACCCCCACCTATGCTATGGAGTTTTACCCCTGTGTTTTCTTCTAGCAGTTTTACAGCTTCAAATATTACATTTATATTTACAATCAATCCTGGGTTGATTTTTGTGCACAGCACGAGATGAGGTCTACTGTCATTGTTCTGCATATGAATATGCAGCTATCTCCACATGATTTATTAAACAGATTGTCTTTTGCTCATTGTGTTCTTGGCACCTTTGTTGAAAGAAGGGAAAAAGAACAAGCAAGTCCCTATCTCTTAGTCTGTGGGATGGTGGGAACTTAATTTCAATAAACAAACACAAATGCCCTATTATACTGGTGATCTCTGTCCTAATATCCTCCAGTACCTCTCTACTAGTTTAGTCAGCACTTAGAAACTCTCCAGCCTTCTGTTTCACCAGAGTTAATTTCTCTTATTGCATTAGTCTAGATCTTTATTGCATTAGTACTGTCTCTTTAACTCCATCTGGTGTATTTTTCCTCTGACACAGATTAAGACACACATTTTCCGAAAGAAATCTGAGAACCACCATTTTAGCTAAAAAAAATTCTTCATCCATAAGAATAAATAGTATGTATTTTACAAAGACCATTTAAGGATCACTTTAAAAAACAAAAGACAGCTGCACTATGACTTTCAATGATGACTTCCATTAAGCCTCACTTGTGCCTTTAAGCAGATCAGACAGAGTAGCAGCAAACATTATGGAGAAGTAGGAGGGCCAGACTACAAGGTGGGTGAGCAGCTCTTAGTGGGGTGATGTTCATTATCTGGACCATGGTGTTGATTACACAAACTAGACATTTGCCCAATTCATCAAATCATATACTTTAGATAAGAATAGTTTATTGCACATCAAGAATATAAAAGGCAAAATAGAAAAGAGGGGAATAATAGAAAATATATAAAAGGCAAAATAGAAAAGAGGGAAATAAACAATACATGTTCCTTCAAAGAGATAGAATCACCCTGTTATCTAATCTGGCACTAAACTAAAACAGAAAATATTTTTATATGTGTATGTGTGCATGCATGTATGTGTGTTGTTTTTATTGTCATTGTTGATTTTAAAACTATATGTCTGAAAAAAGGTGGGAAAAATAACTAGGAGTAGAGAGAGAGAGAGAAAGTTGCAATGGCTCAAGCAAGAATTCCACCCAGATCTAAGCAGAGTAGAAAGAGAGAAGCATATATATTGAAGACATTTCAATGAAAACTGGATGAACTTGGACACCACCAAAAGAATGTGGTGGAATGGGGGAGATCTAGAATCTAAATATTAAAAATACGTTCTTCGAATCAGAACTGAATGGCATCTTTACTCATGTACTCCATGTTAGCTTAAACCATTTTTTCTATTTTTCAGTTTCCTATGCTGGAAAATAGAAACTAATTTCCCAACCTCATAAGACTTGAAAGAGGATACAATTGTATTACATGAGCACATGATAACATAGAGCACGCAGAGATAACACATACATATGATATATATCTATATCTATCTATCTATCTATCTATATACTGAACACACACAAATTTAATATAAATACTCTTACAGAAATAAATGCTCAGAATTGGGATTAGTTGCTGGACTCAGTGGCGCTCACCTGTAATCCCAGCAGTTTGAGAGGCTGAGGCAGAAAGATTATGAGTTTAAAGCTAGTCTCAGCAATTTAGCAAGTCTCTAAGCAACTTTTTAGAGACCCTGTCTCTAAATGAAATATAAAGAGAGATGGGGCTGTGAGTCAGTAGTTAAACTAAAAAAAAATCTGAACCCAGGGGTGCTTATCATAGCCCTCTATTCTCCTCCCCTCTCTTAAAATCAATCTAAGTATTTTCACCATTGTTTATATTTATGACTTTGTAATAATGTGTGTTCCTAAAACTGGTTCAAAATGATATAAATAATAAGAAAACTGTGATCATGAGTACATGAGAGGAATGAATAACTGAATCATGAAACACAATGGTAGTTTAAGCTCATAAAAGCCCCTTTATATATTTAAGAGACAATGTTTAGGGTTAAAATATGTTTAATCTTTTTTTCTGTACAAGTACATAGAAAAAGCATATTTTCAGGAAAGAGCATCCTGTAAAGCCATTTTGTATTTCCCAAGAATGTTGAATGCTTTCATTAATGTCTTCTAAATGAAAAGAAGTTTGAAGTGATAAAATGCATCTCTGCACATATTGGGCACCTCAGGCGAGTTTTTCAGTGCTGCCAACAGAGCCACCTAGTACTTTGAAGGGATGACTGGTTTTTTGATGGCATTTTTCCTTTCCAGTCACTGGACCAAAGTCTGGTTGTTATGAAAGCCACTTCCATCTTGTCTCCTATAGGGAAGGATCCTAACTACGCAAAAGTTTTATTTTCATTCATATTATATCCTCACCATTTCACTTTCTAAATAACAAAAATTGAGAATCACATTCAGGAACATGAGAATAAAATAAAGTCATTCTAATAAACTCAGGAATATACATTTTTCCCCTTGTAATAATTTATGTGTTTAGTGGATGAGCCTCATATCTGACAATATAACTATAGTGTGAAAGGTAACAGTGTCCTCCACACTTTTAACTACAAAAGTAGATGTTTAGTTGTGGTATAATCTCTACCAGTAATTCAAAATTCAAAAAGAAATCTCTCTATTATAAATGTTTACTGAATGAAGTGGTCCAATACAAACGTCAGCTTTAAATTAAATATAATTATTATTAATCAGTTAAATTTTCCATTTATTCATGTTATTTAAGAATAAATTTTTCTCATTTGCAATTAGTAATGTGAGTCAAGAGTTGTTATCTATAGATATACTTGACTGGAGTTAAATTTTTCCAAAAATAATTAAAAAATAACATTCATTTATGAACAACTTTCTTGCCAGAGGAAAGTATCTGTTCTTTAATATCACTTAGCATTCCTTTTATTTTTGACCTATATATCAGACTCTTTATGTTTCAGGTAAAACAATATGTAAAACTGAATTTTCAATAACAAATGCATTTTTGAAAAATAAAATTTTATAAACTTTGAAATACATATTGGTCACAACTTGGAATTTTGCAAAATGCCAAGTCCCTATTCTCCTTTGCTATCAAAGCACTTAATCTAAACAGTGATCAGCATCTTTTCTTTTTTTTCTTACTATGTTTTTTTTTTTTTAGTTGAAGAGAGACATAGTACATTTACTTTATTTATTGTTATGTGGTGCCGAAGATCAAACCCAGTGCCTCATGGGTGCCAGTTGAGCACTCAGCCTCTGAGCCACAACCTCAGCCCAGTGATCAGCATCTTACTTCTTTACTTTGCAAAGCAATCTTGCTATAAAGGACCTTGTCTCCATTCTTGTGATTTTATGATTTGAAATTCACAGCTTTGCTATATTTTTTTCAAGAGAAACCCATGTGAGAGTCATGTTATATTTATCCATCTCAATGCCTTTAAATATTTTCCTCTCATCATTAATTTATTCATTATTCCACAATCTTATTTTCTCCAGAGATAAATTAAAATCAAGTTGAGTTTAAAAAGAATTCCATAATAGAAATGTGATTTATTTATTATCACTTAATCATTTTTTATTTTTTTCTGGAATATTGAGGAAAAGTCTCATGATATTCATGCCAAGATTATTTAAGTTATGGTATTTCAGATAAAACTGGCATATGCTCTAACATGGACTAGGAAAACTATTTCTGTAAGGCTTGATTTCCCCATTTCAGGTTAATGGAAGATGATGATAATCATCCTGAAACTAGGATAGGCAGAAAGTCTTTGCTTCTCAATTCACCAAGCTTCTCCATTTGTGCCTGTGCACTACTACAGAGTGCTAGAAATATCAAATATTTATGTACTCTTGTGTTTATAATTTTTATGATCATGAATTGTAGATCATTTCATTTTTTCTGATATTTAAAGAAGGAAACAGGACAAACACTGCCTTTAAATTCCAGGTCTCTTACTTCTGCTTTCGCCCCCACTTTCCTAATGGCATCAACATTGTCCTTTCCCTATGTTGACCATAATGCCTCTTTCACATTTCTACTCCACATCACACCCTTCATTCTCTCCCTTCCCACTGAAATACTTCTCTACCAATCCATTCTATGGATTCAAATCCCAGTTTTACTGACACACTCAACCAAACAACTTCTACCTCTAGATCAATCTGCAAACTACCCTGTTAACATTTATGACTGGATCACAGAGTAACATCTTCATTTCTTCTTTGCCAAATCAAGTTTGATTAAAACACCTTTCTGTCTCTCTCTCTCTCTCTCTCTCTCTCTTTATATATATATATATATATATATATATATACACACACATACATATATACATATATATATAATATGTAATATATAATATATGAATAATATATTAACCTATATATTATACATGTGTGTATATATATATATACATATATACACGCATATACACCCATACACCCATACACACACACACATATGTGTGTGTGTATATATACATATATATATATATATATGTATATATATATATATATAAAACCAATTTAATTGTTCTTAATCTTTTGAATTTGTCCTAATGGTTGTTGTGAAGAAGTGTTAGTTAAAAATGTAGATAACAAGACCTGCCCTACATCTTCCCAATCAGAATACCTAGGGAGAGAATTTGGCAAAGGTGTTTTAAAAAGGTTCTTAATAAACAGGGCACAGAGGCACAGGCCTATAATTCCAAGTCAGCCTTGGCAACTTAATGAGACCCTGTTAAAAAAAAAAAAAAAAAGGCTTGCATGTAGCTCAATGGTATGACACACCTGGGTTCAATCTCCAGTAGATTTTTATAGACATTAAAATTCAGGAACTCGAATGCTGGAAGAGTTTTAAAAAATAACATAATAAATTAAAACATGGAAATGGGTATGGTACAGTTTGTATTAATGAGTTAAATTCTTCATCTTTTATTAATTTCTCCATCAATGAACACTAGCAAAAATTCTGAAATTTAGCTATTATCCATATGCATATTTAGTTAAACATAAGGAGTCAGTTATTAAATCATTGCCTGTGAACAATAACAGAATTTGAATTATAAGAAGAGAACTTAGAAACAGGCAGACAGCTTTTTCTTTGGGGGAAATGTGTTGATTAGGTAATTACTAATCAGGAATCTTTGTGATCAGGTAATTCTTGCTTAAGTTCCTTTATCACCCACCCTTTCCACTCTTCCACCCCTTGTTCTTTCTAACTTTGTTTACTCTTTCCTATAAAATAATTTTGCCTGCCCTTTAGAAAGTTTCAGATTTTATGGTATTTTCCCTATGAAACAGACTTTTGAGATAAAGTTCACCCTTACTTAAATCTGGTTTGGTTTTCATTTGTTAATGGTCTCCCCACAAACATCTATTTGACTGTCCCTCCCTTAATAAAAGGCATTATACTTCTGATTGTTTATTTTCTAATTTGGGGGTCCATGGTTAATCATTTGATAGTTTTTCTTGCCCATTTATTAACTTTGGTGAAGGGGAACTGATTAACAGATTTAACCAGAATGTTCTGATGTTAAGCAGGTCATAAGCATTTGTAAGCACATCTCTTACAGTGTTATTTAGAAAATAGTGGGCGAGCTACATAATAACAGGTGTTTTACAACAACCTGGTCAGGGTTTATTGTTTAATACATTGGCTCACAGGCAAGTAATTTTCAATGTAATATCTTTACTCGGTATCTACTTAACATTGCTTTTTCCTTTCAAATAAATCAAAGGGATTTTCAAATTAGTCTATTGAAAGAAGGACTAAACAAGGTTACATCTAATATTTAAATTCATCTTGCTAAGAACAAAAGACTGTTTTTTGTTTTTTTGTTTTTTTTTTGGTACTAGGGATTGAACTCAGGGGCATTTTTTGAGACAGGGTCTCATTAGTTGCTTACTTAGGTCCTTGCCTATTTGCTTAGACTGGCCTTGAACTTGCAATCCTCCTGCCTCAGTCTCTTGAGAAGCTGAGATTATAGGCATGTACTTCTCTGCTCAGCAAGGCTTCTAAAATTATTCATTATTCTTCTCCTCAATCTGTTCTCTGAGCCAGGAAAACAGGCAAAATATAGATAGTTTCAGAATATTGGAAAAAACTAAATGAATAAAAGACAAGCAAGAATGTGTTCAAACACTTTTATCAGACTACATCTAGAAATAGGAATTTTGGCTAACAGTAAGAAGTCTGCTGTGATCATTTGCCATAATTATAATTCACTTGTTCTTGATTCATAAAGCAACATTTATTTCTAAAACAATCTTATATTTTAAAATGTCATTACCTCCTTATTTAACAGGCTACGTGTCTGTCCATAGATAGATAATGGTATAAACATACAATCTATGTACTACACACCTATCCAGATATACCTGTGTTCCCCATTATCGCACTATGAACTCTTGAAAGTTCTGTGCTAGAGTGCCTTACTGGACCCAAATCCTCAACTTCTCTGTAGATATAACCTTTACCACCTAACTCTGGACTTGGATTTATGACTTGTTTTATTTAGTAAAAATCATGAAATAATAGGTTTGATCCACAAGAAACCCTGAATTTCCAGTTGCTCTCTTGAATTTTTTTCCCTTGTTAGGAGATTATATGCAGGCAAATGTGTTGATCTTCAGAAGAGAATAAAAAACAAGTGGAATTTTACCACTCCAAGTTAGACTAGCCACATTGGTTAACCCCAACCCATCTAGAGAAGCATAAATTAGCTTAGCCTAGTTTATCCTTCAGAGAAACCAAGATCTGTGAGAACAAATGATAATTGCTTTAACATACTGTATTTTGGGTCATGTGTGTCACAGCATTTTTTCCATGATGGAAGTTTTGCAATATAAACTTTCTTGACTCTCCAAACTAAGATTTGTTTTTGATCCAGTGTTCACTTTAGGGGTTATAAACAGGTACTCAGATGGTGACTTATCTGGAATTGAATTCTAGCTTTATGCTTACTGTAGCTTTGATAAATTGTGTAAACTTTATATTTCTATCTTATCTATAAAATTGTCCCAAAAAGAATGGTATTTATAGCAATGTTGAGATATTTAAATTAAAAATAGATAATATATCTATATATCTGACTTGTATGTTAGCTATCATTATCATTTATTCAATCAACTATTACCACCCATTTTACCTATTTACATTTCATTTTAAACATTATATAAAGCACAAATACATACCAAAACAAAATTCAGTGTGAAAAACAATAGAGCAAATATAGGGGAACTAGGGTTGGGGCTCAGTGGTAGAGCACAGTGCACGTAGCACATGTGAGGCACTGAGTTTGATTCTCAGTACCACATATAAATAAATGAATAAAATAAAGATCCATTGATATCTAAAATATTTTTTTTGAAAAAAGAATGAATTTAGGGAAGGAGACACAGAGATAGATGGCTTGCCTCACATGTTCAAGACTTAGGGCTCAATCACCCATGTCTTGAAAAAAACTAAAAAATGACTTTAATATTCAAGCTGTATGATGAAGTAGTATATATATGTACTAGAGATTGATAACCGATTGATTCTAAGCATTCAGAAGCATTATGAATAGAGAAAATATAATTTAAAATACTTACTCAACTGATCCATCAGATAAAAATAACTCAGAATTATTACAATAATAATAAGAGAGAAATTTCTCTCAAAGAAAAGTATGCCCTCTAAGTGTTTGACATGATGTCCTTAATCTTAAGGGTATTACAGGATGGAAGTTAAAATAACATAAATTCAAAATATCTTATTGAGTGTGACACTAGAACATGGCTCAGAACAAATATATCATAACACACAGATAACACTGTTTTCAATATTATTTGCAAAATATTTTGAATCACAGTCCCATTAAAACCAAATTTTTAAAACTATTTTAACCAAGTAAGTATCTCACTAAGCTGGGTGTGATGGCACACGCCTGTAATCCCAGCTGCTCAGGAGGCTGAGGCAGAAGGATAGCAAGTTCAAAGTCACCTAGAGCAAAAAATGAGGCGCTAAGCAAATCAGAGAGACCCTGTCTCTAAATAAAATACAAAATAGGACTGGGGATGTGGCTCAGTGTTAAGTGCCTCTGAGTTCAATTCTGGTACCCCTCCCCACCAAAACAGTATCTTATTATATGAAACTTTTTATAGATGGTAATGAAAATTATATGACCTTTAATCATAATAAGCCACATTAAAATAATAAAGCAAGAGTTTAACTTGCATAAACTCTCCTCAAATGATTCTGTAATAGGAAGAAGTTTTAGAAGCCATAATTTAGAAATATCTTAAATTGAATAATAAAAACCTATAAGAAAATTCTTCAGTGATTTTTTTTGTTAAAAAAAAAAAGGAATGGCATCTAACCAACACAAATCATTCTTCATTTTTAAAAGAAATTTTATACATTCATGAGACTGATATAAATATGTGCAAATGTGTTTATTGGAAGTTGTAAAATTTTATGTTTTTAATGAAATAATTTGCTTAAATAAATAACACTGATAATTTGGAATGTATTTTCAATATTCATATACCTATTTATTCTAGAAGAGCTTTGCTATAAAATTATTGAAATTTTTTCCATTAAGAAATAATGAAGCTTTTCCTAAAACAGGAAAAAATCCCTTGTAAATGAAATAATTTTTCTCACATGTAAAAGAAGAAATAACTTCCTTGTTGATGTATGATATTCTGATTTTTATATATCTATCTCTTCATGAAACTATAAGATAGGGTGAGGAAAATGTTCTCCATTAACAGTGTCTTTTTTGAAAAAAGATAGTATTGTTGCCAGAAAGGGAATATTTTAGTCATTTAATTATATATGCTGCATATATTCCACTTGGTTATGATCAAAGGTACTGTAAAATATCTGAAATTAATTTTCATAGAAATAATGTTGCTATATAAAGATATACTTAATCATATATTTTATTTCTCATAATACTCATTTTTGATTCTGAAAGACCTGCTTCATTTTTCTCATAAACCTTGTCTAAAAAACAAGTTTTAAGCAATGTACCATTTGGTTTATATCAACCTTGCATATGTGCTATGAAACTCAATTAGGTCTTTTTTTTTCCCCCATTGAAGTAAGTGAGTATTATCTGGAAAACTGGTATTCTATTTGGTTATTCTTAGTTATACTGTAAAGCATTTTTTTAAAATTCAAAGCACTGTACAAAAAAGAATTATAATGAGAATTTCTGCAAGGCAATTAACAGTAAAGTATTATAAAGGTTTCTTTGAATTATTAGAATCATTGTCATAATACCTGTAATAAATACTTCACTTATTTAATAAAGTGAACTACATGTGATTCAAATATAAAATGGTATTTGTTTTTAATTCTATTTAGAAGAATCTTTTCTGAAGATATTTGAGATTATGGGTAAGTTAAACATAATATAATTAATAATAAAAATAAAAGATTCTACTGGATAGTGTCCATTTCCTATAGTGCTTTCTACAACTATCTTTCATCCTGCTCTCAGCTTTCTGTAGACTGGTGAGTATACAGTACATCAAATGCATCACAGCATTCCCTCCTCCTTTTTTTTTTTTTTTTTTTTTGATTGGGTGTGGGAATCAGAGAGCGACAGGATCACATTTGGAATGAGAATCAGATTAGATATCGGAGCATAGGTGGTAAAGACTCTGCTTTGTGCCAGTTAGAGAGAGCACAGTCTCTCACTGGTTTGACCCTCAATGCTACCCACAGCTTGGTAGCCAACCTTAATTCTTTATAGTTAACTAGCTTGAAAATATATCTTGTGTCTGCTAGATCTTAATGGATAGAAAGACCATCTACATTATCAGAAGAAATAGATAACTAGTAAGTCTCAAATATGAGCTAATTGCCATTTCTTACAAATACAAATTTCTGTAAATCAATTAACTACAAAGAAGGGGAATATGATTATATAATTTGTTTTGGTTTCTTAAAAAGAAAATCATAAGTTATCTTTGGACTTTTCTTCAAGATTAAACTGAAATATAAATTTATTTTATAGAATTAAGTAGTAGGGATATTAGGCAATATGGTGGCCAATATTTAAACTACAGGTTTTTAAAAGATGCAAGAATTCTGTTTAAATGAATTATTGTTATATTTCCTTCTAGATAAGAAAAGGTGACATAAGTCACATTTCACTGCTGGTTCTTAAGTGGATGTGAATACAGATTAGACAAGCTCATGGGCCTTGTTGACTAAGGAACTGCTCTTTGTTTATGTCATAATTAGTTTACTGATTTTCCCGTAAAGGTAATGCAACTCCTCTGTGTGCTGGCCAGACATTTTCTACTACCCCAGGAGGTAGAAATAGGTAGAGACATGCAAGATAGACGCTAGGGATGGAATTCTGTTATCCCCCAAATTTACACATCGAAATACACTAAATGGGCCTATATTTAGAGATAGGGTCTTGAAGGAGCTAACAAGTTTAAATGATGTCTGAGGGTTAATTTCACATGAAAAATGACCAGAGTGCTCTCACCACATGTGCGCAGAGAAAAGGCCATGTGAGCACATGGCAAAAAGGCAGCAGTCTGCTGGGCAGCAAGAGAAGGTTCACTAGAAAATCAATCTGCTTGCACCTTGACCTTTGACTCCTAGCCTCCAGAACTCTGAGACAGTGTCTGTTGGTTAAACTACCCTGCCTGTGGGATTGTTCTATGGCAATCTAAAACGACTAACATAACAGATTATGTCTCCCTTTAACAAAACCATTTTTATGATTAGAATATTTAAAAAATAAAAGGCACTCTGTGTAGCACATTTCTATTTATGGAAGAAAAGAATATCTTGTATAGGTGTTGAACTGAAACAGTTTACTACTTCATATTTGCTTTCTATAAATACATAAATAAGTTTTCCTTAGACAAATACTAACACAAATTAACAAGAATGCGAGAGAAGAATCCTTGAATTAATAAGGATTAAATCATCATACATTCTCTTCATCTTGGAGAATTTCCTACTGAGTGAAGGCACAAGGACAAAATTACTAGAACAAAAGGAAAGAAGACAACCATAGAAAAGTGACAGAATTACTGATGCTCTCAAGAATAGCAAAAAAAAAAAAAAGACCTTGTGTGAATTATTTTTCCATGTACTCTTCAGTTATTACCTTTAATTTTCCTTATATTTTTCTTATATTTTTGAAAGAGTGATTCCTAAAGTGTCTTAAGTTAATATGACATTGTGTAATATGTACTATACCTATCTCTAACTAACGGAGACATAATCTGTTATGTATTTAGTATAATAGATAATCTGTAATTATATTTAGTGTCCACCATTCATTTGATCAAAATCATTTTTCTCATTATGCCCTTCACCATGATTAAGTAGGAAGATGTCTTGTGACCCCTAGCTATTCTTTGTGGACTAGAATTTAAGTACAATTTTGTTTATTCTGATAGCTGTGCCTTTCTCTGTATGTGGCACATGTAATGATGGAAGACCATCATTATTAATCCCAGCACATCCACCATTCACAAAATTATGTTAACTAAATCAGAAATCATCTGTAAAAGACCAAAAAAGTGGCCAAGAATGCATTCCTTATGCGTACCACATACATATGACAAGTTAACTATTTATCTTCATCTTAGTACAACCAATTGGTAATGCAAACTTCTGCAAGCATTGCAAGCTTGCACCCTGGTAGTCATTGTTCTTCCCCACATTTTACCACGGATATTACCAGCTTCCCACTGTCATGAGATAAAGACAATGTGTGCATGCACACTAGATCCTATCATTTAACATATTTATGGCATATATAATGTGTTGTCTTTGTTACTTCCATTCTGTTCAGTTTGACTGTCCCAGTGTTAACTGTGTTTCTGGTCATATTCACACTATAAATTTCATTTCTTGCCACAGTCTGTCTGGGCACAAAATAACCGAGCCACCACAAAGCCTTGTATGTTCAAACAGCAACTCTTTATTCCTGAACTCTCTTCAGTACTCTCCCCACACTTGGGGGAACACGCTCCCTCCAGGTGCACCAATTCTCCTGGAACCCCACAAGAACTCCAAAGCAGCAGGAATCGCCCTAATCCTAGCAGGACCCGCCCTAATCCCCTGGAGCCTCCCTATTCCCTCCCCCAGGATCTGCCCTAATCCCAGAGTAGGGTCACCTTTCAACCATTCCCTCTGGCAAAATGCCAGGTGTCATTCCGACTAGACTAAACTGTGGCTCTCAACAATTTCTAATGTGGTTCTAATTTTCTTAATGTTTGTAGGGTTTATTTTTTTACTTGTAGCTTTCATTTTTACTATTGTTAGTTTCCTGAGCTTTGCCAAATTACTTTCTTATTTTGTTGTCTGATTTAAAACTATTTATTTTTAAAACTTTCAAATTTATAATTTGAAAGTTTTTAATTTCCTGTCACTTTTTAAATTACGTTCTAATTCTTTTATTGTAACATTGTCCGGGAGTCATACAGTGGGTTCTTTTGAGATTCATATTGTTGAGAAATAAGATCAAAAAAGGCAAGAAGGTTAATCTGAAAAAGCTTTCTGTCTTATTATGTTTCCAGCTGGTAACAGTCTGACAAAACTAGTTGTTTCCTTAGAACTTGGAATACCTAGTAATCTGATTCTCCTGGCTAAAAAGTCAGTTTAATGCTGCTTCTCCTTCAGTTCTGCCTTCTCTATTGACCTACATTCTCGACTAGGTCTTCATGGAGAACCTGTCTTCTAAGCCTTGGCTCACCCATAGCTTTTGAAACAAAGCTCTAATCAAAATAACTTCAATCACAAGCCCTTACATTTGAGGAAATGTCTTTTAGGTAAAAGAAGGTATATATTTAATTTTGGATCAGATTTTACAATTGTAGTAAATGATTTTTTTTTTCTGTAAGACTTTTCTTATTGAATATACAAGGCTCTGTTCTCTCAATTTTTCTTTCTTCATAGATTATTATGAGTTTTATTGTGAAGTAAACATAGATCATAATGTCTTTATTTCATCTTATTTCTGATGATGACACATTCATATTTTTGGGATTTAAGGAGTTGGAGGAACTAATAAAAACATTTCATATGACCTTTCTTAACCAGTATTGTTTTAGTCAGCTTTCCATTGCTGTGACTTAAAGACCCAATGAGAACAACTGTACAGGAAGAAAAGTTTATTTAAAGGCTCACAGTTTTGAAGGTCCCAGTCCATATACAGCTAGCTCCATTCCCCAGGTGAGGTTGATCATCATGATGGAAGACTATGGCAGGGGGGAAGCAGCTCATATGATGATCAGAAAGTGGAAAGAGAGACACTGCACTCTCCAGGTACAAAATATATACCCCATAGCCACACCCCAAATGAACCACTTCTTCCAGCCACATACCCTCTGCCTCCAGTCACCCCTGAGTTAACTCCATCAAGGATAAGTTCACTGATTAGGTTAAAGCTATAACCCAATCATTTCTCCTCTAAACCTTCTTGGATTGTCTCAACACATGAGCTTTTGGGGGACACCACATCCAAACTGTAACAAATATTTTTAAGTGAAAGTTCTTTATTTTTCATATACTAATTTAAACAATGATGAATTATGATATGCCAGGCTTAGTACTAGGTACTAGAAATAAACAGGAAGGAGTCTGGCAGCTGTCAAGTCCCCAGGACATTCATAAGAGTCAGGATGCAGAACAACAGTGTAATTTCAACAAACATATGCCCATATACAGTGTGACCTCAGTGAAGGGCTAATTTTATCTCGATTGGTAAGGTAAGGAAAGGTTGATTAATGAGATGACATTTGAGTTGAATTCTTGAAGGATGAAAAAACCTTTGCAGGTGGATAGTGAAGGAGAATTGCAGAGAGTAAACAGAGTGTAGTCATGGTGTTGTGAACGACAAAGCAATTTGTACAAAGGCCAAGGCTGAGAATGGCTGGAGTACTAGGAGCCTGTTAATGAGAGGAGGGACTGGAAAACCCTCTCTTTCCTCCCCTCCAGGACTTTGCTGCAGTTGCTGGCGGCAGCCCTCTGTGCTGCTTAAATTGTGCTTGTGACTGGATCACTTCCACTGATTCACAAATAAAGTCAGACAGACTATCCAAACCGTTCACAAAATAAAAGCCCAGATAAAAACAAGCACACAAAATCCTCTTTGTGCCATAAAGACCCTTCTATCTACCATCTATACCTCTTCCTCTTTTACTACAAAACTATTTGAAAGAGCTGGATGTACATTCTTCCACTGACTTCCATTCTTTTTCTTTAAAATTATGTGTATCACAAATTGCTTAGAAGATAAAAGAATATGTATAAAAAGTATATAATGCATATAATAAAAAATAAAAGAACACCTCTATGCATCCATGACAGAGATAAAAATGTAGAGCATTAACAGCGTCCTTGAAGTCCTGTGTATTTTCTCCCTAATCCCATCTCTCTCCCTGGGAGTAAACTCTGTCTTGAATTTTGAGTTTGTTACTTCCTTGCTTTTATCTTTACCAGCAATGTAACCATAATAAATGCACTGTGTAATTTTGCATATATAAGAATTCATGAGAATTGAATTATTTTGTATGTGTTCTATAAAATTTTTCTCTGCTTTCTATGCTGAGTGGTACCAATAGATGCAGTTCGTAGACATTAATACGACATAGTATTCTAGTCCATAAATAATCCACAAATTACTTCACACTTGTCAATAAAATTTAAATTACTTTTCTTTTTGCTATTACATGTAACACCAGTAGGGCCATTTTTCTGTGTCTTTCAGAACATAGGTGTCGATCTCTGTAGGGTTCATTACTCACTTCTGCCAAAAAGTGGTAAGTTGTTTCCATTAGTACAGTTTTAGCGGTACTAATCTATACCAGCGGTGGATAAATTGCCCTGTTTTATTTGTACATCATAGGATTTAGCATTATTAGATTTTTTCAGTATCTTGTAGGTTAAAAATTCTCATGTATTAATTTGCATTTCTCTATTATTGAATTTGAACATATTTTCATACATTTATAGGTCTTACATGTTTTCTCTTCTACGATGTGTAATTTCAAGTGTTGACCAGCTTATCTTTTTGCTAATTTATCTATGTGTTGATTTCTTTAGGTTCAAATTTTGCCACTTTTGGCACCCTCTTTGGGAAATACTATGTCTGCAGGTTAACTGTGGATCTCTCTGCTTTCTCTTAATGTGGTTTGACCTGACTATGTGATATTCTACAAGCATCACACATATTTCTTTCTCCCATATGTGCTTTACTTTATCATTCTGTATTCTACTATCAAAGCATCTATCAGGCATGTCTGTCAGAAATGTCTCTGATAGAAGGGAAACTCCACGAGGGTGAAGATTTGCCTTCATTTTAACCCCATATCATAATCACCCTGTAAGAAACTGGAATATGGTATGTGCTAAAGTATTATTTACTCTTTTTGTTATCATTGTTTTGTTTTGTTTGAGATAATGTCTCACCATGTTGCCAAGGCTAGGCTTGAACTCACAATCCTCCTGCCTCAGCCACCTGAGTTGCTGGGATTATAGGTGTGTATCACTGCACTTGGCTATTATTCACTCTTGGGTAAATAAATAAATTCAAACTATCCTCTTCATTGATACCTCTCATTTTCAGCAAATATATAGAAAAAATGAAAATGATACTAATTAATAGTTTAAAAGTTGAAACAGTATATTTGTGATTTAGTGTCACTGAAACTGAATTTCTTCACTGAATATGTTTCTTACTTTGAAATTCACTCTGTTATATAAAAACAGGGCCAACATAATTTCTCAAAATTTGACCTGAATCTTAAGATATGATTTGTAACTGAAGATCTAAAAACAACTTCTCCCCTAGTATGTTTAATTAAACAGAATTTTTATAAAATATCTTGTTAGAAGGTATTTGTTGAAATTATATTAGAATTAGAGTCAGTATCTTTAGTCTGTTTAAAATATCAAATATCAACTAGCATGAAACACATGAATAAAGAATAAAACTAATTTTTATAAATTGATCTTGCAAATTATTGGGCACAGCATCAGAAAAAGGAGAAATTTTGATCATGATTGAAAATACAATGCTACACAAGACAAGCTAAAATAAGACAGAATTGTTTAATGCTGCATCAATCCAGATAGCTGTTTTACCAGAAGAACTTGGGACCATTGGCTGGACAATAGTAATCACCAAGGCTTTTATTTTATAAATCACAATTATTTGTCCAATCATAACAATCAATTATTAAACTACCTAAATAAATATTTATCAGGCTTCTAATGAAGATAAGTGAAAAAGCACTGATACTGAAAAATGTTTCTGCTAGAGCTATTGTTTCTGTGAATTGTCATGCTCCATTAGTTACCTTGTTGTAAGAAAATTATTTAAAGAAAAGTAAAACTTTAAAAAATATATTTGTGAATTTTCATAGAGGGTATAAAGATTATTTTACAAAGTTCTCTTTAAATTGAAACCAATTTTTAATACACACACACATGCGCACACACATGCATGAACCCTCTAATCCATCTTTCCTGATGGGTAACAGTTCCAAGGTACACACCAGGTATATAATCATCCTTTTCCAGATACATATGTGTATCTGTGTAAGATTGTCCTGATATTATAATTAAGTAGCAATTACCATAATTCAGTTATCTTGAAACTTACTCAAAACATGTTTTCTTACAAGTTGCTTTTCCAAAATCTCTGATTAACTAAAGAATTATTTCAATTTTGTTGTTTTTTAAAATAATTTTTATTAGAACAATTCTATGAATTTTATATCTATACAATTTTATTCATCTCAATAATAATAAGAGGTAGAATTTTGAAAACGATTTAGAGTTGTTTATGAGTTTTATAAATCATGTGCTTTTGTGTGTTGGTTTTTCTTTTTTCCTATTCCCTATACAGCAAGTAGTTTTAAAATCTCAGAAATATGCTTTAGAGATTATACATCAAATTGTTAAGCAAAGCCATTGCTAGCTTATGATCTCTAACTCCCATGCTCTCCCATGCTCAGTGCTATTCACCATCTCATCTTGCGTTCCTTGAAGAGCTTGAAATCACCTATCAGAACAAATCAAAACAACAAGCAGAAAACATGAAGAACTGCACACAGCACTCTGCACTGCCAGTGTCTCACATGTGCCTTCTCTCAGTCCATCAAATTGAAAACAGACAAAATCTTGTTTTTTTTATTTATCCCTCTGCTACAATACACTTCTTTTCCTGACTTCCCCAGTGTTGACGGTACCACCATTCTTCTAATCCTTAGTGCTAAGCCCCTCCTCTCAAAATCTTTGCATGTCATAGCTCTTCCTTTTTTTAGATTTCACATGCCGTTCATCACCACCTTCTATGGACTGAATCTCTGTGAGGACCCTCCAATTTCATTACTACAATGCTTCTACCCACTTACTTATGCCCCTTATTACCTCTCGTTTTGTCTTTTCAGAGAATATCCAGGAACAGAGCTTCAGTATCTACTTCAATCTATAACTATGTGGTCATCCTTTTCAGAGACCAACAAGTTCTCCATATCTCCTAAAAAGTTCATATCATCAACATTTATTCCCCACAATGAGAAAGAGAAGAATTCTTATAAATAGAAAGAATTCTTAAGATAGTCAATTTTGAAAGTTACCAAAGTGAGAAAGGGTCATTTGTCAGCCATCCATCAGGAATACAATGAAAACTAGGGAAGATGCTTTACTGGGTTTCTGTGGAGGTTTGTCTTTGTTGGAGTTGCTGTGAAAGAGAGTCTGTGGAGGAGGCAGGGCTTCTGCATAATGTGAGAGGCTAAAAGAGAAGTGTTCCTCTCTATATGCTGCAAGTCAATGTAAGGGTAAATGACCCAGGGTTAGCCAAGTAGATACCACCACCTAGAAACCTGATTCATGAAGAAAAGGAGGGAAGGAAAGGGGAGTTTGAGTCTGGGAGCAACAGGAATGTAAAGCTATATGAAGCAGAAAGTTCATTACAGGTGGCCACTGTGTAGAGAGAGGTGGCCTCCATCCATGCATTGCTTTTGTTGCCTACTTTTTATTGTCCTTTGATCCTTTTCAAAATGTAATCCTCTTTCTTGCCAACTTAGGAACTAAGCAAAATGCATATACAATAAAGTATTTCTTCATGAATTAAGCAGATCTGTATCTGGGGATTGTAACCAAATATCACACCTGAGTTGAGGGTTTTACTCAGAGAAATATTGGGACTATAACTTGGTAAACTGACCCAAGTAATGTAAGAAGGCAAAACACCCTATTGGTATACAAAGGTTTGAATCTAGTAGCAGAAGGGAACTAACTAATTAAATAATCAACTGTGTTCACCTGCAAATGAATTAAGAGAAATCATTTGGGGGGGGGGGGCAGTCTGTGTGACAGCTGAGACAGGAAGTATGTATTGTAGGAAAGACACATGAATTTCATGAATGTGGAATAGAAGGATTCCTTCTAACCATTGGAGCTAGTGACTTTCTATGATTATGATAACAGGATTTCTTCTGTTTCCTGACAAAATAATCAAAAGTAAGAAATTTTGATTCTGCAGATTATGAAATTATAACATCTGTTGAAAGTATTACCTCTCCATATTTCTGATGTGAAATATGGGGAATTTACCAGGGAGCAGTGAGACCAATAATATCTCAATAGAGATATATATGAAAAATTTAAGAGCCCAAGAAAAATTTCCAATGGCCACTGACTCAATTCCTCTGGTCAGACTAATAATATTCCTATATCTATGAGGTATAACAACACCAACTGTTTTTTTTTCCTGAGTAAGTTTCCTCATGACCGATTTTATTCTATAGATAACAAATATGATTATATATATATACATACATATATATATATATATATATATATATATATATAGAGAGAGAGAGAGAGAGAGAGAGAGAGAGAGAATTATATTCCAGCAAGTCCTCATACTGTCTATTACAAATCAACACTTGAAAGAATTTCAGGATTTACTAATTTCTATCAATAAAGTCTGCAGATATATATGAAAATAGATTCCAAAGGGTTATAGGATGTAACTTTAGATTGAGGTGATTTGGGATTCACATTTTAAAATGATTTCATTAGATGTCCTCATTTCCAGATGTAGTAATAATGTAAATTGTTGGTTTGATGCTATATGGAAATCTGGACTCAAAAGTAGAAAGCATATATTATAAACAATGGGGAGAAACTACTGGAAGTATAAGAAAAAGAAACAGAACCTATCCAAACCAGAAAGGAAGGAATAAAATCACTTCTATTGCAGGTGACATATGTATAAAGCTGCAGAGACTTCACCACAAAACTATCAGAACTAATAAAATAATTTACCTGCATTGCAGGATATAAAATCAGCATGCAAAAATTCATGGCATTTATACATACAAATAATATATATGGAAATCAAGAAAATAGTCCTGTTTCTGATATAGCCAAAAAAATTAAAATATTTATGAATAAATTTAACCAAGGAGATAAGAGACCTATACACAGAAAACTGGAAAGCAATGGTGAAAGAAACTGAGCAAGACATAAATAAATGGACAAATACTTTGTGTTCACAGATTAGAATTAACATTGTGAAAATGTTCACGTTGTTAATGATGTGTGTGTGTGTGTGTGTGTGTGTGTGTGTGTGTTTTCAATGCAATCACTATGAAAATCCCAATGGCATTTTTAACAGAAACAGAAAAATTCTGAAATCCATAAAGAACCACAAAACACCCCAAATAACCAAAGCAATTTAACCGAAGAGGGAAATAAGGTTTGAAGCAGCATACTTCCTGATTTAAAATTACATTACAAAGTCATAATAATCAAAATAGTATGCTAGAGGCATAAAACAACACCAACCAGTGAAACAAAATAAAGAGCCCAGAAGTTAAACCAAACATATATGAACTACTAATTTTTTAATACTTATTTTAAAGCTGTAGTTGGACACAATACCTTTATTTCACTCATTTATTTTTTATGTGGTGCTAAAGATAGAACCCAGGGTCTTGCACCTGCGAGGCAAACACTCTACTGCTGAGTTACAACCTCAGCTCGTGAATTAATTTTTACAAGGGCACCAAAAAAACAATATGGAAGAAGATACCACATTCATTATATTGTGCTGAGAAAACTAAATTTCCACATGTAAAAAAGATGATCTTATATATACACAAAAATCAGATAAAAAATTAACTCAAAGTAGAGAGAAGTCCTAAATGCAAGACTTGAAACCATAAAAGTTTTGATGGAATATATAGGGCAAAGACTTTGTCTTTGTAATTTGGGGATATTACATCTAAAACTCAGGCCTCAGAAGCAAAGATCAATAAATGCCTGTTTTAAAAGCTACTGCACAGTAATGGCAAAAGTAAAAAAAAAAAAAAAAAAGAAAGAAAGAAACAGTTCTCAACACTGAAAGAAAACATATTGGTTAACCTTATATTGGGTAAGGGTTTAATACCCAATATCTATAAAAAAACTCATCCAACTCAAGGCCCTGGGTTCAATCCTAGCATCACTTAAAAACATCTTAACAAAAAAAAATTATATACCTCACATCCATTAGCAAAGCTATTATCAAAAAGACAAGAGATAAATGTTGACAAAGGCGTGAAGAAAAGGAAATCTTTGTATACTCCTGGTGGGAATATATATGGGGGTAGCCAAATAGAAAATAATATGCAAGTTTCTAAAAGAAATTAATTATTATCCAAAGTACAAGTCTGAAGACACAAATTGGTATGAATATACTTTGTATACAACCAGAGATATGAAAAATTGTGCTCTGTATGTGTAATAAGAATGGTAATGCATTCCACTGTCATATATAAATTTAAAAAAAATAATTAAAAAAAGAAATTAAAAGACACTGCAGCATTAGTCATCATATACAAGATATAGAAACAACATTGGTGCCCATCAACAGATGAATGGATAAGGAGTATTCAGACTTTAAAAAGGAGGAAATCTTGCCATTTGCCACAACATGGAAGAAGCTTGAGAATATTATGCTAAGGAAAAGAGGCCAGACACAGAAAATATCACATGATCTCACACATAAAATCTAACAAACATAAAAGTTAAATACAGAGATAGAGAACAAAATAGCAGTTACCAGAGTAAGAGTTTGGAAAATGGTAAGATATTGGTCAAAGAATACAAAATAGCAAAAAGGTGGGTATGTAAGCGAAGGTTTAATGTATAATGAGAGAACTATTGTTAATAATAATGAATTAGATTCATCATTTTTGCTAAATTACAGTAAAATTTTTCATGCCATGAGTGGTGGGGGAGAGGCAACCTATTTAGATTACTGAAAGGTTAATTTGTATACTTAAAATGTTGTATACACAATAAAATTAACTTAAGATAATAAAACTAGTTTCTATTTAGCTTGTTAAATAGTGTTTTATAACTAAATATAGTTGAGATTATCAGTAGATAATATGGCATAATATGAAAAAATCCAAAAAAAAAGTTCTTGAGCATTTTAATTTTACAAATATTGAGTATGGAAGAAAAAGTACGTGCATGTCAGATAGTCAAATGTACAACAAGGGAATGGAGAACCTTTGTCATTGTTCCTTTAATGTCTGCCCTACATTTGGACCTTTATAGTTTGAAGAGATGCTACATGTTCTAAAGCTTGGTGAGAAGCAAAGCCCAGGTTCTTACTATAATATTGAGATGAGAAATGAGGTTGTATGGGTCATAATGTGTGTAAAGCATAGGCTGTCTTGCAGAACTTTAAATCTGCAGTGAAAAAGGTAAAGAACAGGGACAAGAAGATGAAACCCAAGGCAGAGGGTTTAGCAGCAGCAGCAGCAGCAGCAGCAGCAGCAGCAGCAGCTGAACTCCCTGGTCAGTGGCACCATCTGTGTACCCAGCATAGATGGCTATCTATAGCTCCCGTACTTGGGGCATGGAGTACTGGCACATCCTGGTACGTTTTTGTCTCTCTTAGTCTCTTCTTTTTCACATATTTCATTCTCCTTAACCATTTTTGTTGTTTTTAATCTAGGATAACTATCATACCTTTGCAACGAATCATGTATTGTTTAAGTCATAGTCACCTTTGTACCATATCGCCCAGAATTATGATTAGCTCAAAGATTAAGCCCAGACTTTGCATATTCATTTCACTATGAGTGGAGCTGTGACATCATTTTCACATTTTGAGAGTATTATGCTAAGTAAAAGAGGCCAGATTGGTTATCCGAATTAAGAAGGAGAAATCCAGAAGCCAGGCCAAAGTTCTCAAAATGAGATGAGATGAACAAGAAAGCTGTCTTAGTTTTGTTTTCCTCACATAGTTACTAGTTAGCTTCCTAGAGAAGAATAAAACAATCCTACTTTAAAATGTTCCAAGCAAAGGAAGTCATATAGGTGGGTGATGTGGCTGCTCCATAAGAATAGTCACTGTTGAAGGACAGCAAAAAATGTGTGATGACTAAGTTGATGCTCTTAAAACTGATAAATGGCATTCCCCTGAGATTTCCTGGTCTCACAAAAGAAGCTCTTGATGTGTCACTCTCAATGTATAGCTCTCAATTTCTAGCAGAGAACAGTATCTCACTGAGAACAAATGACTGGGTGTTTATTCTAAGAGTCGGGGATTAAAACAGAGGAGACTGTCATCCAGCATTCACTCTTCTGCATTAGCTCAGTTTTCTATCCAAGCCCTTCTCTTCAGTCAAGCAAGGCATTCTGCGACTCCCTGCATACACTCTCCAGGTGATGGCTTTTTGCTTTAAACATTGTTTTGTTTTAAACATTGATACTGTTCTTTGATTAGAAAGCATTCCCTCTGTGGCTTCTATCCATTCATCAAAGCCAAGTTAAATAACAAGTTCTTCCATGTATTCTAAGGTGATCTAACTAGCTGTAATCTCTTCCAATACCGAACCTTTCAGCATTTTGAACCAGGATAAATAATGGGGCCCTGGTTAAGTGGCAGCCTGAAATCTATTGACAAGTTGTGGAAATCAATCAAACCAAAGAAAACTGGGATATGGGTTTCCATAATGGCTTGCCTTTCCCTTGTAGTCAGAATTCATAACTGAGAACCTCAGCACTAGACAGGCTGGCTAGCTCATTGCACATAGGCTGGGGGAAGGATAGCATATTTACTATCTCTACTATTGCATATGAATAAAAGAAAAATCAACAAATCAAGAGAAACTTTTTTTTTCAAGTTTTCTACAATGTAGAATTATAAGAAGAGGCTCAGGAAAATTATCAAATAAAAATTAGTGAATATCACCTTATGACAAAAATTTAAAGGTTTCTAGGTGACTATATTAATATTTTTTCAGCTTCCTCATATTTCTTTTTAGCATCTAATCCTATATCCCATAGAAATTATTTTTTCATGCTGTATTTAGATTTACACTCAGAAAAATATCACTCAGACTCATCTCATCCACATTGTTTCTATCTCTTGATCAGTATATTCATACACTTTGTGTAAATGATAGATAGTATCAGATTCAAACTAGTCTTAGGTACATGCTCTTCATCCCATCAACTCAAAATACAAAGGACCCAAATACAATGTATACTGGGTTCAATCCCCAGTATCAAATAGCAAAGCAAAACAAAAAAAGAAAGAAAGAGAAAAGAAACATCACCATCACTTGGTGACTTCCATAATATTTCTATAAATGACTAGGTATTGTCAATTATAATGCATTTCATATAATAATATTATGAAATCTGAAGCAATGAAATCATATACTATGGAAAATGTATAGTTAACTTTTTGTTAAAAAATATTTTATTGTCTTAATTCAAAACTGTATCTTGATTTTCTTTAAGCTTGCATTTGGGGAAAATAAATGGGCTGGTGAATTGCTGAATTCCAGAACTGCATACCTTTAAAAGAGTAACATATTATCATCTGATTGATTTTGTTCCAGGAAATTAGTTTGAAATGGTTATCATGAGATATAAAAAGGGATTTTCTTTTTTGAATCATACCTATACCAAAAAATATTTAAAATTTTAAAGATGCCTCTTGCTATATTGGCAATCTATGAAAATTAAATAAACACTAAAAAGTGAAAATTTTCTTGTGACACCATCTATAGCCCAAATAATAATAATTCAACTTGAAATTTAAATTCGCAGAAATATTCTAATATTCAAAAAATGCTTATTAATATACATAGAATAGGACATATACTAGAATTATTCCACTTTTGTTTTAGCAGTTACTAAAATAGATTTTGAAGACATATTGTAGGTTGTATTTTGAATAATCTCACTCAAAATACTTTTGATTATAAAAATCATATCCAATCAAATGCAGTCTTCTAATTTACATACTCACTCACCTGTATTTGGGTATATTTAATTGCATTTCAAAGACTTAAAATGGCATTCCCTGTGTGCTAGGTAGTACACTGGGCAATTAAAAAGATCAATGGTATTTCATTTAATCCTTGCAACAAGCCTGTAAATGAAAAGCCTCTATTTCAACGCAGTTTAATAACTTGCCTCAAGTCAAATAACTTGTTTTCTAATTTGAAAATATGTTATCTGACTGAAATCATACAATTTTAAGATACCATATCATATTTTATACATGCATTATATTATATATTAAATACATACAGACAATAAGTTTATTTTCTAGCATCAGGGATATTTCTAGTAAAATATTTTTTTAGAAATAACTTCTAAATTCTTAAGCCTGGAGGTATTATTTGGTTTTACAACTCTGTGGGAAAGCTTTAATAAATGCATTGATTGCTCTTTTATGTCTCTATTAAATATATAATAAAATATGTGCATCTTTTTGAGGTTTCAGTCTTCAACATGATCATCAGTTTTGTAGACAGGAGAAATGAAGCCATGCATTAAGAGATGTTGAAGACCTGTTTGTCCTTACCCTAGTGGATTGAGGTTTTTTTTGTTTTTGTTATGTTCTACTTTAATTATCATCAATAGCTGTTTCTCTTTGCTATCAGTTGTTCCTGGAATGCTAAGTTTCCCTGTGTACATCTCCTTCCTTGGAACTTTGGGGAAAGAAACATAGTGTCATGTAACATTTTTAAATTGTATCTAAATTATAAGTTAACTTTATTCTGCATGTGGGTCTAAACATCTCTTAGAGGAAACTTCTGCAGTTCAAGGTACACATTTCAGCACAAAGCCATTTTCATATTTATTTTACCTGCTCACTCACAAATATTCAATGATCAATTACTATGTGACACAAACATCCCCAGGTACTAAGAAATCAACAGTGAATAAAAGAGGCAATAGTTCATGACCTCAGAAGCTCACATTCTATTGGGAAAAATAGGGAATATGTATATTAAAATAAAATAATGGTTAATAATGACAAATACTAAGGAAGAAAACTTAGTAACAGAGAAGTACAAAATTCCAGGGGGGTTGGGGGAGATGTAATTTAAGATGGAGGGATCAGAGGTCAAGTAAAGAGCTTGGTGAAGACAGGTTGGAAGTAGTATATTCGTCTCCAGATTCATTGCTCAGGCTGTCCTTGCTAGGCATTCTGACCTAGGCCAGCACATCTAGGTAGGTTTCACCAATAGGTAGAGGAACACTGAAGGGTGGAGAAAGAAAAGGACAGAGTAGCCTCCTTGCCCACCTCTGTTCTAGCAGTGTCTCCAGCATCTGTCTTGCCCCTGGTTCTATTGGAAGCTTATCTGTGGATATAAACATGGTATTTGTCAAGCCACAATCTGCAGTGTTTGGGGGTAGTTGAGCATCTCGTAAATAAAGATTCTATAATCTATACATCAATAATACAGAAAATAATATTAATACTTCCTAAACAAAACTATTATAGAATTTTACATTTTAAATGTGTTTGCTAAATAATCATAATAGAGAATCACATTTGTTACAAGCTTATCTTTTAAGCAGTGCTTTGCATTACGTAAGTATCTGCTACGAACCTCGTTCATACTAAACAGTGACTTTATGAGGTCCTTATGGTATCTGAGGACTTCAAGACAGTGCTTCTGGGTGTGGACACTGGGGGATTCCTCTGTGTCTCTTGCCTCTGTCTCCAAGTGCATTAGATCACTTTCCCTGACACAACAGGCTAGCTTTATCTGCATGGCAGAAAATGTGTTCACCAACCACTTTTCATTTTTACTTATACCTTATGGATTCTGTGATTCAGAGAAAATAGTAGTTCTCAGAACAACAAGGGTAAATGAAAGTGCCAGGGGAAAAAAATGTATATTTAGTTTCAAAGCCATTTTAAGTTTCATAAGAAAAAGTCTTTCATTCCATTCATTCATTGCCTAAATATACATTGAACATGAAGTTTTTCATGTTTTTCTTTTAAAACATATGATAAAAAAATCTTCATTAGAAATTTTTTTATCCAATTTCCTTTTATTCTTACAATTCTTTGTACTATATCCCAGATCTTGAATTTTTAATATTGCTGTAACAATTCATTCCAGTGTATTTGATCAGTATATGACAGTAACGTGTAGCACTGGTGACATTTAGAAAATATGATAATATTCTTCTTTTCAAGGAAAGATTATTTATTCTTAAACCCAATGTCCTATATTGCATTTTAGGATCACTTAGCAAAGGACAGGAAAAAAATGACCTTGAAGTTATAGAGTATGCTGAACTAACCAGGGTAAAATGAGTTGATAAAATATTTAGTATTACAAAGGAAAATAGATCTGCAAAATAGGAAAGAGATACATTTCTGTCATCCATTTATTTAAAAGGTATTTATTGAACTATATCCTCTGCTTAAAGGATAGCTGTATTCCTGTAAGAGGGAAAGAAAAAACTAAACAGATTTGTGTAACTGTAAATATTACAAAATAAAGGAGGATATTGAGTTTATTAATCGATCAGACATTTCCAGAATTACTTGCACCACTCTAACCACATAGTTTATCATCCACCATTTTTTCATGACAGCTAATGCAGGAAGCAGGCAGGCATACCCTTGCCCTCACTCTTGCCATACTGGTGATCCTCCACTGAGAGCCCAGAGCCATCCTTACAAAATGAATATCACATTTACTTTCTTGGTCTCAACCCGCTGAGTATTTTCTACCATGTTTAGAATAAAATATCAAGTTCCTACCCTGACATAACTTATCTCATCCCTAGCTCACTCTAGAATCCATCTCCTATTCTCTTGCTAGTCTTGATATCACTTGTGATTCCTCCTTTGGTCATATATAATGTGAGACCTTCACCTTCAACATCGAAACTTGCTGTCTCTCTGCCTGGAGTCTCCTCCTTTACATAAATTGTGTGGGTCATTTCCACAAAGTGTTCAGATGGCACCTCCTCAGAGAATTCATTTTAGATCACTAACTCTCTACCACTTGGATTACTTTAGTTTTCTTCATAACATTTACCTCTAACTGGCAATATTGTATGTTTATTTAATGTTTCCTCCCATGACTTACATGCAAATTCCCAGACAGCAGAGACTTTGCCTGCTTGCTATCTCTCAGGGTATAGAACTGCCTAGCATACAGATGGCATGCAATAAATTCTTTTTAATTCATTACTTTATTAATTGTACCTATGTACGCTGTCATGTAAACAGGTGTGAATCCCAGCTGAATCACTTTCTAGGTCTGAGATCGTGGGCAAGTAAGAAAACTCATAGTAGCAAAATGACTAAAATGACACTTATTTTACTTCATATGCAAAACTATTATGATGTTATGTGGAACATGTAAGTACTAATTGAAGGTTACTTATTATTGTAATTTAGTTTTAAATACTATCCATCATTGTTCACATTTCCAAAATGTGTTGCTGGATTTATGTAAGATGAAATGCATAAATATGTGTAAAATATGTGTAAATACAAGATCCTCATAACTTCTAAATATTAGATTCCTGGCAGTATTGAGATTTCAAGGGAAGGCAAAAGTCTTTATTACTCAAAAATATTTACTAAAGAAATGACCACAAACCTATAGATTTAAAAAAACAATGCTAAATTCCTTCCTTTTTTAAAGTGATAGTTTAAATTCTCACCTAAATTTTAATTTGGGTCCAAAATAGTACTCATCTCAAATCACATGATGCTTCTTTAGTTTTTAGCTTATTTTCAAAGACCAGAGAAATAAATACATATGGATTCTCTTTAAAATAAATTTTGTCCAAAAGCTTTCTTTTTTACATTACAGAATAAATTCAAATAAATAGAGTTCACCATTTTTTTTTATGCTTCTCTTAAGCAAAAAGTTAATGTGTGATGCCAGGGTGTCTTAAGATTAAGGCATATTAATTCTAATACCACACTTCTTCATATACAGGGTTCTAAATGATAATTTATCTTCTAGTGATGGTTCTTTTAAATGTTTGAAGTTTCTTTAATTTGTTACAATATTATTCTGTATGAATCCATCTATGGCAGCACAGTATAACTTCAAGAGAAATTTTGGTTTTGTTATCAAACAAGAGTTCGAATATTTATTCACATTACTTTACATTGCCCAGACAGTAATACATAGAGGAATGACTAATTTTTGCTTAAACCAACATTTTTCGGCAGTCAAAATGTTAAAATAGAACTTGAAAAATAGCTTTAGTACACTGTGAAAAGGCAGTAAAAATAATATCCACATCAGTAGCCAATCAAATCTTTCTTGGTATTGCTGATAGAAAAATATTTTCAATATTTAAAATTGTCCAAGATTAGCAAACACAGCTCAAGTCCCAGTATCTCCAGTATACAGATTATAGTTTTATATTGGGATTAACAGGTTTACTTCACATGAGTTTAAGTAAAGTACAGAAAACAATCTTACTAAAATCATGACAGTGTAAGGAAATTATTAGTCCTAAAGAATGAAGGAGGACATTATGCCCTGAAGTATATGCTAAAAATCTGCCAAGAAAATTGAAAAGATGTTCTTACTCCATGTCACAAATTAAGTAGAAATAACTATTAATAATTTAATCAGTGTCATATTTTTTTCTTATTTGTTCCCGGTAAATTCCAACTTTCAGTTTGCTTTATAAATTATGTTTAGTTATCTTAACAAGAGTGTTTAATGATTCCATGCACAATTGGGGAAATTAAGGCTGATAGAGTTTATTTACATGGGACATGGAATTAATAAACAGGTGAATCTGGGTTAAAGTTCATGGTGGTTTTTTTGTTTTCCTTCTTACTAGATATTGAACCTGGGCTGTTGGTAGGCCAGAAATGCACACTACCACTGAACTCCAGCCCCAAGTCCATTATTTTTATGCTTAAATATACTTTCTATTGAAATGGACTAGGTTTTAAAGAATATAATATATTTACTCAGAAATCAAAACATTTTAAATAAATAAGAATTTCTTCTAAGCTTTGCATTGTCAATTAACATTGGGGGTTCATTTATATTTTAAAAATTTGATATTTGGAAGAATTGATTAATCATATAAAGGAAGTTTCTTCTTTGTAACTAAAGAATTTGTCCTATTTCATAATAAATCCAAATAGAGTAGGATGGGTGCAGAAAGAGAAAATAACAACTATGAAAGTATTATATGGATAGAACCAGAATCATTAAACACTCCAGACTAGGACCATATGTTATTAATTATTTAAGTATTCCATTAAAAATTCAACAGATTTGTGAAATAAGCCAAGCAACGAACCTGAAAGTACAAAAGTTAAATTAGCTGATATGAATAAATTCACCTGCATAACCAAAGATGGTATGTGGGTTCTTACTGAAGTGCATAATTACACATATGTTGGGTGGAAAGTGTGTTAAATTTGAAGTTAAAAATTTTTAAAAATTCTTTTCAGAAGGTTATTTTGAAAGTAAGACTACCATAATATGAACACAAAAAGTCAATGCTATTTTTAGTAAAATGTTCAAAGGTTATTTTGAATAGGCATGAATTTGGTAGGGAAACAAATATTACCAGAGAATGATTACATTTCATGATATTTTCATGAAATTTTTGTGTCATTTTTAACAATTAAGAATTGTAAATATCTTCATGTGAGAGTAGTATGAGTCACCACATTAAAATAAACAAATTATGTTAAATAATGCTAAAACATCTATTTCCCAATTCTAATATATTACAGATGAAAGATGTAAATTTTAAGTAAATGTAGAAAGGAAACTATGTATAACAAAGATGGTTTATCAAAAGTCAACCACACATTTTTTCTAGTCAGAAATTAAATCATTTCAAATGAAACCAGAAACCATACACTAATGTCTGTTACCACCATGACTCTTTAACATGACTTAAAAGGTCCAGAAAATTCCCCAAGACACATTCATGAAAATCTCACAAAAACAAAGACAGGAAGATTGCAAGTTCAAAGCCAGCCTCAGCAAAAGTGAGGCACTAAGCAACTCAGTGAGAGCCTGTCTCTAAATAAAACACAAGATAGGCCTGGGGATATGGTTCAGTGGTCTAGTGTCCCTGAGTTCAATCCCTGGTCCCCCACTCCCCACCCCCACCCAAAAAACATCAGCACTAGTATATCAGTAGTTCATTTTTTATTCTAAAGAAATAAGCTAATTAAACTATAATTATAGTTATGATAAACTATATTTGTAGCACAGGTGTCCATGCGCCAGTTAAGAGGTTTTTAAAATGAAAGACAAATATTAAATAGAAATTAATTGATTATATAAAGGAAAACTGAGGGTACCACTAGCCATATAACCCCCCAAAATAAAATATTTAATCTGAGCCCTGAAGAATAAGAATTACTCAAATATTAAAGTGAAGTCTTAATGAATTTAGGTGGATTCAATAGAATAGAACACATAAAAATTTAGTATGAAAATTATATCTAGAAATAGATCCACATAAATATAATAAACTGATCTTTGACAAAGAATACAAGGTGATACAATGGCAAAAAAAAAAAAAGTTGAACAAATGGCACTAGAAAAACTAGACATCCACTGGCAAAAAGAAATAATGTAGACATAGAATTTACAATCTTTGTAAAAGTTGATTCAAAAAAGATTACTAACAAATACAATGCAACTTGATAAAATTCCTATTAGGGAATATAGGAATATATTATATTATAGGAATACAGATATCTTAATGAATAAAAATGAAAGGTGATAATTTATAAACTAAACTTCATTAAAGTTTATAAAAGGAAAAGCTCTAAGGGGCTGGGGATTTATCTCAGTGAGAGAGTGCGTGTATGTTCCTGAGTGAAAGTGTCCTACCAAAAAGGTTACATACTGCCTGATTCCAACTATTTTTAAATAGGGAAAACTGTGGAGAGAGTAAAAACTCAGAGGTTGTTAAGGGTTGGACGGAGAAAAGGATTAAGTCAAACAGAGTATGTCACTATGATAGTGAGTAGATGTCATAATACATTTGTCAAAGTCCATAGGCTAGAAAACCAACAGTAAAAACCCTAAGTAAACCTTAGACTTGGAGTGGCAATGTGTCAGTGCATGTCCACCAATAGTAAACAAGGTTCCATGCAGATGGAAGACGATAGTAGGGGAGGCTATGTGTGTGTGAGGTCAGTAAGTACCTGGATGATCTGTACATCTTCTGCACAAAAGGGCTGTAAATCTAAAACTCTTAGTTAAAAAAATGAAGTCTACTTAAATGAAAAATAATTATCTTTATTAAGGTAAAAATAATAAAACCCCACAACTTTAAAATACTATCTTTGATCTTAAAATTAATTCAATGAATTAACTAAAAAAGGGTTATCAATGTAAGATATACTTGTTTTGAAATATCAAGCAAAACTTAAAGTGTAGTAAGATTATACATTAAGTAGAAAAAGTTAATAATATATCTTTGAAATGATAGGATTCAGAAAATTTTTTTATCGTGATAGAAAAGAATTTTTTGAGGAAGATACAATAAATGGAGGTCATATGAAAAACTTATCTTAATAAAACCCATAAATCATATTGATTTATGTGTAATAAAAGAAAAATAATCAACATAAAAGTTCAACATCAGAGAAAATATTGACAACATTTCTGAATGGAAAAACAACTATTCTCTAACACAGATCCCAAAAATTGCAAAAGAAGAAAACATGACTTAAAAGAAAAATGAGAGAGTTTTGTTAGTAGGCAATTCACCTCACTATTACTTCAGAAAATCTAAATTAAAATGAGATATAATCTGTATCTTTATACTGGGAAGAAGAGAATGAACTAATTGTTAACCTCCAATAAAGGCAGGCTTGAGGATGTGAGCACTGCCATATGTTGCTAGTGAGAATATAAGTAGCTTTAACCTCTGGGGGAAAAATCTGGAAGTAGTTATAAAAATTATGAACATGGAACCTTTAGCCTAGAACCTCTTGTCATCTATTCTCTTTTCCTTTTGTTTTGTTTTTGCTGTATCTTCCTCTGCCACCTGAGGTCCCCAAATTTATGTAAGTTTATTCTGCATCTGTTCTTCCAGAATTGCAGACTCCAGGAGGACAAGTTGTATTTAGGGCCCAGAGGATGCAATGGTCTTGATTACATTGGAGGTATCAACCAGCATGGTCACCTGGGGGTTTGGTATCCTGCAGTTTTGTTGCATCAGTGTTAAGTATAGGGAAGGCAGAGTGTCCCTAAATATTGTGTTTGCTTTGTTTTGGTTGGGTTTAATTCGGTTTTCCCGAGCAAAAATGACAGAAAAAGAAAGAGATAAATGTTTATAGTAATGGCAAAAGTATAATTAAAGTACAAGGCATGATGTTAGCTAGAAACAGAGGGAATTAGAGGGGAAAGAGCATTCTTGAGTAGGAAAGGAATAATTGGGTCCGTAGGCTAATAGCACTCTAAAGATTAAAGGACAAAACAGTGGAATTGTTGAGTATGTAATTTATAAGAATAAGGGACAATCATCAGAGCAAGGGATTTCTGTGATAATTATTCTGTAACTCCATTTTCAATGATGAAAAGGTCTGAGATTGTCAAGAAAAATCTCTAACCTGGTAACGTGTCCTATAGATCTTGCCACCTCACCAAGAAACACTGTCTGCTTCCCACGTAAAGATATCCAATGAAGACTGGAGGATGTGAATTAAAAATAGTCTAGAGATGACTATGGGAATGGGTGGGGTGAGAGGCATAAAAATATTATTAGAGAAGAGGTCCAGAAAACAAAATACCATTCTATTGGAAGGATTATACACACAAAAAAATTAAAGTCTCTCAGAACAACTGCAGAACTTAGAGTATAAAACTTTGAGGTAAAGATCAAAGTCATTGAGAAATACATGCAATTGTCAAAGAGGTGTTTAAGTGCCAACAACTACTAGTAGATGTAAATCCAAAAATGTATGTGTTAAAAAAAGTGAGTATATTTTCCAGTTAGACTGAGAAACCTATCATACATTTGATAACACCTTGCTGAATCATGGAAAATGTTGTTAAAAGGTTTTAAATACTCTTACAGATGAAAATTGAGGAGCATGGAAAGAAAAATGTAATTATCATATGGAATTAATGTAGAGTGCATTAATATTTGTTGAATTTCAACCACTTTTCAATCTGGTCACATAACCTCATTAAAGTAAGAAATTTCTATTAAAAAAAAGCTAGAAACCAACATAAATCAGAAGGTCCTTTTTCTCTCTTTAGAAAAGGTATATCACTCAAAAAATTGGTTAAAATCTACAGACACAGATTTAGAAATGGAAATGAGCAAAGGAGATTTTCCAGAAGTCTCTGCAGAGTGATAGGTTGTGTGTGTCTGAATATTCACACTCTTTTACACAAAGAGTTAGTGGTCTTCACTAGTACTACCAGAGTGGCAACCATCAAGCCAACAACGTAGCCATCGAATACTGCTTTATCAATATATAATAAGTAATTCAATTATATCTTGATAAATTAAATTAGGCGCTTCAGACTCCATGTAGCTACTCTCTTGACAATCCAGAGACTTTCTTTAAACATACCTATAATTTTCATTAGATCAGTAACAGTTTCTTTCTCATCTACAACTATATCCTGGCACCTGTCAAAGTGCATGGCAAAATGTAGGAGCTCAGTACCTACTTGTTGAATGAATGTGTTTCTAGTGAGGCTGCCTGTTCTCACCCAAGTTAGTTGTACAATGGGACACCCCCAATGTGCACCCTCTGTTATTTTGAATATATATTTAGGCATGTTCCTCCCACTGTAACTCACAGAGTAGCTGAATGAGCATTTAGTTGAGAACACACTTGGTGTTCTTTACCAAAAGGATAGAGGTAGGCATGCCTTAGCTTTTAGCCTGGCCCCTCATTCATGTTCATGCAGAAGGGTAGATAGTCATGCAGATGAAGAGCTTACTCACTATCAATCCATCCATATCCATCATCCTTGATATTCTATTGCCTTTCCCACCTTCAAAAGTCTGCCAACATTTTTATGTTGTAATATATAAAATCCCATTATCCTTTTCATTTTCTAGTGAATAATTGTAATATTAATTTCTTAACTTTTTATTGCATTCTTTCCATTCTTGAGACTTTAAGATAGTGCATCCCATTTTATTTATTCTGTTTAACTAAATAAGCATATTTATATTCTGTGAGCATTTATTTCAGACTTGTTTCCATTCTCTTTTAACATTTTGTGTTGAAAGCCCAAGGTAGGATGTTCCCAAATTCATATTCCCCTAGGGATCTTTTGTTCTTGCCTGCACTCTGATAAAGTAACACATGCTATTCAATCTAATTTCTTTCTCTAAAGGTTTTTCTAAGTGGCTGTAATGCTAATTTAAAGTTTCTTCAATAGATTTTTGTCCTAAGTAAATCATTGAAAACTGCATGAGATTTTACTACCAACTGACCTCCTCCTGAGAAAAAGAAAGTACCATGAATCCATTCTCCATTTCTATTGCAACAGGCTGAGACATATTCATATTTAAAATCCAAAGACTGAGACCAAATTGGAAATATATATATACATATATATTATGTATAATGAAAATATGTATATTTAAATCTCAGTAGTAGGTTATTGACTCTCTTTCATTTATGATATTTGTGTGTGTATGTGTGTCTGTATGTGTCTATATTTTAAATTATATATATATATATATATATTTTTTTTTCCTTTTCAGGAAAGAAGTCACTACAATTTAATCTACTAAAGAATTTTCTTAAGGGTTTACTTCATTAACTAAAATATTGGAAATGCCAATAAACTAATATAAAAAACTGGACCAAAATTTAAAATATTTTCTTGCATATGTCTACAATTTTAATAACATGTCAGAATATAGAATGGGAGTATTAAAACAGATTTTGATAATTTAAATGCAAGATTAATATTAATGAGAGATGAAAAAGAAGTAAATAAATGAACATGAGACCTCTATTGCTGTTACTTTCTTGGCAAGTCATTTGTTACCCATAAGCATATTCTTTTGTGATATGACTCACCACTCAAAGACAAAGTATATACTTATTTATCTTTTGGGTGCCTACTTGTCTTTATGAGTTCCTTTTTCATTTTGCACATGATGTTTATGCTATTGAAATTTAAATATATCTGTTTCTTGACTAGTCTTGGTAGCCCTAAATATTTTTCTTCACAATCTAAATATTTTTCTTCATTTTCCTTTAATGTCTTATATTCAAAAACTGGCAAAAGATACTCAAAGTACCAAAAATTATTATGGAAAGAAAGGACTTCCCACTCTACAAAGGCAAAAGTAAAGGCATAGCAAATGAAAAGTTAACTTCATGCCTTTTCTCCTCTCTGACTCATATTGAGCTCACAGAATGCAGGAATAAAGGCCCTATCTTGGTGTCTTTATTAACTGAATATTATCTAGAAGTTCTTTTCACAAGGCTGATGAAAAATGTTCCCTCTGGTAACTTTAAAATCATTCTTTATAATTAGTATTTAGTTGTATTATTGAAATGAAATCAGCTTCTTTTTGTCTGCCAACACCAATTTTCAGCTCAGCAGTAAAAAAATGGGTCCTATGTTGTTAAAATCAGCAGGTTTGGTGTCATGTTGCAGTAACTTATGGAAATTCTGTCATGATTTTACTCATAAGAAATAAATTTTATGTTTTCCTGAATCTGAGATCGTTTTCTTATGGGTTCAAAATTTTATTTGTATTCGTAAGACACAGGCTGAAGGGTACTTAATGTAAATAATTAGTGCCTGGAAATACAAAGGCAATATCTTCTTAACCTCTTTAGTCATTTTTCTGGTACAGTAAATGTCAACATAACTATTTCTTCAAAAATAATAAAACAGGTTATATATTAATTTAAATTTGTAATCTATTCACTGACAATTTCTTCATCCCAACTAGTTTGACTGCCTTTATTTTTGTCTCGCTTTATTTCTGGGATTCTATGCTAATTGTGATTATCACAATAAGAAACAACATTTGATATAAATATACATCATTTATGAATTTGATCATCAAATCCTGAGAACCTGCTAAGAATGCTTATCTTTAACATTTTTGAGATATCTAGTCGCCCACATTAAAATTGTAACTGAGAAGTGAAAATGAAACTGCAAAAATTTTCCAGATAATGTTTCAGTCTTCAGAGCATTCAAAATCCCTGAGGAATTAAATTGCAAGAACTGTCCAGTATTCTGTTTATGTAGTCACCTCTGTGATAGGTGTCCAAAAGTAACATTAGACGCCAACTTCCTTCTGTCTAAAATTTAATTGAGGAAAATAGAAATTAAACTACATAAAATATAGTCAAAATAGTTTAAAACATACTGAATGCACAGAGAGTTGTCATGTTTCTTTGGTTGCTGGGCTTAGTATCCGTCTTATTCTTTTAGTGGTGCCAACAAGATATCAGACCACAGTCGGCTTAAGTAGAAAAAGTGTATTTCTCAACATTTTAGAGATCGAAAAATCCATGCTCAAGCAGTCAGGCAGGTGATTCTCAGGCTGAGGTCTCTTCTCTAGCTTGCAGGCAGCTACCATCAGTCCCTGTGTCACTTGACCTCTCCTGATCCTGTGGATTGCAAGAGACCTTTGATGTCTGCTCCTCTCTTTATCAGGACTCTAGTCCTATAGGATTAGAGCTCCAGCCTTTTGACCTCATTAAACCTTATTTGTATATTTAAAGAGTATATCTTCAAGGTCAGTCATATTGGGTTTAGGAGTTGAACTTACAGTCTCTGGGAAGAGGTAAAACAATTCAGTCCATAATAGTATCTGAAACTAGCTTCATGGGCAAAATCTAAATAAGTGAAAGGAAGAAAAGAAGAATCTGCATTAAGGAATAAAATACCATAAGAAAGGGTCGTATAAGATAATGAGGAATCACATTTTCTAAAATCAGATATAGGACTCAATCTAAAAGAGAGAACTGATAATAAAGAGTGAAAAATAAAGATTCACCTTTGTTGAACAGGCTATTTTTTTTCCTCCAGTGTATGTAATTTGAGGATGTTTAAATCACATGTGAAAAATCATATTAAAATCAAGTACAAAAAGAGTAGTTAATTACTAGAGATTTTGAACATTTCTTCGTATATTTGTTAACCATTCGTATGCCGTCTTCTGTGGAGTATCTGTTCACTCTCTACCCTTATTTTGGGGGGGTTATGTTTTTTGAGTTCTTATACATCCTAGAGAGTAATGCTCTATCTGAGAGACAAGGTGGCAAAGTTTTTCTCCCATTCCGTAGGCTCTCTCTTCATGTTGTTAATTGTTTCCTTTGCCGTGAAGAAGCTGTTTAGTTTGATACCAACCCATTTCTTTATTCTTGATTTTCCTTCTTGCACTTCAGAGGTCTTATTGAGGAAGTCAGTCCCTAAGCCAACAGGATGCACTGCTAGACCTCATTATCATAGGGTAGGCACAGGGTTTCTGGTCTAATACCTAGGTCCCTGATACACTTTGAGTTGAGAATTGTGCAGGGTGAGAGAGACGGGTTAAATTTAATTCTTCTATGGATGGATTTCTAGTTTTCACAGCACCATTGTTGAACAAGCTCTCTTTTCTCCAACAAATGTTAATGAAGCTTTTGTCAATGTGAGATTACTGTATTTATGTGGGTTTGTCTCTGTGTCTTCTATTCTGTTCTGGTGCCAATAACATGTAATTTTTGTTACTATAGCTCTGTGGTATAATTCAAATGGTCAAGAAAGATGTGAAAAAATATTCAACACTCTAGCAATTAGAAAAATGTGAATTAAAACCACGCATGAGATTCTATGTCACTCCAGTCAACATGGCAATTATTAAGAATACAAGTAACAATGAATGTTGTGAAAAATGTACATTTGCACATTATTGGAGGGAATTGAGGCAAACATTCTGTAAAGCAGTATGGAGATTCCACAGAACACTTGTTATGAAACCACCATTTCAGCCAGTTATCCTACTCCTCTATATATATCAAAAGGACTCAAAATAAGCATACGATAGTGACACAGCCACATTAATGTTTATAGCAGCTCAATTCACAATAGCTAAGCTATCGAACCAACCTAGGTGTCCTTCAACAGATGGATTTAAAAAAAATGTGGTACATAAACACAGTGGAATATTACTCAGCCATAAAAAATGAAATTATGGCATTTGTCCATAAATGAATGAAACTGGAAACGAATGGAACTATAATACTAAGGGAAATAATATAATCCCCCCAAAACTCAGAGGTCAAAAGTTTTCTCTGATTATGCAGATGCTAACACACAATAAGGGGTTGGGGAAGAATAGATATTCATTGGATTAGACAAATGGGAATGAAGAGACGGGATTCGGATGGGAATAGGAAAGATGGTAGAATGAATAAACATAAATTTTCTATGTTCATTTATAAATATATGTCCAGTAAAACTCCACATCATGTACAACCACAAGAATGGTATCCTAATTAGGATAAGTTATACTCCATGTATGTATAATATTAATGTCAAAATACACTCTACTATCATATATATTCAAAAAGAATTTAAAAATAAAACAGTATTTACTTTAAATGTGAATAATATATACATAAACAGCAGTAAAAATACTCAGCTATGATTGTATATATTTGGAAATTATAATAAGGTAGAACTCTGGCTTCTACACAGGCTATTTTTTCTGCTTTATTGAAAAAGAAGTTCAAATAGAATATCACTGTACATAGGATGCTTAGGTTCCAAATAAAAGAACATCATGGGATCACAACTGGGATCATTTAGATTTTATCGAACATTAAAATCACCAACTAATCTCTATGTCTATACTCATCCTATCCTCCCTTAGAGACAGCCACTAAAGGTTTGAATAACATTTCAGTTCTTAAAAATAAAAGAAAACCAACAATCGAAATACAGACTAATGAACTTTGAACATCCAAACTTCTTACTAATTTATCCCTATGTATTTGATTCTAAGACATACTACAGAGTTACAAAAACCACAACAGCACGGTACTGGCATAAAAATGGACACATGGATCAATAAAACAAAATAATGAGGAAATCACTTGATTTTCAATAAAGGCTATAAAAACATACATTGGAGGAAGGACATTTTCCATAAATGGTGCAGGGGAAACTAAATATAGACATACAGAAGATTGAAACTTGACCCCTGCCACCCTCCATAAAAATCAACTCAACATGAATCAAAGACCTAAATGTAATGTAAGAGCTGGAACTAGAAAACTAGAAAAACCATAGGGGAAACAGAAGAAATTTTTAAAGGCAATGATTTTTTTTTTTAAGAGAAAACCCCGCAAAGCACATGAAACAAAAGCAAAAATAGACAAATGGGATTATATCAAACTAAGAAGCTTCCATAGAGCAAAGGAAACAAGCCACAGGATGAAGAGAGAACTTATAAAATGAAAGAAAGCATTTGCAAAGTATTCATTCAATAGGGAAATAGGCAGAATACATAAGAAAATCAAAAAACTCAATAACAAAAATACAAACAATTCTATTAAAAAATGGATAGACATTTCTCCAAAGAGAAAAAGGAATTTACTAACAAATATATGAAAAAAAAGTTCAATATAATTAGCCATTAGGGAAATGCAGATTAAAAACTACAGTGAGATACCATCTCATTCCTGTTTGAATGGCTATTATCAACAAGAAAAAATAATTTAAAAAATGCTGGAGAGGATATGGAAAAACATGAATCCTTATAAGCTGTTGGTAGCCATGTGAAGTAGTACAACCATTATAAAGAACAACACAGAGGTTGCTCAAAAAAATAGAGAAACCATATTGATATTGTTTAGATATGAGGTATCCCCCACAACACCTATTAATGAGCAATATTGATGCAGGCAAAATGATTAGATTATGAGAGCTGTAGCCTAATTAGTCCTTCCTAGTTTCAATGGACTCAAACATTCTCACATCTGACTTTTTCTTGTTGCATTTTTGGATCACAGGATGGAAAAAGTTGACTAAAACACATATGATCAAGTTATTCTAACTTTTAGATATATACAAAGGAATGAAAGCATATTGAAGAGGCATCTATATCCACAGGTTTATTGCAGAACCATTATAATAGCTAAGATGTGGAGTCAATCAAAAAACGTGGTATATAAACATACAATATTATTCAGACATGAAAAAGAATGAAATCCTGTCATCTATAGGAAAATGCATGACACTGAAGAACATTATTTTAAGTGAAATAAGCAAAGCACAAAAATGTTCTCTCTCATGTGTGGAGACTACAAGTCTATTCAAATAAACAACAGCAATTACTTGATCTTAGGGAGGGAAGAAATGGATGGAGGTTGGGTAATAGGTACAAAAACAAAGTAAGAGAAGGAATAAGTTCCAGTGTCCCATAGCATAGTGGGTGAGTGGTTCTCAACAATACAAATTTTATAAATAACTAAAAGAGATAAGTCTTAAAAACTCTAAATATAAAGAAATAAGGAAGTGAAGATACTAATTACCCTGATTTGATCAGCATGTACTTTGTACATGAGCTAAAATATTACACTGTATATACAGAAATGTATTGATATTACATGTCAAATAAAAATAATTAACTACAACACCCTTTTACGTGGTTAACATATTGATCTGCTAGGGCTGCATAAAGAATGACAGAGACTAGGGTAATATAAATGAGAGAAATGTATTATCTCACAGTTCTGGAGACTAGAAGGTATAGAGCAAGGTGGTCTCAAGGTCACTTTCTGGTGAGGCTACTTTTCTTAGCTTGTAGATAAGTCTTTCTGTTGTATGTCACATGTGCATGTATGTGCATGTGAAGAGATACTTCTGTTGTATCTTTCTTAGAAGGACACAGTCCTATAAGATTAGGGCCCAGAACTTATTATCTCATTTAGTCTTAATAACACCCCTTTTTTAATCTTTCTTTTTTTTTCCTGCCACGGCCAAAATACCCAGCAAGAACAATTTTAGAGGAGTAAAAGTTTATTAGGGGGCTCACAGTTTCAGAGGTCTCAGTCCACAGATAGCCAGCTCCATTCCTCAAGGTTCTAGGTGAGCCAGAATATCATGGCAAAAGACTGCGGTAGGGGAAAATGACTCAGGTCATTGCACCAAGAAGAGAAAGAGACTAGGCTCAGTTCAGAAAATATATATCCCACAGGCATGCCCCAGATGACCCACTTCCTCCAGCCACACCCTACCTGCCTTCAGTTACCACTCAGTTAATCCCTGTGAGGGTATTAATTCACTGGTTGCGTTAAGGCTCTCATAACCCAATCATATCACCTCTAAAACTTATTGCATTGTCTCACACATGAGCTTTTGGATGACATCTGATATCTAAACTATAACACTCCCTAAACACCTTATCTACACAGAAAGTCACATTAGAGGTTAAGGCTTCTAAAAATAAATTTTCAAGGGACACAGTTAAAGCTATATTAATGCATACTTAATTGCAAAGAGAATCGTGAGATCAGTCAGACTGCAAAAATAATTCTTAGTTTTCATTCTTTATTACAATTATCCATGGACAAGAGCACATTTGTACAAGAGATTAGTGAAGAAGTTCAGGAACACCACTTGAGCAAAAATTCAAAAATAAATAGATTGAAGGGGTTAAGAACAGTTTCTCATTAGCCATTTCACCCTTTCTGCAATGCAGCACAACTCAGTACCAAGAGAGGATCACTTGACTGGCAATATCCTTCATGGAGAAAAGTAAGTGCATAGTAGTGGAGTTTCCAACTCCCCTTCCATGCAGTCATTGCCCCAAAGGTCTATTTGGTTTTCACCTTACCCAGATCACTGTCTTGGCCAGCTGGGTTCAGTGATTGGGAGACTATGGGAACAGTTATGAGAAGTGACAGACCCTACTAACTACTCTGTAAACGCCATCAGGAAGCTGGCCCACGAGTCACTTGAGATTCCCATACAACTGCCCCTTGAAAACCACAAATGTACTACAAACCCCAACCTCTTTTTCCTCATGCTAGCCCCCAAGCATACCACCACAAATAGCAAACACAAGCATCCTGTGCATACAATACAGCCAGTTTAACTCTGCAAGATTGGGGGAAGGCACCTGCACTTCAGCATTTCAGGACACAACACTAAAGAAAACAAACAGGGGATTTGTAGCAACGTACCTGACTTTGCAGGATAGAGAGAAGACATTAAATCTTAAGGTCTTTCCAAAGAGAAATAAGATTTGTACATAGAAGCATTCATAGAAAAGGTCTGAGAGCGCCTCACAATTCCTACCCAGGTTGGTTAGTAAAGGCATTTATTGGCTTCCTGAAGCCAGTCAGTAAAGATCAGAGAGAAAAAAACTACTTCCTCAATTGTAAAGGACATTAAAAATCAAGGAAACAGGACACCCCCTAAGGAAAACAATAACAGTCCACTGAAGAAATGGAGACCTGTGAGTGGCCTGACAAAAAGTCAAAAAAAATAATTGTTTTAAATATGTTCAAAAAACTCCAAGTCAACACCAATGAACAACTCAGCAAAAAATCAGAAAAATAAGACATAGGAAAAACAAGTCAATAAAAAGAGAATATCATTTTAAAAAAAGAATTTCTGGAACTAGAAAGGAAAATGAATGAAACAAAAAGCATCAATAACAAACTTGATCAGGCAGAATAAAGATTCTGTGAACTTTATGATACTATCTGAAAATATCCAAAGGGGAAGAAAGTAATAAAAAATGAAGAAAGCTTACAGAATTCATAAAACACTATCAAATGACATCATATAAGCATTATGGGAGTATCAGAGAAGAGGCAGAAAACTCATTTAAAGAAATAATAGCTGGGCTGGGGATGTAGCTCAAGCTGTAACACGCTCGCCTGGCATGGGGGAGGTGCCGAGTTCCATCCTCAGCACCACATAAAAATAAAATAAAGATGTGTCCACCGAAAACTGAAAAAAAAATGAATATTAAAAAATTCTCTCTCTCTAAAAAAAAAGAATAGCTAAAAAATTCTCAAAAGTGTTAAGAGATATGGGGATCCAGGTATATGGAGCTCAACAGTCTAGACCTCACTAAGACACATTATTATCAAATTGTCAAAAGTTAGACAATGAGGGAAGTTTGAAAGCAACATGAGATAAGAGGCTTATCATATTGAAGGGAATTTCATAAGGGCTATCACAGACCTCTCAACAGAAATCTTACAAAATAAGAGTGTGGGATAATGTAGTATAACAAAAACAAAAATGAAATAACTAACATCTAACAATACCTAATTTGGTAAATTAAAGGAGAGGTAAAGATTTTTCTAGAAAAACAAAATATAAGAGCGTCTATCACCATTAGACTTATAAGAAATGCTAAAGGCTACACCAATTTGCAGTCCCAGTATGGAACCACCATTTGACCTAGCTATTCCTCTCCTTGGACTATACCCAAAAGATTTAAAAATTGCATACTACAGGACACAGCCACATCAGTGTTTATAGCAGCACAATTCACCAAAGCTAAACTGTGGAGCCAACCTAGTTGTCCTTCAGTGGATGAATGGATTAAAAAAGTGGCATATATACACAATGGAATTTTACTCAGTATTAAATAAGAACAAAACCATGGCCTTTGCAGGTAAATGGATGGCATTAGAGAAGATAATGCTAAGTGAAGTTAACCAATCCCAAAAACACAAATGTCGAATATTTTCTCTGATATAAGGAGGTTGACTCATAGTGGGGTAGAGAGGGGGAGCATGGGAGGATTAGATAAATTCTAGATAGGGCAGAGAGGTAGGAGGGAAAGGGAGGGGGAAGGGGATTAGCAAGGATGGTGGAATGTGATGGACATCATTATACAAAGTACATGTATGAAGACTTGAATTGGGTGTCAATATACTTTATATACGAATAGAGATGCAAAAATTGTGGTATGTGTATGTATTAAGAATTGTAATGCAAAAAAAAAAAAAAAAAGAATAGCATTACCTTAAATTAGGTAGAGGGAAGTGAAAGGAGGGGAAGGCCAGGGATGTGGGGATAAGAAAGTTAGTAGAATGAAACAGACATTATAACTCTATATATGTATATGACTGTATGACCAATATGATTCTACAATATGTATACTCAGAAAATGAGAAATTATATCCCATCTATGTATGATATATGAAAGTATATAAGTGCATTCCACTGTGATGTATAACTAATTAAAATAAATAAAAAATAATTTTAAAAAAGAAATGCTAAAGGGAGTTTTTCAAGCTGAAAGGAAAGGATATAATTGGCAACTTGAAAACAAATGAAAGTATAGAGTCACTTCTTAAAAAGTCAAATATATAGAAAAAATCTTATTTATATATAAGAAAAATATATAGGAAAAATACCCTAATACTATAGTAGTGGTGTATAAGTCAATTATAACTTTAATGTAAGTGTTAAAAGACAACAGCATTAAAACAATTATTGTCACATTGATTTAGTGATTTATAAAAAGAAGTAAATTGTAACATCAACATATAAAATGTGGAAGGGGAAACTGTAGAATTTTTGTATGCAAACAAAATTTTGCTCTTAAAATAATGAGATGGTTTATGTAAATCTCACATGGTTGTCACTAAGCAAAAAACTTACAATAATAAAGAATAGATGAAGAGAAAGGAATCAAAGCTCCCACTACAGAAAATCATTGAATCATAAAGAAAGACAGGAAGAAGGAGAAAGTGTCTATAAGACAGAAAATCCTTAACAAAATGGCAATAGGGCCTCTTTAAGTAGTCATTACTTCAAATGTAAAGGAGTTACATTCTCTGGTCAATAAAGTATGCAAAGCAGATTGACTGCATGCACTGGTTACCATTTTATCCCACTATAGTTTCAGCTACAACTTCTACTATTTTCTTGAGTGCCCATGAGACATAATAATCACACAAATCACATGAAGCAGGGTTACTTATTATGAATAGAACAGGAGGGAGGATTCATGGTGAGCAGGTCCCTCAGTGCTCAGCGAAGTGCATAGGGCAGTTGAAACCTTATCTTCAAATGCCTCACCTGCACGGCAAATGAGGAACTCTGACAGCAGCTCATCCTTGAATTTATATTCCAAGGAAACTTAATAGACTGAGTTAATGTGTTATAGGACATAGTGCTATGTGAGAGCCCAGAGTCTTCAGGTCAGTTCTTCCTTATCTCAGTATATTGTACCATCAGCATATTCTACGGATACTCTTGAGAGGAAACAGGAAGAGACAAAAACAAAAACCAAAAATGCATAGGGAGACCTGGATCAATGAAGAGCCACGAATAGAACAGTTCAGCAGAGGAAGACACAAGTAAATAAAACAACATCTAACTACATGAACTACAAGATGATCACTGCAGATTTAAAATAACACGTAAAACCAAAATGGAGAGACAGAAAAAGATATTCCATGCAAATTAAAATCAAAAGAGAGGGGCTGGGACTGTGGCTCAGCAGTAGCACACTTGCCTGTCATTCATGAGGCACTGGGTTCGATTCTCAGCACCACATACAAATAAATAAAATAAATAAATAAAGGTCTACCAACAACTTAATATATATATAAAAAACCAAAAGGGAGCAGGATAGCTATATTTATCTAGACAAACTAAACCTTATGTCTAAAATTGTAACAATACAGTTGTCAACTCATGGGGAGTATTTAGTAATTGTAAATATGTATGTACTCAATATCAGCATACCTAAATAGATGAAGCAAATGTTAACGTATGAGAAATGAGAAGTATAAACAGGAATACAATAACCAATAATGGCACAGGACTTTAATACTACACTTTGAATAATAGACATATCAAACAAAAAAATATAGATTTTAACTGTACTTTTTACCAAACGGACTTAACAAACATGTGTAAAACATTCCTTTTAGCATGATCGATCATTTGTAGGATAGATCATATATCACAAGACAATAAATTTAAGACAACTGAAATAATGTTTAACATCTTTTTTTTCATTAACAATGTTATTGAACAGAAATCAGTAACACAAAGAAAACTAGAAAAGTCGCAAATGTGTGGAAATTTCAAGAACCCTCCTGAAAAACTAATGGCTGAAGAAGAAATTAAAAGGAAAATCAAAAAGAATTTCGATACAAATGAAAACATTCCAAAACTTAAGAGATGCAGAGAAAGCAGTGACAACAGAGAGGTTCACGGTGAGAGACACTTACAAGGAGAAAAACCAAGAGGTCTCAAGTGAATGAACTGACTTCACCTGTCAGGGAACCAGAAAACAAAAATGAACTAAGCAACCCACCAGCAAAAAGCTAGAAAACAATGGAAACAATAAAGATAACAGGAGAAACAAATGTGATAGAGAAAGAAAAATAATAGAGACCAGGGAAACTAAGAGCTGGTGCTTTGAAAAGCTAAACCAAACCAACAAACCTTTAGACTAAGAAAACAAAGCAAAGGTCCAAACAAAATCATAACTGAGAGAGAAGATATTATAATTGATCTCATATAAATACAAAGAATGAAAAGGGATGACTCTAAAAAAAAAATAATCCAATAAATTGGATAACCCTAGAGGAAATGGGTGATTTTCTAGAAACATAATGTAATCGTATTAAATCATGAAGAAATAGAAATTCTATTATAGTTTGGATCTTAAACACCCCCTCATAGGCTCACGTGTTGACCTCCTTGTCTAATGGTGCCAGCAAATGGTGCTATTGGGAGATCGTGCAACTTGAGGAAGCTAGAGGTAGTAGAAGGAAGTTAAGCTGTTAGTGTCATGTCCTTGAAGGGGATACCGGATCCTCACCCCTTCCTCTCTCTCTCCTTTCAGGTACCATAAAGTGAGCAACTTTTCTCTACCAAACACACTCTGAACTAAAAACTCTGAAACCATAAATCAAAGTAAATATTTTCTCCTTATTAGTTAATTATGTCAGGTATTTTGTCACAGTAATTGAGAAAGCTGATTAACACAAAAATGAATAGTAAGAAGATTGGCTCTATAATTAAAATCTTTTATCAAAGAAAAGCCTAGGATCTTATACCTTCACTTCTGAATTCTACCAAACAGTTAATGAATGATTAATTATAAGCCTTTTCAAACTTTTCCAAAAAAATATTGAAGAAATAATAAATTTTCAAACTTATTTTAGAAAGCCAGAATTATATTAATGAGATAATATTTTCAGACTTATTTTAGAAAGCCATAATTATATTCATGACAAAGCCAACAAAAACATTATAAAAAAAGAAAATTATGGCCTGCCTCTTTGACAAATATAGGTGCAAAAATTCTCAACAAAATAATAGTATTTTTTTTATTTCTCTAATTGCTAGAGATGCTGAACATTTTTTCATATATTCGTTATCAATTATAATTCTTTTTTGATGTGTCTGTTCAGTTCCTTTGCTCATTTTTTGATTGGATTATTTGCTTTTTTTAAACAATAAAAGAATTGGGTTATTTTTTTAAAGTTTTTTGAGTTCTTTATATATCCTGGAAATTAATGCTTTATCTGAGGTATGAATGGCAAAGATTTTTTTGTTTCTTTTGCTATGAAGAAAACTTTTAGTTTGATACCATCCCATTTACTGATTCTTGATTTTACTTCTTGTGCTTTAGGAGTCTTGTTGAGGATGTCAGTTCCTAATAAAAGTACACTGAGATTTCATCTCACTCCTGTCACAATGGCAATTATCAAGTAACAATAAATGTTGGAAGGATTGGGGGGAAAGGTATACTCACACATTGCTGCTGGGACTGCAAGTTGGTATAATCACTTTGAAAGTCACTTTGGACATTTCTCAGAAAAATTGGAATGAAACCACCATTCCAACCAGTTATCCCCAAATCAGAATTCTATAGTGACACAGCCACATCAATGTTTATAGCAGTTCAATTCACAATAGCAAAGTCATGGAACCAACCTGGGTGCCCTTTAACAGATGAACAGGTAGAGAAAATGTAGTATATAAACACAATGGAATATTACTCAGCCATTAAAAAGAATGAAATTATGTCATTTGCTAGTAAATGGATGGAACTGGAAACTATCATGCTATGTGAAACCAATCACAAAAAAAAAAAAAAACAAAGGCCAAATGTTCTTTCTGATATGTGCATGCTAACTCACAGTAAGCCACCAGGAGGCAGGGGGAGTAAGGAAGAATAGGAGTTTAGTGGATAAGACAAAGGGGAATGAAGGAAAGTGGGGTGGATGGGAATAGGAAAGTCAGTAGAATGAATATAACTTTCCTATATTCTTATATGAATACATGACCAGTGTAACTCCACATATCATGTACAACCACAAAAATAGGAAGTTATACTCTTTCTTTTTTTCCCTCTCTCATTCATATATATATGTATATATGTAGAATGTATTTTGACTATATATACATATAAACAAAATATATATAATATATAAACAAATATATATTAAACAAATATATAAACAAAACTACACAAAAATATATATAAACATTCTACTGTCATGTGTAACTAAAACAAATTAAAAAATAAAAAATACTAGTACATTGAATTAAACAGCATATAAAAAAGATTGATCACCATTATCAAGTGGGATTTAGCCCTAACATGCAAGAACGATTCAGCCCACTCTTGCCAGACTAGCCAATATTTTACTAGAAGTCCTGGTAAGAGAAATTAGGCAAGATAAAATAATCAAAGGTATCCAAATTGGACAGAAGAAGTAAAATTGTATTTTTTTATAGATAGCATGGTGCTTTATATAAAAACTTTATATAAAAACTCTAAGAGTCCACAAAGAAACTTCTTAAACAAATTCAATAAAGTGATAAGATCAAAGCAAACATACAAAAATCACTAGAAGTTTTTATATACTAACAATGAACAAAAAATTCCCATTTATGTTAACACCAAAAGAATAAAATGTAATAAAGGTGATGAAATATCTGTCTATACTTTAAACTATAAAACATTGATGAAAAATTTGAAAAAGACAAAAATAAATGGAAAGCTATTACATGTTCATAGATCAGAACAACTGATATTACCAAATGTCTATACAACCCATGCAACTATAGATTCAAAGCAATTCCTATAAAAATTCAAGTGAAACTTTTCATAGAAATAGATAAAAATACTAAAACTCATGTGGAATCACAAAAGATCCAAATCAGTTAAGCAATTTTGAGCTCAAATAAGGCTAGAGACATCATACTTCTTTACTTCAAAATATACTACAAAGCTACAATAATCCAAAACGGATGATAGTAGTGTAAACACAAATAGATAGATGCAGGAAGCAGAACAGAGAGCCCAGAAATAAACCAATGCATACAATTAACTGATCTTTGATAAGAATGTCTAGAATACACAGTAAGGAAAAGACCTAGTCTCTTGAATAATGATGATGTGAATACTGGATATTCAAAGGCAAATACATGAAATAATATTCTTATTCCATATACAAAAATCAATTTGAAAATGAATTTAAAACTTAGCATAAGTCCTTGAACCATAATACCCTTAGATGGAAACATTGGTGAAACTCCTTAGAATTGATCTTATCAATACTTTTTTGGATATGATATTTGGATATGATACAAAGGCACAGGAAATAAAAGAAAAAATGCTGTTATTACTGAAGGACCCAACAAGAACAATTTTAGGGGAGGCAAAGTGTATTTGAGGGCTCACGGCTTCCAAGGTCTTAGTCTATAGAAGGCCGACTCCATTCCTCAGGAGTCGAGTGGCCGAACATCATAGCAGGAGAGTGTGGCAGAGGGAAGCAGCTCACATGATGATCAGGAAGAAGCAAGACTCCACTGGCCAGATACAAGTAAATACCCCAAAGCCAGGACCCAATTCCCAACTCCTGTAGCCACACCCCACTACTTCAGTTACCACTCAGTTAATACCTATGAGGATTAATAATTAATTGTGCTAAGACTCTCAGGACCCAATCATTTCTCCTCTGAACCTCCTTCTTCATCTCACACATGAGCTTTTGGGGGGCACCTCACATCTAAATCATAACAATAAGGAACTCATAAAAAGTCAGAAAAAAAACTCCACAAATATCTTGGTCAAAAATGGGCAAAAGCCTGGCAAATGCCTACAGTCCCAGGAGCTCAGGAGGCTGAGACGGGAGCATTGTGAGTCCAAAGCCAGCCTCAGCAAAAGAGAGGTGCTACACAACTCAGTGAGACCCTATCTTTAAATGAAATACAAAATAGGGCTGGGGATTTGGCTCCGTAGTCTAGTACCCAAGTTCAAACCCCAGTACCAAAAAAAAAAAAAAAAAAATGGGCAAAGGACCCAACACGTTTCAAATGTGATATACAAGTGGTCAATAGGCATATCAAGTTCTAAATATTAATAATCATCAAAGAAATGTAAATCAAAACTACAATGAGCTAAATTAAGGCTAGAGACATCATACTATTCAAATGCCTGACAAAAAGTCAAAAGATAGTGAGTGCTAGATAAGATGTAGAAAAAAATGGAACCCCTACATATCATTTGTGGGAAGGTAAATTAGTACAGAGGTTATGAAAAACAGTATGGAGGTTTCTCAAAAAACGAAGAACTACCATGTGATCCAGCAATCCACTTTTGGTATACAACCAAAAGAAATCAAATTGATAAGTCACAAAGGTATCTGCAACACTGTTCACAAGAGCCAGAATGTGGTATCAAAAAGTGGCCATCCATGGATGAATGGATCATAAAAATGTGGTTTTTATAATGCTTTGGTTTGGATATGAGGTTTCCATCAAATGCTTCTTGGGTTAATGCATAAATATTCAGAGGTGAAACGGCTAGATTTTGTGTCATAACCTAATCTGTCCACCCTAGTTTGAGAGCATTAACTAGGTGACAACTGTAGACAGGTGGGGTATGGCTGGAGGAGGTAGGTCATTGGGGGAGTGTCCTCCATGGGTTCCTCTTCCCTGAGGCCCTTGAGCTTTCTGCTTCCTGGCCACCAGGAGTGGAGCAGCCTTTTGCCATGATGTCCTGCCTTACCTCAGACCCAGAGCAATGGGGTTGGACATCCGTGGACACGAAGCTGTGAAATGGTGACCCAAAATGATTTTTTTTTCCTCACCTAAGTTGTCCTTGTTAGGTATTTTGATCACAGCAACAGAAATCTGATCAACACACATATACACAAAGACATTCTACTCGGCCATTAAAAAAGAAATTTTCTCATTTCTGACAACATGAATGAACCTGAGGGATATTACGTTAAACGTAATAAGTCAGATGCAGAAAGAAAAGTAGCTCATAATCACATTTACATAAGGAATCTTAAAAAGTGACATTCACAGAAGCAGAGAGTCGAATGGTTGTTGCCAGAGGCTGGGGCTGGAGTAGGAGAAGTAGACAGATTTTGGTCAAAGGGTCCAAAAATTTCAGTTAGCTGGGATTAATATGTTCTGGAGAGAAAAAAAAAATCAAAAAGAGAAATTTACTTGATTTATTCCTTCTTAAAACCATACCCCAAAAAGAAGACAGAGGCAGAAAAATAGAAACGTAGAAGCCGTCTCCTTTGAAGCTAAAAATTATGTGTGCGACTCCTACATGGAAAAATTAGGAAGAGCTGCCAATTTTGATGAATTAGTAAATCAGTGGGATTCTATCAGGAAAAAAACCTTCAGTTGCTGCTCTGAGTATGCAGTTATCCTCAAAGTAGAATACACGCAGAGAGGAGAACAATGGGGTGTAATGGCTGGGGAGAAAGATGAGAGTCAAATAGGTATTTTTAAAAAATGCAAGGAGAGATTGTCAAAACAACCTTCCTCCTTTCTAAAACTAAATCCTACCAGGCACGGATGAATTCACAGGGAAATCATGAAACAGTTCCTTGAGAGAAACAGGTAACTTTAATCCTAAGTATACCAAAGCATCAAGAGAGAAAAATAGAAGCTTTTATTAATTATGCTAATACAAACTGTCTCAAAGTAGCCACAGGACAAACAATACAGTAAATATGCTTAATGTACATGTTTACAAAATTTCTTCCAATATTAGAATTCATCAAGACAATAAGAAATACAAGTAGTCGATATAAGAGTTTTTATTCAGAAATACCAGGCTGGCTATTTGAATTTTAATATATGTCACCATGTTCATTTTAATATATGTCTGTCTGTCTGTCTGTCTGTCTCTCTCTCTCTCTCTCTCTCTCTCTCTCTCTCTCTCTCATATATATATATTTTGTACACACACACACACACACACACACATATAGTAAAAACTTGTTTACAAAATCACAATAGTTAAAAAAGGGAAAGTGTTCAGTATCAAACTTAATGGAAATACATTAGTAAATGTATTTGATGCTCTTGTGGCTAATTTATGGTGCATTTGTACAATGAAATACCAATTAGTTAATACAATAAAAAGTGATTTCCTGTGTATACTGATACAAGGTACATTGTTGAGTCAAAAAGAAAATTCAGAGCAGCAGATATATTTGTGAACATACTGCCTTTGTGCATGTTACATTGACTTGTAAAAAATTAAAAATTAAGTTTTAAGCTTGAAAGAGAATATTTGTATAAGAGTCCAGAAAACTCACAATGGTTGGGATATAATAATTGAGAAAATATATACTTTTCATTGTACAGTCTCTATTCTCTTCTAACTTTGATAGCAATTGTGAGAATTGTATATTAAAAAATAAATCAAATACAAAGATTGGAAGAAATACTAGTTTTTCCACAATATAGAGAAAAAGAATAAGACATGTTGACTCCCAGGTAGGAGAAACACTGAAAATTAAGTAAAGGAAACAGTAATCATGATCATATTGAAATCATCCACTTTTTTATAATACCCAGCCCCAATAACACAGATTCCAATGAGCCTGACTTAAAGCCCTAACATGAACAAATGCACATTTCTTCTATAAGTCATAGCCCTATTTAAACTTGTCTTATACTCCACACTTTGTACTGTAGCAATTAGTTTCCATACTTATTCTCATATTTTAACGCCTTTCTCCTGCTATTGATTTCTACATTAATGTTTCTTAAGTAGATAAGACAATATCCATCCTTCAGGAAATCTTGGCTCAGGCATCTCTTTCTCCAGAGCCTTTCTAGTTTAAACTGACTTTACTGTGAACTCCTTCTTCAGTCTTCTAGGAATTCCTTTATTCTACAATATACTATATCTAAAATTATCGTTTGCAGGTTTCTTTTTCTCTCTAGGCATTAGCTATCAGGGGGCTTGTTACATGGATCACATCATTCAATTCCTGAAGTGATCTGAGGAGAAACCTGAGGTCCGGATAGATTAAGTAACTGCTCAAGTGAAAATCAGTCAACACTGATTTGACCCAAAGTGTCTGACTTATGGTTGCACACTTAATCTCTGTACTATGCCACTACCCAGAACTAATATTGAAATTAACATATTAGCATCTAGAATTGGGATTCGAAAAATGACAAATTACTTCTCCATTCCAATCCCCCTTGGTGTGATGTTATTCCTGATCTATTTCTAATCTATCACATCAGTCATCTTGAGAATGACAAGTAGTATTTCTAATACTATGCTAAGTCATGAGCACATACTAAGACACTTTGAAGTAGTATACTTAACTTCAAATTATATTATGTAGTTACCAGGAAAAGAGAGATAAGGAAATTCTCTTAAATATTTCCTATAATTTGTTGAAAGTGTAAGAATATGATGATACAATAAAGCATGATGAATTGGCATCTTCTTCATTATGCCAATTAAGGCAGAAAGTCTAGTACCTTAGTCCTACCTGTTCTAATATGAGTGTGCAGCTTATACTAAAGTGAACTCAAAGGAGGTCACAAGGGAGGTCACACAGTCCTCACTTTTTATGTCACTCATTATTAAAAGTTCAATAATAACTCAGTTATTTTAAAATATCTAAAGTTAGTCTTGCTACTTTATCTATAATCTTAATAACCATTGTTGGAAACCTACTTTGCTTGTCTAAGAGAGCCCAAACGAGTAAAATTTGATTCTCTTTACCTTAAAAGGAGAAGACAACTTAAAAAAAAAAAGAGAGAGAGTGAAACGAGGACTATCTTGTTAAATTATTTCCTCTTTGAGATCAAGAACCAGATTTAGGAACCATGATCTAACAACTTAACCTCTCGTCAAATTTTTATGAAAAGAAAAAATTATATATATATATAATATATAATTTTCTAATTCTAAAATCTAGAATGAAGAAGTCACTTCTCCTAAAGGAAGAGGTCTTTATTCTTGTCACGAGTTAGGTTACGTTATTTAGTTTATTAAGATGAACATCAGAGGTTTTCTTTCTAAATTTTTTAAGGGGAAAAAGTGTTGATACCATCATAAGGCTTTTGAATAAAACTAAAACATTTTGCTTTCCTTAATTCAGTTAAATCAGAAGGAAAAATCTAAATGTCTTATCAAGATTCATTCATCTTCCACTACTCTTGCCAATAAAGTAAACAATGCACCAAAATTTAGTGTGATCATTTTAATCTAAGTCTATAACTTATACTAAGGATCTATTATGTCTAAAAAAGGAAATTTTAATGCGTCAAGCACCAACAGAAGTCTTCCATTTATTGGTGTGCCACTAGGGCATCATTCCAGGTGATTTGCAATCTGCTCTTGCAGCATTTAGCATGTGCAAGTAGCTGAGCTCAAGGCAAAAATGTTGTATGAATGCATGTTTCTGAAAGAGCAGCTGCTATGAAGTCTTAAAATGTAGCTCAGTATCAAAGGGATAAGATTAAGGCGAGCCCAGTGAGAATGCTAGTTTCTGTTGATTACCAGCTGTCATGGGACCGAACTTCAGAATTTTATACTGCTTCCTATCCTTAAAAAGATTCATTGGTTTGAGGCAGAAAATACGTTTTTGTTTTGCCTTATTTTTATTTTGGTACCAAAGTTTACTCTAAATGGACTCTTCCTTTGCTATGAATATTTCTTCAACACCAGGAAAATGAAAATATTGAAATACAGTAAGAGAATTCCAAATTATGACCCTTTCCTGGGACAGATTATTCAGCTGACCCATATTCTATTATCCCTCGAGTTCAACTAGAACCTGAATAATATCTCAAAATCATCCTTTTATTGAGCATCTAAGGCCATGCACTTTAAAAACTGAGAATGAAGTTTGTAAATTATTTAGTTGTTCCTAGAACCAAATGTCAGCACATTTACTTAAGAATTGGCTATTCAGAATATTAGATTTCAAAAGTGATAAGTACAACTGTTGCATTGTTTGATTGTTTACATAGAAGTACATTTGACCTTTATGATACTTTTAATAGCTTACCCCTTATTAGCATCACAAATTAGCATTCACTAAACTTTTAAGCAAAATATAACATAGGGTTATATGTTTTATACTGTTAAATAAGAAAAGTGCTTATAATATCTTCAAAGGCATTATTTCTAAGTAAAGTGCTTCATAACATATATGACATTCTTGCTTCAGACTTTTTTTTTAAATACTTAGTTACAGGCTGGGTGTGGTGGCTCAGGCAGGAGAATCACAAGTTCAAAGCTTGTTTAGCAAAAGCAAAGTGCTAAGCAACTCAGTGAGACCCTGTCTAAATAAAATACAAAACAGGGCTGGGGATGTGGATCAGTGGTCAAGTGTCCCCAAGTTCAATTCCCAGTACCAAAAAAAAAAAAAAACTAGTTATAATCTAAATATTAGTGTTACCTTCTCTATGGGAATCTTTTATATTAATTTACATCTCTAAGGCTTTGTTATTAGAACGCAGTGCCTAAGGTCATATGGAAAGAACTAATATCATATTTAATGTGGGAATCATAGATCATATTAGTCTAGCAGTATGTAGAAAGCAAGCTCTTTCTCTCCTTCTGGTCTTTGTCTATCTGCTGTCGATTCTTTCCTCTGGTTAACATCTATATTCCTTAAATTCGCTCTCTTACAGCTGCTGATGCTCTAATAATCATTAACTTCTATTTGGTTTTTCTTATTGCACACTAAGAACAGAGCTTAAGATCCTATCCTTTTAAATCAATATTTTTGTAATATAACTGCTACCCTATTTATATGTTTGTATAAAATCTCCTACACAAATACATAGAATCATTTACCAAGGCAACATGATGTACTTTGCTTCATATTGTACATTTCTTTTATATTTTTAATACATAAAGGAAACTACCATAGGACTAAAGTAAACAACAATGATTACAATATTGGATTACAAAAGGTTATGTATAATCATATAATGTGTACATTTTATATATACATAGTGTATACACATATTTAATATATGTGTACATGTTATAGTGTTATTTTAATATGCATATAATAATGTATATGTGATTAGCAAAGTACACATGGGTTGTTACTTTTGGAAATATGTCTGAAAATTCTTATTTTTATTTACCAAAAGATCCTAAAGCATTAAAGCAGATTTTCACTGATACTCAAATTGTCCAAAATTAAAGTTAAAAATAGATCCATGATGCTCTAGAAGGCTTTTATATATATATATATATCATTTTAATAAAATCATAGGCAAAGATATACTTCCAATGATAAAGCTCAAGAATGTGTGTTAATCCTTGATTTTACTACTTTATTCATAGATCACAAGATAATTCCAAAATCATAACAACCAAGTTTACAAAAAAAAGTTTAATTCAATAAACACATGATATAAATAAGCCAAGTTTATGAATGTAGGTTATGAAACAGTGGTGAAATGTTACTTTTAAAAATAATTTTAAAACTTTAAAAAATTCCCTATCAATATGCCCTAATTTCAAATTTAATATTCATTGAGCCAGCATATATGGACATTAATATGAGAAATATTTACATAATTTAGGTTTTATTGAATGTTTCAATCACATTTATATCTTAATCTTAAAGCAGCCTTGATTTTTCCTTCATAAAATCATTCATCTAATAATGTTATGAAATCAATATTTATTTAATTTATAAATAGTTCTGTAATCATGATTTTGCAAATAGATTGAACCTATCAAAACCACACAACACATTTTATATATAATAGAGAAGGAAAAGTTTGTTTTGTAACACTATAGCCACTTAAAATCCTAGGACCCACTCAAAAAAATTATTTAGATTATTCTAATGAATTGGCCCCAAAGTTTTCCAGCTGATATACTCCAGGCATCCCCTTCATACATTAATTACTAATCACTTTTCAGAATGTCTTAAAATGAGTCTTTAGGTCATGTAAAACATATAGCTAAATAGAAATTATTATTTGCTTCATTTGAATGAACATTAAAAAATTACATTTAAAAAACATTTTATGAGTAAAAATCTATAACTTTGATTCAAATCAGATGTATCTTCCTAAACTTTTCTTGCAATAAGTTTGGTCAATCATAGTTAGAAAAACAGCATCAAAAGCAGATTTTACGTTATCTTACTTTAATTATTTCCTATGAACAGTTTAGCATATGGAATCAGGCTGACAACTATAAAGCAATAAATCTATAATCCCAACAACAATTAGAAATCATCAGGGCAGATTCACCCTATGCAGATCATTCAGTCATACTTGTTAAGTTTTCTAATTGAATTTCCATATTGAGTGTAATTATTTGTCTTGCATGTAGAAACATCAAGAAAATAATATTTAATAATTCTTTACTCATGCTTAATTTTATACTAAGCACTGACAATGAAGCCCAAAGTAATTAATTTCAAACAGTTTTTTAAGCTTTGTTCTAGTTATATAAAAATTAAATCATTAAAGTACTTGTTATATCATCAAAAATTGATCAAAACAGTTGGATGGCTATAATGTAGAGAATTATATGTTTCTTTTTAATTTTGTAAGATAAATTAAATTTACATTATCCATAAAAAGATGCAACAAAAATAAAGATGAAATGCAAATTAATAAAAGATACTTTAAAAACTTGATAGTACTTGATTTACCCATAGAAATAGAGAATAGGCATACACTTTCCAGATATATGATAAACTTTCCAAAAATATGATAAACTAACAGGATATTTAATGTATTTGATGCATGTTAATTATCTCCACAGGGGGAGTAGTGCTTCTGATTAGCTAAAGTAAACAGTAGGTGATGTGAAATTATAATTGGTGCTTAGTGATAGCATTTTCCTTTTTTAATAATAAGGATTTGAAACATAAACATATTGCTCTACCCACTCAAGAAAAATATTCAAATGGGATTGCAGAATTCAGGTCATTTTAACTTTGCTATTAATTAATCTTGTTTTATATAACTTCACACTGACTATCAGCAACATGCATTTAATACCTGCTTTAGGGATTTTAATAGATATTTTGGAATTTAAAATGAGCTACTTCAAAATAATTTTTTGCACATAACTTTTATTAAGATAGGGACATTTATGGTGGAAATTCATAGTATAAAAGAAAACTTACATTTCGCAGTTTAATGATGATACTCTCACATTGACAACTATAGAGAAAAAGAATACATATCATGTGGTACAGTTGGGACAAAAGCTTATTAGTAGTCACTTTGCATTTTGTGTATAGCCCAAAGTTATTTTCCCAAAAAATAATGATTACACATTTCAATATATAACCATTTTAAAGTCTATTACTACTTATAGTAATATAACCATCCTATGACATAATCATATCCATTATCCTCATCTCATCAATATAGTTTCTTGTGCAAATGGCATCCACATAGTCATGTCAACTGATGCACCAATAAGGGACTTCCTGATGTACAATGTATTGCTAATTTTCGTCCACTGCTATGACCACAAACACATGTTTTTGGTAGAAAATATGCCATATGCATTTACTGCAACAAACCAATATCTGTATGGGAGAATCAAGAGTTTGATTCACTCTGCCTTAGAGAAGTAGTCTATTGTATTAATTTAAATTTCCTCACCATTCTTCGCCTTGTCAATTTCCATTTCTCATAATGCATATGATTAACTTTCACAAATGAACAGGTTTGATCCTTTTGAACTTCTGCTGTTGGGCATGGTATCTAGCTTGCACTTGTTTTTCATGGAGACTTGCATTGTTATTTAACTTTCTCATGTTCATTTCTCATTGCACCAACTGAACCTCAGAAGTGGGAAGGTTCTCTATTCATTGAATCCATCAATTCATCAACTTTGCCTATCACCTTCTTCTCTCCCCTGTTGAATAGTTACCACAGTATTTCCCAGCAAACCTGTTTTTGCTCAGTATGACTCTTATAGACTGAGTTTCTGAAGCATCATCTTGACTTTCACACCAATCCATAGCAAGCACGAGGGAGTACCTGATCCGTGTTCAATAAATGAGCACATAAATATTTTAAAACGGCTTGTTCTATAGATTATGATTGAACCACCCAAGCATTTTTAATTTTAAAAAGATTAGAAATAATTCTTCCGATTGATATTCTGAAATAAGGTAAAATTAAAATTAGAAATATGAGATACAAAAGCAGAAATTTGTTTTCTGTTGAACTTTGGTTGGGAAAGAAGAATGAAGCAGGGAACACAGCTCATTCACATATACACAGAAGGTTTAACCATCACCAGGAGTGGTGGTACATGCCAGCAACTCAGGAGTTTGAGACAGGAGGATCACAAGTTTGAGGCCAGTCTCAGCAATTTATCAAGGCCCTAAGCAATTTAGCAAGACCCTGTCTTGATCTCCAGTATACACACACACACACACACACACACACACACACACACACACAGAAAGAAAGAAAAAGTTAAACATTAAGATAAATAAAAATGTAGCACTGATGATGTTAGACCTAAAATATTTGTATTCTGCTGGCCACTTAGCTGTTTTGGTTCTTAAATTTCACTTTGTGGTTTTTAGTAACCTATATTACAACATGGATTAAAAATGTTGAGCATATTTGTTCTCTAGAGCTAACAGATGGAAATCTATTTGGATTTTACTAAGGTGGTCCACAGAAGTGAGAATTCTTTTTTCCATTTGAAAAACAATTTGAACATGCATATCTTAATGTTCATTTTTAAGCAAGCATATTATATTTATTATCTAAAGGTATTCAGGGTAATGACCTGGTATTCTGCTTGTAATAAAGCCCCTACATCAAAGATAGCACTAGACATATGTTCATTTTTACAAGTATGCTACATTTTGGATATTAAAATGATAAAAGGCAATTCATCAACATTATTTAAGATTCTAACAGGAAAAACAAGTTCTTACATGGGCATGCCTAGCTGCATAAAACACAAGATCAATGGAAATTTCTGCCTGATTTTCATTAAGAAAGCTATATGACAGATAATAATAATAATAACTCACATTTAATGAACTCTTAATAACTTTTTACTAAATTTTTAAAGGGTCATTTAGCTCCCTGCATTAACTCCTTTAAAAAATGTGATGGGAGGTAGTTTGATGGTGTCACTTTAAAATATTCCTTTTTTGTTCGTTTTTTTTTTTTCCCCCACCAGGAAGGTTTTCCCTTGTTCCCTTCCAAGTTCACTATGATCCACCTGCCTTGACAGCATCTACCAGTTCCATTTGTCAGTTAATACTATTGTATGGGATAACATTTACATTTCATGGCTTCAATTTTGCATTTTCTTCAACACCATTTTTGTCCATCTCCTTTGTTCATGTGTATCTCAGATCAGTAGCTCTTAGTCTAGAACAATGGAATGCTGGAGAGGTAAGAAAGAAAAGGAAAACAACTAAATTGAACTTGAATAAAAAAATAAAACCTGCCAAACTGACACTTCCATTACTACACAAATTGCACAGATTAATCTTATGGTTAGATCCAAGCTATTTATACCGGAATGAAATTTCCAGTCAAGGCATTCACAGTTCTGTGAAGCCAGCACCCCAAGAGTGGCCAAAATGATTAGGGACTTGTGTGTTGATGTATTCTCATCCATCTATAAAACAAATATTAAACTCCTTACTTTCTAATCTATTTTCCCTGCCACTTTCTTGAATAATGACTAATACCACCATGCATCCTAACACAGACCTCGTACCTACATATTATAAGCTCCCACAGACCCATCTATTTTAAGTGCCCTGTTTTTAAGAGAGCACAATCAAGAAATGCACAATCAGGAGGGCTACATTAAATCACTTCTTTCAAGATAATTACAGACCTCAGCTATATAGACATATAGTATGGTTTGTACATTACTATCATTGAGTCTGACTGGTTCACTTTTAAAAAATTTACTAAAATCTAAATTTATGTTAGAGGATTATTAACAACATCCTTCCTTCAAAGTTTCCCAGTGACAAGGAACATTTATTTACCTGTAGAATAGAGAGGAATGTATTTTATATTCCCCTAAGAATAATACTAATGGTATTTGACAGAAACTAGAAATTTTTTCATATATGAGATTTTATAAAGTTATGATGATTTAAGCTTTGTCTTTTCCCACTTTTTTTTCTTTTAGTACACAATGCATAAATCTCATTGATCTATCTTATAACACAGGAAATCATTTCCTGAATTATCTCGATGTGGTAAAGTAATAAATATTAAATAACAGTAAGTATCATTTAGACATTAAATTATTCAATAAAAATGAATGAAGCCTTTATTTTATGATTCTGACAGATAAGAACTGAAAAGGAAAAGCTAGTTAACTAGGTAATACATTCTGGTGAGCATTTCAGAAATACTGTGTATGATAACAACAAGTTGTGCTTGATAAAGCAATATTTGCTTTGAGGCCAAACATAGCACCATTATGTGACCAACTACTTCATATATAACATCCACTTATCACTATTTGGGCTGCAGCCTAGAACATTTACCACACACACACAAAAAAAATTCAGCTAAAACAAAAGTACAGTGCTTTTGCTATCAGATATCCAAAACAGACGGCTTACTATTTTAAGACTTAGGTTTAAAGCACAGATGTCCTTGTGCTAGAATCAAAGCAGCACAGCCCTCCTCCACACCTCCAGGAAATGGTGTTAGTCTTGCAACCAAAGATGACAGTGTTGCTGATGGAATGAGGACAGAAGTACCAAGGGAAAATCATTTTTCCATTTGCCCTCACCATTCTATTTTGCTTCTTTCTTTCCATTTAATGTTGCCTTCTTTCTCCCTCGCAACGACCTTCCTCCAAATGGATCTCTCATATCTCAGAGCTTTATATGCCTCGCTTCTTATTTTTAGAAAAGTGTTACAGCATATTTTACTTTTGCAAGAAAAACTCAGGAGTTGCGGGGGCTCTTACATAAGACTCTCATTACCTGATCTCATTGGATAAGGGATGCAGAAGAGCAAAACAACAAAACTGCACAAAGAGATTAATGCCCTGAGGATAGAGTAAAATTAAAGAGAAAGTTGAAAATAACTGCTAGCAGCAAAAGTCATAGTATGCTAGCAACTATTCATACTAGTATAATGATTCGGGACTGTTTCCTCTTAAATCAGCAGAAATAACTTGGAATCTATGGGTCAAAATAACCATTTAGGACAACTGATAAACAAGGTAAACTGATGACAAGAAATCCAAGGCTCATAAAATCAAAAAGAGTCTGAAACATGGCTGTCTTTAACTATCCTCAAGTTCAGCATTCAACAATGTCAGCATTCCTACATCCCTCTTTCCAGTTTTCATAATATTATTATTTCCTATATCATTATTGATGAATTTTAAAAATTGCCTATTTGTCAAAATGAACACTGAACAAAAAGTTGAAGTATAGGGAAACATGTAAAAAACTTACACTCAAAAATTAAGAAATTATTACTGTTAATATTTTACATATTTTAAAATTTTATTTTTTGAAGAAGTTAATTTCCTGCCATAGTTAGAAATTTAAATCTTTCCTTGTATTTTATTGATGGTGTAATTGACTTTTATAATCATCACTTCTTTGGGGCCCTATAAATGCCTTCTTCTATTTCATTGCTATATTGTTCATAACATCATTTAATGAGCATCCCTTTTACACATTGGTTGGTCTGATAAATGGACATTAGTTTATTATATTTAGAAAAATATATTAAAGGTCCAACCATTTGGGGCTTATCATGAATTATTGACTAGTAATGAATGCTAGGTTGCTGTTTATATCACTCCCAGCCCATAGGATTGGGATACTAGTTCCCTCAGGTGCTGGGAGAATCCCCTGCCTCCAGTTCAGAATGCCTCTCTCCTAGAACTGCATCAGCCTAAGGAAGTTGCTGTCTTTGAGGAATAACTCAGTTTCTGATCCACAGTTTAAATGAAGCCTCAGCCAACTTCTTTTCATTCACCACCCTCAGACCACCCCTGCTACACAACTCCCCACAGAACTCTAGCACAACCTCTCCTCTTTCAATCCCTCTATTCCAGGTCTTTAGAGAGAGGACCTCATTCTTGTCAATTTCTTGAAGGTCAATCTCCATTTTCAGGCATATTTATGGGGAACTGAACCCAAAACATGAATTATTGCAAGTTTGTTCACAAACAGCAAACAAACAATGCATAGGCAATAGGAAACATATTATTGTTTAGTTGGAAAATAGCCACTCAGGAAGGGAAGATTTAAGCAGTCCCGAGGTGAGAGAGAACAACTGGGTTTCAAGGAAATTATATCTGGCCCAAAAATGAATTCCAAGGCAGCAACCATATTAAACTGACTTATAGAAAATAATTCATTAATTTGTGACCTGTGATTCAATTAATGATAATTTATCTTTTACCCAAATTTCCTGGGTTTGCAGCACTGAAAATAAAAGAGGAATAAATATCAATTCAGGATGGTGCTGTATCACGTGAATCCTGATGCTCGTCTATTTAAAGCTCTTTGCCTTTTGAGACTATTAAATACAATGGTGTCCCCTATAAATGTTACACAGTCACGTCATAATAATGGTAAGAAGCACTATATACATCTGTTGTTTGTTTTAGCTACAGGTTAAATGTTTAAAAGATCCAGAAGTTGGGAAAATATAAATCCACTTAAAAGAAAACAAAACTAAAAAGGGGAAATTTTTTAAAAGTTTTAAGGTTGTCAAAATAGAGAGGACCTATTCTTTATGGTGAAGAAATGTATCTAAAGAAATTATCAGAACAAGAAGGGTTCATATTGCAACATCAGTAATCCAATCACACAGATAGTCAAAACCCAGCCTAAGCTAGGGGAATAGCACTGAAAATACAATGCAATGTATTTTCTTAATAATTTTGACACAAGATGAAATAAAATAATAAAAAGAATTATTTTTATTTTTATGGCTTACAGTCATAGTTTTTTCCTCTTGTAAACATGAAAGAAATATAATCCACAAAGGATATTTATATTGAATTGATATCATTACCAAGTCAAATCTGATATACCCCTAGGATGAAATGTAGAAAAATAGTCACAAGAATAGCTTTAAAAAGCTTCTTCACAGCAAAGAAAACAATCAAGAGCGTGAAGAGAGAACCTACTGAATGGAAGAAAAATTTTGCCATCTGCTCCTCAACTCATTAATATACAGGTTATACAAAGAACTCACAAAACTTACACAAAAATAAATAAATGAATGGGCAGAGGAACTAAATAGATACTGCTCAATAGAAGAAATATGAATGGTCAATAAATATATGAAAAGTTGTTCAACTTCTTTAGCAATTAGGAAAATGCAAATGAAAACTACACTGAGATTTCCTCTCACTCTTGTCACAAGGGCAAATATCAAGAATACAAGTAACAATAAATGTCCATGAGAATGTGGGGTAAAGGGACACTCATATTGCTGGTGGGACTAAAAATTGGTGCAATACTCTGGAAAGTAATATGGAGATTCCCAAAAACCTAGGAATGGAACCACCATTTGACCCAATTGTTTAAATCCTTTGGATATATAGTCCTCAGTATATATCCAAAAGATTTAAAATAATTACACTATAGTGATACAGACACATCAATGTTTATAGCAGCACAATTCACAATAGCTAAGCTATGGAGCCAACCTATAAGCCCTTCAACAGATGAATAGATAAAGAAAATATGGTCTACATACACAATGGAATATTACTCAGCCATACAGAAGAATGACTTTATCACTTTTGCCAGTAAATGGATGGAACTGGAGACAATCATGCTAAGTGAAATAAGCCAGTCCCAAAAAACAAAAGATCCAAAGTTTTCTCTGATATATGGAAGCTAATCCACAATAAAGGGGAGAGATATAAAAAAAGAATACAAGTTCAGTGAAATAGACACTGAAAAGGGAATAAAGGGAAGAAAAAGGGATGGGAAATAGAAAGGTAGTAGAATGAAACTGTCATAATTTTCCTATGCACATATATGATATACCACAGTGAATCTCACTATCTTGTACATCCATAAGAAATTAAGAAAAAATAACTATGGGTAAATGGCAGAAAGATCAGTAAAGAAGAAGGAAGGGAAGAGGAGATGAAGGGAGGGAATGGAAGGATAGGTACTGGGAACTGAATTAGAACAAGACATATTCCATTTTTATAATTATGTCAAATGGATTCTACTCTCACATATAAATAAAGAGAACCAATAAAAAATTTTTGAAGAAAAGCTTTAAAGCAGTATCTTATATTCTCTAACAATTCTGGTCCTAAGAATTAATGATGTTATATTTTACTCAGCATTATAGTTATAGAGTAATTTTAAGTTTCAGAATTTAAATTGCATTATCTTTATGAGCAAAAGATTTTATTATGAATTATTGCTTAAAAAATAAGTCAAAGAAAGTTTGAGAGATTACCCTTTAGATTCAATGATCATAATAAATGTTTGTAACTGCACTCTTAAATCTTACTGGTCACCTAAAAACATTGTATTATACTATTCACAAGTAGAATTGGTTATGTAAAAATAGCTCTAACCCATCTTGCCAGTCTTAAAAGAACCATTCAAAATCCCTGTCTTACAGATCCATGTCATAAATGATGTTTATAGAAGTTCAGTTCAAATATGGGCCCTCAAACTTAATAAAGTTGTGTTATTCCAAATCAATATTATTAGAAAACAGAGTCAGAATTGGAAGAGTATAAAAGTAGATGTATAAGTTACATTGGTCCCTAAAATTGGGTTTTAATTGTTATTCAAAGGATACATTAAAATGAGAGACATTGTCCTTTAGAAATCAATCATAAAATCAGATTTTATATGAATCATTTTTTCTCATACAATGGGATAGTTTTAAAGCATTTAAAGACAGAAATATTTCTCTGCTTTTCAACATTAATCTTTCTTTTTTTCTTAATACTAATATGACAATATTCAAAAACACATGTAGAAGACACTTGATGTATACTTAATGTTCTTAGAGAATTTCTTTTTTGAACTTGTTATCAGATGAGTGAGTTGAACTTTAGATACTACAGACAAGAAATTATTTATTCAATAAGCAGTCTTTATAGTAACGTTGTACTTGATATATTTGAAAGAGTATTATATAGAAGCACAGGGCAAATATACTTGGTATATGATAAACTAAAGAAGTGTCTGCAGAAAGTGTTAGACTATTATAAACTTTATTATACTCACTAGTATTAAATAGCTTATGAGTAGATAACTCAATATAGCTACTGAGTAGGTTAAGAAATATACTCCTGGTTTTCAAAAGTATGGGTAATCACTATTAACAGGATGTCTTACAGAAAACGTGAAAAGAGTCAAGTTATATTGCTAAATATAAATTACTGTTAAATGATGTGAAATTAAGGTGTCACCAAATCCTAAATTACAACCTGATAAGAAAGTAAAGCACTTAATTACTATTAAATATATAAAAGTATAATACCTAGCAAGGCATTTAATTTTTAAATGCTCTAGTTTCCTCATTTATAAAGTATACATTTGATATAAGAAATATACATAGTCTATTTCTTTTATTTCTTAGAAGATGCAAAATTGCAACCAAGGTTTTACTTTGGAGAAAATTTACAAAACACTTCCTAAAATAAGGCATTCTATTTCACACTTTGTGGCTGTAAAATAATAGATTGTGTTTATTTTTTTATTATTAGAACAAAAAAATGGTGAAATCCCGTCCCCTCCCCCCAAAAAAGTTTCTTAGATTAAAAAAATAAATAAAATATTGCAGTTCTCTATCTCTTTATTTATTTTATTTAGTGAATCTCATGGTCAAATCCAGGGCCTTATACATGCCAACCAAGTGCTCTTTCACTGCTGTACTCCAGGCCTACATTATTTTAAATGATACTATTTGAGTGCTAGTACTGTATTTCACAAGCTAGAAAGTGACCATAATATTGTATTTAAAAACTACTTGACTTTCACCAACATAGAACTCAATAATAAAAATCTCTTGATTCTTCAATAATCTCCTCTTGGATCAACACATATCTCAGATTCTACCACCAAAAGCCTTATTTAAGCTGCTTAGGTGAGACATAGCTACAAGTCTCACCTGGACTACAACATGATTGCACAAATGATCTTTGCAAATCTTCTCTTTCTTCTTTCAGCACTCCTATGTAAATAAATAAATTCTATTAAGCATTGACATTATTCTTAGACTGAAGCCTACTATTCTTCATATTATCTATGATGTTGATATCATAGGTCATTTTCCTTTCTGTCAAAATAACTTTTTTTCTGTCATCCTGATATGAGATTTTTGTCTGCTTTGGTTTATATCTGATTTCCTGGAAGCAGGAAGACCATCAATCACAAGCTACTCAATTAATACTTTCTGAAAGAATGGATAAAGATGAAGTAAATATGAATGCCCTTTCCTACTCCCATAATAGGTAACTATTTAGGTTAATGCAAAGGTCTTTGTTTTTTTATTAAAGAAAAATATATGTTATAATACTTTGCATCTAGAAACACCATGGGGCTGTTCTGAGTAGAAATTAGTTTGTTAACAAGTGATAGGTAGGGGGATCAATTCATAGAAGAATATTAAATTTCTCCTCAAGAAAAGAAACATATTCAACTGTTCAAACTCCATTTTGAAAACTTCTATAAGTTTGACTTTTTTTAATATTACATATGTAAGTAACATCATGAAATATATGTCTTTCTATATCTGCTTATTTCACTTATCACAATGTCCTTTGAAGTTATCCATTCTGCCACAAATAGCAGGGAATGGAGGTTGGGGCAAATATGTAAAGGTTAATCAAAGGAAACAAATTTTCAGTTAAAAGAATAAGTTTTAAGGTGATATGCACAGCATGATAATCAAAGTTAATAATAAGGTATTTCACACTTGATTTCACTTGAAAGTAGATATTGAATGTTCACATCATACACATTAAACAAATGATACTTGTGAGCTGATGAATGTGGAAATTAGCTTTATTGTGGGAATCATTACATAAGGTGTACTTTTATCAAACCACCATATTGTATGCTTTAAATATATATAATTTTGTCTGTCAATCATACCCGAGCAAGGCTGACAAAATAACTTCTTATAAATAACAACTTACTACATCACAAAATAGATTTAATTTGTAATGGAACAAGTCTTTAAAATGAGCGGCTCCAGTCCCTCTATTCTCTATTAATTTCACACTTTCAAAACTCAAAAAACTTTGTTTTCCTAAATCCTAGTACTTTTCCCAATAACTATTGCAACACCACTGTCTCCTCTCTTTTCTACATATCCATACTTCCTTCTAGTATTTCAAATGATTTCTAGTAATGCTTCCTTCACATTTCATACTGTGTTCTTCAGGTGTTTCAACTTTTCTCAATCCCTAGAAGTTAATTATTTCCTGTGCTCATGAAAATCTCTGGGGTTTAAAAAAATATTTTCTTAGTTGTAGATGAACAAAATACCTTTATTTTATTTGTTTTATTTTTATGTGATGCTGGGAATGAATCCAGTGCCTCACACACGCTAGCCATTGCTCTGTCACTGAGTTACACTACATCCTAGTTACATTAGTTTGCTTGGCAGCATAGCACACAACTGGATAATAGGATCCACTGAAGTCCTTATATCTTTTCTATGTAAATTTCTAATAAAAATGAACCATCCATACCTTATATTTTACTTTTAGCTTTTCTAAAAATATCCAGACACACATTTTTACTTCTCTTGTTTAAAACCAATAACTGGGACTTCGATTATGGCTCAGTGGGAGATGCTTGCTTAGGAGGTGTGAGGTACTGGGTTCAATTCTCACCACCGCATACAAATAAATAAAATAAAGGTTCATTGACAACTATAAAATATTTAATAAATAAAATAAATAAATAAAACCCAATAACTTAGCTGGACATGGTGGTGCACGTCTGTAATCCCAACAACTCAGAATGCTGAGGCACAAGGATCCTGAGTTCAAAGCCAGCCTCAGCAAAAGTGAGGGGCTGAGCAACTCAGTAAGACTCTGTCTGTAAATACAAAATAGGGCTGGAGATGTGGCTCCCTGGTCAAGTGCCCCTAACTTCAATTTCCCATGTGTATCAATCAATCAATCAATCTAATAACTTCCTAGTTTGTTGCAAATACCAAATGTTTACCTTTTAAACACGTGGCACATGTTACTTCTTCTATCTTGAATGCTTCTCCCTCATTTTATTCCATATCCGAATCTTCCTTTTTCTTATTTTCCCAGAATAATGTTCCATTATAAAGATTTTGTTCTGTATAACACTTTTGGTAATATGGCCATTCTGACAATATTAATTCTGCCTATACAGGAGCATGGGAGATCTTTCCATCTTCTGAGAGTTTCTTAAATTTCTTTCTTTAGTGTTATGTAGTTTTCATTGTAGGGGTCTTTCACCTCTTTTGTTAGATTGATTCCCAGGTACTTTATTTTATTTAAAGCGATTGTGAATGGTATTGTTTTTCTAATTTCTCTTACAGTGGATTCATTGTTTTTGTATAGAAATGCATTTGATTTATGGGAGTTGATTTTATATCCTGCTACTTTGCTGGATTCATTTACTACTTCTAGAAGTTTTCTGGTGGGATTTTTTTGGATCTTCTAGATAGAGAATCATGTCATCAGCAAATAGTGATATTTTGAGTTCTTCTTTACCTATTTGTACGCATTTAATTTCTTTCTTCTAATTTCTCTGGCTAGAGTTTCAAAGATGATGTTGAATATAAGTGATAAAAGAGGACATCCTTCCTTGTTCCAGTTTTTAGAGGGAATGCTTTCAATTTTTCTCCATTTAGAATGATGCTGGCCCTGGGTTTAGCATATAGAGCTTTTACAATGTTGAGGTATATTTCTACAATGTTATGTTTCTATAATCCCTAGTTTTTCTAATGTTCTGAACATGAAGATGTGCTATATTTTTTCAAATGCTTTTTCTGCATCTACTGATATGATCATATGATTCTTGTTTTTAAGTCTAGTCATATGATTCTTAAGTCATATCTAATCATATGATTCTTAAGTTTTTAAGTAATATGATGAGTTACATTTATAGATTTCTGTATGTTGAACCAATCCTGCATCCCTGGGATGAACTCCATTTGATCATAGTATGCTGTCTCTTTAACATTTTTGTATGCAATTTCCAGAATTTTATTGAGAATTTTTGCATCTATGTTCATCAGGGATATCTGTCTGAAGTTTCCTTTCCTTGATGTGTCTTTGTCTGGTTTTGGTATCTGGGTCATATTAGCCTCATTTAATGAGTTCATATTAAAATCCCAATGGCATTCTTCCTAGAAATAGAAAAGGCAACCATGAAATTTATTTGGAAAAAGAAGAGACCCAGAATAGCCAAAGTAATACTTAGCAAGAAAAGTGACACAGGAGGCATCACAATACAAGACCTTAAACTATACTACAGAGCTATTGTAACAACAATGGCATAGTATTGTCACCAAAATATACTTTTAGATCAATAGAGGACACAGAGACAAAAATACCGTTATCGCATACTAGACAAAGGTCCCAACAGTATTCACTGGAGAAAAGATAGCCTATTCAACAAATGGTGCTGGGAAAACTGGAAATTCACATGTAACAAAATGAAATTAAACCCATATCTTTCACCCTACCCCAAAAGAAAAACATCAACTCAAAGTGGATCAAAGACTAGGCACTAAAATAGAGACCCTGCACCTAATAGAAGAAAAATCTATTTTTTTTGGCCCAAATCTTCACCATGTTGGCCAAGCATCTGACTTACTTAACAAGACCCTGAAAGCAAATTAAGTAAAATCAAGCATCAATAAATGGGATGGATTCAAATTAAAAAGCCTCTTCTCAGCAAACAATAATGTCAGGAGAGAGCCAACAGATTGGGAGAAAATCTTTACCACATGCACCTCCAATAAAGCATTAATATCTAGGATATATAAAGAACTCAAAAAACTTAACACCAAAAACCGAATAACCCAATCAATAAATTGGCTAAGGAACCGAATAGACACTTCACAGAAGAAATACAATCCATCAACAAATATATGAAAAAAAATGTTCAATATATCTGCCAATTAGAGAAATGCAAATCAAAACTACACTAAGATTTCATCTCACTCCAGTCATAATGACAACCATCAAGAATATAGGCAATAATAAATATTGGCAAGGATATGGGGAAAAGGTACACTCTTACATTACTGGTGGGACTGCAAATTGGTACAATCACTATGGAAAGTAGTATGAAGAGTCCTCAGAAAACTTGGAAAGGAACCCACCATTTGACCCGGCTTTCCCACTCCTTGGTTTATACTCAAAGGACTTAAAATCAGCATACTACAGTAATGGAGCCATGTCAATGTTTATAGAAGCTCAATTCATAATAACTTAACAGTGGAACTAACCTATATGCCCATTAATAGATGAATTTATAAAGAAAATGTGAAAAAAATATTTTTTCAATGGAATATTAGTCAGCTTTAAAGAAGAATGAAATTATGGCATTTGCCAGTAGGTGGGTGGAGTTGGAGAATACCATGCTAAGCAAAATAAACCAATCCCAAAAAACCAAAGGCCAAATGTTTTCTCTAAATATGCAGATGTTAATTCACAATAAATGGGGCCAGGCAGTAGAGAAGAATAGAGTTACCCTAGATTACTTAGAGGGAAGTGAAGAGAGGGGAGGAGAGGAGAAGGGATGGGATAGGATGTGGGGACAGGAAGGATAGTAGAATAAAACAGACATTATTACTTTATATATATATGACTGTGTGACCAGAATGATTCTACAACATGTACACTCAGAAAAATAAGAAATTGTATCCCATATATGTACAATACAACCAAGTGCATAAATGCATTATATTGCCATGTATAACTAATTAAAACTAATAAAAAATCTATACACTAAAAACCAAACAACAGTAACAAAAACAACAAACAACAACAACAACAAAAAACCCAGAAAGGTCCACATATATATCACATTTTACCACTATTTCCTGACTCAGAAACCTCTTTATACTACTTGCCACACTTATACAGGTTATTTATTTGTCTGATATTTCTTCAAATTTCATAAATAATGAACTTATTATAAAGACATTTTCCAAAAATAATATCTATTACATTCACTGTTTTATTCCAGTAATGGTAGAATGCCTTCCATCTACTAAATGCTAAGAAAACCAATCAAAACTTTAAAATAATACAATAGGAGGGGGATATGATCTGGCAATGCCATGCTGAGGCACTGTTCAGCAAGCTAGCCTAAAATTATTTTTAACAAGACAGTTAAAAATCATGTGGAAAGAATAAACTATGTTAATGTTGATATTTCAAGTATAGACTTACAAGACCAGGTTTCAGAGCTTAAAGCTGTCACTGCATAGAAACAATTTCTGCTAAAGGGCAATTCACCTATATTGGCTTACCTGCTAATTACTCAGTTGGAGCCCTGATACTGTAAAACTTGATAATTTACAGATTTTTTTGTCACATGAGCTAGATAACTCCCCAATGTTTAGGTTTCATGTGTAGAGCAGTTAGCATGTTTATGTACAATGAATAAATCTTATTCCAATCACAACAACCTCCAATTGACCAAGGTAACAAGAAGTCTAGTCACTGCTTCTTTAATCTAACTTTCTAAGTTTCCATATATAAGCAATTGGATGGAATTTGACTTTCAGCACCTTCTTATTTCATTTGACATTCTCTGTATTGTTGCATAGGACAAGATCCCCCTTCTTTTTCAAGACAAATTAGTCTTGTATAGAGTGTGGTTATCATTTTTTCCTTATTCATTCATCTGATGATGGATACTTAGTTTGACTCCAAATCTTTATTGTATATAGTGCTCAAATGAACATGGGAGTACAAATGTCTCCTTAGTATAAAGATTTCAGTTCTTTAGTTATATACCTACCATATATATTATTCCTGTAGCTTATGATAGTATTATTTTTCATTTTTTAAATAATCTTCACACTGTTTTCTATAATGGCTTGACCAGTTGGCATTCCCACCAACAGCAACAAGAACTCTTTTCTCCATGTCCTCAACAATATTCATCTTTTTTTTTATAGAGAGGGAGAGAGGAAGAGAGGGAGAAACATGTCTTTTTTGATAAGTCATTCTAATGAGTTTGAAGTGATAAATCATTGATTTTGATTGCTGTTTCCCTGATGATCATTTATGTTGAACACATTTTTGTGTACCTGTTGACCATTTTATGTATTCTTTTGAAAACTATTCAAGTCCTTTGCCAGTTTCTAAATCAGCTCATTTGTTATCTTGCTATTTAGTAGCATCACTTAAGCATTTTGGATATTAACCTCTTTTCAGAATTATGATTCGCAAATATTCCATAGATTGTCCTTTAACTGTTTTCTCTGTTGTGTGGAAGCTCTTTAGTTTGAAACTATCTCATTTGACTATTTGTATTTTTGTTCCCTGTACCTCTGCAGTCAAACCCAAAATATGCTTACCCAGACTGACATGGGGTTTTCCTCTGGTAACTTAAAAATTTCATGTCTGAACATTTGCACTACTTCGAGATGATTTTTTTGTATATTATGTGAGGCTCTGCTTTCGTTTTTCTGATAATCAGTTTTCACAGTGCCACTTATTAAAGGCACAATACTTTCCCCATTGAATGTCCTTGGCATCTTTGTCAAAAATAATTCACTGTATAGACTTGAGTTTCTTTCTTGGATCTGCACTTTGTTCTAATGATCTCTGTCTGTTTTATGCCAGTATCACACCATTTTGATTACTATAGAGTTTTATATCACTACAACATAATGTCTGGAATTAAAAACATACAAAATTATAGTTTCTACTACATGAATCCATAACTCTGAAAAAATTTTAACAGTAATTTTACTCTATTGTGTCTTAGCCTGAACACAATTTTCATGATCTTTACCTTTAAAATATCTTGGATAATTAGTTTAATGAATAATCTTTAAAATATTTTGAAAGTATCTTTATAAAATGGATTACTAAAACACAGATCACTGAGTACAGATGTAGAAGATGGGCATTTGGTGTTTCTTAGTTTTTTTTTGTATCAGAGTCTTTATGTTTTGTGTAAAAATGACATAAGTGGTTATTGGTGGTCATTAGGTGGGTTCATGAGTTTCTCTCTTTGCTTATAATGTTGATTTTCTCTTACCCACTCCCCAGTATTTCCTGTGAAACAATATTTAGCCTGGTTAAAAGTTATAATTAATGTAAGTGATAATGTTTATACAAAAAAAACACAACTGCATATGCAAAGTAATTGGATATCCTATTTGTTTTTAAAGAAAAGTATAGTTGTGAAGGAAAGTTTCAGGTGGTTAGAATATGAAAGACTGCAGTGAAACACTGCAAGAAAAAGCTTGAGATTGCAAATATTGTTTAAGAAAGTTGGCAGGAAGTAAACTTTATGTGCTTTGGTGTCTTAGTTTGGCTGCTATTACCCAATACCTCAGACTGGGAGACTTAAACACACATCTTCACATTTCTAGAGACAGAGTAGTCTAAGATCAAGCTGCCTGCAGATTCAGTGCCTGCAGAGGGCCCTCTTCCTGGCTTGCATAAGGGTACCTTCTTGTTGTATCTTCACATGGAAGAGAAGGACATGGTCTCTTATTTCTTCATAAAACAGCATTTGTGTCACCATTTCCTCTTATTTTCTGGAAGATACTGTTGTAAACTCTAGTCCAGAGACTGGATTTTTAACAAGACAGTTAAAAATCATGTGGAAAGAATAAAACAAGTTAAGGATGATATTTCAAGAATAGACTTATGTATGAAACCAGGTTTCAGAGCTTAAAGCTGTCAACTGCATAGAGGAGTGTCAAGCAATGCCACAGTACTAAGTGGAATTCTTCTAAAAGTTCATAATAAAAATTTTAAATTTTACTGTGTCCAGATTGTTTTTAGTCATGTAAAAAATGATTTAGTGAAATCAGATTGCTACCACCAGATCTAGAATTTTTTTTTTCAGTTAATTCAGATAATTCAGTTAATTATCAATGACTGAATGGGAGATGAAGAAAATTAACAGTGTAACAAATAAATACAGATTGAGTTTGTTCTAATATTCTATTGTTCTGAAAAACAGATGAGGGGTATATCCGAATCTGTTTCTAATCTTCAATTTGGTGAATACTTTTTCACAAACTGAACCATTTTTAAATTGGTGTGGCTTTCACTGATTCCTTAGAATTTGGTAATAATTACTCCATTTTCTTATTTTTATGACATTATTGGTTATTCGTACAAGTATAATAAAACCTAATTCTTCTTTATTCTAGGATATAATTCAGCACATTGATTTTACAAAATAATCAAGACCATACCTCAAGTATCATGTTTGGTAATAAAGTATTCTCATAATGATACACTCATTATTAATGAAAAAGAATTGCACTTCACACATGGAGCCAATACCACAAGTCTCTTCAAGGAAACAGGGCAGGCCCAGAGCTTGCAGGGTTTCAACCTCCCAGGTGATAGCCTAACAGGCCAGGTATTTTAAAAAATCTGGTACACCTAAGAAAGAAAGAAAACCACAAGTCTGTGACATCACTAGAGAGATCTGGTGGCAAGCATTTCTGCACTTTGTGAAATACAAACGTGGAGGCTTCTAAAAGTTCATAATAAAATTTTTAAATTAAATTTATTTAAATAAGTTTATTATCTATACTGAAGTAGTTGATGGACTCAATGTACAAAGGAAGCTTACATATTCACTTAGAATTTCTTGCAGCATTTATGTAAATAAGTAGACCTATGCATGTAAAAAAAAAATGGTTTTGACATCAAGAATACTCTTTAGGAATTTTTATGAAAATGAAGGGACCATTAAAAAAAGTTATTTTATTTTTGTTAATGTTTAATGATCAGTGAAAAACAAAGTTTTCTTAAAGAGATATCAAAAGCTTTGCAGTGTCTATCACAATTACACAGTTCTGCCATTGGACTCCAGATCAGCCACAATATATAACTTAATGGGTGTAGCTGTACTGCAATACAAATTTATTCATAAAAGCAGGCAGTTGTCTATCGGGCATATTTTGTTGGCTCTGATCTTAGAAAATGTGCTTGTATTTATCTTTTGTTCTTAAGGCAAAAATTCTTAGAATTTACATACTAAAATATATACATTTATTCCATTTAAATGATAAATCCAAATGTTATGGTTGCATAATATTAACCATATGTGTATCCAACCTAGAAATCTCATTCTATCACTTTTAAATGAATTTTTATAGACTATGTAATCTTTACTAGTTTCCTCAATGAACAATTTTTAGATAAGTTTATTTCATATCGGTAAGAAAATCATGTTTTAAATTTTTGAAAGCTATTACTGAATAATAGAAAGTATTGAGATATGATATCTTTTGAATACTAATTCTACTATCTTAGATATTTGGGATTCTAAAGTATCAACTTTTTCATAGATTTGTTCATCTTTAATAAAGGCTCCAAAGGTTTCTAAACCAGGACAGCCTCTCAGGAGGAATTAAAATGTTATTATTTAAATTACTAAAACCAAAATCTTTCAGTTATGGGTCAGAGACCAATAAAGTCATAATTCCTTTATCTCTATAAAGTATAATATTAAATAAGTATATTTTCCATGCATTAACCTTCTGCCTTATGATGGGACTTTTAAAAGCAATCTGATAATTCTGTTTCCTAAGTTGCTGGTATTTTCAATACAAGGGTGGTAAATAGATCATGATTAGAGAAGAATCTCTGCAGGTCAGGAAGAACATGACTAGAGAGAAATGTTCTAACTTTATTACATCCTCTGATGAAAGATAATTTAATTTTAGTTCTTTCGATCAAAATTCTCATAAGTCATTCAGGAAACTGAGAGACAAGCTTCATTTAGAGTTCAATTGTTGGACTGAAGTCGGAGAACAAGATTTCTGAGTGAGAAGCATACCTCCTGGACTTTAGTAGATGAGTCTTCATGGTCCAGAAACCTGCAGTTAGGTGATAAATATAACCACTCCAACACATGCATCATGTATTGGTGAACTAAAACTTCATGGACCGATAACCAAAACCATAGATTTAGTCAAGTCACAATTCTGCACTCTGGACCACTACTTGGGAGTTCCTTTCCTTTTGCAGGAGACTTTGATATCCTTCTGCCTAGCCCCTGCTGCCTCAATGGCTTCCATTGAGGCCCCTGTTCTTCAATAATGGAGCCAACAGAGCCTTTCCTTTAACATTGTATCCCAGTGGAGTTGCACTCTAGAGGATGTAATTTCTATACTTCTCAGAAACTTAAGTTTGAGGAAGCAAAATCAGCCTCCCCCAGAGTTTTATAGTATTATTTGTGTTTGTTTCTTATCTCTTTCATGGTGTTTTAACCTTGAGCTCTATTTTGAGGCACAGTATTAATATTTTCAGCTCTGTCAAACAGGATTATCAGATTCTCAGCAACATTGTGTCACTGACTGCAGACAAAAGAGTTGCCTTCCATTAAGTTGCATGTATTACTTTCTGCTTTCAGATACAATGTTTAGAAGAAGCTAGTCCCTTTCTTGGAAAACTTACTGAAAGTCACAAAAAATAATCAACACTTTTAATAAACATTGGCATTTCTTCCTGAGAACCTCCTGAGGCTCCAACCTCTGACAGCTAGAAGTCTGAGAACCAAATTAATTGACATGAAAGCAGTATAAATATTTTGTTCTCTTGTAGATCACATGAATATTTTTTCAACCAAGGCTAGAGAATCCTTACCCTATGTTCCAAGTAACTCAAAGGAACATAAGAAAAAATACTACTTATTGGCTTATTTGTCTGAAAATTCTCAATATTCAAACCATGTTGAAGTTCCATTTTGTTGATTGTATTCTCAGTAAACTTTTCCTCATGGTTAAAACAAACAAACAAAAAAACTGGCCATCAAAAATTAAATGCCTATTCTTCTAATTTAGTAGTGTCAAAGAGAGGGGCTATCTTCTCATCCAGAGATGTCCCAGGTTTCTGCTTATTGTCTAATCAGTCCATTTACTAACAGAATTCTCTGAGTGGCTAAGCCTAGACTATGCCTTACCAACCTCATGAACCAAGACTAGAGTGGGAATGATTCCACAAAATAAAATCAGTAGTACAACAGTACAAAACAAATAGGTGGCTATAATTTTTGGAAACATGTGGGTCAAATATTATAAATTTGACTTCGAGGGAAATCTTGTTGGTTGAATGTGGTGACTTTTAGTACACACATTTTATTATGTAAATGTTTATAAGCCACCTATTTGATAATCTGTTTTATTAGGTGTATCATTTTTACATGTGTGGAATATCCTTATTTGTGAAGTAAAGTAAAAGTTATGTTTTGTGATTAGCTCCATCCCTAGTTTTTAACAATGAAAAGTGCTCTATACATCTTAAAGCTATTTTAATAAATTTAAAAAAATGGACTGAACTCACTTAAAACAGCTCTATGATGCTTTCCTATATCCTGAGTATCATTCCTTCTTAAGTCTTTGTAGTTTGGGTTTCTATTTAGTGATGTTATTACATTTATTATTTTGTGAAAGGAGAACTTGTTCCAATTATGGAGATCTTGCCCTATCATTGTATTTATATCATGTTAAACATATATTTTTAAAAAAGCATTTTCATAAGCTTTTAACACAGTCTCACATTTATAATTCCTGATACTATAATTGATACTTTTATATCTATAGTCTTCCTAAGCCATTTGTTCCAGCATTTCTGCAATCCTTTAAAATCCATGTTTATTTATATCCCCAGATGCTCAATTTCTTCAGTGAATATCTTGTATTTTTCTTCATTTGGATAATTTTGTAATCAGACAAATATTCTCAATTTTTATAAATCTTTATAATCTTAGATATATGTTTTCAGAAATCTAAAACCATGCCATGTTAAATTTTGTTCCTTTGTTCTAAATGGTGTAACAGTTTGCCTGTGTCCAGCAGACCCTCCTTCTGTTATTGTAAGCTGAAGGATTGCATATTCCCATTCTCTTATGGTGCTTATCAACTCTCAATAGTCTTCCAGGGAGGAATCATGATTAATAAAAAGAGGACAAGCTTATGACCTTTCTGTCTTTCTTACTTAAATGGCTAATTACTTGAAATTTAACTTATTTGGGCCTTAATTCTCTTGTCCATAAGATGGTTTCAATACTATATTCTTTTTAGGGATGCTGTGAAGATTAACTATAATAACCTATACAGAGCACTTAATTCACTACCTGACATATGGAGGTGCTTAATAATAGGTGGTTGCCTTTTACCATTACTGTTATTGCTATAATTTATTAAATTTTATTCTGTAATGTCTTCATATGAATGGTTTTGAGAGTTAAGGGCCACCTTTAACATACTAGCTCATTCTTGAGCCAGTATAATTTTTTTCATAAATCTCTTCCTATACACAAAGGACTGTGCTTCTTACTTATTCCTGATTCCTTGAATCTGCTCAGCCTGAAAATGATTTTCTTGTTCTATATAATATGCTAGCTGTTATTTTTTAAACAGACAAAATTTCCTCTAATTCTTCCCTATTTAAAAAATATTAGAGCTGAATATTGTTTAGCCATTATCAGAGATACAGAGAAAGAAAACAGTGACAGACAAAAAGACACAGAGACAAAAAGACACAGAGACTACGAGCTTGGTTCATGACAGTTTATGGATTTCTATATCTATACATATATATTTATATCTCAAGAGTATATTATTTTCTTTTTGTTTTCTGCTCACCATTTTCTGGATTCTTGTTTGCATTTTTCTGTATCCTCATATTTTGTTGTTGCTATTGCCACGCCTCTCTTCCTTTTTATCCTTTATATCATTTCATAAGCAGAAAGACATACTGTGAACACTGTGATTTCTCATCAGTGTTAGGGATTGGTGCCTGTCATTTTCAGCTTAGTTATTACTAATCTGTAGCCTAGCTCACGACTCTGTCCTCTGCCATCTCCTTATTTCTTAAATTTGCCCCCTTCTAAACTATTCATCACATGTTCAGAAATGTTATTTCTAAGAACTATTATAATTATGAGACTCCAAATTTTAAAATATGAGCCTCCCAATTACTACAGATCAAAAAACCAATGTCAGTGCATGACACAGAAGGCCCCCTATCATCCTGCTTTATCTACTGCCAAAATAGCAAATGCATGCTATGCCAGCCACACTGAGCCAAGTATCTCACATTATTATCCAGTAGTTCATGCATGTCTGTTCATAGACCTTAACACTAGAATAGGAGATGCTTCATTTTCATGGTTAGAGCCAGATGGGTCAGGGATCACTTGTGTGCTCTGGCATGAAGAAGATGAGCTAAGTCAATCGGATTACTTTACTGAGAACTTCCAATTTGTACACTGGGAATAGATATGGTAATACATGGAGAACTCGGGAAGTCATGTGGGTTCTGGGGCTGGAAAGTCATCAGCTATGTATCTACAGAGCAAACAGATGAAGAAGTAGTCAGCCAGAGCAATAGAGATGCAAGCTTAGAATAAGAAGTTTGGCCCTCATTAAGGATAATGAAACAAAAACAAAGAGACAGAGACAAAAAGACTAAAGGCCTTGATTCATGACAGTTTCTGGATTCTATTTTTACTGAAATGTTTGTGCATTTCCAAATAATCCTTTCACTTTTGTTGAGCTAGCTTTAATAAGTTTTTGGTTTTTTTCTACTGAAAAATCTTTGACGTGAACAGAGGAGCTATTCTTGGTCATCTTGTATTTTTTTTTTCTTGTAGCAAATTTTTCTCCCCTTGCAAGATTCCAACTTTTATGTCAAAACTTACTTAAATGTTATCATTATTTCAGATTACTTTTCTGCCCTCTTAGTCAAATTGATTCCTATCCCCAGTAGAAACAAAGAGTACTATTTATTTACTCATACTATATCATATTTTAATTATTTATTGCTTCAACTTTCCTGGCTTTATGCTTCAATTTCTGCATCTGTAAATTGTGAATGCTAATGGTATTTCCTCAAAGAACCGCAGATTGAATTAAAGGATTTGAAACGTAAAACATTAAAAGAGTAGCTATTATAGTGGTAGGAACTTTCCTATCTATACAGTATTGATTCTGGTAGAAACCAGTGCACGTTGTTTCCTTGATCAATAAATAATAAATTAACTTTCAAAAATAAGGATAATTTAAATGTTCATAGTTAAGAAATCTACACCATTATTAATTGTTTAGCAGAACAGATAAGTATAAAATGAGCAATATCTATGGTTAGGTACAAAGTTCTAACTGAAACTGATTTTGTTGAAAAGTAATGGTTTCCCTAACTAGTTCCAAGTTAAACTTTTATTCTAAAATGACCAGGAAGAACTTTATTAATTAAAAAATTGTTTTAAAAGTCACATAGCTGTTTTCCATATAGCAGACCCAAGGACAAGGCAAAAGGAATGGAACACCCTTTTTTTTGATATATAAATGGAGAAATATTTATAGATATTCAATATAGATATTTATGATTTGAATGTATCCACCAAAGTTCATGTGCAAAAACACCAATATTTCCTCATGGGTGATTAATGCCAATTTTTTTTTGGACTAGTGCCCTTATAAAGAATGAGTTCAGCACTCAATCTCTCTCCCTGAACTTTATCTCTCTCCCTCACACACTCATGCACTCTCTTCTCCTTCTGCCTACTGCCATGGGATAACAGCAAGTAAGCCTTCCCCAGGCTCCTTCCCAGCCTTTACAACTCTAAGAAATATCTCTCTTCTTTAGAAATTACCCAGCCCAGATACTCTATTATAGAAACATGAAGAGGATTAGGAGAATATGGAATAATGAATCATTTGACAATACACAGGATGATAAGTAGGAAAAAATCAGAGTGTTGTTAGTTGAAAACTGAGTACATTCCTATGGTGCCTTAGTCTTTTGTTTGCACTGTTAGTAAACTCTCTTCTTTTGTTGCAAATTTGGAAATGAACATTGTATTTCAATAAAACTTTTAAAAGAAATAGATCAAACCAATAAACCTGCTCCTCTGACCTTGAGCAGCTGGGTTAGTTGTATTCAATTCTGAAATGATCCTGGAATAGCAAAATGGACCAAGCTCCCCAAATATTCTGCAGCTTGCAAAACTGATTAGAATTTTTTTTATTTAAAGTTCAAGCAGCATTAATGTTAAAAAAATAGTAGGTGTCAATGTCAGAAATCATCTTATATGCCACAAATTGTAGCCGTATTATATACTAATTGCCATATTCATACAGAATTGACTCTTGAGTAGATAAGGCCAGAATATGATTAAAAGAAACACATCCCACTGCAAGTGGCTTTAAAAGGAATTTCACTTAAATATTCCTCAGAAAATAGATATCTGCCAGTTAACAAAAAGACTAAGAAAGTGGTACAGGAAAAAAATAAATGTGTGGGGCTGGGGTGTGGCTCAGTGTTAGAGCACTTGGATAGCATGTGTGAAGCCCTGGGTTTTATCCTCTGCACCACATATAAATAAATAAACAAAATAAAGGTATTGAGTCCATCGACAACTAAAAAAAAAATTAAATGTGTGTTAAGAAAGAATAATTTTTGAAGGCCTATGCTGTATAAAATAACACTTCAGCAAAAAATGACCATTTTATTATGTAAATTAAAAGGCTGTAACAAAGTACTACAATTGAGTGGCTTAATCAACAGAAAATAATGTGTCCCAATTTTGAAAGCTTGAAGTCTAAAATCAAGATGTCAGTGAGGTTTATTCTTCTGAAGGCTGTGAAAAACAAATGAACCCCAGGCCTTTCTGCTTGCTTGTAGATAGCCATCCTCTCCTTGAGTCTATTCACATCATCTTTCTTCTGTGTATGTCTATTTCAGTCTCCAAAGAACAACAGTCATCTCTTTTTACCCTTATATCTGTAATGACTGTTTCTAAATAAGATCATTGCTAAGGTACCTTCTTGCTGTATCTTCACATGGAAGAGAAGGAGATGGCTAGGATTTCAAGGATGAATTATAGTGTTTGGAGGGGTGGGTGGGCTGTTGACACAATTCAACCCATAACAGCTTGCTTTTAATTTTGCTATACACTGTTTTAACTTTATTTTAATTTTATTCCTAATTTACTTCTTTTCAAATACTTTTAAATCTATTACTTTCAGGGAAAATGAAGAACAAACTTTCAACTTTTAAGGAGAGAAAGAGAGAGAACACACACACATATTGTATTGCCATCATTTTTTGAAATGTTTATGTCATATTTTAATCCAATAATCCCTAAGGGGCTTTTAAAGTGTCATAGATTTTATAATAAAATTAAAATTATATTGCATAGGCAAAGCCACTGAAGGAAAATTAGTACCTTTATATTGCTTCCATTAGTAATTCAAATATCTACAGAGCAGAGAGAAATATGTTACAGATAGAAATTGTAGAAATCAGCTCTTGATTATCTTTCAAAGAAAAAAAATGAATTTTTTTCCTTCTATAAAATGTTATGGTTTATGGTATGATAAATTTTCATAGGTATATTACACACTATACACATATATTCATAGGTATATTACACACATGCACACATCTCCATGTGTGCATGTGTGTAAATACATACACATATAATATGTACACACTTGTAATACACACACTTACAAACACAAATACATACAAACACATACACACATACATATATATGTATGTGTATGTGTATATATATATATTTGAAAGATAATCAAGGACTGATTTCTAAATTTATGTCTGTAACATATTTCTCTGTACAGATTAGGTATTATATCCCTCTTATATATATGTGTGTGTGTGACTGTGTATCAACACATTTCTTCTAATTAAGTATTCCATTTAGGTTATTATTTATCTGGAAGACCCAAAGACTACTGCAATATGCCCAACTGGCTTTCTAATTCTAATGTACTTCCTATACCATGATTTGAGTTACTCTCTAAACAATTTAGATCTAGGAAATCTACATTCATTCATATAACAAATATTTATAAAACCTTATGCCAGACACTTTTTTAGATGCAGAAGATACAGTAGTGTGGAAAAAAAAAATCCTGTGCTTTCGACTTAAATCTAATGAAAGGTAATGGGGGTAACAGCGTAAATGTAATAGCTGTCCATTAGAAAATGATAACTGCTCTGGAGACAAATAAGAGATGATTTCTTCACAATGCAGAAGGGTTAGAAGCTATTTTTAACAACAAAGTACCCAAAGTTATTTTTTTAAAAATTGAGAAATTCAACTACAAGAAAAATAACAAATTCAAATGAGGCGGGGGTGGGGGGACTCTACCAACAATGTCAACACGCAAATAAACTAGGTGAAAAATACAACAAATATGAATATGTTCTCTCTTATACAAAATTAATTTTGGAAAAATTGTATACTACAGAGTTTTTCCTACACCTAAAATTGGCAAAACATTCAAAAATTTTATAAGAAATTTAACTGTCAGGGCTATGTAGACAGGGTAGACTCGTGGACTACTGATGAGAGTGTAAAATGGCACAAGGCCATTTTTTTTTTTTTTTTGGTCAATAGTTAAATTACAAGAAATATATTCCACTCTATTCCTTATATAAAATGACTAATCATACAAGGTTATTTATTGAAAAGCTGTTTTTCTTAGAAAATCACGGCAATCAGACAATATATCTACTAGGAATTTATTAAGAAGATACATGAGGGCTGGGGATGTGGCTCAAGCGGTAGCACACTCGCCTGGCATGCGTGCGGCCCGGGTTCGATCCTCAGTACCACATACCAACAAAGATGTTGTGTCCACCGAGAACTAAAAAATAAATAAATAAATAAAGAAGATCCATGATGTTTCAATACAGTGGGATAATTGGTGACCCACATAAAATATATTTTCTATTTGTTTTGAAGATAAAAATGAAGAACACTGTGTAAAAAGATTAAAAATGGAAACCTATACCTAAACTTGCATAGAAATTCAAAATGGTATTAGTAATAGTAGTAAAACATGATAGTAAATTGTAATAATAGGAATTACTAAATGTAAATAGTAAAACAGTGGTGGCACAAATGATTAGTCCTATTTGGATATTGGACAGAATTGCAGGGAGAATTTGCTCTTTACTTCATAAGACATTTTCACTTTTGAAATAAATGAAAATAATAACTATTCAAAATACCTTTATTGTTAGAAAAAAATTTACAGAAAATTCTTCAAATTGTGCCATTCACTATTCAATCTGGTAAATGAGGCAGGAGTCGGGGGACTCTACCAATGGCACAATGACAAATGGTTAAAGCATTTTCTGAAAATATTTATATCTCCCCCAATGCAATTCCTTTACAATGTATTTTTTAAAATCCTAGAATAAATATGTCCTATAGTAAACTTGAAATATGCTATGTACAAATGGAACTCCACATCCTGTATTTTATACTAAGTAGAATTAAGTATGATGTAACCCTTTGGGGAAACTGAGGAAAAGGTGCATGAAGCTTATCTGTACAGTTTTTCTAATCTCCTATAAATTGACAATTATTTTCAAATTAAAAAGTTGAAGTTTGTGAAACAAGTGTTAGAATATGCTTAAATAGCTGGTACTGTTTCCATTTGTCTATTGCACATACAATTTGTGCCATATTTAAAATTAATATTCTTCCAGTTGTGTACTTTGTATTATACTGTGAATAAAAGGAAAATTGATTTCTGTTTTATACCATGAAGAATTGATATAGGTGTTTTTCAATTGCATAGGACAATCAATAATTGATTAATGTTAAAATTTTCTTTAGATTCTTATCAAAACCTTGTCATTTTTCAACTAAAAATATTAAAAGAGCATCGTATTTGTTAACACCCTTTTAGCAAAAGAAGGTAAAGCATATTTGATTTACTCTTGACTACACTTTAAAAGACTTCTTAATGCCAGGAATGGTGGCACATTCCTGTAATCCCAGAGGCTCAGGGGCCTGAGGCAGGAAAATCATGAGTTCAAAGCCAGTCTCAGCAACTTAGTGAGGCTCTAGCAACTTAGTAAGACCCTGTCTCAAAATAAAATATAATAAGGGCTAGGAATGTTGTCTAGTGGTTAAGCACTCTTGGGTTCAATCCCTGATACCAAAGAGGAAAAGTAAAAAATAAAAGAGACTTCTGAAAGAAATTCTCTAAGAAGTTAGAAAACATTTAAACATGTGTTAAAAATTCAGCAATATCTTATTTTCAGAGATATCTAAGCCAATTTGTCCCATGTCCAATTTAATTAGTTACAATCCTATTTTAATTTTTGATATTTTTTCTAAATAATGATCATATGGGACAATTTAGTACATAAATCTGTTTCTTTATGCATCAGTTTTTTACACAAAATTTTAGTTGACAAAGAGTACTAAAATATCCTTTGAAATAGTCAGATTACCTCTTTCATATTTAATTACACTTACTTTGTTTAATACATAGATATATATAATGCCTTTGGTCTAATTATCACATTTATTTTGACAATAGACAATACAACTTTGAATTTACTTGTTTCTATAGTTTATAACATATAAAAATTGATTATTTAAAATTTTCTATACTTGTAGCCTATACAGAGCAGTGAAAAAATTAGAATAGACTTGTGTATTCAGCTGTAAGCAATTTCTGATCACATAGCTACAATCTTGTGTCATTTTTATTGCAAATATCTGATACAATAAATGAATTAACATAAAATTCCAATGGTTTTATACACATAAATTATGAAAGTAATAAATTTTTAACTACTTTCATGACCCAAAACTAATGAGTTGCTTATTTATTTAGTTTTAGATCTTAATGCCAAGCAGGGGACAAACAGAGCTGTTTCATTCTCCCTGTGATATGTCCATATTCATAGTGGGGGCTAGCCTCTATCAAATAAAAATCGCCCATAAAGCTGAAGAATGCAATTTCATTCTTCTATGCATCTTAGCAGGTTTTTAATATTTCAATCAAACACAGAATTAAGATTAAAAAAGAAATGAAATCTGTCCATCAGATATCACATATCTATTTGAAGGTGATGCTAAGAATTATCCCACCAATTAATATCTAATTATTTTTAGTTCATCTCATACCCAGAGGACTTAAAAACAGCATACTAAAGGGACATGGCCACATCAATGTTTATAGCAGCACAATTCACAATAGCTAAACTGTGGAGCTGATCTAGATGTCCTTCAGTGGATGATGGATAAAAAAAAATGTGGCATATATACACAATGGAATTTTACTCAGCATTAAAAAAGAATAAAATCATGGCATTTGCAGGTAAATGGATGGCACTGGAGAAGATAATGCTAAGTGAAGTTAGCCAATCCCAAATAAACAAATTCCAATGTTTTCTCTGATATAAGGAAGTTGACTCATACTAATGTAGGGAGGGAGAGCATGGAGAATTAGATGAATTTTCCATAAGGCGGAGGGGTGGGAGGGGAAAGGAGGGAGCAGGGGATTAGCAAGAATAGTGGAATGTAAAGGAGAGCATTATATAAAATACATGTATAAAGACTTGAATTGGGTGTCAACATACTTTATACACAAACAGAGATATGAAAAAATGTGGTATATATGTGTATTAAGAATTATAATGCAAAAGTTACACTATAAAGGCATAAATTGGCATGAACATACTTTATATAGAGATATGAAAAATTGTGCTCTACATGTATAATAAGAATTGTAATGCATTCCACTGCTGTCGTGTATTTAAAAATAATAAAATCAATAAAAGATAAAAAGAATCTTAACACCAAAAAAAAAATCAATAAATGTGCCAAGGAACTGACCAGACATTTCTCAGAAGATATACAATTAATCAACAAATGTATAAAAAAATGTTCAACATCTCTAGCAATTAAAGAAATGCAAATCAAAACTATTCTAAGATTTCATCTCTCTCCAGTCAGAATGGCAAATATTAAGAATACAAAAAACAGTAAGTGTTGGCGAAGATATGGGGAGAAAGGCACACTCATACATTGCTGGTGGGTCTGCAAATTGGTGCAGCCAATAGGGAAAGCAGTATGGAGAATCCTTGGAAAACTGGGAATTAAACCACCATTTGACCCAGCTATCCCACTCCTTATACCTAAAGAACTTAAAAACAGCATACTACAGGGACACAGCCACATCAATGTTTAATAGCAGCACAATTCACAATAGCTAAACTGTGGAACCAACCTAGATGCCCTTCATGATAAAGAAAATACAATATATATACACACACACATACATACACACACACAATGGAATATTATTCAACATTAAGAGAGAATAAAATTATGGCATTTGCAGGGAAATGGATGGAGCTGGAGAATATAATGCTAAATGAAATTAGCCTATCCCCAAAAAACAAATGCCAAATGATTTCTCAAATGCTGGGGGTATAGGGATGGGAAGATTAAATAAACTATAGATGGGGCAAAGGGGAAAAGGGGAGGGAAGGGAAGTGATGGAGGATAGGGATAGGAAAGATGGTGGAATGTAATGGTCATCATTACCCTAAGTACATGTATGAAGACATAGAGGATATGACTCTATTTGTGTACAACCAGTGATATGAAAAATTGTACTCTGTACTAAAATTGTACTCTGTACGTGTAATATGAATTGTAATGCATTCTGCTGTCATATATAACAAATTAAATTTTAAAAAATAAAAAATAATCTTACCATCCAAGATTATATATCTATACAGAGAGGGATTTTATATGGTGCTAAAATTCAGATTTCCTTAGATAAGATATGAATGCTATAAAAACAAGAAAGACTGTTAAATTAAGAATAGATGCCTAACAAACATGCATGCATCTTGAGAAAATTATAAGTGATAACATTTCATTTTGCTATTATTGTGGATCTAAAAAGAAATGGTCTGTAATTTGCCAGATAAGACATAATATACCTGCTTACATAATAATAATTATCAAATTTGGCAAATCCAGATTTCTAGCAGAGAGTTGTAAAACTCATCAAGAATACAGAGTATGTTTTTAAAAGATAATTTCGAGATAAACAGGACATAGGACAATCAAAAGTTCAGGATCTTTGCATTTATATTCACTTCTCAACATGCTTCACTTGGAGAAGATCATTTGTCTTGAAAGACATATCCAATAAAGCCCATGGTGTGAGGGAAAATGAAGCCATTAGATATTTGGATTTAAGTTTTATAGCTGAAGTTTCAATAACACTACTAGAGTTGAATAGGCCCCCAGTGTCATATTGAAGAGTCAGCATAAATGACTAATTTCTTGCGGTGAGAAAGCTGATGGGCTTCTTACCCTGAGCTATCTCAGGAAAGAGGAGCCAGTCTACTATAGAAGGTTGCTTCATTGTACAATTAGGGAAGTAGTGCATCCCCCAAAGAGATGAACACACAGAAACATTTTGGAGGAATGATACTATGGGAGAATTTCAGCAATATTAACAATTAATATTAGAGTCAACAGGACAAACTTTCATTAAAAAAAATAAGGTTTTCAGTTAAAAAGACCCTTAGGATACAATGGGCAATACAAATAATATCAAACTGGGTCAATTAAATTTGAATTCACTGTCACACCCCCTTCTAAATCCCCATTGTGACTCAAGGTTGCTTCTTATATGCCATTATGGAACACTCAGAGGGAAACCTTCTGATATGCCAAACAAAAGAAATGCAGATTTTATTCCTGGTCACTGTAAGGTACTAGATAACCCCTTGAGACTCCTGCTATTTTTATTTTTCAAGATAGTCATGATTACACAGACACATAATGATGTCAGTATTTAGAAACAAAACAACTACCACTACCAACAGGAAAAGTAAAAATCTCTTTGGTAGGAAATTTCTTCCATAGCAGACTGGTTCCTCTTTCCTGAGATAGCTCAGTGTAAGAAAACACCTAGAACACTTAAGAGAATAAACCTAAAATTGCATACTGATGAAAGACAAATGTTTAGTACTTGTTCTGGGACTGGTAAAAGGGATTCCAATGTCATGTTTTACTGATCTTCCACTTTGTTTCTTTGGAAAATAATCTTTATGGGGAGCAAAGAATTGTTTGATTAACTGCTGTGTTACATGGGAGGGAGCAACCTCAGGACTCCCTCTCTGGGAGAGACTCAGCCAGCCTGCAACGCCCATTATGCTTGCCTGTATGGACTAATGTCAATTAATCACATAAATTGGAGACAATGGGCTCTGGATGATTTTATCCCATTCCCATAAAGAGAATGAATTGTTCTAAGCAGAAAGAGACCACATTGCACAGGCAATTCAGTCAAACTGTAACCCAGGGTGGACTTAGTGCTATCAAGGGGCAAGTTTAGGTTGATGGTTTTTCTGAGCTGCCCAGCTCAGTGGTTTTCCTGCTCATAATATCAGCTTTTCCTTTTGGGCTAAATGCTGTGTTAGAGACTTCAGCTATAGAAAGAATACTGGGATGCATTTGATAGAATCTATTGGTGGGGTGGGGGGATACTTTCAACCTCTCTGACTTTCTAAATTAACTTTCCACATATTACTGTCCCTACAGTTTTCCATTTATAAAACTGAAATTAAAAGAGGAAATAAAATACAAGACAATCAGTTAAACTTTAGAGACAATATAATATGAACCTATCTTTCTAAAAACCCACTGGCAACATTTAAAACCATAAAGTCTAATCATAACTAACATAGAGGAAAAAAATCAAGGTCTTGGAGGACAACTGCTTGAAATGACCAGGAGGTAACATGGATATAAAGACTAGACAAGACATCCTGAGGCTTCCAGAATGCACAATCCATCCTTCATTTAATAGCAATCAAAGGAGTGCATAGTCCAATTGGAGCTCTCTAACAGCTCCAAGCATACAAAGCTACAAGTCTCAGCAACCAGCTTTAACATGATGCACTTTTTATGTCCACTGGCATTTCATAAACTATTTGAAAATCAGCTCTTTAAATGTAAGAACTAAAATACTTCTAAATTATTTTCAGGTATTTTTTTTAAAGAAAAACATGCCCCAAAGAGCATTTAACTGTCTATCATATGACAAGTGCATATTTTAGAACAAATAAAGAATTAAGGGAATACTTCAAGAAAACGTTGTAAGGGCTGTTTTTCCATAATTAAACCCAGAATCTAAGTGCGAAATCTATCATGACTAAACTTAATGCTGTTATTTTTGAAATGGTAGCAATGACCATTGTTCTTGGCAGGTAATGCAGAAGCGTCATACAAAGGAAAAGTGCAGATCCCTGCATTGTAATCCACTTGTAATTTTCTTGCTATAATAATGAATGGCTTATACTTATAGTACTAATGACAAGAAAAAATGAAATGTAGAATATACACTTTCTAATCATGCTACTGATGCTAGTGATTTATGCTGTATTTATATAATTTCTTACAAGTTCAAAGAATAATAACATACTTACCTATACATGTTCTTTTCCATTAAGAACTAAATAAGTATGTCTTTTATTTGATTAAAATTTTTGGTTGAAATTTTTTAGTTGCTCAATTTGTACTTTAATACTTTTGTTATTATTTCCAAATAATGAATACTCATATAATAAGCTCAAAAATATAAATATATTGTAAATGGTAATGATAACAATAACCCAATTTTATTGACATTTTCCATATTATTGTCTGATCCAGATATTTTCCTTCAATATCCTGATTTTGATATTAAACAACTAATATTCCAAGGTGACAAGTCAGTCATTATAACAGAAAATTCTAGATAAAATTCTAAACTTCCTCAGCATTTAGAAGCCAGACACAGACAGTCTTTCAGGAGACTAACTTTGAACTTGGGAGATATTTTTCTCCCTAGAAATATAGAGAAAATATTTAAGAAAAAGGGAAACTTTAGAATGTAAAAGCCCGGTGAAGAATGCAGACCATAAAATAAACAACATAATACAAATAGAAAAAAAACTTACCACAAGTAGTTAGCACTAGAACTTTATGGAAACATAAATTAAGTATATAATAACTCAAATATATGAAAACAAAATGATTGAGAGAAAAGTAGGAAACTAAGAAGACACACTGAAGATCTAATACTACCAAAGAGTAAAATAAACTAGATGCTGTAGGAATTAAATAAACATCATTAACATTAGATAAGGAAATAATAAACAAACATAAAGGCTTAAGTTAATAAATAAAGCCATACATAAGGAGATTAATAAATCAGAGAAAATTAATGAGTAAAGGATAATCTTCTCAAAAGGTCAAAATGGACATATTGGACACACTATACTAAGTTCAAATGGACACACTATACTAAGTTCCAGGCAATAGGCACAAAATTCTCAATATGAACACTTATTCATTTATAAGAAAAGTACATATACTCAAGCAAGAAAAACATATTGTCTATAATACTTTGATTTACCTATCACTTTTACTGTCCTTTTAGGGAAGAAAATAAACCTTACTTAACCAAAAACTTTCTGTCTGAAGTTTTGAGATATATTAAAATAAATATATAGGATGAAAAAGCCATGGTAAATGGATGGTGGTGAATAAAAAGTCCATTAAATATAATGTTTCTATTAAATAATTGTGAATTTTAACTATGAAACTGACTGTAATTGTTAACAGTGTAACTATATGTAAAGGTTAACTGTAATCATCAACTCAGCTTGACTGAGGGATGCATAGAAAATTGGTACCAGAGGTGGGGTTATTGCTGTGATTCTGACAACTAGAAAAAAGCTTTGTAACTGGTTTATGTGAGGAATCTGTATGATTAATAATCTAGAAAATGACTAATAATCTATGAATAATCTAGAAAAAGTCTAGAACAGCTATTAGAATTGTTTAATACATGATTCTAGTGAGGGCTTAGAATGCTGACAGGAATGTAGACAGTAATGATGCTTTTACTGTCTATGATGATTCTATTGGAAAATGCACTATGTCTACGGTGGCTATGTGGAAAATCTATTGTTACACATGGCAAAGAATTTGGAGGCTTTCTGTCCATGCCCTGATACTGTATGGAAAACCAAACTTAAAGGTAATCTATTGGTTGATCTGATGGAAGCGATTTTAAGACAACAAAAACTTCAGGCAGAATCATAGTTATTACTGGCTTCTTTCAGCCAAATTTATTGTAAGAATTGGAGACAAAGAGAAGCAGAGCAGAGAATTTTAAAAACCAGCAGCTTGGCCATAAAAGGAGCACATGTAAAGTTTCAGGTAGGAGGAGAAAGTTGCAAAAGAAATTTGCATTCATAAAAATGAGTCAAGTGTTTTTCACTGGGACAGTAAGAAAGATACCTTGACCACATCTCAGGAATCTGCAACGGCCATCCCAAACATCACAGAATCAAAGGTGTAAAGGCCCAAATTTGTTATAAAGAATTTCATTTGGGAAAGGAGCTCCAGGGCACAGTGTAGGCCAAAAAGTGCCTATGGATTAATTTCCAAGTGTTCAGTAAGCAGGGCATTCAGAGGACACAGTAGCCATGACTCAAGCAGGCCCAAGTCTGGGTTGTGTTGGCAGCAGATCCTGGCATCATCCATATCATGCTGGTTTTGCAGGTATGCAAAATGCCAAAGACATGGGGTCACAGAAGCTTCACCAAGATTTCAAAGGAAAGCCTGTGAAGTCAGGCATCACATTGCAGGTTTGGAGCTCCTGCAAGCAGCCCCTAATGGGGTGATTCATGAAATTGAGAGAGTGAAGCCAAAGCCACAGTGGAGATCCCAGATAGTTAGATCTACCAGCAATATGCAATGCCTGCCAATGCAAGCTGCTGGCAGCGTGCAAAGCCAGCCTGAGACAGTGACAATGTGGGCTGCAACAAGCAAAGCTGTAGGGGTAGTGCTGTCCAGGCTCCTGGGAGCCTACATTCCACCAGAATGCCCTAGATCCTGGACATGGAACCATAGGGTTTAACATTGGCCCTGCTGGGTTTGGGTGTTGCTTTAGTATAATCCCTCCCTATATTTTCCTAGTGCTCCCTTTGGAAATAGAAATGCTTATCCTGTCTCTGTCCCACCACTGTATCTTGAAAGACTATGGTTTGTTCTTCTGATTTTTATAGGGGATCATGGGTAAGAGTTCTCTTTGAGTCTCATCTCAGGAGAGTCTGGACTAGGACTTATATGAGCAATGCTGGAACAGTTAAGACTTTGAAGACCAATAGAGATGGGCTGGATGCATTTTGAATTGTGAGACGGGACACAATGTCGGTGGTAGAACCAGGGATGGAAAGCTAGAGTTTGAATGTTCAATGCCCCTAAATTTCCAGATGGTAAATCTTGGTCCTCAGTTTGGGGCTACTGAGAGGTTGTGGAACTTTTAAGAGGTCTGGCCTAAGGGGAGGTCTCTAGGTCATTGGGAGTTTTCCTTTGAAGCAAACCATAAGTCTTGGGCCCTTCCTCTTCTTTTTTGCTTTCCAGCCATGAGGCGAGTGGTTTTGCTCTGCCATACATTGCACACATGATGTGTTGCCTCACCACAGGCCTAGAAGTAAGAGGGCCAACAAATCATGGACTGGAACCACTGAAGCCATGAGCCAAAATAACCCCCCTTCTCTTTAAAAAGCAATTATCTCAGGTATTTGCTATAGTGAACAGAAAGCTACCTAATATACCATTTAAAAAATGAACACAATATCAGGAAAGTAGAGCAATGAGACATTAAATGTAAGAGTAAACCAAACTCATTTTCAAGCAGTGAGTTAATCAATGCTTAAAATATTTTATTTTAAAGCATATTGAATTTGTTTCTGTCAACATCTATAAAGAATTTTATAAATTTCATAAATCTATAGATTTATAGTTTGACTCATTTAAGCAACTTGACTTTAAAAATATCAAAAAATTTTTTAAAGTTTACTAAACTTCGAATATCTTCAAATCCTATTTTCCCTGTTCTTACACGGATTTGTAATTTTTTTAAATGCCACTTTCAAGGCACTGAGTGTTGAAAGCAAATATCAATCCAAAAATGTTTCATTTGAGAAACTGTGAAGTAAACAGGAAATGTTTTGACTAGCATGATACAAAGGATGAAATACAGCCTAGAAATTAAATTGTTCTTGTTTGTACTTGTGTGAGTTTTTCCTCACAGATTAAGCGAGTGCCTTTGAATAACCCATGAAGATATCTTGACTTTATATTTGCTGAATTTTTTGTGTGTTTTACTTTCACACAAAAGCCACAGGGGAATCAGAATGACAATATTCATCACTATCATCCTTGTCTTCACTATCTCTCATAGGCTAAAATTTATAGATTAAGTGTAATTAAACACATATATACATATATCACTGCCTATTTGACCTAAAGAAAAATAAACCCACTGTCAAATTCAAATAGCTACATTGTGTCTGAAAACATAGCTAACATCTTAAAGAAGAAATTATCATGATTGTTTTTGAATTTTTGACGTTTCACTCTTCCAAATGGGCTTAATCACTTTGCAGAATGGTTTTTAATTCCAGCTAAGTATTTTATATGTTAGATGTGCCGGTCTAGACATCAGAACATTAATACTGGAAGTCCAGGGAGGAGTTTGTGACCTATTGCACTTTACTTTTCTTATTTTTTGCTAGGGGGAGATACCACATTTTGTATAGACTACAGGTCCCTTAGCCAATGAGAGCTGTTTGAATCTCAGCCACAGAGATTATTAATATTAAATTAATTTACTTGAACCCATGATACTATAAATTAATATTAATTAAATTGAATATTAATAATGTTTACTATTTTGTGAATAATAATACAAATATTTCATGTTTCATGCAAGAATCAAATAGAATAAAATAAATATTATATCTAAGATGTCAGTATTATAAAATGCTTCCTTATGTCACTATACATGCAGCCACTTTCTCTATGGCAATGCTTTCTACCCAATGATTTTGTACATATAGAGAACCTTTGAGAATCTTTTAACTGTTTGTTCAATTATGGACATGTATGTATAATAAAATTTAAACATACTGGTGAAACTACTCTTAAATCTTCTTCATATGCAATGTCAAACTCTTCTGAATCATTTTCTTGCTTGGCAACATCAATGTGCATTTTCCCACACTATCTCTGGGTCACAAAGCACTTTGAGAAAGCAGTATTTCTTAGGCTCCTTTTTCATACGCTCCTGGGTTTCATTCCAAGATGCTGATGCCCATCAGTTGTTTCTTTTTCCTTTTTGTTTTAAAGGAATTGTGGACTTAGAAAAGAATTGCCAAAGTAATACAGAGCATTTATTTCCACAAAACTTTACCCAGCAATGCTCAATGATTTCATTGTATATAACCATGTAGATTTCTTGAAAGAGAAACAAACACTGGCATCACACTATCAATCAATCCCCCGGCCTTTAGCAATTACCCCAGTTTTGTTGTGATTTCCTTTCTCGGAAGCCAATCCAGGAACTCATATCGCAATGGTTACTTTAGTCCCTTTTATGACAGTCACTCAGTGTTTCCTGGTCTTTCATGTCCTTGACATTTTTACAGAGCAGAGGTCAGGCATTTCATATTCTGATTTTTTTTTCTTATGACAGAATGAAGTTTTGTATTGTTGGGAAGGATATAGCATTCATTTTCCTTCACTGCTATAACAAACTAACATCAACTTAATGGCCTGAATCAACAAAAATGCATTATCTTACTATTCTATAGGTAATAAATCCAAGTTGGCATGGCCAGACTCTCAGCTCCAGACTGCAGAGGCTAAAATCAAAGCTTTGGCAGCTGCTTCCTTATTGACTGTCAGCAGGGATTCCTATCTGTTTCTAAGGTTGTCTCCAGTCCTGGGCTAGTATTCTCCTTCCTTTTTCTTCAAAATCAAAAATGGGGGAATTGAGTCCTTCTCATGCTTTACACTTTTCTGAAGAGAGAGGAATTTACTTAACTTCAAAACCATGTTTTAACATTAAGACTGAAGAAGAAAGTACTGTACACAACACTATTCAATAGTTGCTAAATTGGTTTCTCACAAGAATATGGGCTAGCAATTCTGAAATTATTTTATGTTACCTAGGGTTGAACAAATAAGTAAACATATTGTAGATAATAAGAGCCAGGCTTCCCATTGTTGAATTAAAAAAAAAAATAGAAATAACGAAGGGAGACGGTTAGAGCAAACTCTGTGGGGCTAGGTTAGTCAGAGATATCAGGAGAAACTCATTTATAATAAATACCATGTAAAAATAGGTAGGTATAGAAATGCATATTACCGTGTGTGTATACAAGGTGATTTCACAGACATCTGTCTACTGAGAAGGCCTAGATTGATGCTTCTGTAGCAATAGGCAACACTCAGCACCACATCTTAATTTCTAAATAACAATTATTAAAATGTATATACTTGAAAATGGTTATCTTACTAGAAGTTATCAGTGGAAGGTTCTTTGTTAACAACTATCACTCATTTCTTCCTCAAATGACCACTAAGTGATTTGATACTTAGTCAAACAATTCAACATTTGTAGTAACAGTGCATATACAAAATTGATACGGAAACAGAACATCTACCAAGATATGCTTATGCATCACACTATTCCCTGGGCAACAATCAAAATAAAATTGTTTGATGTGCCCCTTTTTCAAATATGAAACTATGTAAACTAAACTTGTATAAGTTAGAATGGATAAAATACTATAAATGTAAAACATGTGGGAGATTTAAGTCAATGAAGTCTGGAGTGTGAATTACATACTTTCCTGGTTCTTTCTACTTGCCTATAGACCTAAAATTGTTATCTTGCTTTTTATTTAAAGTACTCCTCTATTGCAATTCATTTACTTCACAACACACTACTGAGAAAAAGCAATGATTATAAAATAATTGGCAACTGGCATAAACATTTACCCCCCCAAAATCTTTCTTTTCCCAACATTTAACACACTGACAAAGAAGCATTAAAACATAAATAAACAAGCATATAAATAAATGAACTTCAAGGCAGACAAAACAGAATTTTGTGAATTGTTAATTCACTATGCTAAGATCATACACATATAATGTGTACATCAGTGAAATCAGTTCTGATATATTTGTCATCAAAAATTTATTCAAGCCATAAACTTACTTAAGCTAGATTCCAATTATGTCCATCCATGTAAAATATCTGTCCCTAAAATCATTATCTTCAAACTTCATAAAAATTGTTTTATTTGAATTTAAATAAATGTACTTTCAATTCATCTTTTATGAATTTCAATATGCTTTCAGTTTTCAACATCCTTTCTGGGGTTCAAATTGTTAATTTAGTACATAATGCTCTCACATTGGATGAAGAGTTAATAGCAGTTTGTGCTGCATTTCCTCTACAAATAAAATATAAAAAATGACTCAGAATGGCAATTCATAACCTTATAAAAGCACACAATAATTTCAACTAGAATTAAACCTCACCACATATGGTTCTTTTCCATTATCAACAAATGACTCCTGAATGAACAAATGATTACTTGGCAGTAATTCTGATTCTAGGAAAAAAGAACCTTTTGAAAACATTTTAATAACTGTAGAATTAATGTGAAAAATGATGGCTTGTGCTTATATTCATGCTTTTTTGATTTTTCACAATTTAATTATTGATCTCCTTATACTACTGTTCTTCATTTACGTTTAAATTATTTGCTTGAAATTATTTGGAGCCCAATTATTGTTATGCTAGAAGAAGCTAGTTCTAAGTTCCATGGTTTATCTATTTTTGAGTAGCAAAAAAAGCTTTAGATGTGTTCAGAACTGATGAAACATTGCAAGCATAATTAATACAAGTTTTAAACACATAACATTTATTAATAGGGCAAAACACTAGATATTGTTTCTCCACACAGCAACAGTAGTTACAGAAAAACAAGTACTTTGGCATCAAAAGCTCCCAGTTATATTTTTATCTGACACTCTCTAACCATATTATTTTCATTGTTATTTACATTTTTCCCTAGTTTTCTGATCTATTAAAAAATAGAGGAAATGAAGATACACCATAGCATTCTTATGTTCATTTATTGAGTTCATGTATATAAAGTTTCTAAAACAGGTGCCCACTTAATGACATTTCATTCATACAAATGATTCAATATCCATAAGTATAGAAAAATTTTGTTTTCCCATTTGTCAATTTCCAAAGAAACATTGATACATCGTATTAATATATCTATAGATTATTCACAGATGTAGCATGCAAACAGTACATCTGTCATTGAACTATGTTTTATTTTTGTATGTTTATCTTCGTGTCTAATCTGTAGTTCATTAAATATAAAAACTACCCAAGAACAGGACATTCTACACCTCTTAATACTCTCATTCACCATGAAGCCATGGGTTTGCTTTTTCTTAATAAAATTCTAAAGATTCTAGAGATGCAATTTGACAAAATCTAGATGTAGACTTCACATCTTCACAAAAAATTAGATTAACATACATCACAGACCTAAAAGCAAAATGGCAAAAATACACAAGGCCTAATAGATAACAGCAGAGAGGTTTGGATAGTCTTAGGTTTGGCATTGACATTTTAAGCACAAAACAGTAGGCAAAACCCCTGAAATAAAGGATATGCATGTTGGACGTCAGCAAAATACATGAATTTTAAATCTGCTCTGCAAAAAGAATATTATCAAGAAAACAAAATGATATGTCATAGACTCCAACAAAATAGTATCAAAAGACATATTTAATAAAGGTCTGTTGCCCTAAGTATATAAAGAACTCTTAAAACTCAAAAAAATCAAGTAATTTTAAAAATAGGCCAAAGATATTAGTAGATACCTTTCCTAAGAAGATATATAGATGGAAGATAAGCCTTTGAGAGATGCTCCATATCATATGTCATCATAAAATTATGAATTCAAACAATAAGATACTTACTAGAAATTTTGGACTGTTATCATCCCACTCCTTGGTCTATGCCCAAAGGACTTAAAAACAGCTTACTACAGGGACAAAGCCATATCAATGTTTATTGCAGCACAATTCACAATAGCTAAACTGTGGAACCAACCTAGATGCCCTTCAATAGATGAATGGATAAAATGTGGTATATATACATGATGGAATATTACTCAACAATAAAAGATAATAAAATCATGGCATTTGCAGGTAAATGGATGGAGATGGAGAATATAATGCTAAGTGAAGTTCGCCAATCCCAAAAAAACAAATGCCGAATGTTCCCTCTGATATAAAGAGACTGATTCACATTTGGGTAGGGAAGGGGAACAAGGGAGGATTAGACGAACTCTAGAGAGGGCAAAGGGGTGAGAGAGTAAGGTAAGGGGCATGGAGATAGGCAAGACAGTGGAATGAGATGGACATCATTACCTTAAGTACATATATGAAAACACGAATGGTGTGAATATACTTTGTATACAACCAGAGATATGAAAAATCGTGCTCTATATGTGTAATATGATCTATAATGCATTCTGCTGTCATATATAACAAATTAGAATAAAACAAAGAAAACTTGGACTGTTGTCAAAATTAAATGCTGGCTCAGATATGGAACAATAGGAAATGTCATTTATTGCTGCTAGGAATGTAAAATGTCACACACCTTAGAAGATGACCTGGTTTTTTACAAAACTAAACATATCCATGTGATCGAGCAATGACATTCTTTTATAGTGACCCAAGAGTTAAAATTTTGTCCAAAAGACCTACATTCAAATATTTATAGCAGCCTTAACCATAATTGCCAGTACTTGGAAACAATCAAGATGTCCTTTAATAGTTGAGTGAATAAACACACACACACACACACACACACACACACAATTAAATATTATCCAGCACTAAAAATAGTCATCAAGCCATAAAGAGATGTGGAAGAACCTTAAATGCATATGACTAAATGTTATGAATCAATCTAAAAAGCCTACATATGGAGGGTAACTATGCAACACTACATAAAATGAAAAATTATGGAGAAAGTAATTGTATTATTGGTCATCAGTCACCTGGGGATAGAAAAGGGAGGGATGAATCAGTGGGGCACAGAGGATTTGAGGGATCGTGAAACTATTCTGTATGATATCATAATGAAGAATAAACATTATTCTAAATATATTGAAACCCATCCCAAGAGTGACTCTTAGATTTTGGGCACTAATGATGCATCAATGAACACTGTAGACTTTGGGCACTAATGATGCATCAATGTAGGTTTGATTGTTCCACACTGATGGGGCCTGTTGATACTGGAGGAGGCTATGTGGATGTGGGAGGGAGAGGAAATATGGGGTATCTTTGCATCATCCTCTTAATTTTCTGTAAATGGAAAATTGCTCTAAAAGTAGTCTTCAAAACAGTCCCAAAGAGTCTAAAAATTAACAACCTAACCTACCAAGAAACAAATAAAATAACAAAAAATAATTGATGTCACAACTGAAAGAGATGTCAAAGATTGTGTACAAAAATCCCATATTTTTACTTTTATTTTTGCAATCAGGTGACTGTTTTGCCTTAGGTAATGTTGAAAAATATCTTCCTGCTAAACAAAGCTATGAGGGCTTTGCCTCATTTCCTGCATTGTACTCTTTCAACAGAAACATAATTATTATGTAGGATATATAGAGATGCAGAGAGCCATCAGACCTCAGAAACAGGTATGCTGTACTCTGAATAAGCAACTAGTAACAAACTGAAAAGTGCATTTGAAGTTGATATAATATGAGGTATTAACTATATCCAATTTTTTATTTATTAAGAAAGCAGTAATTCTTTGCAATTAAAATAGGAGCTATGAAAACATGGAAGCAATTATCTTAATGTCAAATGCTGAGGACATAGAAAGAATAATGAATAAAGCAGAAGCTTGACAGTGAATTTAAAGGATAAAATAAAACTAGTCCCTTAACTACATCTGACAGAGAATTTCATCCATATTTGCCAAGAAAAGATTGAAAATTAAAATATTTGCAGTTTCTTTGGTGTATAAATACTACATGGCACATTCTTTTCATTTACTTCTGAATTCAGTCATTAATTCTAACTCTTTTTTTTTTCCATTAGAAAATTTGGGATTAAATTTCAATTTATGCCATTTTTCAACCAACTATCTGAATCCTAAATGAATACCAGATAATGAGGTTTTTTTTTTTTTTTAGGGGGGATTAACAAATCAGATAAGAGATGAGAACACACATAAACTCAGCCACTCACAAAAAAGCATTTTCTTCCATTTTACACCATTCCATTTCATGAACATTTTCTAACTATATGCATAGCTTATTATTTTTCTGAAAGGTCAACAGAGATCTGGTCAGTGGAGTTACAGAACATTTTTCTACATACTTCTAAGTATTATTAAATGAAATTTTTGAAAATAAAACTCTCTTTCAAATAATATTTCAAAATTAAAACTATTTTAAAAGTATTTCTATTTATAGAATTATATAAATAGTATATATATTTATACCACTATATAAATACTTTAGTTAACATTTATCAAAGAAACTAAAATATATTTCAAAACAGATGGAAAAATTTAATACTGCTTGTCAAGAATATCTTGAATCATATAAAAAAAAGTTTCTTTAAAGAAACAGAGGCAAAAGTAAATTTCTGCCAGCAGAAAGTCAGTTGAATGAACTGTCAGTGAATTCTTACAGGACATGAGTAAACTCCTTCAGTTGTGAAAGTGCCTAAGAAGCTAAACTTTGGAGCTAGGAGCAAAGTCTACAAGCCTACATTCAAAGAAGAACACCTATTTTACAAAAAGACTCCAAAACCTTTTTCTTTTGCCTTAGGAACAATCCTGAGAACAGAGATGATACACAATAAATTCTCAAATTTTAGTCTATGATTTCATTTGACACTTTACATCATTGAACATTAAACTAGAAGCACCTTAAAAGGTGTGTCAACCAACATTCTCGTTTCATGGTGAAAAGACCATGCATTTTTAGTCAAAAGACCTGAACTGGTTTCCTAATGGCATGTAATGGTTGCATTTCCTTCAGTATTTCAATTAAAGTCTGAGCCTCGTTCCCCTATCTATAAGAGAATGATAATGACATATACCTTGAAGATTTTGTAATAATTGTCTTAGTTTCCCGGTAATACTGTAACAACTACAAACAGTAAAAGAAAATTATCTTCCAAAGATAACACCAAATTATTTTACAATGTTGGAAGCTACAGCTCTGAAATGGACCACACTAGACTAAAATCCAGTTGGTAGCAGCTTAGGGCAGTTCCTCCAGGATAATCAAAAGGAAAAAATCTGTTTCCTTACCTTTGCCAGCTTCTGGAGGTTGTATGGATTTCTTGGCTTCTTGGGTCTTTGTCCCCACCCTGACACAAACTCTCTTATTGCCCTCTCTCCCTTATAAAGACTTTGTGATTATATTAGACCCACGTGGATAAACCAGAATACCCTCGCCACCTGAAGCTCCTCCTATCGATTGATTAGCAACCTTAATTTCCCTTTTCCATTCAAAAATAGCATTTTCATGGGTTCTGGGGATCAGATGGTGAAGAGATATTCACATGTTCAAGGTTTGGGTTGGGACATACCATAACAATTACGTAAATAATACACGAAAATGTACTACATAGATCACAAAGTGTTTTATGTATGCAAATAATTTCTGTTAAAAAGAAATGAGAAAATCATGATGAGGATCTCGTACTTAATGAGCACAGAGATCATCCTGGTCTCAGGTCTCCTACTGCCTGACCAGACCCTCCTACACCTCAGCATGAAGGCTCAGTGGGGTAAACAGGCAAGGCAGAATGCAAACTTGGCCTGGACTAAGTAAGAAACACCCTGAAGACCTATTCATTTCAAGATGAACTTTTTCATTTTCAAAATTTACCTTTAGTTCCACAATTAATTTGGAAGATGGTAGGAAGTTTCTCAACCCGTCAGCCTCATTTTTCCTATAAAGTAGGGATAATAGTACGCGAACCTCAGAAGTTTATTGAGAAAGTTAAAAGAAAATTTAGATAAAATGTTTGGCAAACTGATACACAGCAAGTACCCAAGAGATGTTGATGTCTTTTCTACCCTAGATGAGTATTTTCACTTGCCAGGTTGCCGCAAGGCTAGGCAACCTGGTTCTCTGGCACATGAATCATTCAATTAAACTTACACTATAGTCTTAGGAAGTTTAAGACCATCTTGAAAAAAGGTGAAGGCATCACACTACCTGCCTTCGAAATATACTATAAGGCTGTCTTAATCAAAATAGAATAGAACTGGCAAAAAAAAAAATAAATAAAACCAACCGAGAGCAATGGAACAGAAGAGAGGGCCTAGAAGTAAATTCACACACAAACAGCCAACTGATTTTTGACAAAGTTGCTAACAATGTGCACTGGAAAAAGGACAGTCTTTTCAATAAACAGTGCATCTCAACAAAGGAGGAAATTGGGTATTTGCATGTAGAAGAATAAAATTAGACTATAATCTATCACCAGTTACAAATAAGCCAACTCAAAATGGATTAAAGACTTAAATGTAGGATATGAAACTAATAGTAGAACACAGGGAAACACTTCAGGAGGATGGAACGGGCAAGATTTTTTGTTTTGTTTTGTTTTGTTTAAGACCCTAAAAGCATAAAAAACAAAAGCAAAAAAATGAAAAATTGGAATTGCATCAAACTAAAATGTTTCTACACAGCAATAAAACAATCAAGAGTGAAGAGCCGAATCTACAGACTGGATGAAAAAATATTTGCCAACTATTCATGTAACAAGGTGTTTATATCCATAATATATACAAACAAAAGGAAGCCATTTAAAAAATGGCAACTGACCTAAATAGATACTTCTCAAAGGACACATACAAATGACCAACAGGAATATGAAAAATGCTCAATATCACTAATCATTAGGGGAATGCAAATCAAAACACAGTGAGAATGGCTGTTATCAAAAAGAGTAAATATAAGTGCTGGGGAGGACATGGAGAAAAGAGAATGCTTGCACTGTTGATTGGAATGTAAATTAGTCAGCCATTATACAAAACTGTATGGAGCTTCCTCAAAAAATTAAAAATGAGAACCACCACACAAGCCAGCAATGTCACTCCTGGGTATATAGCGAAAAGGAATGAAATTACTCCGTCAAAGAGACATCTGCACTCCCATGTTCACTGCAGCATAATTCACAATAACCAAGGAATGGAAACAATCTGTCTATCAACTGATGAATGATGAAAAAATTATGCTGCATGTACACAATGGAATACTATCCAGCCATAGGAAAACACAAAATTCTGTCATTTTTGGAAATATAGATGAAACGAGATCATTAGGTTAAATGACAGAAACCAGGCACAGAAAGAATATTCAATAATTTTATTCATATGGATTCTAAAAAATTTGATCCTACAAAAGTTCAAGTAGAATAGCCCATTATTACAGGCTGGGGTGCGCAGAGGGGGAAGGACTGGGGGAAGGACTGGGGGAAGGACTGGGGGAAGGACTGGGGGAAGAACTGTGGAGTAGACTGGGGAGAGGTTGATCAATGGGTACCTAGTTACAGTTAGGAGGAAAAAAAAGTTCTGTTGTGCTTTTGCATTGTAGGGTGACTATAATAACAGTAAGTACTATATATCTCAAAAAAGCTAGAGGAAAATATTTTTAATGTTTTCTCCATAAAGTTAAAGAGATATGTTTAACTTGATTTAAACATCATGCAATGTATACATGTATCATAATATCACATGATATTCCATTAATATATATAATTTTTGTTTTTATTTATATTTTAAAATAAATTTAAAGCATTGCAATATCTGTGTAGGGCTAATACACAAATTAATTACTGAAATAAAACTCAGGAATAGTATTATAATATGCAGCTTATATGTACTGGTGTGTTTCTACAGCTTTTAGAATACTGTAAAATAAAATATGTAATCAGTTTATAAATACCTACTGCCCAATTTACATCAAATGTTTCCTAACCATCCCTACTCAGGAATCCCAAAGGAAACTCCACAGGATCCAGTAGCAGTAGGCACAATGCCTTCCAAAGCAGAGGTTTCTGGAATATTCTTTGGTGCAAAGTTCAGGGTCATTTCCTATTGGTCAGTGTATGTATTAAGCTGGTCATTAAACATATTAAATATCACCTTAATATATATATATATATATATATATATATATATATATATATATATATATATAATTAAATTTGTTAAAATATGAATACATAGGCAATTCTAGGATATTACTGAGGTATAAAACCCCTCATATATTCTGTTCCTTGTGAGCCAGGTGTGGTGGTGCATGCCTATAATCTTAGTGGCTCCAGAGGCTGAGACAGGAGGATCACAAGTTCAAAGTCAGCCTCAGCAAAAGTGAGGCAGGCGCTAAGCAAATCAGTGAGACCCTGTCTCTAAATAAAATACAAAATAGGGCTTGGAATGTGGCTTAGTGGTCGAGTGCCCCTGAGTTCAATCCCTGGTGCAAAAAAAAAAAAAAAAAAAATGTCCCTTTGTGGGACACAAGCATTGCAAAAATCTCCACTATGTGGCTTGTGTTATTTTTTACTCAATGATTTATCTTAAAGATCATTTTTTTTTGTTTTTATAAAGTTTAACTTATATTCTTTTCTTTTATAACTGATGCTTTTTTATCTAGTCCAGTCAATCTTTGCATACTCTAAAGCCTTAAGAAATTTTTTTGTCCTATCTTTTTGTTTTTTCTTTTTCTTGAAAAATGTTACAGATTTAGCTTTGTGTCGACACTTAGGTCTATGGTTCCTTTTAAATCAATTTTTTTAAATATTTTTTCCAAGCAGATTTTCTGTTATTGCTTTGAGGTATAAGAACCCTTCATATATTATGAGTTTTTCAGAGATGAAGTATATCATTCAGATCTTAACAAATTAATACACTTTTCTGTTTTATTTTTTGCAATTCTGAGTGCCTCCAATTGTCATATATTTTAAATTATTACAACTAGTATAAGTTAACTGTCCCAAACATACATTCCAGTTTCTTTATTTTTCCTACTCCAGTGACTGAAAAACTAAAATAACAAATTCACTTGTGCTGCTAGATAGGACAGTATGACTATCTGGAATATGTGTTGTATCAGCAACACAGGTGCTCACACTGAGAATGAAGGAAGAAAAGATAGAAAGCACTTGGATCCTTCAATGTAGTAGGATTGGTTTGCTCTCCTATCCCTGGAAGACCTACTTTCAGACCACTTTCCTGCAAGAAAATTAAAGATCTGAATCATTTAAATCCCTATGATAGATATTTATGCAGCTCACAGAGGAATTCTAATACTCAGCCTGGAAAACCTACATTGGCTCCAAACATTGTCCAGATGCCTTAATGGATTTCTCCACACAGGATTAAAGTGTGGCTACCTTCTTTCTTCGTCTTTTGTAACTCTAGAATAAAACAATTTCCACTTGGCTTTGTTTCAGTTTATTTCTTCACAAAGCTTTGTGCCCATGAAGGACAAAAACTGTGGATAACTTCATAATATTGACATTCCCTGTGGTGCTTAAGACAGTACTTTTCTGTTGTTAGAAGCATGGAAATATTTTAACTTCAGTAAAGAATAAAAAAGAAAAAATATTATGGAACTATAGAAAAGATTTGAGGAAGATTACTTTAGAAAGTTCAATTTTTTCTTAATCATAAAGACATTTACTTTGTTTTAGGGAATTAAAATAAGATAAATTATACAAATTTCTGCCTTAATTTCTATATTATTGCCTTTTTATTTTATCTAATAAATGCAATAATGATTTAAAATTTTGTGTATTATTAAGGGATTAGTAGATTTTGGCTTAGCCTAAGGCATCAGCAATTTCTGGTATGTATTAATTATCAGGTAATGTCTTATGTTTCAATCATCATTGCCTAATTAAAAAAGAATAGTAGTTCAACTTTGTTTTTAGAGAAAAGTCAAAGGAAATATTAAGATTCTTATGAGCTTGAGATATTTTTTTATTTTTGATTAGATAGAACACCAAATTGGGGGAGAAAAAAAGGTAATCAGTAATCCAACTTAGTAACTGATAGCTAAATTGAGTACAGGAGATAAGGAGGTCAACACAATGAATGTAACTTTCATTGTTAACTCCTTTTTTTCATTTAGCTTTCAATATAAAATGTGGGTCAGGGGAATTTTGTGACCCTTTGAGCCAGAGTCAAGACTCTCAGCAACATTCATTAACCTTTTATGTCATCACCATCATTTATTTAAAAGCTGTTACCAAAATTGAGTGGGAAAGTTAATTGAGTTCTCGATCTCCAATTTCTACCTATTTTCAGTTGATTGTCAGTGATGGAGGGAAAACCTGAAAGGTGATTCAGGATTGTATAAATTGTGTGAATATTTACTCACCCAGGCTTAGACTCACACAAGGACCTTTTGTCTGCAGAGTGAAAGGCACCCATCCTTTGCAGCAACCACTCCTAGAAAGTCTTCTTCACAGGTGTACCAGGCTGGAATTCTCTGTTCTCTGCTGAAAAGAAATGAAAGAAACATGATGTCAGACATACTGAGAAATGAATAACTAAATGCAGAGAGTGACAAGTGGTCTATATCTCACACCTGCAACTACATATGTCCACTTTAAATAAGGTGACCATATACTTTAGTAGACAGGCAGGTGTGATTTGTTGGAATCCTCTGAAGGCAATATACTTTGAATTTAAAATATAAAAAAGATGAAGAATTAATATTAAGAAGTTATCATTTTTCTGAGTTAGCTTTAACCCTGAAACTGTGATGGACATGAATAAACTATATAATTTATCATGTAATCTTAATAAAAGATACAGAATATCATGGAATAAAAATAAATTCCAAAATTGCAATTTTCATTTTATTCACATTTTGAGATCAGAGAGGTTCTAAAGAGAACAATTGAATATATTCTTTTTCTAAAAATTCTAACAACTTTATGTTAAAGGTGTTCTGGACACTCTGGCTGCATATTTTCAGCATTTTAGATATTGGATAACACATGAATGCATTTTGGTTCTGTGAAAGTCCAATTGGAACATAGGGTTGACAGCTTCTGCCTAATGTCCCATCTCCACTTGGAGATGGACCTTGGGCCTCTGGCTTTTTGTGACCTACCCCATGCTTACTTGAGTACACTTCCTCAAGTCTGGGCTAATGTAGCACACAATTCCTCGGTACAGCTTTGCAATTATAATATGAAAATTAAAACTCCAAATATATACCATCACAATATAACTCTGGAATGCTTCACAAAAAGTTTTCTTATATCTGAAAATATTAATACAATACATCAAAATATGTTAAAACTCTAGTGCTTTACAAACAGATGCAATCTGTATCATTGTATGATGGGGAAATTTTATGAAATAAATATAATACTCTCATGTTGAGCAAACAAAACAATTTCAGGGGCTCAAGGAGGTTGAAAGAAGTACCAGAAAGCAAAGAGTAGTTACATGTTAGAAGTGAGACTCAAAAACAGTCTATATAACTCTATGCTCAATCTACTTCTGCTGACTATTTTATTTCATGAACTCACGAAATGAGACCATATAGTACAGTGAGGAAGAAAATAGTATGCAATAAAGGGAAACTGACATAGTACTGATCAGTGCAAAGGGTTAGGTAGAGAGAAAGCAAAATTCACATCTACCTGCATTTAAAATTATCCTGAAGTCATTACAATGTTGCTCCATCTTTCTCTAGAATCTGAGTAGATACTGGATGCTGTCTAGTTTTTGTCATTCATATCTCTTTTCTGACAGGAACCTGAACAAGATAAGATTAATATTTACCCAAACTCATGAATTTACCTCGTAGGTTAATCAGTTGCTTTGTCCCATCAAGAAGCTCTACATGAGGCCAAGCACACTATGGGCTTGTCCTTTATTAGTTGGTATTCTCCAGAGAAATGGAACCAAGTGTGTGTGTGTGTGTAAATGTGTGTGTGTGTGTAAATGTGTGTTTATGTGTCCTATGTATCAGCTGTGTGTGTTTTTAAAGAGATATGTAGTATAAGGAATTGGCTCATGTGATTATGAAGGCTAGGTTCCAAGATCTGCAATGGATAAGCTGGAGACTTATACCTGCAGAGCTGATGGTATATTACCAATTCAAGTCTGAAGCCTGTGAATCAGGAGAGTTTACAGTGTAAGTTTTAATCTGAGATCTGGCAAGCTCAAGGCTCCCAAAGAAACAGGTGTTTTAGTTTGAGCCTAGAGGCAGCAAAAAGACTGATGTGAGCTCAAGTAGTCAGGCAGGAAAAGCTTGCTCTTACTCAGATTTGTCCTTCTCTTTAGGACTTCACTTGATAGAGCAAGGCCCATCTACATTGCTTTACTTGATTTGTCAGTTCAAACTGTAACTTTGAAACACCCTCACTGACACACCCAAAATAACATTTGACAAAATACCCAGGCACCCCAAGTTGTCACATAAAATTAACCAGTAAGGAGCCCTCTGCCCACTCTGAGAAAATAAAAGACATCTGCAAACTGGGCTCAGTAACTGTAGCAAGCATGATTTCAACTCGATTTAAAAAATGAAATAAAATAAAATTTTTAAAAATGTGTTCATTATTAGAATGGTTAATACAGATCAACTTTTTACTTATAACATATATTTAAATTCTATACTTTAAAAGATAGCACCAGACATTAAAAATTATAAGGAAGACTTTATTAAAGAATATTATAACATAGATCAAAATCATTGCAATAGGAAAGAGAGACTGAACTTAGCTTTACCAAAATAGGGCAGGAAAATTCCTAAAGGAGACTGAGGGGAAGTTTGATCAATGTGATTAAGTCATTAAAGTTTGTTGATAGGTACTTATAGAAATAAGACTTCTATCTTCTGGGTAACAGGCAACTTATCCTTCTTCACCATTATATATAACAGCTGGCTCCTAGGTTCTTGAGAAAGTTCAGGATTGTAGGAGAGATAAATCTCAAAGTTTCAGGGAAAGAATTTATACTTGCAAGTTTTCTAAAGTAAATGATATAATAAAAGGGAGATCAGGGACGGGGTCATGGCTCAGTGGTAGAGCACTCACCTGGCATGCATGAGGCACTAGGATGGATCCTCACTAGGCACCACATAAAAATAAAATAAAGGTATTATTGTGTCCACCTACAACTAAAATATATATGCATATATATGTATATATGGATTAAAAAAGAAAAAATATAAAGGGAGTTTGGACACCTGTAATCAAGAATAAATCTGTCTCAAGTTTAGCTGAAGGGATTGTTAAAGTCAACCTGGGCGATACTTAACTTTATTCAAAACTTTGCAGTTATGGACAGCACAGTATACTGTTGCTAAGCACACACAGCATAATTTACTCATATTTTCAGTATCAGATATTTTTGTTTTCCTTCTTATTATGTATCAATGGCAGAATATCCACAATAATGTGCTTTGAATATATATCAGCTATTACTAATTAGCTGAAGCGGTGATACCAGATTACTAGATAATAACATCTAGTTTACTAGCATCCAGGGGACTTTTATAGACACAAGCAGATGGTGGTGTTTCTAGTGCACATTGAATGTAATTGACAGTTAAAATGTTTACCTATTCCCAATTGTTTGCTCTTTTTTTTTCTTTTACTACTGAACTTTCCTAAATATTTTCTCCAAAAAAACCTACATATTCATTATTAACATTCATCTTTATGTCCTTACAATTAGAAATAGCAGTCGAGTTAAATGTCATTTACTCTAAATAGAAGACTTTATAATATATGTTCTATTTTTTAATATTTTTTTATTTAGGTATATTTCTAAGAATCAAATCTAGGAATTAAATATTTTACAGTTATTTAATAGTATTATTATATAAAATAATAAGTTTATTAAAATGTTGACTAAATAGAACACGGATTATGTGCAATCTCTTTTCTCCTTCACATACAAGCCCCCAAAATATTCTATTTATTTTTCCACTTTAGAATACATTAATCCATATTTATTGACCAGCATTTTTCTTATTTCTGTTACCATTTCTTTCACTTGTGAATTTTTTCCCTATTCAACAAGTGTTTATGGAATACTAGGTACATATTAGGCAATATGATAATTATTGAAAATCCACACAGGAATTAAGTATTATCTAAACTCAATGAGACTCACTATAGTTTTCAAGTAATTTTAACACCATATGAAAATAACTTTAAGACATATTTTAAAATTTATAATAAACACATAAAAAAAGTAAGTAGGCCTGAGGGACATGAGAAAATTTTTACAAAGTATATGATACTTGATTTAATTGTCTACTGATAACTAGTAAAAAAAAAGGTATCACAAATATATCATAATGATAAGAGTAAGGCTTTTCAGACTTATAGAGGTATTTATTCAGATGATATATGACTGAAGTGCTGGGGAGGTTACACTTCACTAATTAGAATGGTTATTGCAGTGACTATCCAACCAGTAGCATTTATATGCACCATTAATTGTGGTAGTAGTATACATCTATTCTACCATTGCTACTCCTATAGTAATAATTATAATTACTGATAATCATAGCAATGATTATAATTCCATACCTCATAAGTATAGTAACAAATTGCTAGTTGCATGTATTAAAGTAATATTTAAAACCATTGCTTCAGGGATGTAGACAAAGTCTGCTGATAACAGTAAGAACTTTAGAATCATTCCATATGTGCTAAATCTGTAGTTATTTGATCTTTGTGAAGAGATTTCTTAACAGTCTTAACAGTCTCTGAAAACACAGTATCTTTATTTATTTTTGTATGGTGCTGAGGCTCCAACCCAGTGCCTCACACATGCAAGGCAAGTGCTTTACTGCTGAGCCCCAACCCCAGCCCCTTAACAGTCTCTGATTATGCACAAGAAAACACAAAAAGAGCAAAATATCCTCTATATTCTAATGATCATATTATTATTTCCTCTTTTGAAAACTAACTAAATTCAAGCAGGCTATGCCCAGATTGCAAATAGAGAATGTATTTGCATTTAAAGTACAATCAGAATTGCTGATCCCTTTGCACTCACAGGCATGATTTGACCAGAAGAGTTGCAATGTCTAATGTTATTAAATTGTCACTCTAAATAATGAAATAAATGGAATTAATAAAGAGCTTTGGGTTTTGTTGTTAACATTTTTATTGAGGCATGAGGAAAGAATAAACCAAGAAATAATCCCCCATATACCCTGAAAACACAGCATAAAGGATCGAGACCACTTACAAAACACATTATCTGATGGGTGGGAACCGAGGAGAAAGTAGTATAAGAAGGGATGTGTTCAGTCAGAATTGGGATGTCTGCAGAACATACCCCAGTTCTTCAAATGGTGCTGGAAACTCAACTTGAGGTGCTCAAGAATACCCTGTATGGGAAAGGGGTAAATAAATGGCCTAAAATAAAGACCCTAAAACATCCTACTATATCCTTTCTGAGAAACATGCCACAATGATAAGAATACTTTCTGAGGACCAATAGTAGAAGAAAAAGAGAATGAACAAGTGATACCATTTTCCTCTTTTTCTTTTGTATCCATAATGTCTAAATTCATGGATCTCTTTTGCTGTCTAGAGTTTGGCATATAAAGAATGCAAAATTCAGTCAAAACTTCTAAATATGTTGTAGAAATGTATAACTAGTTGTTTTAAATTAATTAAATGTTATTGAATCTTTTGTTCAATAGCTTATACAAGCTCATTTACATTTATAAGCTTTAATTTTCTCATATGTGAAGTGGAGATAAACATTTTTATATTTTAATGAAGTCATAGTGAGAATTGAATGATAGGAACTCTTTTTTTCTGGAAAGAGCTATATATTAAATACATTCTACTGTGTGAGCTATATAGTCTGGGCCACAGCTATTCAATGACACTACTATGGCATGGAAGTAGCTACGGGCAATATACAATGAAATGAGAATGCTTGTGTTTCAATAATGCTTTACTTACAAAACAAGCGGCAGACCAGATGTGGATTACAGGCCTTAATTAGCAAATGCCTGCCATGATGCATAAAAAATTATACTGTGGTACTTGAAACATGATGCAACATTATCATCAGTTGTTCTTATGTTAATTCTTAATTTTACATATCTGTTAAATTTCAATAATAATAATTGAGTAATCAAAAGCTTATTCTTTATTTTTACAACACATATTTATAGAGTGTACCTCATATGTTAGCTGTTATACTAGTTTGTTTATGAATTACAATATCATCTCTGGAGTGGTCTATTGGACATGATCCATAGAGTAGAGAGATGTTTTGAGTGGGGTGGAAAATGGGTCTGAAATGCCAAAAGAAAGACATTGACAAAGGTACATTATTAATTAAGATTAAGATCAATTTTCAACATAACACTTTATTTCAACACTAGACGTTATAGTGGATATGGGATACCCCAAGGTCTCATATGTTCAGAAGTGGGGCTTTGGGGTAATGATTAGATCGAAAGGGCTCTAACCTCATAAGTGGATAAATCCATTAATGGTTGAATGGACTACTGGAAGGTGGAACTGGTTGGAGAAAATAGGACCCGGCAGGTGTGTTGTGTAAGGGTTTAGCTTCTCTTTAGCCCCTTCCTCTCTCTCTTTCTCTGCTTTCCAAAGCCACCATGAATTGATCTGATTTCCTCCACCACACCTTTCCATCATTGTTTTTCTGCAATCTAGCTGGCTGACCATGGGTTAAAGCTTTTGAAACAACAAGTCAAAGTATATTTTTCCCCTTTAATTGTTTTTATTTAGTCACAGTGATGTAAAGCTGACTAACACACACTAGGATGTTCATTTTACAAAGCAGAAACTTAGGTCAAAAGAAACTAAGTGCTATGCAGAAAATCACACAACCAGTTATGTGCCAAAACTATTATTTGAGTCTAAATCTATCAGAAAAGAGTATTCATATTCTCTTTCTTCTACCACTATGAAATGCTACCTTAATATATGGGTAAAATCTCAGAAATGATAAACTCAAGAATTTCAGTATCTCATATAATTCTATGAAAGCTACCCTAGTAAAAGCACTAATCATTATATGCAAATATTCAGGAGACAGAAAAAAAAACAGAACTACTTAACTGAATGTCTCAGAATGTGTGCCTGAGAATGTGTGTCTCAGAATGTGTCCATTTCTACTTCCTACAATACCCCCAAATTTGTCAGACTGCAAATTATTTTTAAGAGGAATTATCTTTCCATTGTGTTACAGTTTAGACATTAGGTGTCCCCCAAAAAACTCATGTGTGAGTCAGTGTAGGAAAGTTTTGGGTTCTACTAATCAGTGTATTAAGTCACTGATAGGGATTAACTAGGTGAAAATGTGGGCAGATAGGTTGTGGCTGAAAGAGGTGAATCAGTGGGGATGTGCCTTTGGAGTTTATATTTTGACACTGGTGAGACAGCTCCCTCTCTCTCTCTCTCTCTCTCTCTCTCTCTCTCTCTCTCTCTCTCTCTCTCTCTCTCTCTCTCTCCTTTCTGAGCTGCTTCCCTTCATCACGCCACTTTGCCCTGATGTTCTGCCTCATGTTGGGCACAGAAAAATGGAGTTGACTGTCTATAAATTTAGATCTCTGAAACCATGAGGGCCAAATTCACTTCTCCTCCTCTAAAATCGTTCTCATTTAGTCCTTTTCACCACCGTGGTGAAAAACCTGACTAAAACACATTGTCAACAACTTGGTAGGCTAAATATGTAATGAAAACATTCGGGTTACAAATATACAAATTGTAAGTTCAATTTCAAAATACCTTGTCAAAACATGGATAAAGAAAAACCACTGAAGGAGAGATCAGATACAGATGCAAGATTCTAAAGAGATTAGAGGACAAGCAGGCATTTTCCCTGAGGGAACTTTTAAAATCTGACTTAGAGCCTGGGGTTCAATTGACCTCAAGAGCATCAAAACTAGAATATAAAGCTTGGAGCTACTTCAGTCACAAAAAAATACATAAATACCAACTATAATGTCCAAATTAATAAGATTAAAAAATGCATTAAGACAAACAATATGTAAAAATCAAGAATATAGCACAAAGAAAGAACTATTGCAAACAGAACAAATAAGAAAAAATTAAGGTAATAGTACACATTATTTTCACAAACTCATGGAACAATGAAAACTAGCCAAAAGTAGTATCTAATGATACCAAAAAAAAAAAAAATTAAAAGTTAATTTTAAAAGTGATTAAAATACACAATACATTTAGAAACAGCTATTTTTAAAAATGCCTCATAATTCTACATAATTTATGAATTAAGCAAGAAATTATAATGCAAATTAGTAAATACATAAAAACAAAATATAATAAATTATATCTAATAAAACCAGAGATACAGCTAATGTGGAAGATAGAAGTAAATATATATTAAGTTCAAAAACAAGCAGAAATAGATAAGAGTACAGGAAAGTAGTTGCATTTTGGGGTAATGCCTACTTTGGGATTCAAGAAGAGTTCTATTTATTGGTTCAGGTTTTGACTACATTGATATATTTTCTTTGTATTCAGTTGTACACAGGAATTTTGTACATTTCTGTATGTGACTCAGGAAAAGCATTAAAAAGAAGAAAACCTCAAAAAGAGTCAATCAATTCTTATGAGAGATTAAGACAATATAAATATATAAATAACAGTGCAAGACTGGCACACAGAGAGACAAAAACATAGAAGGAATAAACTAAAGAACCCAACTCAATACCTACATATGAAAATCTGAAATATGATAGAGTTGAGTTACAGTATACAAGAGCAAAATCTGAATGCCACCCCGGACTCCCACAAGCTCACATCCTTCTCACAATGCAAAATCCATCCAGTCTATCTCCAAGAATCCCCAGTCTTAACCAGCCCTAGCATTGTCCAAAACCTAATTCCACAGTCTCCTCTAACACCGAAGGCAAACTTTTGGCTATGTGTATATTGGGTCCTATAGCTCTCTGTCTTGCCTCTGGAGCACACAGCAGCAAGAGAAGAGTTCCAAAGGCCATGGGCAGCCCTGCCTTATGATCTGACCAGCTGTAGTCCATGTGGCCTTCTATTAGACTGATTTTGTCAGCAACCATGCAGCTCATCTCGGCAGATATTCCAGGTTCTCTAAATTCCTGGGGTCTCCACTGCAGCTTCAACTTCATTCTAACCTCTTCATCCACTCATTGGCTTCCCACAGGGATCCTGAATCTGTTAAACTTTCCCTGCCTCCAAAGCCTTCCTGTGAATCTCAGTAGAGGCCTGCATGATCACCTAATTCCAGCATCCTGCATTCCTAAAGAACCAGCATCATAAGGACAATGCTTAGGTCTATGCTCAAGAAGCAGCCAGGACCAGTTTGAGTACAGGCCCCTGAGTGCCTAGAAGGCTGAACACAATGAAACGAATCTTGGGAAAACAACTTCTTAAGAACTCCTAAGAACTCCTATGAAAGCTCTGCATCCTCTGTGTCTCTTCTCAAGGGGGTTTTCACTTTTACACCATTGAGGCTGGAATGCGTACAGTCTTACTAATTCCTAAGGTACCCTCAAGGCATCTTTCCTACTGTCTGTGTTCAAGGTACTAAGCTTCTCTTTAATCTCTGCAGTAACCACACCTTCCTTCTCTGCAATTATACACACGCTTCTTCTCTGGCCAAACAAGTATTTCAACTCTTTCTACATTTATTTTTTCTTGTGGTTCTCCCAACAAACCTAGCTAAAAGCCACAGCAATACACATGGAACTACCTGAATGCTGTGTTACCTTGAAATTTCTGCCACCAGATTAATTAGTCCATCACCTTTAAAATCAGCCTCACAAAAAAGTTTCAGGACATGCACAAATTCTTTGCCAGAATGTAACATGTATGTTCTTTAGCCCAATTCCCAGTTGAGTCCCTGTTTCCCTCTGAAACCTCATGAGCACAATGTTTGCTTGTCCACATTTTTCTCTTGACGTTCTGGTTCTTTTAACTTCTACCAGAATTGCTAATTAAGTTCTACTTAAAATATTCTAAGGTTTCTCCAGCCTGCATCCACAAACTCTTCCAAACCAATTCCAAAAGCTTCTGAACCACACGATCAGATATTGAATAGCAAGGACCACCACTTCTCAGTACCAACTTCTGTATTAGTCAGGTTTTCATTGCTGTGACCAAAATATCTGACAAGAACAATTTGGAGGATGTAATGCTTATTTAGGGCTCATGGTTTCAGAAGTTTAGTCGATGCTCAGCTGATTCCATTGCTCCAGGCCTGAGGTGAGACAAATATCATGGCAGAAGAACATGATGGAGAAATGCTGCTCAGCTCTTTGGTGCTGGTAAGATGGAGGTACAGATATGGTTCAAAGCTACACCCCAATGACCTACTTCCTCCAGCCACACCCCACCTGCCTTTAGTTACCACCCAGTAACCAATTTAAATTTTTAATCCATCAAATGGATTGGTAAACTGATGAGTTTACAGCTCTCATAACCTAATCATTTCACTTCTCCATATACCTGCATGGCCTAACACATGAACTTATAGGAGACTTTAATTATCCCATCCATAGCACTCTACAAACTTAGTGTATGTAATCAAACCACAGAACTCTTGATTCTAACCCTCTATTTACAATTGCCTCTTCCTTCACAATCCCTAATTTTGTATATGACCATCATTTCCCCTTGACTTTGGCCCCCAAAATTGTTGCCCTGTCTGACTCCCATATTTCCTTCGCACACCATAGTATCAGTGAATTTTATCTACATCAAAAGGCACTTCACAGCTCCTCCTCCCTTGTTCCTCCCCCAGCACAAGTATCATTTTCTCTGGTTTTGATTACTTCATGCCCAGACGATGTGCCTACATTCCCTCTGGTACTGCCTGTGGTGATTATACATGCAACAGAGCAAAAGAGAAATTTAACCAAGTCATTGCCCTCCCAAACCCTCTAATTGCCTTTCAAGTCACCTAGAGTTTTGAAAAGTTTGGAGATGCAGATTTTCACAAAAGTCCTTAAGGGCCCTGGGCTCTGAAAGCTTTCAAGCATCACCTTCTGCCATTATTGTCTTTGTTCCCTCTGCTTCCTTGTCATTTCTCAAACATGCCATTGAGACTGACTTGGAGACTGGGGCATGTTGCTGTTCCTGTTGTCTAAGCACACTTCACCACACAGCACCCACACAGCTCACTCCTTTACTTTATTATGCTATTCTTCACAATTTTATCTCTTCTCAGATACCTTCCCTGCCTATAGTTTTATAATTAGCATCATTTTCACTTGTTCTTTCTCTTATTGGTTCATTGATTTCTTCCTCATTCAATTAAAAATTGAAATAAAATTCAGATAACGAAATTAAATCAATCCAGTTTTAAGCATCAAAAATGCAACACAAGCAATCAAACACACATGGATGTATGTAAGTCAAAACTCAGTTTGGAAATTCAATAGTGACAATAGGAAAACTCCCTTGACATATTTGATATGTTTATACATAAAGGAAAAGCAAAATAGAGACACTGAAAAAAGAAGAAGGACTTTTAAATATATAAAAAAAGCAGAGATACTAGTCTGACTCGGCTGTAATTTGAATGGCACAGCCCTGCAATCCCCGACTGGTCAGTGATTTAGCAAAGTCCACGCTTATTCCCACATCTCCTAAATGTGTTTAATTAGGTGGCTATCTTCACTGTTTTAATTCTAAACCTGACAAGTAGGATCCCATTACACTTTTCAAAATTGCCAAATTATTCTCCCCAGACATGTTTTGCAATTATTAAATTAATCAGCCTTCCATTAACAAACTGATTCACAAGCCTAAGTACTCAAGAGGGAAGAGAGCAGGAAATAAGAGGCTTAGTATCATTTTCATTTCTAGAAACAGGTGATCAGAAATCAATATGACTGAGCTTCTTTTCTACAAATGTCAAAAATTTTTTTAAAAAACACAAAATTACTTAAGTTTAAATGAAATTAATCTCCTTTTAAAGCCAAAGTGTATTTTGCATCTACAAGAGAAAATGCCTATAAAAACACAATTATAACTAACATATGTGTATTTTGTAGAGTAAAAATATATATGATATCTCATAAAAAATCCCTAACATAGTCCAAAAATTAGAACGTTGAAAAATGTGAAAAATGTTCTATTACATACATGTGTATAAATGTGAATATATAATAGGTAAAACCAACAGAACTGTAATCTACCTTTGAAAAACTACAAAGGGATTAATATCATTCTTAAAATCAGTCTTTTGTTTTTATATATCAATTTATCTAATCTTTACTGAGCATGAAATTCATCAGTCACATGTAGATATAACAATTGAACATTGCTAAAATAAGTTATTTTATTTCAGGATTTTTTTTAACCTCAACCTATTCTTTCAATTTTAGTATTTTTAACAAATGAATAAAACCATTTCTTTTGAAATCTAGGAACCTAAAAATGTAATTAAAGTGGTAAAGTGGTTGGTTCTGGTTCTATATGACTTATTTAGATTTGGCTAATCACCGTAACTTTCACTTTTTTTTTTTCTTTAGTAAAATCTTTTATCATATACAAAAGTTGTGAGTTATGCAATTATTTAGTTCATTTGAATAATGGGAACAAATTTAGTCTAAAAAACATCAAGTCACACGTCTCCAAGGAAGTCCTCTACATTTACCATCAAATAAAACGATTCCAAGTCTCTGCTTTATCTGTTTTAGATAAATGACTATTCCTCCTTCCAGTCCTGTGAAAGAGCCTGCTTTCACAGGAACAGTGGTAGGCAAATATTAAAGAGGATGAAACTACAGAGCCACAGACAATGGGTAACACTGTGTTCATTGTCTTCTACACCTTCCGCTGTGTGAAAGATGGAGTAGTATTTGCCAGCTTCCCAGATTCAACTTCTCATGAGTCCACTCAGAGATAAACATACAGATATCATAATGACGGAGTACGAAGTGGAGCAAAACTCAAAGACGTTAATTGCCTAACCGGATTCTGATTATTCTTCCTTTTGAAGAGAGAGAGCACTTCATTTCATTACACTTCAGGCTAAGTGCAATGATTTAAAAAGCTTTTGCTTTTCATTAAGTGACAGATATTAGAAAAAGAGAGTGTGCACTGAATAGTATCATTATATTCTCCCTGTTGTATATCTAAGATGTAATCATAGAAGATTTGAAACTAATAACACACTCAAAGTCTTAAAATAACTTGTAATGACAGATAATACTTTCTACTCCTGAATGAGCAGAAATGAGGAGCACACGACCACAGGACGTGCTTCATAATCTCACGCTGTTTCCCTCATCTATTGTAACTCCAATAGCCTTAAGTAAAAGTAAGTCATGATGCTTTTTATGTTGGCATAAAAAAGCTTCTCACCCAAATGAAGCATCCCTCCCTCAGATTTAACTATCAGACTAGGGTGCCATAACTCCTAAATGATGAAAACTGTTAGTGTTTACAACAGTTAAGAACCAAAATCAATAGACACATATTAAGTTGCGACAAATGGCTAGGGTAAATTACTATCGCTGCCATATGCTGTGGAGCTTGCTTCATGCTTAAGAGTAAGCAGTTAATTGGATCAATATGAAAAGCTAGAGAATTACAGTTAAATTTGACAGATAATTAGTTTTCACTTCACTTTCATACTACAGAGCAAAAAAATCAAACTCAATATAATTTACAAAATTTAATAAGCAAACAGAAAATTGAAAGTAAATATCTTCTTAAATAGATAAGAGTTTTTCAATCCCCATGATGGAATCAGGAATTAACACTCAGTACTCTTGACCAAGTATCAAGTTCTGGTCTACACGTAAGAGCGTAATCTAAAGGTAGGAAGGAAGATATCAGTGTATGATTTTATAACATAGCAAGGTGACTTAAGAATTATTGAACAGCAAATGACAGAGTACTTTGTAGTAAAATAATTCATTTACTCCACTAGACTTGGATCTGAGATAACAAAACACCATTTGAACTTATAATATTTAACTTTTCAGTCTTCTCTACTAATTAATATTACTATTCTAAAACCTCATGGCTTTGTAAAGAATAAAAGAGGAAGGAGAAAAAAATCCTTAGTAGTTGATTTGCTTTTCTATCTCTAGAGCCTAGAGGTACCATTGAGTATTCATAATTCACTATAACAAGACTCATTAATATGGTAATAATTATTTACAAATGATTGTTGACATCCAGTAACCTTGTATGTGTGAGCATTATGTTAAACTCTACATACATATTATCTCATTTGTCAGGTTAATCTTTTAAGACAGAGTTATTCCTCCCACTTTCCAACCAGGAAAAATGAGGACTATAGAAATAAAGTTATTTACTCAAGATAAAATAACTAATAAACAACAATGCAGGACACAATCCTTTCAGAGTTAAATCTTGCCTTTAGCCACTAAGCAGGGGTAATCACATCACACGGGATCCCTGTTTCCACTTCAGAAATTTAAGATCAGGTATTCCCAAGTCAGTTTTAATTCATGCGTCTCAGATAATTTTCACATTCATCACATGCATTTTTTTTTGTCTTCCTTACCTGATTAAAAGCCATTTAAAGACAGGAAAATACATGTTACTCAAATTTTTCCTAACGTTTTCCCACTGCCTCTTGTGCTTAGTGTATAGCACATACCCTGTGTATAGTGAAGGTTTTCAGATGCACTTGCAAACATTTCAATGATGTATTGATATTCAATACTAACTGATGTTATTAGACAATTACTAACATTAGCCTAAAGTAATAAGAAGATCTAGTTTTCCAAAACAGACCAATCACATACATTTTAACTTTGGCCTTCTGGGTAGTCCTAAAAATGTCCCCAACTTTTGAGTGAGAAAAAGATTCATTTTTATTCTCTAATAAGATGACATGAGGGTAGGGGGAAAGGTCAGAAGGAGACAGTCGTTAAATTATAAGAAAAAGCTTATGTTCCAAAATTAAAACCAAAAAGTGTTAAACAGTTGAATGATAAAAAAAGACATGGGTTATTATTATTCAGTGCCAAACAGCAATGAGCTATGAAGTGATAAAAAGACATGGAGGAACTTGAAGGCATATCACCTAGTGGTATAAGTCAATCTGAAAAGGCTCCATTCTGTAAGATTCCAGCTATCTGATATTCTCAAGGAGGTAAAACTGTGAAGAAAAAGGTCCATGGTTGCTAGAGATCAGGGAGGGGAAGGAGAGATGAACAGATGAAGCACAGAGGATTTTTAGGGTAGGAAAATTATTTTTTGTTGGATAAAATTTTTGTTTTAAGCAAAATTTTTTTATACTCTCCTACATAAGCATGAAACTTATGAATGGAAATATCACAACTGCTCTTTAGAATGAGGCATGCTCACCACCCGTGGTAATCTAACTGGAGGTATCAAGTAGTGTCTGGCCTTCCTAGATACTTAATTGAACCAAAATAATGTGTGGAGGGAGGCTTATCATTATAGTAAATGAAATGGAGAGGAGCAAGTGAAGCAGAGTTCAAGGTAGCAGGAAATAAAAGACATAGAGAACTACTGAGCCAGAAAGGGGAATTGAAACAGACCTGATGTAGCACTAATCATTAGTGAGTGAAGTAATGAACTGGGGAAGAGATGGGGTTTTAGTTATGGCCCAACAAATGGAAATGAGAATTTTCCAGATGTTCCATATGGTCTGTAATTCAAATGCTTTGTGCCTTCAGGTCAGAACTTTCAAACGGGTAACAGATGTAGAAAAGACTCAGATATTCATCCACGCACCATGATGGTTAGCTTTCAAAATCTCAGGGCTTGCGTGTAAACTCCTCACTTAAGAAGCAGGGGCTTAAAATAAAGCCCATCAGACCACAGGCATAATTCCCATTGAGAAAAGGAGTTTCAGGTTAATAATAGCTTTCTTTTTACATCCCAATTCAAATGATACAAAACAGCATCAGGGATCTCAACACAACAGCAGCAATTCAGGAGTTATGGGGTTCAAAAGAACGTTTCTTGCCAAATGGCCTTTTAGCTGAATAAAATAATTTAAATCAAAGCCCTTGCTATTAAGAGATTAATTCTATATATAATTGGACACAGTGCCCAACATAGCAAAATATCAATCTTACCTTAAAGGAAACAAATATTCTCTACAGTTATACTTAAATTCTCAACATTCTTTTGCACCTCAGAATTAAAGCAAATTTTTTAAATTTTCATTTATTTATTATTTTTACATGAGCTCTATTATTATTATTATTTGCATTACAATTCTTAATATACCTTTATACCACCATTTATCATATCTTTGTATACAAGATATGTTGACCCCAAATTCACATCTTCATACATTTTGTACAACGATGAGGGTCTCCTTCCACCATCCATGCAATTCCCCTTCTCCCTCCTTTTCCCCTCCCACTGCTCTTCCCTATCTAGAGGTAATCTTCTTCCTATGCTCTTCCTCCCTACCCCATTTTGAGTCACCCCCCCTTATATCAGAGAAGATTATTCGGCATTTTTTTTTGGGGGGGGGGTTGGCTAACTTCATTTAGCATAATCTGCTCTTCTCTTGGAAGCAAAATTTAAATCACTGACCACACCTTTGTGAAGTCCTATGTGATACACTAACCAGGTACAGATGTGAACACCTCCCCCACCTAACTTAAAATCAAATACAGGAAACAATAAATGCACCTAATAAATTATGGAAAATAGTGTGGCTAGAAACCTATAGACATACTAGGACTATGTAGACTTGCTGGATATAGAACAATATTTATGTCAGATAGGAAGAATAAAGGAAGCACCTTAGAAAAAGTGACATTGCCATTAAGCTATAGAAGATAGGCCATACGATGCTCTGTAATATTTCACAACACAGGGCTGAGCCCAAGCTCTGTTCTACACTAACTTTGTAACATTGGCCATATAACTTAACCTCTCTAAGCCTTCAAGTCCTGAGTCTGTAAAATAGGAATATAAATTCTCTGTATCATAGTGTTGGGTCAGGGATTTGGAAAAAAAAGAAAAAAAAGAAAAGATAACATATAAAATGCTTTCCTAATGCATAGGACATAGGATAGAAGAAACTACTTTCCCTTTCCATATGTTACTGCTTTGAACAAAATAAATGAACATTTTGTGCTACTTCTGCCCTCTGAGAGAAGGATTAAGAGCTAGGCTTTTATCCTGTTCTCTATGAATTTCAGAGCTCCCTTTAGGTTAGAATAGGTAAAATTAAAATAATAATAACTGATTCAGCAGGCCCTAATTTCTCACTCATTCTTACTTTCTCTCTCTCTCATGTTTTCAGCTGATGGCCAGCAGGTAAAGTATGCTCTCCTTTCCACTCCTGCTTCTGGGAAGTCCAGACCTCTTATTTGTCCTGTCCATTGTAAGAGGCAGGTTGAGTCCCTCACTCTGGCTCTCAGTAACTAACTGTCTGCAGAACGAAGTCCTTAGAAATGAAGAAGGAATGACATTAAGAAGGCCCTTTTTGTCTTTGGGTTGGGATGTTATTCTCCAAAGCAGTTTTACCTTTTTCTTTCTTTCTTTCTTACTTTCTTTCTTTCTTTCTTTCTTTCTTTCTTTCTTTCTTTCTTTCTTTCTTTCTCTCTTTCTTTCTTTCTTTCGATATGGATCTTTGTCTAGATTTTTATTGAACTAGAAGCTAATGAAAATGAAGATTGTGATTAACTGAATTATATTTGATAACTTGGGAAAACCATAAACGATTACATGGGTGTGAGCTTACCAAATGTAAAATATAAAGTGAAAAGAGCAAGACTGTACATTCAGGCAATAGGATGACTCTTCGTAGCAGAATACAGGGGAGATCCTGGACTGAGGTTCCTGGCCCATGTCTCCAAAGAGGACAAACCATGATGGTTTCAGCTCATCTCTGCACACCTTCAGTTTATTTAAAATGTGTAAAATCAAAACATTCAAGTTTCCTTATTGTATAATTTGCTAAATGTTTTTGAGATATCTACATAAATGCATGCCATGAGAAGTTTATCTTTTGAATAGATAGCTTGGATGAATATAAAATCACCAAGGAGAGGATATCTCAACCCTTCCTATATATATATACACATTGCTAGCTGTTTATTTCAGCTATTTGAATCATTAAAAATCCACATAGAAGCCACCTCACCATCTGTGTAAACAACTCTAAAATACATCAGCACGCTGGGCCCCCTAAGCTCACCTGCAGAATGTTCGGCTTTTCCACAAAAGTACTAATTGCTTCTATCTGAGGTCAACGTCCTGGATCTCTGCACTTGCACATCATCTTCCTTTCCTTAACTTGTTAGCAGCTGAGAATGAGTGCTTCCTTAAATTGTGTGCCTCAGGCACTTCTCTCTCCTCAACTAATTCTAGTTCCCTTAGTCAATTTGTCAAAAAAACCCCGTTAGGCATAAAGTGAAGCATTTGGGTAGTTTTATTGATATTTTTATTGCTCTTGGCTCTCTGGGTGAGACCTTTCTGGGTCAAACTTAATCTTCACCCCTATTTACATATGTTTGGATAGACCTTGCATATTAATGCCTTGCCAAGGTGAGAGTCAGTGGAAATATTCTAAACAGAACACTTTATTTACATACTGTAAGAAAGGAATAGGTTGTATTTCTCTTGCTCACTTGTTCTATTTTCACCATAATGATTTGAAACCATAGACTACATACACACAAACCACAGCAATTGATATACAAAAAGAATGTTCTCTAAATTTACACATGGCATGATGTTGGTTTATCAGGATAAGCTTTGACAATTAAATCTGGGTTAGGGTCAAATAACTTAAGTCCTATTATTATTTTAGATAATTTTTTTCTAAAATAATAAGACTTTAAGTTATTTGACTTGTTCTCATTATAGTAAGTCTCTGCTAGTAAAAAAAAAATAATTTCTTTCAGTAGAGTGGTATCAGCAATATGGGGCCATAGGAGTCTCCAACACTCATCCCTTCATAAAAATATCAATTTGAACAATCATCTATGCACAAAATACCTCTATAAGGCCTAAAGAATCCAGGTGAGATATTAAAGTACTTGAATAGAACACAGAGATAACACACATTGAAAATAATAGAAGAATAGTTTCATATTTTTGACACCATCCCTTCCCAAATCCCGGATGGCATGGAGAGAAATAACCTCCATGTAAGGGAAGAAGTGGGAGTGAAGGATTTTAGCACTAAGCCCAAGCCAATGAATTCTGACCCCTCAGTCTGACCCCTGCAGCCCTAGGCTCCAGGCCCACCTGAGGGCCAGGAAGGCCACCCATAACCCCAAGCTCCAGGCTATCCCTTGTGGAACTAGGCTCCAGGTCCATCACTAAGGACCTAAAATCTAGACCCATTCTAATGCCAGGACAGTTTCTGAAGTTCCAAGCTCAAGACCTGCTTCTGAAGACCCAAGTTTCACATAGGCCTGACCCAGAACCAGGCTAACCTCATGGTCAGTGGCTGCACTCTAACCCTTTCAGACCTAAACCTATCCCAATTCCAGGAGAGTCTCAGTGGTACCAGATACTATGCTCACAACTGTGGACCCAGTCTATTGACTACCTGCCTCACAGACCCAGGATCTAAGCTCACACGCATGGTTATATGCTTCAGAGTTTCCTCTATGTTTCCTCTAGGTTTCCCCACATAGACCCAAGCTCTTTGACCCACCACAGTAGAACAAGGCACCAGGAAAATCTCTATAGACTAAAGCAGTAAGCTGGCCCCTGTGGACCTAAGTACCAGGTATACCTATCTACTCATCAGTCACTAAGTGAGCCCACTCAAGGACTCCCAACAGCAAGCCCACCCCAGACCACCAACCTATCAACTTTCCCAGAGACTCTGGATGGACTGACTGATAAGGGATTTCCCTGGTGAAGATAGTCTGTAAAGATTAGAAGCGATATCAGCGTCTTCAAATGTGCAAATGTCAATACAAGGCCATGAAGACCATGAAATATCAGGGAAACATGACACCATCAAATGAACAATATAAAGGATTATTAAATGATCCTAAGAAATGGAGAGTTACAAACTGCCCAATGAAGAATTTAAATAATCATCTTAAGGAAGATAGTGAGCTACAAGAGGACATGAATAGATAAAAAAAAATCAAGGAAATAAAATCAAGGAAATACATAAACAAAATGTGAAATTCTGCAATGACATAGAAAACACAGAAAAAAACAAATGGAATTTATAAAGTTAGAGATCTTAAAGACTGAACTTAAATGTTCAATGTAGTGTTTTAACAGCAAATCTCAATAAGCAGAAGAAAGAATCAGTAAGTTCAAAATAAAGTCATTTGAAATTATCCATTCAGAGGAACAAAAAGAAAAATGAAAAGAGTAAAGAAAGGCTACAGTACTAATGTGACATTATTAATGAAACCATTTGTTTATTATGGAAGTTCCAGAAGAAGCAGAGAAAGAAAAATATGGAAAAAGCTTTTGTTTAAATTAAGAATAATAGAAAACTTCCAAAATCAAAGAGCAACATGAATGTCCAGATCTATAAAGTCCAAACACCAAATAGATTAAATATGAAAAGATCTTCACTAAGCAATGGTAATCAAACTCTCAAGAAATGAAAGAAGAAAGTAGCAAGATAAAAGTGATTCCTCATATTTTTAAGGAGAAGCCCTCATAAACCTATAAGTGAATTTCTCAGCACAAACCTTGTAGACCAGGAGAGAGTGCTACTATGAGGTTTTTAAAATACTGAAAGTTAAAAAACCCTAAAAGACAAGATTTTAATACTCAGAAAATATCCTTAAGAAATGAAGCAGAAATACAGTTGTTCCCAAACAAAAGCCAAAAGAGAACATCATCATTTAAAATGTTTTACAAGAAATCCAGCAGGGAGGTCTTAAAATTGAAATTAAGGGAAGCTAACAGTACCAAATTGTATGATGACTTAGAAGTCAATGTAAAGGGAAGAATATGGTCAAATGCATAATACTCTAATACTGTAATGGTGAACACAAGTTACTTTTAATTCTGACATAAATGTTAAAAGATGAAAGTATTAAAAACAACTATAGCTACATTAATGTGTTAATAGATACACAATGAATAAATACTGCAAATAACATAAAATGTGGGGAAGGAGAAGTTGAAGAGTTGTTTTTGTTCTACACTGATTAAGAAAAAATTTTATTAATTTGAAACTGTTTGCTTAACTATAAGATGTTTTAGGTAACCCTCATGGTAACCAAAAAAGGGAAAACTTACAGTAGATACACAAAAGATGGAGAAAGAAATCAAAGCATACCTCTAAAAAATTCATCAATCACAGTAAGAGAGGAAGGAGACAACAAAGGAACTTCAAAACAGAAAACAACTCCCAAAATGTTAGGAGTAGAACTTAAATCTTCTTACCACACATTCAAAATGGTAACTATGCAAGGTGACAGAGAGGTTAATTAATTTGGTAGTGGTAATAATTCCATCGTGAAGTGGGCTCTCACCAGAAACCTAATATAATGGTAGCTTGATCTTGCATTTCCTAGCCTCCAGAATTATGAGAAAAAAAATTCATATGACTTATAAGCTACCCATTTTATGTTTTTTATTATAGCAGCCTTAGAAGACTTTTTTCAAAGCAAAAGAACATGACAAATCATATACATGGTTAATGTAACATGGTTACAAAAATTATATATATTTAATATTTTGTAACTGTGTTATATTAACCATGTATGTGATTATATAACTTCTGACTTGCCATCATTATGAAGGAAACAGTTTCTTTCTACACCAATTTGCTAAATCAGCAGAATGCTTCGGTAAATTTTATGTGTTCCCAGTTAAATTTCTATACTTGAATTTACAATTAATTTTAATTTATTCTCAAACAACTATTTTCCCAAAACAAGCTGCCATTTTTGCTCATAAAGTTCCTTCTGTCATAGCAAGGTGGGTCTAATAATTGTAATTTTTCAAAAGCAGGAGGCTTTGTCTCTAGTTATGAACCTGTCACCAATTTGCTGTATGACTTTGGATGAGTCTTTTAACATCCCTAGGTCTTCTTATCTTCATTTATAAAATGAAGGAAGTATATTAAACGATCCATGGTCAATTATTGCTCAACAATCTATGAAAAAATCTGAAATTTCTAAATTTTCAGAAAAGAATGTAATTTCCCCAATTCTAATCACACATTCCTTAAGCCTTCATTTACTCCAAGAAAATTGGATACTATCTCTTTTATGATACAAAAAATTGAAGTAAACTCATGTGTCAATTAGGTCATGGCTTCCTCATGGCAGCTACTCATTGTATAAGGCCATAATTTTTTTTCCGAGATTAAATTCAGGTCCACTTAAACATCAAGCCACATCCTCAGCTTTTTGTTTGTTTGTTTGTTTCTTTCTTTCTTTCTTTCTTTCTTTCTTTTTTTTTTTTTTTTGAACTTGTGATTCTCCTAAGTCAGCCTCCCAAGCTGCTGGGATTATGTGCCTATGCCACCCTGTCTAGTCATAAATTTTAAATGGTCATAAATTTTAACTCCAATTAAAGCACTTAAACTAGAGGAAGAAATGGGAAGGAAAATGTGATTTAAATTCATTTTTTTTAAAAAAAAGATGTGATGTGCTATAATTCAGATCTAGAATGTCTTTCAAAGATCCATTATGTTAAAGGCTTGATTCCTAGGTTGGCACTGTTGAGACGTGGTGAAATCTTTAAAGGAGTAATCTATTGGGAGATTTTAAGGTATTAGGGCATGTCCCAAAGGGAATTGTAGGAACCTGGTCTCTCTCTTCCTCTTCCTGGCTATGATATGAATGACTGAGCTTCTCCACATGTTCCCCACCATGATGTTCTGCTTTGCCACAGGTCCAAAAGCAATGGGAACAACTGACTGTGAAACTGAAACCTCCAAACTTTCAACCAAATAAATCTTCTCTCTTTATAAGTTAATTATCTCAGTATTTTTTTTAGTAAAATACAACACTAACACATAGTATATTGTTAATGACCTCTTTATGTCATCTATTTTAGGTTATATGTCAAATGACATTCTGTGTTTTCACAACTCTTAGTAAACATTCATGAAAACGATTACATTCTGTTTTTTTTTTAATTTCCCCTATTGCTTACTAATTCTTCTATGCAGTCTTTAAATCTGTGAAATAAATTAAACACCCTTTATGTATTTTTCTTTTTATCTTTTTATAGACTTTAAAGAAAATTCTTTAAAATATCTACAACATCTGGTCTTACTTATACAAAGCTATAGTTTGTAAAGGAGGAGAACTGTGAAAACCCAATACATGGTACTTCTAAAAACCATCAATAATATAAAATGACTGACAAAATAATGTAAGGTTCAAAATTCAACATCTCTCTTTCTCTTCGGTAGCATTTAAAAATATTTAAATCTTCATTTAAAAATATTATTAAAACTTAGTTTTAACACTAAATAAAAGTATCTCATTATATTTTGAATATCCATTCATAAATATTATTATAAAATATATTTTAATAATTTTATAGTATTTGATCCTGTGAATGACCAACATTTAATTTATCAATCACTTGTACATGTAGGTCCTTCCCAATATATCTGTACTGAAGGAATACTGTAATAAATAGTCTTGAAAATTTTGTACTTCTTAATTATAGTCTTATTAAGAATAATTTCCACAATTAACTTTATGAATAAATTTTTATACATATTTCTATCCGTAAGTCCAAATATTTCTTTTGAAATGTTATAACTGAAACAAAAAAAAAAACCTATGAGATAACCTGTTGCCCAAAACCTTAATTTAGTTAATGCTGTAGAAGTTCAGTATACTATTATTCCTTGGTTGAATGTGTTTATTATATATGCTTATAATTTTCTACTGAAATATTAAAATTTTTTTGTGACATAATGTCAATCTTCATTTAAAAATATTTTTAACACTTAGTCAAGTGTGTTTTAAACTTATTTTAAAATGTTTATCCTGCTTTCACAAACTTTAATTTGTTTAGAAATAATATTATACATATATATATGAAATTCAGTTTATTAACTTTTATAGTATCTTTTCTGATTTCTGTTTCACCCACCTTATTGAAAATGACAAAGCATTGCATTAGCATAAACACAGACATGTTGACCAATGGAACAGTACAAGAGAACCAGAAATAAGATCATACATTTATGGTCAATCAATTTTTGACAAAGGTGTCAGGAACACACAATGGGGAAAAGACAGCCTAATAAATGGTGCTGGGAAAAAAGATAATCATACACAGAAAATGGAATTAGACCCTTATTTCATACTGCATACAAAAGTCAATACACAATAAAAACGTAACTGTTAGAGCTGAATGGTAAAGACGATTAAAGGAGATCATAGTGGAAAAGCTCCTAATTATTGGTCTGGGCAAGGATTTTTTGGATATCACTGCAAAAGCATAGGCAAACAAAGCAAAGATAAAAAATGGGATGGCATCAAACTGAAATGCTTCTGTAAAGCAAAGGAAACAACTAACAAAGTGAAGAAAAATCCACAAAATGGGGATTTTTTAATAAATTGTTTTAAATAAACGAATTTAACCCATTTTTGTCATAACAGCTATTACTTCTTGAATTCTCACACAAATTTCAATTATATACTTTTTATTATTGCAGTCTTTTTTCTTTATTTTTAATCATTTTATTCATAGATATTTACTAAAATAATTTATTGGGTTTATAAGTGGATGATTTTAAGCTTAAAAAGTAACTGTATAACCTCATGTTTTTCTTTTCAATCTTCAAATTTAAATGATCTATTGGCTCATCTTTCCAAAGTGACAATTTTACTATACTTTTAATTTCTTCCCCTTCTAACTTTTATGTTTTTTATGATACAAATGTGAGAATTATAAAACCAACTCTCACAATTATTTTTATTGCAAATCTCCTCTTTTCCTCAAAAAATATCTAGATTACTTTTTAATTAAGATTTTGAAATAGGAGACTCAGTATGTGATGTATCCACAGATAAAATATATAAGAAAACTGACTTAATGGCCGAGAACAGTACTATAGATCAAAATCCTTTCTAAATGTTTCAAACTTAATTTCTTAGTTTATTGGTGAAGGATACAGATGTACCTTTATTTTGAAGCACATTTAGTTTTTTGAATTCAAATTGAGATGAGAGAGTATTGAGTTGGAAAATACTATAATATATTGATAATTTTTGTTCTTAAATTTTCCCTCCCTTTCTGGTCTACTGTGAGGAGAAGGAAGAGAAGGGAGTCATCTCCTCCATGGGTGGTGCTCAGAGTCCTTAGAATTCCATGGAAAGGCTAGGATTTTCTGAAGATTCTCCATGTTAAATCAAGTTCCTGGCTTAAAATCTGAAGATACTTTCAATGTTCTCATGTTCTAATTCAGTGCCCTGCATAACTTCACTTTGGTCTTACAATCATTGCCAGGATTAATTGTAATGGAGACTTGATATCTATATTTTTTGTTTGTATTTGGTAGGTTCAAGTGAGGTAGCAAAAATACTTTTACTGTGTCATCCTTCACCAGATTTCCATTATTTTCCCCTTTTTAAAATTGCTTTTATTTTTTAAATACATGACAGTGAAATGCATTAAAATGAAATTAAACCCCTATCTCTTGCCATGCACAAAACTCAACTCAAAGTGGATCAAGGATCTAGGAATTAAACCAGAGACTCTGAGTCTAATAGAAGGAAAAGTAGGCCCTAATTTTCAATATGTGGGATTAGGCCCCAACTTCCTTAATAAGACTTCTATAGTGCAAGAATTAAAACCAAGAATCAATAAATGAGATGGACTCAAATTAAAACGTTTCTTCTCAGAAAAAAGAAACAGTCTGAGAGGTGAATAGAGAGCCTACATCTTGGGAGCAAATTTTATCCTTCACACATCAGATAGAGCACTAATCTCTAGGGTATATAAAGAACTCAAAAAGCTAAACACCAAAAAAACAAATAACCCAACCAATAAATGGGCCAAGAATATGAACAGATACTTGTCAGAGAGGATATTCAATCAATAATCAACAAATATACAAAACAAATGCTCATCATCTCTAGCAATTAGAGAAATGCAAATCAAAACTAATCTAAGATACCATCTCACTCCAGTCAGAATGGCAGCTACTATGAAGACAAACAACAATAAGTGTTGGCAAGGATGTAGTGAAAAAGGCACACTCATACATTGCTGATGGGACTGCAAATTATGCAGCCAATTTGGAAAGCTGTATGGCGATTCCTTGGAAAACTTGGAATGGAACTCCATTTGACCAGCTATCTCTCACCTCAGTCTGTACCCAAAGGACTTAAAAACAGCATACTACAGGGACACAGCCACATCAATGTTTATAGTAGCACAATTCACAATAGCTAAACTGTGGAACCAACCTAGATGCCCTTCAGTAGATGAATGGATTTTAAAAATGTGGTATATATACACAATTGAATATTACTCAGTAATAACGAGAATAAAATCATGGCATTTGCAGGTAAATGGATGGTGTTGGAGAAGATAATGCTAAATGAAATAAGCCAATCCCCCAAAAACAAAAGGCGAATGTTTTCTCTGATATAAGGTTACTGACTCATAGATGGGGTAGGGAGGGGAAGCATGGGAGGAAAGGAAAAACTCTGGATAGGGTAGGAGGGGAAGGGAGGGGGCAGCAGGTTAGCAATGATGGTGCAATTTGATGGCCATCATTATCCAAAGTACATGTATGAAGATATGAATTGGTGTGAACATACTTTATATACAGAGATATGAAAAATTGTGTACTATATTTGTAATAAAAATTGTGATGTAAATCTCCTCTTTTAGTAAATATTAATGATATTCCACTTCAATTTCTTTTACAACCTGATTTTTCCCTCCAGAGACCTACTGTTGATGCATTCCAAGCACTACTGTTAGCTCCAGAAAAGCCCCTCTCCTCACTGTGAACAGCATCAGCTGGCAGACCTGTGCTTTCCACAGTTCAGTTTACTGAATAGATTGAAGAAACTATAGCATCTCTCTCACCTGGGACTGTTTATGTTTATACTATCAGCTCTAATCATTATGTTGTTTGAGCAAATGTCACTTGCTTTCATTATAATAGTTAAGAAATGTGAATATTAAACCCAAAGAATTCAAATTCAAGCAAACACCTTTAATTTAATCAAGTGTAATTTCAGAAGCCTCGTTTTTCATGAGTAACATGAAGCCTCAGTCATTATGTTCACATATTTGTCTATAATTAAGTATGATGTGTTATTAAAGGTAGTAATTGACTGCTTCACACAACTGAATTACAAATAGAAATAAAATTCATAAATCAAATGTAATGATTGCCCTAACTATAATATTTTTGAGAAGATATTTAAATCAAAATTTAAAATCATTAATCTAGGAAAGCTAGTTTAAATCACAAGTTATGTTTGCAAAGAAGCAGGGTTCCCAAGGCTCTCAACTGCTTCTTTGAAGACCAACCTGGAGATGATTGTCCTTACTAAATATCTCATTCTCTGCAAAGTTCTCCAAGATGAATATTTTTCCACACTACAGTTCAAAGCACAACCCATTCCCATCCCATAATGAGCAAAAGGTACATTCAGAGAGGTGTTTTCTAGAACTAATACCATTAGAACCCAACACAGGACACAAATATTTGATTATTTTCAATTATTACACTTTCCTTTAATCTTTAATTTTAAGACTCACAGCCATTCTGCACACAGAATATCAGTTTGGTATCACAAACTGGGATACAAATTTGCATTGGATCTAGAGGAAAATAATTTATATGTCTTGGATATTCTATGAGGTATTTACTGGCTCCCAAATAATCCAGAAAGTCAACTGAACACTACATTCTATTAATGCTTATATTTCAGGCTCTCATAAACTTCACTCACACAGGAATATACAACCAAATGAAGAGTCCCCTTCAAAAAGTGTGTACATTTGGACAGGTTTCACATATCAATTCTTTGTGTGTGTGTGAGTGTATGTGTGTGTGTGTGTGTGTGTGTGTATGTGTGTGTGTGTGTGTGTGTTGTATAAATGAGAGGGACTAGTAAACAAGACCATTTTCCATTATACCTTCTTCCCGCATATAGTTTGTTATTTTGTAAAAAATCATTGTGGTTGCACTTTTCAAGGATAAATTCAAACTGAGAAAGAAAACAAAATTAATGTGAAATTGACATGTGATAATAATACATTATTTTTTAACAGAGAGCAAAATAGAAATTCCATTTCAATTTAACCTTGTCATTTTAAAAAATCTTTGCAGGGAAAGAAAATGATTTGTTAATTTGGATGCTACAATTTGATAAAGTAGAAAAGTTCTCTGACTTTAATAAAAATATAAATTTGTCAATTGTGTAGATATTTTATTTGATGTAACTATATATAATAAATTCATGTGCAAGATGTTACATTAACATTAACATGAGGGAACAGAGAGTAAAAGTGCCTGTATTTCTTAATACAACACTATTGCCTTCAGGTATTTGAAAATTTTCAATGACAAAAACTCATATGGATTTCATTAGAATTTCTCTGAGAATGTAAGTTTTACATTGTGTTGGTGGTGTTATCCGGATATAAAATATTTAGAATATACCAATATAGCTGCCATCTGATGGGTGCTCTGTACCCATGAGATCATATCCACAGTTAAAGAAAGAAGAAGGTGAAATTTGTTTCATCTGTTCCATTTCAAGCAGTGCTCTACCCCCATCCCTGTCTTTCTTGATTAGATCCAGTGCTTAAACTCCAGTAGGAATTTATGCTCTTATATCTATTCTGTCCCCTTTCAATAACCACAACGGAGATTATTTTGGAAATATATTCTTTACTGTCCTGCATTTTATTTTTCAAAAATTAAATAAAATTTAACATTTTTTACTGGACATGGGTTATTTGTACAATAGAGGAAATGATCAACAAGTGAAGAGCAACCTGCAGAATGAGAAAACAAATCTGCAAATTATCCTTCTGCTAAAGGATTAATATCCTAAATTTGTAAGGAAATCTTAAAATTCAATAGCAAAAGGAAACAAATTATCCAACTTTAAAGTGAGAAAATGAATGGCATTTCTCCAAAGAAGACACATGAATGGACAACAGACACAAAAAGGTGCTTGGCATGACTATCATCTGAGAAATACATATCAAAACCACAATATGACACTACCTCACACCCATTAGGATGGCTGTTATCAAAGACAAAAAAATAACAAGTGTTTGTAAGGATAAAGAGAAAAGGAAACTTTTGTACACTGTTGATAGGAATAAAAATTTGCGCAGCTAATATTGGAAACAATATAGTGCTTTCTTAAAAATCTAAAAATATGATTCAGAAATCCCTCTTCTGAGTATATACACAAAAGAAATCACACTGCCATCCTGAAATAATATCAGTACCCTCATGTTTATTATACCTTTATTCACAATAGTCAAGACATGGAAGCAACCTAATATCCATTACCAGAAGAATGGATAAGGAAATGTAGTGCATACATAGAGCAAAATATGACTTGACTTCAAAAAGAAGAAAATCCTGCCCTTTTACAAAACGTGGTTGGATGTGGAAAACAATATGTTAAATGAAATAATCCAGATAAGGAATGTCAGATACGACACAATATCACTTATATGATGAATCTACAATATTTGGAGGCATGAAAACAGATTAAAATGCTGCTGGAGATTGTCTGTCAAGAGGGGAAAAATAAGAATTTATTATATAAAGTTTCAGTTATACAAGATAAGTAAGTACTCTCTACAGTTGAACATTGTACCTGTAGTCAGCAATACTGCATCACATATTTAAAATTTTGCTATGTTAAGTGTTTAAATCACAAAATGATAATAATATTACTAGTAAATAAAAGATTGAGAACAAACTTTTGGAGGTCATGACAGGTTTATGGCTCAGATTGTACTGATGGTTTCATGGTTGTATAATTACATCTATATCATCAACTTGTACATTTTAATTATAGGTAACTTATTGTATGTTGAGAGATAAAAAATAAAATTAAATAGAAGAAAACGGAAAATACAAGTAGGATGTCTGCAAAACACCATCCAGAAAGTGCAAACCATTGTTTGGATTCCGTTGAGGAATTTTTGATATATGAAGATTCTGTGGTGAAGGACATATTAAACAGAGGCCACAAAAGTTGATAGGCAGATTTGGAGGATAATTTTTGTTTAGGTCATATGAAAAGTTTGGAGGATATATGGTAGAAAGTTCAATTTAGATGTATTACAGAATTTTGAAATATCAGGGATAAGAAAATCTTCTAAATATAATTCTTTATCTTAGATCTTAAACCCAGGAGTTGGAAACTTGCAATATTTTCAGCAGTATCAACAAGTCACAAGTATTCTTTAAAATTATGTTATAAAGTGAGTGATTCCGTCCTATCTGCACCACAGGAAAGTGATACAGGAAACTATTTATGGAGCAGAACTGAAGAAAGAAAGAATCAATGGATGAAAACTCAGTTAAGAGACAATGTCAAGTTCTCTAATCTCTCTGAAACCCAAATACTCTTTCTGTGGAAAATAACAGCCTTACATCATCATTATAGGATTAAATAATATGCAGGAAGCAAAAGAGGGCACAGAACAAATAGTAGCTGTTGTGATTATTATAATATGTAGATTTAGAAAAGTTTCACAAAACTGGAAAACAGTTTCTTGTTAAAAAGAAAATGCAATCGTAGTATCACCTAAAGGTTAATAAAAAGCAAAATAAAATAGCATTTATTAACAAGCTTGTTAGCAATGGAGTTATACACAAGTGTAACATGAAGTTGTGTTTAATTTCTAATCTTAAGAAAGGCTTAGAATAAAAGTGATGCTATAGGAAAAATGTTTGTGTTGAATGGTAAGGAGGAGGGAAAGGGGGAGAATTTGGAATGGGAAAACAGAGCTCCAGATCTCAACCGACAAATACAAAAATTTTCTGGGGCCATTTGAGAGATAAGGAGAGAGATGGAGATTAGGGGATTATCCACAAGTGCACCACTTGAAACTTTGGAAATGGAGTTTGGCTGAGGATGGAGTAGATAAAAAGATTAAAAGCAAAACCTTAGAGATTTTCTGTTTGGGTATGGAATTATGAAGAGGAGCCAGAGAGTTCCTCAGAGAGATGGAGGGATTGCTAAAGTTCAGAAACTCCTGTGTATATCTGCTTGGCTCACAGGTACCCACAAGCATGATTTCTGTTTATTTACAGCATACCATACTTCAGAGGTATAGAGTTCATGATGAGTTTACTACTCAGCTGGGGACATAAACATGAAAACAATTGCCCCATTCTCATTTATGAACGATTATAGCTGTATGCATTTGGGAATATGGTGATGTAAGAACAGGCCGGTACCTCATCTATCAAGAAAGTCTGAGAAGGCTTGAGAGAAAGCAAACAACGAATACTTAGATCTGTACAATTTACTCAAAAGACCAATGCCTCAGTTACCTGAGGGGATGAGGTCCATACAGGTGGAGGGAATTGTATATACTGATAGGAGAGAAAAAGAAAGAGGGCAAACAGCCTCTATGGCAGGACAGAGTCCAGAAAGTCTGTGTGCAATCAAAAAAGATAAGAAAATTTTTCAAAGGAGAAATGATAGTGTCAATTGAAAAGTCCATCAGACTTGTTAAATAACAATAAAAATTATTTAGCAAATGATTACTTAGTATCAAACATATTATTGGCGTATATTACTGCCACAGCTCTATGGGTATGTTAACAGCTCCCTTCAAACAATGAAAGCAGAGTAGTGATGATTTAAACAAGTTGCTCAATATTAAGTGTTACCAACAATTGAGTGCTACAGTTTGGATTCAAAACTAGTTCTCTCTACCTCTGGAGTGCACTCACATGCCCAACCATTAGAAAAACAGTGTCAAAGTAGTGTCAAAACAGGAAATATCCAAGAACCTGCATTTAATAAATAAAAAAAGGACAAGAGCTGTACTACTCCCTGTAATCCTAGAGACTCTGGAGGCTGAGACAGGAGGATCCCAAATTTGAGGTCAGCCTCAGAAGTTTAGGAAAGCTCTAAGCAACTTAATGAGACCCTGAGGATGTAGTTTAATGGAAAATCACCCCTAGGTCAACCTTTGGTATTAAAAATTAAAAAGTGAATGGGTAGTGAGAAATGGAATAAAAACATCTCTTGTAAATTGAATGTTTACTCCATACAGGTGGAGAGAAATGTATATACTGAAAGGAGAGAGAAAGAAGTAAAATAAAAACAGAGATCATAAAAGTGAGTTGTGATAAATAAGAGGTGATAATAGATAAATATATTTGTCCCTTGATGTATAAAGCACACAGAGGCATCAGCTATCTTCCATTAGAATGGCCAGTAGATCTATGGAAAGCTTTAGGCTACCCTTGGAACCTGCAAGCCTTCTTATTTCCTACTGAACTCTGATGGAAATTTGAAAGAAAACAGCCAAGGAAGATTACTATATTTTTTTTTCTGAAAACGGAGGTGTCCAGGGATATTAGTAAGTATTCCCTGGTACATCATATTTACATGGGACACTGTGACATCATCCATAGTCCACCTATTGTGTTGTAGAAGCTGTGTTGCTTCTTTTTGTTTTTAATCATTATGCTTGGTTTATTTAAATCTGATACCCCTGTCCTATTGTTTCTACAACACATGCATCATATTGATAAGTAAGGTGGGATAATTCTCAATCACTTTCTAATATTTTTACGAGAAATATTTTCTCTAGTAGCTACTTTAAGTGCACCAGCCTTGCCAGTATAAGACATATTAAATAAATAACATAATGCGAATAAAGCATGATCTTTTAAAAAGAGCTAATATTTCTTATAGTCTTGGATTTTCCCATCATGATAAGTTGAACAATGAAAACCAGAGTGATCACAAGCAAATCACCTTCACTGACGTCTATGTAATTGAAAACATGCTGCCATTGGCAGCATTAACTCTAAGGAGTGTTTCCATAAGCCGACAAAGCTTGTCAACACTGAGAATAACAGAATGTAACATGAATTACTTTGGGTATGTGGATAGAAAGTTTATCTCTCCCATTAAAAAAAAAAAGCTGCAGAAATATTTTAGAGTTGATAATTAACCTGCCACAGTAGTTGGCATTCAATCTCCCCAACACATTCCTTTCCTCAGACCCCTAACAGAACCTGTCCATGAAGAATGCTCATTTTCTGCTGGGGAAGGCACTGTGAGAGTGGATGATTTCACAGTTCACCAGAAGGATTATATCACTTTGCTTTTTGGAAGAAGTCCAGATTTCATCAGGAAGGTGCATCACATCGTTATACTGCAGAAAGCAGCATATGGCATGATGTCTCCAAACAGATAAAAATGGACTTGCTGCTGGAAAACTTAGTTGTGAAATAAACAATCCTTGTTCTGTGTGTACAAAGTTCAAAGTAATAAGAAATCTACAAATTATGAAGAAGCGAAGAAATGTATAAATATTTTTTACAAACACTGTATTTCTAAAATACAACATGCAATTTATCACGAATAGAAACTGTCACATTCTCTAACTGGTAAAGAATCTTGGAGTTACTATGGGTTATAGTGATCAACAAGACTAGTACAATTAAGCAGATAAGTCTGAAGACTTATTTTTTTAGAGAGAGAGAGAGAGAGGGAGGAGAGAATTTTATTTTTAATATTTATTTTTTAGTTCTCGGCAGACACAACATCTTTGTTGGTATGTGGTGCTGAGGATCAAATCCGAGCCGCACGCACTCCAAGCGAGTGTGCTACCAGTTGAGCCACATCCTCAGCCCCTGAAGACTACTTTTCAAAGGGTTTCTTGTAATCATATGCTGAGCACCATTAAAAAGAAAAAGATTAAGTAGAACAAGACCATCCACACAAAGTTGCACTAATGAAAACAATGGATGCATCATTAGCTGAAAGAGTTATTGACATCACCTTATTATAATGAGTTACATTAACTGCTCTCAACTGTCAAATATAGCAACTCTTAAGACTGATGGATTTAAAAGACATGGCCCATTGTCTTTCCCTGAAATCGCTGCTGCTAGCAATGCTGTGTCTGTTGTCCCACAGTGCACCTAGAGCTGCAGAACAGTTTGGATGTCCAAACAGCTATAACATTCTATGCCAGATGCAGAATGAATATGCACAACAGTAACATGAAATGGACAACAGGATTTTGCCACACAGCCATTGTATTTTTGCTTTTCTCTTTAAAGGCATTTGTGATTATGAAGTAAGAATTGTGTAGCATCTCCATATTGAAAAAATAGATGCATGCTTGTCCATTTTTCCTAATATGGAAAAAATTAGCACTATAGTTATATAGTCAAGTGGCATTTCACTCAAAGGATATGGTAATTAATATTAATTTTCTAAGATGATGAATTAAAATTAGTAATGTCATATGCTGGCACATTCATTTCATTTCCTGTAGTATAATATAATTATTGACTTGGGTATGAATGGTGATAACTGCATCACTCCATTTTTTATTACAATTAAGTAGTGCAGCATTTATTTTCCATAGATATTACTATTGGCATAATCTCTAAATCTGAATAAAAGTACTTAGAGAGAAATTCTATATACACTAAAATTTTTTTCTAACTTTGCATCTTACTTTTATATACTTTTCTATATTACTAAATTTAACACCAGATATCGAAATAAATGATAGCAAATAAATTATGATAGCATGGAAATATAGACAGTGAACTCTTTGCTAGGTATTTAAATACTACTGAAATACTACTTCTTGTTTGGCATTTTAATGAACCACAAAAATATAACACCAAAGAAAATTTGTTTTTATCTATAGTAAGATTAATGAATTTTCTATATATTATTTTCAAATCACGCCAGGGCCTTTTATCCTATGATAATATTTCCCATGCAGGATAGTACAACAACAATCTTATATACACATCCGCGTGTGCAGACACATGCATGCACAAAATTTAATAATTTAATAGTGGACTTCAGCTTAATTTATAGTTATGCAATTGAATAAAGATTTCATACTTCTAGTACCTCTTCTTCACCTTTAGTTATGGTGCTATTTGATTGCATATACGAATGTGACCTTATATCATACTAGCAGTAGAAAGTAAGATAAATTGGCCTCTAAAACACACACACAATAGCAGGCAGCACTGTTTAAAGATTAATAAGTGATCTCACTATAGTACTTCAACTGCCTACAGCCTAAAAATATCTTTCCTGTGGTACTTTACAGGCAGTCCCTGAGGGACCAATAAACCAAGAGCACTAGACAGATCTGAACTTATCTATCACAGCTTTGATTGTGCTCTTGTGCACTATATGTTTCTTCTTAAAAGCACCTAATTCACTGCCTGCTCATAGCATTCATTTACTTGAAGCAAAGGACAATAGAAGAAGTAAATAAAACTTTTAAAAGACATATTGTAAAGTGAATTCATTCCATTTTGCTTTTTTATGTATTGAAACCCCAAACTATGTATTGCTCTACAGATGTCATTTTTATACCTTTCCAATTTTTGCCAGCTATAAACTGCACATTTCTGTTTCCCCTCCTAGTGCCTGATTTTTTCATTGCACTTAGTTGTTCAAGTACCTCACCTAAAGACTCCTAAGGCATTGAACACCTCACAGACTTTACTTTGGACCCTAAAAGTACATATCCTCTTTGCAGTGGGAATCCAGGAGGAAAGAAGCCAACATAAAGAATTTAGAACTTTGCCTGCAGCCTACTTGCTTTCCTAAACACCAGGGACTTCACAACTCCCAATGCATTTGACCCTTGGTTCCAAACTTCCATCTCCAGATTCCTTCTGAAATAGCATCCACAAAGGTACTTGTGGCAGAGAATGGCTGCAGAATCTGTTCTGTTATTACTTAACATTAGCATGAATAATTCATATTATGCAGTCATACTACTTTACAAATGTTTGACTAGCTAAAATTTATAAAGGCACCCCCTCAAATATACTGCCATGCAAAATGAAGTGTCAATACATAAGAGTAGATGTTATAAGTATAAGAAACTATATTTCTTTTGGTACTTGTTTCTTTATTGATGAAAAGATGTTGAAAAACAATCACAGTTCATTTTCTTTAGCCTGAAGAAAAGGCTTGCGAAAAGATCAGATGACATGAGACAGCTAAAAATTAAAAACAAACCAGATAATTCAAACCAAACGATTTCCTTTGGAGGTTCAATGTTCTCAACTGTCTCTATGCAGTGTTCATATGACTTCTTTTCTGTCTCTACCATCTACATGAGTGCAGAGAGAGCAAATGGCAAGGACTTCTTATGAACCTCAACAACTGAGCTCCTAATTGGCGCAGTTATTTCTAAGGAATTACTTACATTTTGTCAGTAATGAAAGTGGTGAAAAATCAATTTTTAAATATTCTTTAAAATAATTGTATAGTCATAATATCTTGTTTCTTTGCGTTCTATTTTTATACAAACCTATTTTGAGATTTCCAACACTTTTTTAACCAAATATGATTTTCTACCAAATAATTTTCATTTTAGTGTTCCCAAGACAAGAGAACATTAGAGGGAGTATAAGTTAAATAATTACCTAATAAACAATCATTGTTATGGAGCGTATAATTTGCCTTTAAAAAGGACACCTATTTGCAGCAATTACTAGTGATATACCGTCAAGTTGTTTTTAAATGACTGAATTACCTATCAATCAAAATCATCCAAGTTATGAATAAGCATACTCTAGTAAATAGATTGATACAGAAATGATGACTTTTACCATAACTGATATCTCAAAAATTACTTACATTTGTCACTTTTGAGCAATTGAAAAAAATCATTCAGTTTTCACTTTTGACACCACAGTAGAGAGAAAAATGAACTGAAAAATATATAATTTGATAAAATGGGAATGAATTTTTGAAATTAGCATTTTCATCCTTATGAAAGCATTGAGGTATCTAAGTACAGCCTGCATTCTGTGCCATAATAAAAAGATATGTGAGCCAGAGTTAGAAGCATGGATGCTGTTATTACCACTCCTGTGATGAAAAAGACATCTCACCAGCCAGTAACTCTGGTAACTGCATGGTCTTTCAAAGATGACCAAGACTATTTCTTGACAGAGCTTCTGCTGGAGCATTGCAGCATCCTTGCAGCCTACACTGTGAGACATTATGAGACAACCTGCCAAAATTCATTAAATGAATGTTCCCCTGCTTATTTTCTCTAATTCACATAAAATTGATGACACATTTCAGGGTTTTTTTTTCCTTCTAAATACATCAGAGGCAGTGAACATTCTTAAAGGCAAACACCATAGGGATAATAACAACTTTGGTAAAAAAATAATTTATTGAATACACTGGTCATTAAAATACTTTGAGCCACATACATATTATCATATAATATATGCATGCAAAACTTAACCAAGGAAAAACCTTTGGTTACAATGAGGAACTAGATCTAAGTTTGCAAATCACCTGCTTTCACTTTGATCATTAGGAAATACATAATCCAAACTGAAGACCAGCCATAAAAACACCAGGGCATATGTATTTTTTATATTTATGTATTTCCCTTGGTTGTGCTGATTTTTCCCAGTTACAATTCTTTCTTTTTGTTCCTTCATTATTTAGTCATATACATTATTTTCACAAGCTGATTTTTAGTGCTGCATTTGGAGTATTAAATCATCTACTTTAAATATGGAGAGCAGATGAGGAGGCAAAATAAATTAAATACCTGAAACATTACTAAATAAAAGAAGAAGCTAATGCGCACCGTACTGTGCAATAGAGGCAAGTACATAGAGTTTAAAGGAGCATCTACTAGATACACATGAGCAAGATTTTTCTAATTATTCTTCAAGTCCTAAATGTAGTGGGTTTCCTTTGAAACCTGTGAAATCTTCAAAACTGCATACATTAGAGCAGTGGCTAAATAACCTCCCATCTGGCATGTTGACAAAAGTTTCTGGATTGGAAGAAAGGATACACTAGGAGCCCTGAGAAAATCTCTTCCACTCTATGATTCCATAATTTAATGTGCTGTACTTAATGAGCCATTGGTTACCTCCACAGGGTAAGTAACTTATGGCTCGTGTCTCCATGCTGTCTTTCTGCCAGCCCTAGAAACTAAATTAAATTAAATCTATCACCACCTGAAATTAAGAAGAGGGAAAAGATACATAAAAATGAGTCAGTGTGAGGTCTTTGAACACACTTCAGTCTTAATGTCTGCAAGACTTTATAGTCTATCCATATCACATACCCTCATTCTAAATGTGAGAAATCAAAACAAGGGAATCATGAATGCTATTTTAATATTTTAAATATTAAAAAGTGGATAATTGACCATATCACAGATACATTTTTAAAGTACTTTCTAAAACGTAAAACCTTTTAAATGTTACTGGAAGACTATAGCAACTATTTGTTTTTTGAGGGTGAAATTCCACTGTAAGTCAGTAAACTAAATTGAAATGGCATATTTAATACATACTCATATCTGTCATTTTATTTATGCAATATAGGAAAGGTAAACAAATCTCAAGTCACTAAATTATTCACTGAGGTGAATCATCTTAAGTGAATGAACTGCCACGTTGCATATAAATATTTTAAGTGGACAAACAACTTCATAAATAGGTGGAATTTTTTTGCTTTCTCTCACATTTGATAGCAGAAGTAGACAAATTTAAACCCTAATACAAACTTGATTTTAACCAAGTTTAGGACAATTGAATCAGGACTGATTGGAGAAAAGTGACTAAAGACAAATCAGAACTAAAGATCAAATTGAAACTGGCACATTGAATCATGTGACTATGTCATATAAGAGTGGAATGACAGACACCATTTTTTTTTTAAATTTTCAAAGGATGATATCCCTAAATATTTTAATATAATTTAATAGTGTAAACAAGTTAAAAATAAATAGCTATATGTGCAAGTTTCAGAATGGAAAATCTTAAAATGATGCTTGCTAAAAAGAAAGTAGCAGAATGATATGCAGAATATGCTATGTGATTAAACAGTTTATTATTTCTCCATTGTCCATTATAAAAGCAAGTTTAAAATATTCTCCTTGTGTAATCTTAGAATTTTTAATCACTTGAATACATGAAAATACTTACTCTGGTTTTATTATCTTATAGTTAGGTATCTTTAAAAATACTCACTTTTTCAAATTATTCCTAATAAAAATATCAAAGCACTAAAGTAGCACCTTTCCATTTCTTGGGGAAGCAGCTAGGCACAAACCCAATAAGAGTCAAAAGGACTTTAGTTGCTATTAAGGTCTTTAATAATAATGTCAGTATCTCTGATCTTTTAAGGTCAAAAACTCCTGCATTCATCACTTAAAAAAAATGGCCATTTGCCTAACTCAAGAAGCCTGTCTCCCTGACTCTGCTATGGAATGGCCATGTGAGCAGAACCCAGGACAAACACTATCTAAGAAATACAAATTATAGTGCCCTTTTCTCCTTTGCATCTAACTATAGTAGAGACCAGATCAGAGTATAAATTAGGGACCTTAGACCCAAAAGTGCCCTGCAGTTCAGCAGGGTAGACTTATAACAGAGAGCAATGGTGTTTATAAGATAGCAAGTAGGAGAAGCTTATAAGCAGATAACTTAGAATTCAGTTTTCATTAAAGAGATTACACTATTTTAGAGGGGAAAAATATAAATAGTAAAATGTAGCGGACTCTATTGTACCTATCAACTATATTTAGCAAATATTAATATTTTTATCATGTTTGCTGCAATTTCCTAATTGCAAAATTTAAATGACATTAAAAAAAACTACCGCTCATCCCATTTTTTCTCCTATTTCGATAAGAGGTAAGCTCTACCTTAAATTGTTGTCTTTTGTTCAAATCAGTGTATATATTCATATATCCATAAAAATATGCAGCATAATTTTAATTTTTTAAATTTTTCTTGATTATAACATCACATGTATCATTCTGCAACTTGTTTTTCCAGGAAGAATTATTATTTTAAGATTTTCCAGTTTGAAATTTGTACATCTGATTTATTTATTTTTAGCTTCTATGTGGTATTAAATTACATATTCAAACACTAGTTTATTTCTCCATTTCCTCATAACCTATATGTTATTTGTAATTTTTATTACAAAAAAAATCTGCAAAAGAGACAATCTATAGGATGTGAAAAAATACTTGCATGCATTCCATACATCTGATAGTTAATATCTAAATTATATAAGAAACTTCTACAACTCAATAGCAAAAAGACAAGCAACCTGATTAAAAAAAATGGGCAAAGGATAACAGGTAATCCTTCTTAAAATGAGATATACAAATGGCAAACAGGTATGTTAAAAGATGTTCCACATCACTAATCATGAAGTAAATGAAAATTAAAACAACAATGAGGTATTACCTCATACCTACTAGAAATACTATTATCAAAACAAGGAAATAGTCTTGTTTTGAAGACTATTTCAAAAACAAGTGCTGAATATGGAGATAAGGAAATTCTTGTATACTACTGGAAGGAATGTAAATTAGTACAATCATTATGGAAAATAGTGTGGACATTCTCAAAAAAAATTAAAATTAGAACTAACAGCAATCCCACTACTGGTTTACATACAACAGCAGTAAAATCCTCGGTTTGAAAAATTTCTGCCCTCTCCTTGTTCACTGGGGCACTTTTCACAGTAGTCAAAAAATGGAAGCAACCTAAATGCCCATAAACAAACAAATGGATAAAGAAAATGTGGTATAATGGAATACTATTTAGTTTTTAAAACAATGGAAATCCTGTCATCATTTTGACAACGTGGTTAAACCTGGAGAATGATGATGTTAAGGGACAAGCCAGGCAAAGAAAGGTAAATGCCACATGATTTCACTTATATGTGGGATCTTAAAAAGTTGAACTCATAAAAACATGCATGTTAATTAGCTTCATTTAGCCTCTCTGTGTTCTTGTGAATATGCAAAAAAATTCATATGAGTGTATGTGTACATGAAGTGAAATCACTGAAATATATTTTTTAAATTCAGTTATGCCAAATTGCTTTCCAAAATAGTTATTATGGTTTAAATGTCATCAGGGATCATCCTCACATGCTAGGTGAGTGCTCTACCTCTAAGCCACAACCCCAGCCCAGATTATCCTATTTCTTAAATCTTAGCAACACTTCATTTTATCAAATTAAAAATTTTACCTACTTAGTAAGTATGAAAAGGCCTGTCTTTGATATTTTAATTTGTAAGTGATCAGAAGTGAAAGTATCTGTTATCTCATTGTTTTTCATAGATCTTCTGGGTTTTTCATTCTGCAGTTTGCCTATTTAGGGCGATCGCTCAATTATGGGAGTTTGTATCGTTTCCCTTTGTAATTTAATCATTGTAAATATTTTGTCCATGTTGTGGTTTGTCTTTTAACTTTGCTTTTGAGATCTTTGGTTGAATAGAAAATTCAACTTTAACTTTTAATAATTTATTTATTCATTTTTGCAGCATGAGAAATTGAATCCACTGAACTACATTGCCAGACCTTTTTATTTTTTGTTTTGAGATAGGGTCTTTCTGAGTTGCCCAGGCTGGTCTTCAATTTGATATCCTCCTGCCCTAGCCTCCTGAGTCACTGGGATTACAAGAAGGCACCACCATACCCAGAAAGAATTTTAATTTTAATAAACTTATTGACACAGTAAAATTTTCAATATTTTCTGGGTTTTGTATCTTAAGAAATTCTTCCTTACTTTGATGAAAACAGAAATATTAGAATTATTATCTGCTTATTTCTACTATTTAATTAGTTTAGCTTTTCAAATCTAGGATTTAAAAAATTTAGTATAAAATGAGGGTCTAGATTCATTCTTGTCCCACACACAATCGCATTCCCATTTGAAAGTCTCTCTACTTTCCAATTATTTGTGCCTTTGTACTTCCAAATTCCAGGTATTCTATTCTCAATCCTATCCCATTATCTTACTTACCTACTCTGCACTATAAACTTATTGGTGTGTATTATTGCTAGTACCCACATTCCTACCTCTTCTTCAAAAGATTCTAGAGAATTATATTTCACTGACATTCAAGAATGAATATTTTTTACTGACCTCATAATATCTCCTTTAGTAAATTATTGACTTTAAAAATGTCCAGTGTAATTCTTGATGATTTTATTGACTTTTTTGTGATTTATGTTTTAATTATTTTTCCATTGTGTTCTGATATCATGCTCCCTAGACTACAAATTTTTTACTATTTTTGAGAACTTTTATAGCTGGTATAAAGTCAATTTTGTAATTGTGCCTTACGTGCCTGAACATATTTGTACTCTTTTTGCATATATTTAATATGAAATAAAACAAGTTTTCTAATTATCTTATTCATGTCTTCTCTATGTCATTCATTTATTTAATTTCTAGTTTCAAGATAAAAATTATTTCAAGAATAAAAATTATTTCAAGAGTATGAATTTATTCATTTACTTAATTTCTAGTTTAAATCTCTTAGAATCAGCTTGAATGTGTGTTTCTCTTTTTAATTCATATTACATATACAAACACATATAGACAAATAAATGTAGATGCAATTATAAATACAGTATATGTGTGATACATGTATGTAGTGTACATACATGTATTTAAACACACAGACACACACATATATTGGGGACATTGAAATAGTTCTGGCTTCTTCAGTCATTCCATAATGACATTTGCCCTTAATAACTATCTTTCTCTCTTAAATGTCTACTTTGTCTGAAAATAACACAGATATTATAAGGTTTTCTCTGATTAGAATGCGCTTGGGATGCACTTACTAGTTCTTCATTTCAACATTAATATACCATTTGTTTTAGGTGAATCTTTTATTCTTCATACAGCTGGATCCTTTTAACAAATATGGGCATGCCTGTCTTTTAACAATCAAATTAAATCTTTTTGTTGCTTTTGTGATACCTGATATCTTACTTGGCGGCTTCTATTTCTGATGTATTACTTTCATTTTCTCCATCTTTTAATTGATTTTCAGTAAAGATTTTTGGATAATTCAATAAGAGGATAAAACAGAGTTTTCAACACGTGGTATGGTAATGATTGGATAAGCAGGCATAAATTAACTCTTAGCCATATATGATAATAACTTTAATTGGAACAACTAGATGTGAAGGCTAACACTATAAAAATATTAAAAACAGAAGTGTATTTGTTTACAGCAATGGTTTACAGAATGACACCAAAAGCACAAGCAACAACAAAAGACAAATTTAATTTTGATTATGCATTATCAAATGCATAATATATGCCCTATAATGCAGATTATAATCCAAATTTAAAATGTGTGCTTCAAAGAACATTAAGAAGTGAAAAGACAACCCATAAAATGGAAAAAGTTTTCAAATAATATATCTGATAAGGCATCTATATTGGGAATACATAGGATATTACAAATGAATAATATTAAGAAAAATAATTCAATTAAAAATGGGCAAAGGATCTGAATAGACAATTCTCCAAGAAAAATATACAAATTGCAAGTTAGCATATAAAGGACTCTCAAGTTCAATAATCATCAAGGAAATGCAAATCAAAACCATCATAACAATTCACAGTCGTAGTACAGATAGAATTAAAAAAATATAGATAACAGCAAATATTAAATGATGTGAAAGCATTATAACCTTTGTACATTGCTAATGAAAATGAAAAAATGTTTGATGCACTGTAGAAAGTGAGGTGGCAATCTTAAAAAGTAATCATTTAAAAAGTATTCTGATTTTAGGTGTATATCCAAGATAAAAAATAATATATCCACAGAAAATACTGTATATGAATATTACACTGGTATTATTTATAATAGCCAAAAAGTAAAAATAACCAAAATTTCCAGATCAAAATGAATAAATAAATGAAAGTATATCAATAAAAATTGTGTAGAATTCAGCAATAAAAAGGAATGAAATCATTACATGTTCTTCAAAGTGGATGAACATTGAAGACATTATGGTAAATGAAAGAAGCCAGCCACAAAAGATCACATATTATATGATTTAACATATATGAAGCCAGGTGCAGTGGTTCATGCCTGTAATCCCAGCTGAGGCTAAGGCAGAAGGATCATGAGTTCAAAGCCTGCCTCAGCAAATTAGCAAGGTCCTAAGCAACTTAGCAAGACGCTGTCTCAAAATAAAAATTAAAAGGGCTGGGAATGTGGCTCAGTGATTAAGCACCCCTGGGTTCAATCCCTGGTACAAAAAAAACCCCAAAATATGCATATATATACTTTCTAGAATAGGCAAATGTATAGACAGAGAAAAGAGGTTTGTTTTCAGGAGGAATGGAAGGAGTTAACAGCTAAAGTATATAAGTTTTCTTTTGAGGGTAATAAAATTTTCTAAATTTAATTGTGTTAATTGTTCAAAATTCAGTGATTTTACTAAAACCATTGAATTGTACACTTTAAGTGACTCCTATGATATGACAGTATATCTTAATCAAGTTGCTATACGAAAGAAAAGCATAAAAGGAATAATAGATGAGTAGGAACAAATCTAGTGAAAATAATAATCAGTGATAAGAATAAAAATTAAGAGGTAGTGCTTTATTGAAGGAGCTGATTAAAAAAATAACAGTTTACAGGAAAAATCGTGAATATGTATTTCAGTGATATTTAATTGAGTAACATTCAAAAAGATAAGAGATCATGGATTTTAGTCAATTCTATATTCAGCTTAAAATCTATAGAAGTAAGTTTTCATAAGAACACCAACACTATACTCTGCTCCAAGGTGACATTGGCACAGAGATTAATTTATGAGAGGCTTTAAGACCTTTTTAAAAGACATATATTTTATAATAACTTATAATTTGTTCACCCAAGAACAATCAGAGGGGGAGAGAAAGATAGATAGATAGATAGAGAGAGAGAGAGAGAGAGAGAGAGAGAGATAGTTAGTTTTAGGCTTATTTCCTTCGTTGTCACAGATATCTCACTGTGGTTTTGCTGTGATCTGTTAGTGGCATTCCAGCCAAATGGTTATTAAGTTTGGTCTGGTTTACCTGAGTGGCTAGACAGGGTCATCTTATTTCTCTGACCTCTTGTGCCACTGTTTGAATCTAGAATGTCTCCCAAAACCTATGTGTTAAAGTCTTGGTCCTCATCTTGGTGCTACTGTAAGGAATAGAACCTTTGAGGCACAAGGTCTAGAAGGAGTGTTTAGGTCACTGGAGGATGCCCTTAAAGGGAATTGTGATATGATGATCTCTTATCCTCCTTTTGTCTTCCTGGCCACCATGACGGCATCAGCTTTGCTCTACCACATGCTTCCTGACATGATGTGCCACAGGTCCAAGAGCAATAGAGTCAATCATGGATTGAAACTGTGAGGCAAAGTAAACCTATTTTCTCTATAAACTGATTATATCAGGTATTTATTATAGCTTCAGGAAGCTATAATAACACATCATTGGAAACCCTTTCCAACAGAATACATAAAACACACACTTAAAGAAATGTAGATTGTGACATTTGAATTTTAAAGGATATTTGCAAATAAAACAAATGAGTTAAGGGTCATTTTAGTCATTATTTTATGTGACAAGCCACTATTGAAAGGCATTGAAAACTAAGTTTAGGATTTTTTGCCATTGATATTATTGAGCACCTTCCATGAGCCAGTGTTACAGGCACACCAATAAATAGACCTGATGAATTCCCTCTCATACATCTTACATTTTAGTTCACCGTGGAAAACAACAAAAATTAATGAATTAGTGAATGAATCAATTTGACTTCACCTGAATAAACAGATAAGAATAACTGTAAAGAGGCTAGGGTTGTAGCTCAGTGGTAGAGCACTTGCCTAGCACAGATGAGGCACTGGGTTCAATCCTCAGCATCAAATAAAAATAAATAAAAAATAAAGAAATGTGTCCATCTACAACTAAAAAAAGTGAGAATGACTGTAAATAGGTATTATTTTTTTTTCCATAGGGGAGTATGGGCTTTCTAATAATGAAATATTTGTGAAGATCCAAAAGGAACTCAAGAAATTTTAATAGATGGAGAACTCCACCAGCATGAGGAACAGGAATTGAAATCAAGAAAAGTGCAGGTTTGAAATTTAGTATTGTTGTAATTCAAAGGTGAGATGGTATGACTGGGAGCAAGGACTGGAGATGTGATAGCATGGTTAAGATGTGGGTGTATTTTAAGGAGGAAATAGTCAATACTGTCATTTGAAAGAAAAAGTAGTAGTTACAGGTCTTTCCAGGGTTTTGTCCTGCACAATTTAAAGAGTGACACTACTATTGTTAGATACAAATATGATGGAGGGTTTTATAAAGAAAATCAAGAATAATTTTGGATTTGTTAATTTTGATATGCCTATAATGTTGGAAGTTTAATTTAGGTGTTTGAAGTTCAGAGAATAGTCAGTACTGAGCAAAATGTTAAGAGGGCATCTGCACAGAGACAAGATGTATGTGCACATGATTGGATGGGATCAACAAAAATGCCTACTGATGGAGAAAAGACGTTCCAAGGTCGAGTCCACTAGCACTTACGTGTTTAAAGAATGGGCCCATGAGGGGAAAGTAAAAAGGACATTAAAACCAAGCATCTGGAATCAAGTGAGGAAACAAGAAGTCTCCTGGAGGCCAGGTGGAGAAAATGCTTCTAGAAGTTAAGAAAAGGTAGTAGTGTTGAATCCTACCAATACATCCAATTAGAAGAGGTTTAAAAATATACTTAATGATTTAGCACCTGATGATCATGACACCGGTGTAGGGATAGATGTGGAAAACTAGAAGCATTAAGGAAAATGGTGATAGTATATACAGATTCGTTGAGGAAATTTGACAATAAAAATGATCAAGTGAATTGGGGAGGTGCCCAAAGGTGTATGTGAAATAAATATATGCCAACATGCTTAATTAGCATTCTTGTGCAATAATGGAAATTTCCCAGCAAGAAGAGAATAATTGATGATGGAGAAGGACAGTAGTAAGGACAAATGGAAATGAACAGGAGAGAATTATGTGAATTTGATCACCCACTTAAATACCAGCTATGCTTTTATTCTAAAAAATATATTGTTACTTTAAACTCCACTGACTCCTCAAAGAAAAAAAATAATAGCACAAGAACTTTATAACAGAATAGTTTAAGCTCCTTAAATTTCTTCTCCTTAAACCTTCATACAGTTTTGCCAAGATTTTCAGCATAAGCAGACTTCCTTTCAAATGTTCTATGCTCTTGCCCTGTGGTTTATCTAATCTAAGTGTGTTTCTGTTAAAGGCTATCATAACCCCAACAGAGAACTGAATGACATTTATTCAAGCCTCCATGCCAGATTAAGATGCTAGGAGTTATGCTGATAACTACAAAATGTTTCTTAATTTAATTTTTTTCTATGAGCTTTGCAGCCAGATAATTTAGCTTCAGGCAATCAAAGGATATTCCTCTTCAAGTCTGATTTTTCCAAAAGCAGCTGTATGTAGACTAAAGTTGCAATTGTATGTAAGTCATTAGCATAATGTTTACAAGTTTTCTTTACTCTATATGGCTTCTAGAAAACTATATCCTGCTTTATGTTTCATTTCTAAACATTCTGTGTTAATTCATCCTCTAGTGTGATTATATGAAGTATCTATCCAGTCAGATAATCCTGGTATTTAACATTAAATTCTTCAAAATATATAACACTCTTCCTTTCCTCTATTCCACATATATTTAGTGATGCAATATCCAGGTCAACTTATTTTTTAACCCAACTAGAAATTAATTGGTGAATTTAAGAAATGATTGATGATATTTGATACCTTACAAAGTTAGGATTAACTCCAGGGACCAATTATTTTCCTGTATAACATCACTCATGCCAGTGTTGTGAGCAAGCATCATTAATCCTAGCAATTGATTGTACATCTTTTTGATTCCTCCCCTCTAAAATTTCCATTTAGAATTTCTTAAGACCAGCTTGTATTCATTTAATAATCTTGGACACAAAAAAATAGAAATATCAATAAAATTGTTTTTAAAGTTTGTATGTTTGTTCCACATAAAAGTTAGTCTTGTATATGGTTTGAGGAAGGGATCAAACATCAATGTCCTTTGATCTGGGACTAAAAAAATTGCCCCTCTGCACCCACACTATACAAGTAAGGATTCCAGACAGCAGAGCTAACCTAAAGACAAACATGAGAAATGGATCAGTTGGAAATATGTCCAACAGCCACTTGCTATAACATTCTGAATTCCCTCTGGAAAGGCCTTCAAGGATCCCCACTCTAGGATGGATGCCATGTCTTTACCAATTCACAGTTCTACTCCTAGAGAGAGGCTTCCCAGTTTATTGTCCTGCTTGGTCCCTTGTTCTGCCTTCCAGGTGATCATACCATTTCCATTATTCTACTTAGACATATTGGTTGTGCACAGGAGAAAATTTTTTAAAAAAGCTCATCTTTGTAGGATGGACCACAATTGCAGCCTATTTATCATCTGCAGAATGGATTCAAGGGTTATTGGAAACATGAGAAAGATAACTTTAGAATCTATCAATCTACCTTGTGATTTGACTATAAGATCTTCTTATAAACTTCATAGGTTTACTTAGTTGAATCTAGCTGTGTACCAATAACTTCATACAGTCTTTACCAGACGTACTTGTTAGATTTTTCTAATATCTCTTTGCTTTGTCATCTTCTTTTCCAAGTTGATTGCAAGTACCTGTAACCTCCAAGGCTTTAGGGGAAGAATCATACTTTAGTCTTGTCTCTTTGAGCTATTTTTTTGTCATTTAGAATTATTTTGGGAACACCCTCTTCATTGAGGTATTCTAATACCTTAGCTGACTTAGATTTTTAGTAAAATGAGTGTGTATCACCCATTTCCTTGATTTCAGGATTGCCTATTGCTGAGATTTAATCCATCTTTCTTGGACAAAGAATGTCTCCATTTTATCTGTTTACTCTTTGGGGTTAGGAAGCAGATACTTTTCCATCCCTGCAAGTCACCAAATTTCTGATCTTTATTTATGCTCTTCCATTCCAACCTGTAGCAAATTCTTTTCTAACCTCATTTCTTCTTTGTAATTCCTTGTCAAATACAGCTAACAGCCAAAATATGAACTACTGTACACATTGTTAGTTTTCTCCTTGCCTGCTCACTATCTCCTCTTCACATAAGGAAATGTGGTTACAATTTACAAGATCCTGGGTCATGATCTAATTTAATTTAACATGCTAATATGTTGAAGGTTAGTGCTCAGCTACCAAGCTCTTTTTTCTGTTCAGATTTTCTACTGACTCAACATGAAGCGGCAAGAAGTTATGATCTTTGGGGGCTCAGAGTGAGGAAAAATGACAAATAAACCTGATATTTGTTCCTCCTATTTAGGAACAAAGCAGGAAAATAGGGGACCAAATAACACATGAAAAGAATTAAACATCTCTTGTGATATAATGGTAGGTTTCTGCAATGTTGAATCTGGTTTCAAAAGATCTGTCCCTTAGAAATAAAGACTCTTAGCGGATGAAAATCAAGCATGGCACTCACTACACTCTTGGCACAACCTGGCCTTTTCACATATTGAAGATGAGACTAAAATAGGTAGTCATTTAATTCCCAATTAAGGCTTACATCAAAATTGGCAGAGCTTCTGTATACGGGCTTTTAAATTATTACTGAATGAAATTATTGGATTCTGTCTTCAACAAGGGCTGTAGTCCCACAGCTTCACTTGCAATGGGCATCTAAATTCTTCGCAGATCGCCAAGCACCAGTGCATGTTCCTCTATGTCAATCAACTATAACATACTCCTGTGTAACACTACCCAAAGCAAGTGGCTTAAAATGGTAAGTCTTTATTATGGCTCAGGAATCTATAGGTCAGCTGAAAGGTGTCACCTTCATCCCAAGCTCATGTCTATATCCGCTGTGTGTCAGAGAGACCCTCTGCTGATCCCGTCTAGGCTACTTAAATACTTGGGGTCAGACCAATGTTGGTTAGGACCGTGACAGCTTCATCTCTCGTAGACTGATGTTTTTCACCACTCAAGTAGGTACAGTTGTTCCCATGGTAGAGGTCGAGGAAGGTGTCCAGTGAATAAGAAGTTGCTTCTTTGAGGCCAAGATTCAAATTATTAAATCATTGATTCTACTGCATTGTTTTGGCTTAAATAAGTCAGAAGGCAAGCCCAAATTCAGAACAAGGGGAAATAAATACTATCTGGTGAGAGGAATGTAAAATAAAAAATAAATAAATAAATAAAAGCATGTGGTTTCAGGGAAGTGTGAAGGAATTTGAATCTTTTGCAACCTATCACCACTTTTAAATGACTGCACCAGAGCGTTGCCTCAGTTGTGTTCCCCTGTCAGTGTATTGAATTTCACCTCAGAACAAAGATCAAAGTAAAGATTCTGACTTGTTAGATTCATGCAGCTTGCTAATGACTTCTAGACAATAACCTCAGGTTGGTTCTCCATGGTTAATTACTTAAGTCCTGACAAAGGCTTTTGATTTTAGAGGTGTGCAGCCGCCACAGTGATGTGATTGTTTTTGTCAGTCAACTGAAAAGCAGAAACTCTTATTCTTGGGTTGAGATAGGAAAAATAAAGCCATTATTTATCATTATAAATTTTAATTCCCTGAATGTAGAATTCACATTTACTCAAACTACAATAAGGAATTATATTAACATTAAAAGAACTTGAACCTAGCTTTTCACATTGTTCTTCTGAGAACAATGCAATAGTGAAATTAAATAAAAGGAAAGTCATGTATAGTTTCAATAGGTAATAGAGGGTGTGGAGTTCCCAGAGAGACTTAAAGAAGGCAAGGAAACAGGATCGCAGAAAAAAATAGAATAGAATTATGCTCATAGGGACAATCCAGTTGCAAGACACTGGATTGAAAAGCACTCAAAGCTGTAGATAGAGAGTCTGTAATAAGAGCAATTGGGAACCCTTAGGTTGGAAACAGAGACAGAAAGGTAGTTGAAGAAAATTCAGAAATATTTGAGAAGTGAGAATTAAGAAGATTGGTCTAAAATACTTCAAGCAATATTTGATTGTTTTCGGGTAGCCCATTTTTGTTATATTTTGTTTGTGGTACTTTTCACCTGACTTTTATCTGAAGAAATATTATCTATTTATCTTTCGGAAATATGGTCAGAAAATTTATGAATCTAGATCTCTAAAGTCAGCACACTGAAGATGAACCATCACAAAAAGATCCACACAGGACAAAAAGTAGATAAAATACTGATTAGGATATATTCTGTGTAGCATTATCCAAAACAATGGTGACAGTGTTGACAAATTTGTATCTTATTGTCTTTATATCTCACCATAAAACACACTCAAGGTAGAGTCTACAGAAATAAAGGAAAACAAGTGATGAGACCAAGAGCAAAGGGGCAAAAAGAGAAAAACAGGCATGACAGCCTAGCTTAAGACACAATAGAGAAGGCAAGTGAAAGAAGGATTTTCAGCAGGGCAGGATCATCCCTTCTCCCTTCACCTCTATTTCTCCTTCCTTCTCTTCTTACTCACCCCCTCTTGCCCTTGCATTCCCCTAGCTAACTGGACCTCCTCCTCTATAGGTTTTACTAATTACTGGCATAATTTTTATGCAGTATGCCTCAAAGGGCTGTCTCTTTTATTTTCACATTTCCAAGTGAGTATATGGCTAGTGAATGGATATTCCATTGTGTCCTCTTGACTAACTTTTTGGAAAGGTGGGTCCCAGGAGAGACTTGAGGAAAGGCTGATATAATTTCTTGAAGTACAAAAAAACCTGAATTAATTAAAAATTTCTTTCTGAATGTATGGAGATTCTTGGGAAAGCTGGGAATGGAACCACCATTTGACCCAGCTATTGCCTTTCTCGGACTATTCCCTGAAGACCTTAAAAGAGCATACTACAGGGATACTGCCACATGGATGTTCATAGCAGTACAATTCACATTAGCTAGACTGTGGAACCAACCCAGATGCCCTTCAATAGATGAATGGATTAAAAAATGTGGCATCTATACACAATGGAGAACTACGCAGCAATAAAAAATGACAAAATCATAGAATTTGCAGGAAAATGGATGGCACTAGAGCAGATTATGCTTAGTGAAGCTAGCCAATCCCTAAAAAACAAATACCAAATGTCTTCTTTGATATAATGAGAGCAACTGCTCTGTTCAGAGCAGGGAGGAAGAGCAGGAAGAAAAGATTAACATTAAACAGAGACATGAGATGGGAGGGAAAGGGAGAGAAAAGGGAAATTGCATGGAAATGAAGGGAGACCCTCATTGCTATACAAAATTACATATAAGAGGTTGTGAGAGGAATGGGAAAATAAACAAGGAGAGAATGAATTATAGTAGATGGGGTAGAGAGAGAAGATGTGAGGGAAGAGGAGGGGGGATAGTAGGGGATAGGAAAGGTAGCAGAATACAACAGTTAATAATAGGGCATTATGTAAAATTGTGGATGTGTAACCGACGTGATTCTGCAATCTGCATTTGGGGTAAAATCGGGAGATCATAACCCACTTCAATCTAATGTATGAAATATGATATGTCAAGAGCTTTGTAATGTTGTGAACAACCAATAAAAAAAATAAAAAAGAAAAAAAGAAAGACAATCCAAGCTTCTGTTTCTAATAGAGGTTCATCTCCACCTCGTCATCTGAATGAAATACAGCTGACAGCTAATGAGCAGAATATGATGAAACAAAAGCAAGACCTCCTTTAATTGAACTGGATTTAATAAAGGATTTGGACTTTAAATTACCCCCTTGAAATAATAATGTAGGAGGCAATTTTTTTAATATTTAGAGGATTCTTACATTCCTGGCAGTATATTAAGATTAATGTTGACATTTGGGCTTGTTGCCTAATCTTAGCTCAGCAATATTGAACAAAGTAGCCAAGCATAATTTAAGGTGTGAAATGGAGTAGGCAGTGAAATTTTAATATAGCAAAGTATCCCTTGAGGTTAACTTATTAATGTCTCATTCTGGCCCCATTCAGAGAAAAGTTGGAATGTTCCCCCTGGATCCTAGAAGCAATTGCCATTCAGGAAGTATTTGATTAAGGAGAAATCAGGCATGCATGAAGTGGCCTTAGATCCTAAACACTGGTTGTCTGTAGATTTGAAATCTTAAGGTTCATTCTATTAACAGGATAATCATCTGGGGAGTAGTGGAAAACATGCTTCAATAGAGAGTAAGAAGCTTCCATTCCAGGAGGGGTAATAATTTTGAAAAAATAATTACTGTCCCTTCATGCAGAAGCAAGTTTTTGTAACCAAAGGATACTATAGTCAACTATATCATTATGAAAATATTTACTACTCCAATTAACTAAGTGTATATGCAACCACAGTTGTCATGTATTACCAGCACATTTTTGTTTTACTAAGACATTAAAATTTGGTGTGTGCTTTCTACTGTAGCATTACATAGAGAATAGTGACTAAGAGAGCATGGGGCAACTATTTCTAGGTTACTTCAGTAAAAGTCTGAAATGTGTGACATTGCCTCTGGGACCAGACAGGAGCTGTCCATCCAGCCATGGCTGAAGCCAAGGAAGACGCTGATGAGTGCTATGTAGTGGCGAACATCTGGTAAAAACCGTTTCCTGCTAATAACTGAACTTAATGAGCTCATGTCTTTAGGTAAAGTAATAAAACAGAATATAGTGACAGGATTGAGTTTCTGTGACTGAATTTAATAAACATTAAATGATATTTGTTATATTTTTAAAAGCAAAGAATTATGTGAATTCAGAAAGGAATCAGCCAGTTTGCCAACAGAAAAGAAGAATAGAAAATCTATAAATTCATTGATATTCAGAGTTGGAAAATGCAACAGATTGTCACTTGTAACCATTAAGAAATAAATAAATAAAAATGCAGAATACAAGATCTATGAAACCTCCATCTAATGGAAAGAGCAAATTAAAGAAGAGCCATAAAATATATTTTAAAGACTTCAAATTAGTTAATGTAGCACCCATTAAATTCCTTTAATTGGACAAGTTTTTAAAGATACTAAAGATAGGGCTCTCCTGTAAGGAATTTGATAAGTTTAAGTTGCTCTTAATTAAGTCAAAAGAAAAAGTCATTTCTTCTAAAGAGTGCATGTATGTAATATGGGCATTTAAGTCCAAATGGTATCAAATAAATAAAAACTTGAAATACTACTCAGCCATACAAAATGAATGGTTGCTATTTGCTATGACATGGAGGAATCTGTAGGACATTAAGTTAGGTAAAATAAGCCAGACACAGAAAGAAGAATACTGCATGATTCCATTTATTTGAGGTAATGGAAAGAGAAAAAAAAAATGCCTAGAAAAAGAAAAGCAGCCATGGTTGCCAGAGGCTGTTTGTTATGGTTTAAATATTAGGTGTCCCCCCCCAAAGCTCATGTATACTACAATACACGAAGGTTTGAGGGTGAAATGTAGGTTTAACCTAATCTGTGCATTAATCCCCTGATACAGATTAAATGGGTGGTAACTTTATGCAGGTAGGGTGTGGCTGAAAAAGGTGGGCCATTGGGGCATGACTTTGGGGGTTATATTTTGTGAACTGAGCTTAGCTCTCTGCCTCTGTGTGGCAATGTCCCAAGATACTTTCCTCTACCACACTTTTCCACCATTATGTTCTGCCTCACCTCAAGCCCAGAGGAATGGAGCAGGTAGTCTATGAACTGAGACATCTGATACTGTGAGCCCCCAAATAAACTTATCCTCCTCTAATTGCTCTTGTTAGGTCTTTGGATCACATCAGTGAAAAAAGCTAACGAAAACACTTTTCAATGGGCATAAAATTTCACTTATAAAACTGAAACTGCTAGATGAATAGAGATCTGCTAGATGATCTAGATCTGCTGTACAACCTAGGACCACAGTTAACAATAGAATACAGTAAATTTCAAATCTGTCTTGAAGGTCTCAGGTTAATGTCCATCACACACACACACACACACACACACACACAGGGGGAGGGGGACACCAAAAGACACAGGGACACAAGGAAACTTTGGAAGACATTGGATGTATCTGTTACCCTGATTGTGGTGATGGTCTCAGAGGTGTCTGCCTGTCTAAACTCGTCAAATTATACCTATTGAATACATGAAGTTCTTTTCATTACCAAAAGAAGCTGACCAAGTTGAGAGTTGTACTTCCAAAAGAGCCCTGAGTTAGAATGGAAAAGAAAGAAGCTACTTGAGAGCAGATACCACAACAAAATATCTCCACACATCTTACGTAGGAAGCCTTCATGACATACACAAGAAGATTTTGGATTTACCGGGAAGCACTTATTGTTAAGCATCTCACACACTCTTTCCTCTTCTGTATGGTAGTGTTATTGGGATGACCCTGCCCTTGCTCCATGTTGGAAATAGGTTTTATGGCATCAAATTCCATCTGCAGTTCATGGTTTCAGATACCAAAACCACATCCAGAGCTAATACAAAGATAATCACTCATAGAACATGACTCTTATTCCTTGAACTATATTGCAGTGTCGTTCTATGAATTATATTGAAATCCAATGTACTGCTGGGCTTGGTGATACATGTCTGTAATCCCTGAAGCCTGGAGAGTTGAGGCAGGAGGATCACAAGTTCCAGGCCAGCCTCAGCTACTTAGTGAGGCCCTAAGCAACTTAGTGGGACCCTGTATGAAAATGAAACAAACAAACAAACAGCTAGGGATGCAGGGCTCAGTAGTTAAGTGATGCAGAGTTCAATCCTTGGCACCAAAACAAAAACAAAACAAAACAAAGCAAAAAGAAATCAAGTGTACTGTAAGAAATCCTGTACTTTGCTTACAGGAAAATAACTAATTATATTGAAATTGTGAACTCTTGCCAACTATGGTATTGTAAAAATATTGACAGCCTCTTCCTAAAAGATTTTATATCTTTGTAACATTGGTATCAGACTTGTCATTTGACTTGTTTTGGCCAATGAAATATCTGCAGAAATGACATGCTCTACCTTCAAGCATTTATTTCACAATTCAGCTACTTCTTTAGGTCTTGGTGATACCAATCTTATAATGTCCTGAATAACATCTTTGGCTTCACTGTAGATCCTGGAATAGAGACAGAGGAATATAAGCTATAGTTAACATACAATGAAAGCAAAAAATAAGGCTTTGTTTTTGTAAGCAGCAGATATTTGGGATACTTTGCTAACACAATATCACCTAATAAAAGCCAACTAATAAGATGAGATAGTCCAGTTAAATATAGCAATGTTAATGGTGGCCTCTTGTCTAAGTTGACTTCTCCAATTCACATACCGGTATTAAAGGAGTTAATAAATTTCAGTCCAATATAACATGAAAGTCTGTATATCAATTGATTGAAAACTTGGAAACACATTAAATCCCAACATTATTTGATTGTTTGCCCAGATATTATTAAATGCTTTATATAAATTTTCTTATTACAACTCATCAAATTCTACTTTTCTACCTTTTAATGGTAAATCATTTGGATAAGAGGTATTACGTAATTTTCCCAAGGTCAATCAGATAGTGTTCTGATTCCAAGTCTGACACAGGCAACAATTGTTCTTAAGTACTCAAGATAATAGCTCCCCCCTAAAACTTTCTAACCTTCACACTTCCCCAACAAACAATGTACACCCCAACAAACAATGTGCACATAATAGCATAACATTTGAATTATGCTCAGTTTGATCCTTTCTCTAAGCCACAATTTGAACAGGATCTGATCACAATTTCTGTGATAAAATATAATCCTAAAAATGTTATCATCCTCCAAAATGAGCCACACAAAGCATAAAGTGATGCTAAAGGTTTTCTCACTTTTCTCTTTGTATCCCTCCATTTGAGGGTGCACCAGTGTAACTTTCTAGCCTAAGAGAAAACAAACCTTTCTGAAAACATTCAGCTGGTTTTCTCTTTAGGCTCAGCATCAACCCAAGGAGAGTACCCCCAACAGCTACAATCGCAAAGAAAGCAGCAGATGTTTTCTCTCTGGCTAGACTAAAATTGAACACTAAAAGTCACTGCTGTTCTGCTCCCTGCCTTCCCTGAATCATTCTGTGTGTAACCCTGTGTAATCCAGAAGACCAATACGGTTCTGATAAAAAGTACAACACAGTTGCATTTTGCCATCATTTTAAAATATGGCTGAAATAGTAAGAAGAATACTAACTTGGAATTAGCTTCCATTTATTTTCCTAAAATGTTCAAACTTGAAAAATTGGTCCTTCTAATGTTTGGAATTTGTGTCTTCATCTGCAAATGATGAATAATATCACACATTATTTGTGCTGCTTATATTAAAGCAATTAAAAGTAAGATAATACATTATTCAGAATAGGCTCTGCTCTCCTATGTTAACAAATAATTTCCAACTCTCATCAACTGAAGAGAATACAAGCTTATTTGTTTTTGTATGTACAACATGTAGTCGGAGAGTGATGGAGGTGGGATGTTACTCCACAGTCACTCAGGAACTGAGGCAATTGCTACCTGCTTGGAGCTGAACCGCTTGGTAATTGTGACCCTCTTTTTCACCGTGGCCAAGAAAGAGAGTACTAATAGGTCTCATCACAGAAAATAAATGCCTTAGCCACAAAGTTTCAATGTCACTTTTCATCATAAATCATGAATCCAATTAACTGAGGAGTGTGGGGAAATAAAATTTCCCCATGCTCCCAGAAAGATACAAAAACAATAGATGGGTGAATACTATAAGTCTCTTCCATAGCAACTGTTTGTGACACACATAATCCACAGAAGACACTGTCAGCATAAAAATCATATTATTTGAACATTAGTTTTTTTTCAATCTTTATATTTAATTGTCCCCTCCCACATAATCACAAACTGAAACAAGTTCCAACAACTAAGCTTTCTATAAACGATTAACTAAGCATATGTGAGTATTTTCAGTGGAAATAACTATAAATCGATATGAAGCCAACATAAGCTTATGAGAATATCTAGAACTAAACAGTTAACTAATTGAAAGACACTGAGAGAGAAGAAACACATAATAGCATAGAAGAACCTCTACCACGGGGTCAAAATAAGAAGATAATTAAATTGGCTAATATTTAAGGTTCTTTATTTTGAACTCATTCACCCTATATTTCTGTCTGATTAGAATTAGAAATTGCAGTATAAATTTGGTTTCTCTTTGTGTTTGTAATTGGAAAACTCAAATATTATATTACAGATAATTTCTGTGTTATAAAATTACAATTATATTAATTTTAATTACAAGTCTCTTATGGCTACATATCCTGTTTTCCAACTGCTTTGCTGAGGAAGTCTTTTAATAACACTAGAAGTTGGATCTTATAGTCTGGGATTTGTTTTTAAAAATCAATTTATTTAACTTAAAGATTCTTCCTCTAATGGCTGTATATTAACTAAAAATACCTGGTAGTCATTAATAATATTGTAAACCTTAAGATTATTCTTCAGGGTGGGGCTAGGGCTCAGTGGAAGAGCATTTGCCTGGCACACATGAGGCACTGGGTTTGATTCTTAGCACCACATAAGATAAAAATATGCTGTCCATCTACAACTACAAAAATAATAATAATAATATTTGAAAGAAAATAAAATGCTTTAAAAAATTATTCCTAGTAGCCACAGCAACATTTCAATAAATAAATTTCAAAAGTTGTTATTATTATACTGTGAGAGAAATATATTTGTAGCACACCATTATATTAATAATATTTTAGAATATTTGATAGAATGCTTGTATGTTAAGTATTTGGAAAACTTCTTGCACCCATATTAAACAACTATAGTAACAAAAATGAATTTATCATATATAGGACAAATATTTAGCAAAGTCTGAGTTTCAGAAAAAAAGTTTGACATAAAAGCTAGTTAATTACCTACATTGAGAAGAAAGTAAAGTTAGAATCATTTACCCTATTTTTAAAATAATTTTTTTGTAAATGGCTATTCATTATTTATAGTCTCTATGTAGGTTGTCTACTAATGATATTGTCTTAACAAAGAAATTGCTTTTCCAAAGCCTTGATTATGGTTTAACTTGCATGTTTCCTGGGGGAGATATAATATTCCTTTAATATTGTTTGTTCAAATTATTCTTCTTGGTGAAAATGCTTCAAGTACAAGCACACATCCTAAAGAAATAGACAGGAATGGGACACTCTGTTCGATCCTAATTCACAAAATCAACAAGACTGCTATTGTTTCATTTTATATTCTTATATGTTGTCAGTTTTAGGGGTTCCTCTGTTCAGCAACAATGAAACTAAAAATACTATCTACTATTCTTTGTTTAGGTGCAACAAAACTTATCTTTAGTAATCAGGCTATTAAACTATATTTAATATAAGTAGATAGAAAGAAGACATAATGGTTGACTCATATAATATTGCCCTTTTTTTTCTTTATTCCTAGAGTAAATTTTCCACTATAGAACTTAGCCTTTAAAAAAATAAAGGTCAACCTCTAGTCTTTACTAGGATAATCCTGTTTGAGATTAGAGCCATTAGATCATCCCTGAGCTATTCTAATCAGCAGTTTCATCCTCAGTACAACTGTACTCCACTCTGCCCTCTGCCATGCCAAGGAAGCTATTAGCTTTGCTCCTCTTCACTGCCATGGTTCCTTCCACAAAATGTTACACTAGCCTCACTTGTACATCCAGAGCAGATACAATAAGAGCACTTCTTCAAAATCACAAACAAATTTTCCTTTTAAAGTCCGCAATAGAGCTGGGGTTGGGGCTCAGTGGTATAGAGTCCTTGCCTGGAACATGTGAGGCACTAGGTTCAATTCTCAGCACTACATTTAAAAATAAATAAATAACAAATAAATAAATAAATAAAATTAGGGATGGATAAGTAAATTAATTAAATTAAATAATAAATAAAATAAAAATTAATAAACAAAACACCTACAATAAATTCAATTTTGCAAAAACATACAAGAATACCCAAGAAACTTATCAAAATAAAACAATAATACTGGGTACCACCACAAAGGAAAGGAAGACATGTTACAAAGCTCTAATCATAAAGAAGAATTGAGGACTGGGGATGTGGCTCAAGTGGTAATGCGCTCGCCTGGCATGCACGAGGTGCTAGGTTTGATCCTCAGCACCACATAAAAAATAAAATAACATAAAATAAACCCACTTGAATCAAATGTATGAAATATGATATGTCAAGAGCTTTGTAATGTTTTGAACAATCAATAAAAAATAATAATAATTAAAAAATTAAAATAAAATAAAATCTACTCAATTTAAAAAAAATAAAGTAAAATAAAGATATTGTGTCCACTGAAAACTGAAAAATAAATATTAAAAAATCTCTCTCTCTCTTCTCTCTCCTCTCTTTCTCTCTCTCTAAAAAAAGGAAGAATTGAAAATGAGCAATTAGCATATATCACTTAAGTTTACAAAATTACCAATTTTAGAAAACCAAAGAATATTTTGATATTTTTAAGAAAACTAAGGGCACTCAAATGTTCACAGTCAAGAAATGTCATATTAAGAATTTATTCATTTTCTCCAGAACTTCATAAATAGTTTAGCAAATATTAAATATTATACACCTTTAATTTATCACAATCAGCTTCATATATCCTTTCACATAATATATGAAAAAATTACCATCATTCCTTTGCATTCTCCTTTCTCGTATTTGTTCTATTATGTTTTATATCAAAATATGTTATAGGCTACATACAATTTTGTTTTCATGAAAGTTATTTTTATAGAAAATAAAACTTTTAAGATATTTTGTTCTTACCTACAATTTACATTTTCTAGAATTCTGTTTCATTTAAATGTAAAGTTGGATAATGTTCCTTCTTTAAATTTCCTTCTTTCTGTTTCTGTCCTTTTTTTAGCATTTTTTATTTTTTTAATTTTTATTGGTTCTTTTTAGTTATGCATGACAGCAGAATTCATTGTGATACAATTACAGAAGCATAGAATATAGCTTATTCTTTAGACAAAGGGGAATGAAGAGAAGGGAAGTGATAGAAAAAGGCAAGGTAGTGGAATAAATCTGAAATAACTTTTCTAGGTACATATATGAATATACCAAAGTGAATCCCACCATCATGTACATCCTTTAATATTTCTTACAGTTTAGGTATGCTGACAATTCCCTCAATATTTGTGAATGAAAAGATCTATTTTGATTTCATTTTTTTAAATATTTTTTTTTTACTTGTAGATGGACATTGAGTCCAGTGCCTCACACTTGCTAGGCAAATGCTCTACACTGAGCCACAACCCCAGCTCTGGATTTTATTTTTGAAACATATTTTTGCTTCACAAAAAAATTCTAGATGAACAGCTTCTGTACACTCATTCATTACTTCAAATACGTTGCTTCAACCTGGGCACAGGGATGCACAACCTAGAATCCCAGTGGCTCTGGCGGCCAAGGCAGGGGGATCATGAGTTCAAAGCCAGCCTCAGTAACAATGAGGTACTAAGCAACTTAGTGAGATCCTGACTTTAAATGAAATACAAAATAGAAATACAAATAAGGCTGGGGATGTGGCTCAGTGATCAAATGCCCCTGAGTTCAATCCTCAAAACAAAAAAAAAAAAAAAAAAAAGAAGTTGCTTCATTGTATTTTGATTCCCAATAGTTTAGAATGAGATCTAATTCTTACTTGTTATTTTGTAGGTAATATTTATTCATTTTTTGGTTAATTTCAAGATTTCTTTTTAAACTTTGTCTTCAAAAGTTTGATGACAATGTGTTTTTCTTTGTATTCTGAATCTCTTTGTTCTGTGGGTTTTTTTCTTTCACTAATTATGGAAAATGCTTAGCCATTATCTTTTCAAATCATTATTCTACTGAGGTCTCTCTCTCCTTCTTCTGGAAAAATAATTACATATATATTGAATTACATTCATATATTCATATTTTCCCACATCTCCTGGATGTTCTTTTCTCATTTTTTAATTCTTGTTAGGTTTTAGTTTGGATAATTCCTATACTCCTATTTTCAATTCATTGCTATATTTCTGTCTGCATCTAGTGTGCCGATGAGCTGACCAAGGGATCTTTCATTCAGCATATTGTGTTTTTCACTTACAGAATTTCATTTAAACTATTTGATCCTTCCTTCTGCTGAAATATGCACATGCTGTTTTAACATACTGTCCACAATTTCCACTAGATGCTTTAATAGTTAAATATTAGTTAGATATGATCAATTGTTTAATAGTTTCAAATTCTAGACTATACCTGGGTTTGGGTCTTGGCCATCTCGGGACCCCGCATTTTTCTCTTAATGACTTGTTTTTCACCAAGTGTCAGACCCTGGTCATGAGACAACAATAGTCTGATGTAAATAATATTTATGTATGAAAATATTATTTTCATAATGTGATTCATGGGGAATAGATGGGATGAAAGGTGAATTGACTTAGTTAGGATAGCTTTTTGTTATTGCTTGAGTTAGCTTAGGTAGATCAGAGCTTCATTCTTCTCTTGATGGATTGACACATTTGCTCAGTGTGAGACCTGGAATTCTAAAGTATTTTTCTCAGGATTCCTGTTCTGTTCTTAGCTTTTTCCAGCAGCCCTGGCCTCTTATGCCAAATTCTTAGACTTTCCCTACCAATAGACTGATATTGGTCATTACTTGAGAAGACTATGTTAAGAGCAGGATCTGGTCTGGTCCAAGGTACAAGCACTTTGCTTGACCCCCTCCACCAATGGCAGATTATATTTGCTTCATTTCAGAAAAGGTCTCAATGATCAAGATGTTTTGTGCATGCCCTCCAGTGTCTGTCTATAACCACCTTGCACTTACTCAGTGTCTGGATTGCATGGACTTCTCCAAGTTCTGTGAAGATCATGCAGTGACTGATCTTATGTGTCCTCTCAGAGTCTGTCCATGCATCCTGCTTTGTCACCAATCATTCTTGTGAGTGAATACTCAGTAGTAGTCTAAGGAGAAATGCTAGTGAGTAGTTGTACCCATCTCTCTGGGGCTCCCAGAATTCTAAAATGTCCCACTAACCTAGTCTGTTTTTGTTTTAGTTTTCGGTGGACACAACATCTTTATTTTATTTTATTTTTTTATGTGGTGCCGAGGATTGAACCCAGCACCTCACACATGACAGGTGAGCGCATTACCACTTGAGCCAACTCCCCAGCCCAGTCCTAATGATGTTAATATTTTCAAAACACTTTGAATTCTTTTTACAAATTCTATGACTTTAACTTCATTAAAATAATGAAATTACTAAATTTAAACTCCCTACTATTAATAATGATCTTTTCTACAGTATGAAACAAAAAAATTCAATATTGTTACTCATTGTTGCCATAAGAATATTCATAAATCTTTACATTTATCCTTATTTTATATTTTTAAGTAACAAATAGTTAAGTGATATACATTAGTAAACAGAAATTAGTCCAGTTTTAACACATTTGACAGAATTTATTTTGCATCCTGGAGGTTCATTTGAATTTATCACACAGATTATGAAAAACAAACAGAATAATGTCTAAATCCAACTATGGAAAATCAATATATAAGTTGACAACTGTCTTCAGCTATAATAAAAGCCCCCTTTCCTCAGCGGGGAGGTTGTCTTATGAAACCTATAGTTATCCAACTTTGCTCCATGTTGGAATTATTTGGGAAGTTTTGAAAATTCCATATGCATTTTATTTAAGTCAGAATCCCTAAGGATAGAACCTAGCCATCTCAAATACTTAAAATTGTCCAGACATGTTTATTTGCAGCCAGGATTAGCAACCACTAGTTTAAACAGGATGCAAGGTAACAATTTATTATGTAAAAAAGCAATTTAGAGCTTATATGCAACTATCCAGAATCATCAGGGACTCAGGCTCCTATTTTTCCAAGGGTTCTATCTTTAAGGGTATATTTTCCATCTCCAAAATCACCTTGTCGAAACAAGGTTGAGCCCCTTTAATCTATGGAGTCTTATTTTAAGTAACTATCTAACACACTTTCATAAAAGTGAACTGAAATCAGAAATCTGAATGAATGTACCAGCAAAGAAAACTAGATAATATTTTCTTCTAGGTGGTCAGATCGCCCATTTTTCTCTTGGAAAAGATGGATGCTGGAGTTAAGGAGCATTTTCTTTCATGTTGAGCTTAAAACACTACCAACTATTTTCATTTTTCCCCTAAATGAAAATATTTGGAAATCAGAAAACTTTTAAGCTCATGGGTAACAAAAATATCACTTTCTTTTATAATTTTCCCTGGCCCAAAAAAGCACTACATTCTATTTTCCTCCTCAGTTTCTTTTTCCACTGAAATATCTGGATCTTTTTCATTTTATCTCTATTCAAATGAACAAAGGAAATGAAAATTGATTTTCCAATTTGCCGACATATGGATAGACAGCAATACGTCTGAATAGATTCATGAATGTAGACATAGCCTGAGTATTTTATTGTCTTTAATGGAGTCAGGCAATCTCCCAAGTACAGAAGTTGATGCTAGAGAGTAAGTTTTCACATATTAGACTACTGTGCTTTTGTGAATAATTTAAACTTGTCTCCTTTTGTAAATATTTAGAAGTGCATTAATTCATTCATCATGTGCTATATTTCCAGAGTTTCTACACACTTCAAACAATAACTTTTGCATTATATTCATGTTACTTGGTATTCATAAATTATTTTTGTATGCAAGAAAAAATATATTGCAATAAGATCATATGCAAACTTTCTTATTTCTCCTGCAAATGCATGAAAGCTTTATCATTCACTAAAGAAGGAGAAGTTTTGGGGGCTGGGGATGTGGCTCAAGCAGTAGCGTGCCCACCTGGCATGTGTGCAGCCTGGGTTCGATCCTCAACCACATACAAACAAAGATGTTGTGTCTAACTTAAAAAAATAAATATTTAAAAAATTCTCTCTCTCTCTCTCTCTCTCTCTCTCTCTCTCTCTCTTTAAAAAAAGGAGAATTTCAGTAACAAACAAAGAAATAAAAACAGAAAGATTAAAAATTAGTCTTTTTCACAAAGATAAGGGAAATAAGAATTCAATTCCACTTGCACTTAAAAAGACTGTATAAAATTTTTCCATGAAACATTTTGAGTATCTAAAAAATTGGGTAATTTAAAGAAACCTCCCAGCAGGTTAAGATAAGAAAAAATATATGTTTTTAAATTTTAAAACCAAGAAGCTTTATCAAAATGATGGGAAAACTTTTCCATTCATGCACCATACATGTTTTTCCAATGTAATAAGCACTTTTCAAAGATAAATACCATTGATTCTTCCAAATAATCTAAGCTAAATAACTTTCTACTAGGGAACACAAGATGCCATATAACTAGGGGTGTATTTTAAAGCAACAGAATGTCAACAATATGTAGTAGATACTTAGCAATATACCTGAGTAAATTCATGAGTATAGACATATCCAGAATATTTTCAAAATATTGACATATTTAAAATAATCTGTTCTATTAGACTTAGACTAGCATGGTGTAGACATATTTGAAGAACGTGTATATTAATATGCATATCAACAATTGAGCAAAATAACCATTTAAATTTTTAATTCTAAAAGATCTTTTAAAAAATAAGAAGCATTGGTAATAAAATTATTATGTAGCTTATTTATGTATATTAAATTTTACTATTTCAAATGGATCTAAATGTCAAAAACTCTGAAGTGTCTGAGATTTTGCCATTCAAATTATCTTGCTATAGTGTCATTGATGCTAGTGGAAGACTCTGCAATTAGTGATAAAGAATGGTTCATTATAATACCAGTAGCAGTTTCCAGAAGATTAACACTTTTATGCCACTGCCCTGGGTCTGATTCCTAGATTCCCACAAGATTATATAAAGAGAGACCTCTAAGCTTAGGGAACACAAATATTTTATAATTGTCAGTACACGTGATTATCCTTTCCCTGGAGAGAGACCCAGTTTTTATTTCTCAAAGGTGAAAACAAACTGTCACTTAGCTCCAAAAGGTATCACAATTCCGTGTTTTTCAGGGATGTTTACTATACAAATATCCTTGTAAAATACCCTGAAACAAAGGGCAGCTAATCTCTCACTTGGTAAACATAAAAATGTGTAAGACATATGAATAGTTGTCTCCCAAAACTGTATTCCTTGCCATGAATGGTGCCCAGTGACTGATGTATGACAAGGCTGCCTTCTCTCTTTTCTAAATTCTTACCGTTCTACTCACGTTCAAATGTTGGGATGACATCATCTGTTCAGCTGTGCAAACATTTTGTGCTTTCAATCACCCTTGACATCCCTTCTGTCATAAATCTTAGATTTTTATCTCCTAAATATCTTTCAAATCTCTCATTTTCATAATCAATACATTAAACTAAGCTACTTCTGTATTTTCTTCTTCAATAGCAGTAGCCACTGAACAGGTAAAACATGAATCTATGGTTCATGATAGCAATCGTTTACATAATGCAAGTCTGGCCATTCCATATCCTTCCATTCTATTAGGCTTCTAAAAAACTACAAGTATTAATGTGGCTGAGAATACCCTGAAGTTATTGTCCTTAAATTCTCCTCCAAAGCTAATATCTGAAAACCCTACCCTTGTTCATGCTTCTCCTTCTACACTGACCTTCTTCAGGTCTTCATATTTCCCATACACTCATTTGCCATAGAGCCCACGCATCTAATGTCCCATACCTACTTAATTACTTTAAGAGAATTACACTTCAAGAAGTATATTCTTGGCAAATTCTTCCTAATCTCCTTAATTAAATGTCCTAATTAAGGTTCCTTAAACCCTGGATATTTGTCCTTGGAAAGCATTTAACCCTCACCATTTAATATTTGTTTGATCGTGTGATAAATACTTGCTTCCTTTTCCAGATTATAATATGAAAGACAGAATAAGATCTATTTGAGCTCATCATTTTCTCTCATCCCTCACATGATTCCTCAGCAGTAGTAGTAGCTGGCATACAGTAAAATATGAATTAAATAATTTGATTGCTGAATTTACCACCATATGGATTCAAAAAGAAAATAACTTAAATAAAGATGATCATCAGGTAGATAATTTCATAATTACATACTCATAGCCATTATATATGACTTAAATGTTTATATATGCCTTTTATGTGTAAATAGTGCTTAAAATATATTATTAAGCCAACTAAGTAGAATGAAAAGAAAATCACAAGTAATATATATAATGCAAAAGAACAAATGCAAAAATAAATACATCAAATCTATGGATGATTAGATTTGAGTTTATATATTTTAGATAGCTACATTTTCTGTCATTTCTGTGATATAATTCCACATGATATACAGTTTTGAAATTTAGTCTTTATCAGATAGCCAAGACATATATTATATAACATGTCCACCCACATTTGCTTCAGAAAATATTGTGCACTATTTGTAGCACAATGGAATGACTTTTAAAATATAAAATATCTGTGTAAAACTAGCCTGTGGAGATGTGAAGCATATACATTAAGTTTACAGCATAACCATGACATAAAAGACCATATAAAATTGAATTATGTTGGTGATTTGCAAAATATAATTCTTATAGTTCACAATATTTATTATATAAGTAAATCAATTGAATTTTCTTTCCCTTACATAAGGATCCAGTTATAATCAATACTCTCAGGTGAATTTGAATTTTCTCTACATTTACAAATCTACAGTTGATACTGCAGAACAATAGTAATATTTATACTTTATTTTCTGCCATAGAATGTTTTAAATGGATCCCAGATCGCTTAAGGGAATTATATGTTATTCTCTAAGAACATAACTGAATTCAAAAGAGTGACATTACTGCTGAATAAAACAACATTTAAGGTAGTAATATTGATTATTTTCATTCTCACTGAAAACGTTGAAGAAGTATACAAAATATTTGGAGAGTAACAATTTGTGTTGAGTAGAGACTCTCTTGGGGTGGGATCACACTGAAAAGAAGTAATGATTACCATAGGAAAATCTGAAATACTACTAACATTCAAAAACAAATAATGATCTTCTGTTCTTACAGAATATAATTCTGTAAAAAATATAGAACTATAATTAGAACTATACTGAATTTTACATCAGGGAACCAATTTCAGTGATTCACAGTGATTGCAATCAGTGTATAAAGAGCAACTTAGAAATTTTTAATTAAATAATAAATAATATGGAGAACTTATGAATGGCCTCATGTTTTACTTGTTTCTGTAATTTAGTAGTTGGTATTAAAATACTGTTTTTATTAGTTTTTAAATGTTTCATTAATGTATAGTATTTGTACATATTAAGGAGGTAGAGTGTGATATTTCAACACATGCATACAGCATGCATTGATCAAATCAGGGTAACTAGCATTTCCCCTCCAGTATTTCTTTTTCTAACATTAAATATTTTCAAATGATGATTAGCTGTTTGAGAAAGTATATTTTAAAATATAATTTTTAAAAGAAAATCTGGTAAAAATGTCTGTTCAGTGATTACTTCTAATAAGTCCCCTCCCTGAACACAACCTACCTGAGCAGAGAGAAGAGCAGGTGGACAAAGGACACAGATGCCAAAAGCTGACCCTAGGGAATTCTCTTAACCCATATCACAGATCTTGAGTGACACCTTGCAGGTATAAAATATACAGCTGAATATCAAAGACTATCCAAGGATTCACTGGGAGCCTAGTGAGAAGAAATTCTGTCCCTGCTTATAAACCTCCTTATTTAGGAAAGTGAAATCTACAAAATTCAGCAAGCCAACAAAAAGACGAGAGTCCCTTCTCTTCAGTCCCTTTTCATGTACCAAGTAGAGAAATGGTAACTTAAAACCACTCTGTGTGGTTTGCTCTAACGTTGTTTTCTAATGGGAAAATGTGGATCACAAGTAAATGGGGTAGGAATTTCTCTAGTAAGGATGGTAAAGGACAGTAGAGTCCTGGAAATTTGACAGGTCATCCAGAAAGATGAGCTTAAACTACTCAGAACGAAGAGGATGAGAAGTTTCTACTGCTAGGAAAATTCATGTGCCTTTTCCAAATTAAAAGTCCACAGGAGTTAGTACTGGTCTTTGCATGTCACCCATAAGTTAAAGAAAATTTTCAAGAGATGTCCTAGAGCAGAACTCCCAGAACTAAGAGGAGAATAATACTGTAGAAAAGGATTAAATGAAAGCACACCATTTACCTTGTCATTTATTTGTATTTGATGGGTTCTTTCTACCTATACATAAAGGTAAATTTCCCTGTGGTATATTTATATAGAAGTAGTTACTGTAGAAAATGTAGCTAAAGGGCTAGGGCTGGGGCTCAGCAGTAGAGCTCTTGCCTTGCATGTGTGAGGCACTGGGTTCGATTCTCAGCACCACATAAAAATAAACAAAATAAAGGTATTTTAAAAAAGAAAGAAAGAAAATGTAGCTATATTATATTTTTCAGCCTCCTGAATAGGTGTTATATTTTCAGTTTTAACCAAGAAGTTGTGGCAGAAATTATATAACTTCCAGACCAAGAATTAAATACTCAACCTTCTTTGTAATCCTCATACTCTCTTGTTCTTATCAATTTTCTGATTACCGAATATAAATAAATCATTTGTAGAGTTAGAGGGTCTAGGGCAATGTCAGTCTTACCACAATAAAGGACTAGGAATGACGAACATAATCAGATCTCCCTGTCCCCCATTCCTCACTCCCACTGCATCCCTTGACATGAGCAACTCATAAACTTCACATGAAACTTTTATTGTGTTAATCCACTGAGAGGTTACCTTTTTTGTTTTATAAGAAGTTAGCAAATTCTAATACTTGTTGTGTGTTGTCTATTATGTTTTTGTTTTCTATTGGATTAACTTATACTCTTACACTTTTTAAATTTCCTTCCTTCTATCTTCATTTGATTTCATATTCTATAATTATATGGAGAATGTAAAACAGGTTTTTCAGCAAACAATGGGTTGTCAATGAAACTAAAAGGAAAACTGAAAATTTTTCTTGAAACAAATGAAAATGGAAACAAAACATACTAAAATTTTATGGAATATAGCAAAACAAGAAAATTTATAGCAATAATTGACCATGTCAAAAAAATTGAAAGATTTAAAATAAACAATCCAACAATATTTCTTTTAAAAAGCTAGAACAAACCAACCCAAAAGTAATAGATGGAAATAACAAAGATCAGAGCAGAAATAAATGAAATAGAGACACAAAAATGCAAAAGATCAAGAAAACAAAGATTTGGTTCTTTGAAAATATAAACAGAAAGATTAACTTTTATTAAGACAAACCAAGAAAAATGAACATTTCTGAAGGCATTACAATTCCTGATTGCAAAGGCTATCACAGAATCAACAACAAGGTTTTGATATAAAAAACATGTACATAGACAAATGAAACAGAATAGAAATCACAAAAAATAAAAACATGCATCTATAGCCAAGTGATTCTTGAAAACATATTTGGAGAAGAGTCTCTTCAATAAATGGTACTGAGCATCCATGTGCAGAAGACTGAAATTTGACCCCTATCTTTTATTCTACACTAGAGTGTCTGCCACAGTTGTTTCTTTGAAAAGAAAAATTTAAAAACCACAAATAGTTAATTAATTTAAAGGAAAAAAGGAACAATTCAAATAAACTAGGACTAAGAGAATCTAAATTATAATAAATACTACAAAAAAAGAAATATAATGAAGCAATTATAAATACATTTAGGTCAATATATTTTAAAATTTAGGTGAAATTATATATTCTTAGACAAATTTATCAAAACTGATTTAAAAAATAAATATAAACACTGAACAATCCTAAAATTTTTAAGTATTAAATCAGTAGTTTAAAATGTCTTCCTGTGGTAACTCAGTTGGGAAATATTTCCCTGTTTCTTGTATGTTAGCATTTTTTGCAAGTAAAGTCACTGATTGACTTTCTTTTCAAAAATACTTGCTAAGCAAACATTATTGAAGAAAGAGTAAGAGTTTCTCTCCAAGGCAAAATGAAGTTTTCTTATTCTCCAGAATAACAAAGATCATCTCTCTCTTAATCACTCATTTCTCTCTCTCTCTCTCTCTCTCTCTCTCTCTCTCTCTCTCTCTCTCATCAACAAAGTTTACTACTCATTAGAGGAAAATTAAGATCCCCAAACTTTGTGTTTTTCTCCTGTAATATCTCCCAACTTTCAGTAATTAAGACTTGAGGAACCAAGCAAAATGTTATGATTCTGACTACCACTATTGCTATGGGCAATGAAGTCCCTAATCTCCCTGGCCCAGGAGTCTCTTGTTTTATGTCAGTATCCCTAAAATGGTGACAGGAAAACTTGTCAGCTTGCAAGCAGGATAAAATCTCCTATCTTTCACAGCTCTTCTAAGACACGGGCAGCTTCACAGACGGTAATTTAAAACATTCACCAAAAAAAAAAAAAAATTAATTCTAATACTTCACAAAATATTCTAACTACTAAACATTTAAACTCATTAATCAAAATCTAATCTTTGAAGAAAACTTGACATTTGAATGATTTGACCATGAGTTCAATAAGCCATCAAGAATTCATTCTAATTCAAATTAGAATATACTAAGTTTTACTCAGAAATGTACTCAAACTTTCCCAGGCAAAGAAAAAAGAAACACTTCAGACCAAATGTTATAAACACAGAACTGCTCTAGTCAGGTCTCCCTTCAACCAAAGAGATTTTCCTCAGTTGATGTAAGTGCTGTCAGCAGACAGACTTCCAACTGCCAAGTCCTTTAGGATTTTCCTGAGATGCAGACAACTGCCAATTTTTTCCCAATTCTCCTTCTTCCTTTTTTCCACAGATGTTGATCCCTAATATATCCTGCCTACCAAACTCTGTCAGCATATGCTCTAGAAAATGCAAACTGAGACAACAAAATAATAAAATTATGGGATAATTTTACTAACGTGCATAATATTAAAATCCTGAAATCCAATATTAGCTAACTGACTCCAGTAACACACTGAAAAGATGAGACCTCACAACAACTTGGGTTTTCCCAAGAGATTAAAATCAAATTTAACATTAGAAAATCTATTAGTAAATTCTACCATATTATTATAATAAAAAATAATAGAATCATTTTGTGAAGAAATAATCAAATTTAATATCCTTTAATAATAAATAAAACTTTAGCAAACTATTAATAGACAGGAACTTATTAGTTTGACAAAGTATCTTGAATTCCCACAGCAAACATCATATTTCTTGGTGATGAATGAAAGCTTTCCCTTTGAAAAAGTTAACAAATCAAAGATTCATTCTACACACATGACATAATCAACATATTGTTGGCAGTTCTAACTAATGTAATACAAGGAAAAGACAATTACAAAAGAGAAAGGAACAAAACTTTTACACTCACAAATGATATGTTTATACATGTAAATATAAAATGATATATAGCAAAGTATTTTTTTAACCAGGAATTTAAGTTGGTTGTTAGATACAAATACATAAATATTAATGGTATTTCTACTTTCCAGCAAAAAACAAAAAAGAAAAAAAATCCCACAAATTTACAATTTCAATGTGCCATTTAAATAACATCAAGAAAAGCATACAGAGGTATATCTAACAAAACACCTCCCAGATCTCTCTAATATAGAATTTATAAATAAATATATAATTCTTAAATCAGTTTTGCAAACATGAATATTCTTCCAAATCAATATACAGTAAATGAAATGTCAATATAAACATATATCAAAAGTTATTTGAAAGACTTGACAAGCTAATTCTAATACTATAAGTAATATAGAAGTGTAAGGACAGCTAAGCTCCTCTTGAAAACAACAAGGAATCACACTGGTTTAGATATTTAAACACTACCAATGGTGTTGGTGTAGGGTTACGAAAACACACAGGAAATGATAGAGGGGCCAAAGACTGACACATTCAGGATAAATATCAAAGGTAGTACGGACAACCAGTAAAGAATCATGAAATATTTTATTTAAATTATTTTTTTAAAGACAAATTACTTCTAGGTCATCACCTTTTATAAAAGGTTTGTGCCTAAATTCATGTCACACATTATGTTTTAAAGAGTAAGGTTACCTGGGAAAAGTGGAAACTAGCATAGGCAAAAAGTAAAAAAAAAAAAAGAAAAGAAAAGGCAGTGGTGTCTCACTCTCCCATCCCAGGGTCAAGACTCTTCTGGACCCACAGTATGTCTACATGCCACTCAGAAAAAAAAAGCCAATATCAAAACAAAAATGGGGTAAGAATGAAAAACACACTCATCTACGTTGGCTAATGTTGGCAGTGCAATGCCAGATTGCCTGTTAATAGTTAACAGTGCTAACTGATATTTCTGGGAAACCCAGAAATTAGGAATTAATCAATATTTTAGGTATAGGAGAATTTGGTGTAAGTCTCTTTTCATCATAACCTGTTAGTATATATTGGGAAGCAGGTAATACTCACCTAAAACTTCTATGTAACCAAACAGTTCAGCAAATAAACAAGACACAAAACAAACAGAAACATCATCATCATCAACAACAACAACAACAAAAAAGAACAATCCAGAATACAAAAATAAAATTCTGAAAATTACACATAAGCAAACTGGGTTAATGAAATTTCATCCCTGCTGCAGGCTCCTGTTGTTGTTTCTGTGAGAAACAGGTCAGGTGCAGTCTCATACTCTGAAACTGGACCCACTACTTCCTAATGGCTTGTCCTCCAGGCAACCCAGAGAGAGTGTTTAGAATCACTTGGAATACACCTAGAAGACCAAATAGTTCCCCTGGAACTTTCCTTGAAGTGAGGTTGGGAGAATTGGCTTTGGTTGTAAACCAAATTAACCCAGTTGGCTTATGCAGAAATACAGAAGATAATTACAAATTATTTTGAAAACTTGTATTTCAATAAAATATTTTCTATTTTTCTTTTGAAGGCATCGACAAATTTCTAGAGTCATATAATTTGCCCAAATTGAATCAGGATGATATACACAATTTAAACAGATCAATTTCAAGTGACAAAATAGAAGACAACATCAAAAGCCTACCAACCAAGAAAAGCCCAAGACCAGATAGATACACTGCTGATTTCTACAAGACCTTTAAAGAACAACAAATACCAATACTCTTCAATTTATTTCAGGAAATTGAAAAAGAGGGAGCACTTACAAACTCATTCTGTGAGGTCAATATCACCCTGATTCCAAAACCAGGCAACAACACATCAAAAAAAAAAAAAAAAAAAGAAAACCTCAGACCAATATCTCTAATGAACATAGTTGCAAAAATTCTCAATAAAATTCTGGCAAACTGAATACAAAAACATATCAAAAAGATCATGCACCATCATCAATTGGGATTCATTCCAGGGATGCAAGATTGGTTCAACATATGGAAATCAATAAATGTAATTCATCACATCAATAGGCTTAAAAATAAGAATCATAGGATCATCTCAATAGATACAGAAAAAAGCATTTAACAAAATATAGCACTGCTTTATGTTCAAAACACTAGAAAAAACTAGGGATAACAGGAACATATCTCAATATCATAAAGGCTATCTATGCTAAGCCCCAGGCCAACATCATTCTAAATGGAGAAAAATTGAAGGCATTCCCTTGTCTGGAACAAGACAGGGGTGACACTTGTATTTAACGTAGTTCTTGAAACACTGGCCAGAGAAATTAGATAAAAGAAATTAAAGTGATACATATAGGAAAAGAAGAACTCAAATTGACATCATTTGCTGATGATACGATTCTATATCTAGAAGACCCTAAAAGTTCTACCAGAAAACTTCTAGAACTAGTAAATGAATTCACAAAGTAGCAAGATATAAAATCAACACCCATGAATCAAAGGTATTTCTGTATATCAGTGATAAATCTTCAGAAATGGAAATGAGAAAAACTACCCCATTTACAATAGCCTCAAAAAAAAAATACTTGGGAATCAACTTAGCAAAAGAGGTGAAAAATCTATATAATGAAAATTACAGAACCCTAAAGAAAGAAGTCAAAGAAGACCTTAGAAGATTGGAAAGCTCTACCTGGCTCTTGGATAGGCACAATTAATATCAAAATGAGCATACTTCCAAAAGCACTATACAGATTTAATGCAATTCTGATAAAAATCCCAATGACATTCCTCATAGAAATAGAAAAAACAATCATGAAATTCATCTGGAAAAATAAGAGACCCAGAGTAGCTAAAGCAATCCTTAGTGGGAAGAGTGAAGCAGGTGGCATCTCTATACCAGACCTTAAACTATACTACAGAGCAGTAGTAACAAAACAGCATGGTATTGGCACCAAAACAGACTGGTAGACCAATGGTACAGAATGGAAGACACAAAGACTAACCCACAAAATTACAATTATCTTACATTACACAAAGGTGCCAAAAACATGCATTGGAGAAAAGATAGCCTCTTCAACAAATAGTGCTGGGCAAACTGGAAATCCATATGCAACAAAATGAAATTAAACCCCTATTTTCATCATGCATAAAATTCAACTCAAAATGGATCAAGAACTTAGGAATAAAACCAGCAACCCTGCGTCTATTAGAAGAAAAGGTAGGCCCTAATCTTCATCATGTGGGATTAGGGCTCAACATTCTTAATAAGACTACTTTGACAAAAGAATTAAAATCAAGAATCAATAAATGGGATGGATTCAAACTCAAAAAGCCTCTTCTCAGCAAAAGAAACAATCAGTGAGGTGAATAGAGAACCTGCAATTGGGGAATATATTTTTACCACATGAATATCAGATAGAGCACTAATCTCTAGGGTATATAGAGAGCTCAAAAAGTTAAACACCAAAAATAAATAAATAAATAAATAAATAAATAACCCAATGAATAAATGGGCCAAGGAATGGAATAAACACTTCTCAGAAGATGATATACAATCAATCAATAAATATATGAAAAAATGTTCATTGCTAGCAATTAGAGAAATGCAAATCAAAATTAACCCAAGATTTCATCTCACTCCCATCAGAATGACAGCTATTATGAAGACAAACAACAATAAGTATTCACAAGAATGTGTGCAAAAAGGTATGCTCACACACTGCTGGTGGGACTGCAAATTGGTGCAGCCAATATGGAAAGCAATTTGGAGATTTCTTGGAAAATTGGGAATGGAACCACCTTTTGATCCGGCTATCTCACTCCTAGGTCTATACCCAAAGATCTTAAAACAGCATACTTCAGGGACACAGCTACATCAATGTTTATAGCAGCATAATTCACAATTGCTAAACTGTGGAACCAGCCTAGATACCCTTCAATAGATGAATGGATAAAAAAATGTGGCATATATACACAATGGAATATTACTCAGCAATAAAAGAGAATAAAATCATGGCATTTACAGGTAAATGGATGGAGTTAGAGAAGATAATACTAAGTAAAGTTAGCCAATCTGAAATAACCAAATGACAAATGTTTCTTTAATATAAGGAGGCTGATTCATAATGGGAAGGGAGAGGGAACATGGGAGAAATACACAAATTCTAGATAGGGCAGAGGGGTTGGAGGGGAAGAGAGGGGGCACGGGGTTAGAAATGATGGGGGAAACATAATGATCATTTTTATCCAAAGTACATGTATGAAGACACAAATTGGTGTATACAACCAGAGATATGAAAAATTGTGCTCTATATGTGTAATAAGAATTGTAATGCATTCTGCTGTCATATATAAATTTTTAAAAAAACAAACAGCAATTAGAAGCCTTCTAGTAAAAATCCCTAGATCAGATGGATTCTCAGCAAAATTGTACCAGACCCTTAAAGAAGAATTAATCACAATCTTCCTAAAATTACTTCATGAAATACAAAGGGAGGGAATAACCTAAATTCATTCTATAAAACAAGTGTAACCCTGAAAGGAAAAAAAAAACAGACAAAGACAAATTAATGAAAAAAAATAGAGACCAATATCTCTGATGAACATAGATGCAAAAATTCTTAACAAAATATTAGTAAGCTGCCTTTCCAAAATATATATTAGGAAGATAATGCATCACAATCAAACAGGTATTACCCAAGGGTGGAAGTTTGGTTCAACATACATAAATCAATAAATGTAATTCACCATGTAAATATAATCAAGGAAAAGAATCACATGAGCATTTTGATAGAAGCAGGAAAAAATCTTCAACAAAACCCAACCCAGTGTTAAAAATGCTAAAGAAACTAAGAATTAAAAGAATTTACCTCAATATTATAAAAGTTATATGTGTAAGACTCAGAGATAATATCATATCATAATTCTTGAAACGTTACACAGAGTAATCAGGCAAAAGAAAGAATTTAAAGATGTAAAAATAGGTAAATATGAAGTCAGATTATCTCTTTTTGCTAATAATATAATCTCAATATCTGGAAGACCCCCTTCACCCCCCCAAAAAAAATCTACTAGAACACATCTAGAGTCGATTAACAAATTCAGCAAAGTAGCAGGTTATAAGATCAGCATATAAAAATCAATAAGTTTCCTATACCTCAATAATTAATATTATGAGAAAGAAATCAGCAAAACCATCCTTTTCATAATAACATCAAAAAATCAAAATACTTAGAAATTAAGTCTAACCAGTAGGTTTTGAAAGACCTCTGTGCTGAAAATTACAGAACACTGAAGATAGAAATTGAAGAACTTAGAAGAAGAAAAGACCTCACATGTTCTTAGATAGGCAAAATTAATATTGTCAAAATGACTGTACTACCAAAAAGTATATAGATTTAATGCAATCCCTATCAAAATACCAATGACATGCTTCACAGAACTAGAACAAAACAACTCTTAAAATCATTTGGAAGAATAAGAGACCCAGAATACCCAAGGCAGTATTAAGCAATAAATGCAAAGCAGGATATATCATAATACCTGATCTGACATTATACTACAGAGTTGTGGTAATAAAAACATGCTGCTGGCATCAAAACAGACATGAAGACCATTGGGACAGAAGAGAAGACACAGAGACAAATCCACATATTTATAGTTATCTGATATTTGACAAGGGTGCCAAAAACATCTTGGAGAAAAGATAGCTTTTTTAACCAATGGTGAAGGCAAATCTGAATATCAATATGTAAAAAAAAAATGAAACTAGATCCCTGTCTCTCACTTTGCACAAAAGTCAACACAAAATAGCTCAAAGACCTAAGAATTAGACCAGAACCTCTGCAACTGCTATAAGAAAACATATAATCCTCCAACTTCTTGGTGCAGGTAGTGACTTCTTAATAAGACTCCTAAAGTTCAAGAAATAAAACCAAGAATCACTTAAGTGGGGTGTCCACAAATTAAGGAGAAAAAAAAAAGTCTGCACAGCAAAAAGAAACAAGAGCATGAAGAGAAAGTCTACAGAATGAAAGAAACATCTTTACCAGTTGCTCCTCCTACAGGGGATTAACATCCAGAATGTATAAAGAACTCCAAAACTTAACATTAAATAAACCAAATAACCCAATCAATAAATGGGCAAAAGAACTAAACACATTTCTCAAAAGAAGAAACACTAATGGCCAACAAATATGTGAAAAATCCTCAACAACTCTAGCAATCAGGGAAACGCAACTGAAAACTACACTGTGATTTCATCTCCCTCCAGTTGGAATAGCAAACATCAAGAATACAAATAATGATAAATACTGGTAAAAAAAATGTGGGGAAAAGATATACTAATGCATTTTTGGTAGAATTGCAAATTAGTATAACTACTTTGGAAAGCATTATGCAGATTCTTCAAAAGAATAGGAATGGAATCACCATATGACCCAGCTATCCCACTCTCCTTAGTATTTTTTATTCAAAAGAAATAAAATCAATATAGTATAGACACACAGGCATATCAATGTTGATCACAGCATAATTTACAACATCTAAATTATGGAACCAGCACTGGTGCCTGTTAAGGGACAAATGGATAAAGAAAATGTAGTGTATATACACAGTGGAATTTTACTCAGACATAAAAAAATAATAAAATTATGGCATTTGCTGGTAAATGGATAGAAAATCATGCTAAGTGAAATAAGCCAGACTCAGAAAGTCAAAGACCAAATGTTTCCTCACATATGTGGAAGTTAAGAGAAAAATAAGAAAATAAAAAATGGGAGATATGATGAAAATACAGGGAGAACAGTAGAGGACGAAGATGGGAGGAGAGAAGAAGGACCGGTAAATGAAGGAAGTGAGGCATAAAACTAACCAAATAATTTTGTGTATATATATATATTAACACACTGTAGTGGATTTCAGTTTTATACATCTATAAAGAACCAATATAAAAAAACAATAAATAAATAAAAGGAAGACCAACAGAACAGAGGAAGAGGAGCAGTATTAGAGAGGTGATGAGGGAAAGTGGAAGTACTAGGGACTACAATGGAGCAAGTTATATTTCATGCATGTGTGAATCTGTCAAAATGAACCCTACTATTACATATAACTGAAATGCATTAATAAAAACATTTTTAAAAACCATTTTATTATACAATTGCTAAGATGATTATAAAACTCAAGTTAACTACAAAAGTCTAATTGTAGCTAATATATATTTTTTTAAAAAAAAGATAATGAGGAACTGTACTACTAGATAACAAGATTTATTATATAAGCAAATAGGAAACCTAGATAGGAATCCATACACAACTAGACACTTTATTTATTATACTGTAGATAAATGGAGAAAAGAGTTGGTTCTTTCAATAAATAGAAATAGTATATTTATCATTCTTGAGGAAAAAATTAAATTCCCTGAATCATACCACGTACAAAGATTAATCCCAAGGGAATTAAATTATTAAGTGTGAAAAGAAAAATACAAAAAGTAAAAAAAAATACATATATGGCAATGTCTTTAAAAGCAACACAATTTCTGAAATATAAAATACAGTATGATGGAAATAGAAAAATGAATGCTCAGTTAAAATGAATGTCCTCTCAATCAAAAAAATACATTTAAAAAGTAAAAAGACAAAACACAAATTTGGAGATTTTGCCATTTATATCATGGTAAACAATTTATGACTAGAAAAAAAATGAAAAGATGCTGAGGGCCATTGCCAACTAGGAATGACGCATCAAAATCTCCTTGCCAGCGTACCCCATGCTGCTTAGAGGACATTCGATGGGACATTGCATGTATGCTTTAGTAAGGTGACCTTGCTCAAGGACCAAGGCGGATCCAGGTTTAGAGCTGATCAGGTTTGAGGAAGTTTCCTGCTCCTTGAGTTTAAGGCGTTCTGGTTTAAGACAATAGGGGTTTTAGGGAAGTTAGAGGTTGAAGATTATTGCTGCTGGGATTAGGGTGTTCCTGCTGCTTGTTCCCGTTGAGTTCTCGTGAGATTCAAATGGGATTTGGAAAAAGCCTGTGGAGTAGGTAAATTGGGCGGAGAGATTTTAGATTGCCCCTGAACCTGTGTGGAGGTGGTGTGAGTTCGGGAATAAAGAATTGCTGTTTGAACTTACAAAGCTGTGAGTGCCTCCTGATCCTGTGCCCAGCCAAGACATCGGCAAAAAGAATTCTTTTGAAATTAGCAAAAGAGGACTGGGGCTATGGCTCAGTGGCAGAGCGCTTGCCTAGCACATCTGTGTCATTGAGTTCAATCCTCAGCACCATATAAAAATAAATAAAGGTATTGGGTCTATCTACAACTAAATATATACATATATAACTAGCAAGAAAAACCAAACAATTAACAGAAAAATGAATACACAATATAAAAAAATCAGGGAAAGGAAAACACAAATGACCTAAGAATAAAAATGAATTTTTGACTACATTACTCATCATAAACATGCAAATTTAAGCCAATTTGATAGCACTTTAAATTAGGTTGGGATAAACTATCAAATGTTAGTGAGGATGTAAATCAATAGCCACTATCAAATATGCCTATTGGAAAAGTATATTTGGCACACACACTTGAGGATACAGGAAAAATGTTCTTATATGCAATTGTGAAGGATAGTGACTATAGATAATGTGCTGTATTTTTCAATTGCTAGGAGAAAGTGATTCTAATGTTTCCAACATTAAGAAATCATGAATATTTGAGGAGGAAGATACACTAGCCTTTATTTATATACTATACATGTGGTAAGGCAAACTTTAGCAGTTTAAGAACTGACAGGCTGTGGTTTCTCACACTGACACACAGCAGCTCTGCTTACTGACATTTAATCATAGAGGCTTGCAGTGGTTAACAGATACCTTTAGCAGATAATAATAGTAGCAGAAGCAGGAAACCCAAGGCAAAGTAGTGGGGACAGCACAATCCCCCTTTAGGCTTAGTTTGGTAAAAGTCTCAAGCTGTAGGAACTAAGAGTCCCTAGGTTGTTGACAAGCTTGCACCCACATAAGTGTGATACTAGGAGCAAATGTGACTCCGTTTGGTTTTATGACTTCATCCTGTAAAACAACTATGCCAAGTAGAAGAGTCATGACTAGGGCAAGATGTTCTTTTCCTTTTGCTATAGAAACATTTAAGAACACAAAACTACCTAATAGGGTATTGTTTCTGTAACTAAGGTAACAGGGCTCTATTTCTGTAACTGGCATGACTGGGCTAACTGTGATTGGTTAGGCTTCCCTCCACTTAACTGCACTCTCCTGCTTCTGTAACTTGGCTTGCTGGCATTGGCTAGAACCCCTGAACATCCCTTTTGTGGTTTTCAGGCTTATAAGGAGTGCCCTTGCAATTGTTTGGGGCTGATCAGGGGAACAGCTTTATGTTCTGGTCAGCCGCCACCAGTGTGCTTCAATAAAGGCTTGATTCAATTATACGTGAGTGGTCTAGAAGTCAGTTTATGAAACCCTGGAACGAAGCTTTAACTATAACATAAGGATACAGAATGCACCCTCCAATAGAATTTCACCAACTCCCTTGCCTCCATGTACCCAAAACTTGCTTATATATAAAAGTAAAAGTCCTCTTGTGCTTAGGGCTCAAACTTTTGGAATTATTCCTCTGGGTCTGGCACTACTAATAAAGTGTTGCTTCCAGATCTCTATATTCTGACCCCTCATTCCTGCTACATTTCTGGTACATTGGCCTGGTAAGTGGGAATCAGAGACAGTGGTCTTTCATCTCCCTTGTTCCCTGGGGACCTGTCAAGGATGCCACAGGACTGGTAACAATCTCTGGCACCAATTGGTTATTTCTGCCATTGAGGGTGTCCTCTCCTTATGCAAACACCATGCACCCCGGGCAACAACAGAGCTGGTAAGATCTAGGAACTAACATCTGGAGCACTGCCCATCTGAATCTTAAGAACCTGGGTTCCAATTCTATCAGTCCTGCTCCTAAGAGCAGAAGGGGAGCCTGATTATCTCCCATAGACACCCTAGTAACTCTGTCAGGTCTGGGATGATGGAGTGAAGACATATCACAGAGACACCTTAGTAATCCTATCAGGAGTGGAACAATAGGGTGAAACCATGTCTCTGAGGTCTAGAAATTGGGTGGAGGGCTTGTGTCATGTGAAAGTGTCTGAATGAGACAGACAATGGAAGGGTCCTGACCTGAACCAAGGGCTGAAGTGAGGGCTGAGTCCTGATCCGTGGTTCCATGGTACCTCACAAAGTCAAAGGCAGATTTCTACCTACCAATGTCTAGGTGGAAAAGGCCTAGAGGACCCTAAATCCCTGAGAGATAAGCAACTGGAGACTATAAAGCAGCATTATTTTCCTTTGTGTGCCCTCCCAAAATATATATATATATCCCTTACCTTTCCTCCAAAACCCAGTCTCTTCTGTGTCTGTGTTGATGTTTGATAAAAGAGTCGAAATGGATGGACAAGAGAGTAAGTGTACTCCTTGAAATGTATGTTGAAGAATTTTAAGGATTTGCTTCTGATTTTGATGTTAAACTCATCCCTCAAAAAATAAAATCTTTTTATAAAATTGACCACCGGCCCAATTTTGATTTAGGGTGGCCTTATGCGGTGTCATTTGACCAAGAGATTATTCATCCTGTTTATTTGGTGGTCACAGGAAAGCCAGGACACCTAGATCAGCTAACTTACATCAGTTTTTGGTGGAATGGAGTCATAATTAATCCTTGTGGTTCAACTTTGTGGTTGCACCTTGTGGTGCACAGAAGACTATTACAAAGTTATGATGACAAGGCTTATTGACACAGGCACTGTATACCCAAAGAAACCAAAGGAGACCTGAAGAAAAACTTGTCCTGAAAGCTGACCCAGAGAACAATCCACTGCTCTATGCTTTCCCCAGTGTTTTGCTGCTGAAAGTGCCAGCAGTTCCAGAGGTACCCTCACCCTCCTCAATAGAGGCTTCCTTGCCAGCGAGTCTTCTCAGGATTGAGCCACTTTCCCCTGACATGCTTCCTCAATCTCTGGAGACAAAGTTTACAACTCTCTGACCCTGCCAACGTCCAAGAAGCTAGCCAGTCAGCCAGAATCCCGAATCATTCCAGATGCCTCTAAGAGAGACATGAACTCTTGTTTATCCTGACCAAGAAGGCCAGATCCAGAGAGCTCACCAAGTCTTCGCATACCAGCCAATCACCACCACTGACTTCCTGACATGGAAGAAACACACTCCCTCATTTACTGAAAAGCCCCAGAGCATGATTGGCTTGCTCTAGTCTGTCATCCAAACTGACAAACCCACCTATTCAGATTGCTAGCAATTGCTTCTGACCCTCATCAACACAGAAAAACACTGCTGGATCACCTAGATAATCCTGACCTGATACCAGGGATGCACATTAGTATGTCCAAAACGAGTTCTCTAATGAAGATCCAAGATGGAATCCAAATGATGCCAAAGAGTATCAGAGGCTACAGTGCTATCTAGAAATGGCATGAAAGTTTTAAGCAAAAAAACTGTGAACATGAACAAGACTACCAGGGTGCTTCAAAGCACAAAAGAAAGCCCAAGCCAGTTCTATGACCATATATGTGAGGTACCCCATATGAACAACCCTTTGATGTAGGAGCCACTGAAAACCAAAAAATTATCAATGTGGCTTTGAGAGTCAATTCCAAGTAGATATTCATGGGAAGCTCCAAAAGCTAAGGAGCTTTGAGGAATAAATGCAAGCCAGCTAATTAAGTCATGGAGTGGAACAGAGAAGATGAACCTTTCCAATGCATGCCCCCAGTGATCCACCTCTTTGAACCATATCCCACCTGCCTGTAGTTACCACCCAATAAACCCATTTAATCTAGAACATAATGATTAGGTTAAAACTCTCATAATCTAGTCTTTTCACCTTTTAATATTCCTGATTAACAGATGCTTTGGGGAAACACATCATATCTAACCTACAACAATGAGTAATTACATGATTTAACTGGTGATGGAATACAATGTTTATAGATATAGGAAAGTACAAGATCTCTAAGATCATAAATCAGTACAATGAATATATATATATATATATATATATATATATATACACACACAATTCTAAAGTAAGAATGAGTTTCATTTTATATTTTAAGATATAAGTTAATTTATATTAGTTTACTGGAAAACCTCTAAGAAATAATAATAAACTTGAAATATCAATCTTTATAATTAGTCATGATCAAGAAAGAAAATAAAAATACTAAAATTGCATCCAATGAATGCTTCTGGTCCTGTGAGAGTTAAAGAAATTCACTATTCTGTATGCTTCTCAAAATTATCCTACTTGAAAAATCTTACTATCATGTTCCAAATTCAAAAATACTATTCCTTTTATTGCAATGGACTCAAAAATCGAACTCCTTACTCCAGTTATTCTCTCTTCTAACTCATTATCATTATATTAAGTTCCTAAAACATGAATCTAGTTTATACTGAGCTTAAAAAATCATTAAAAATTCTCTCAACCTTCAAGAAAAAATTTATATGTACTACCATGACTTAAAAGACCACTCACGGGGGCCAGGCATGATGGCACATACCTGTAATCCCAGCAGCTGTGGAGGCTGAGACAGGAGGATCACAGGTTCAAAGCCAGCCTTAGCAATGGGGAATGCTAAGTAACTGAGTGAGACCCTATCTCTAATAAAATACAAAAATTGGACTGGGGAGGTGCCTCAGTGATCGAGTGCCACCTGAGTTTAATCTCTGGTACTCCTCCTCCACAAAAAAAGACCATTCATGGGGGATAGGCACAGTAGAGGAAAGTTGCTCGGTTTTTGGTGGGGTTGGGAATCAGGGAGGGAGCAAAGGGAAGATGCACCTGAATCTAAACCATTAACATTTGCAACTGTGTCATTAGTTTGATTTATTCACGTTTTGAACCTCCATTTTCTATAGTTCTATTAGACAAACATATCTTTCTTATTCATTATACAATGTCCAATGCAGTACAAAAATGCCTAACTCTGCCACTACTTCTACCCCACAGTGAAAACACTGCTGCCCATCGTAATAAATGCTCCAGGATCTTATTCTGTTCTCAAAGAGCTTTACTCATTATGTTCCCTCTACTTAAAAAATTCTCTATAAATGAACATTTTCAGCTTAACTCTTACTCATACATTAAGTGTGAGTATCACTACCTCCCATAAACTTTTCCTTATAAACTAGATTTAAGGTAGAAACTTGTGTCCTCTGTTGTGCCAATCAATATATTATTTTTATCTGTCCACCCCCGTATCTTCTCATTACACTGAAAGTTCACAGATGGCAAGTTCCATCTTTGCCTTGGTCATTGTTATTTCGTGAAGCCTAATAAGAAGTTTTCACGGGATATTCTAGTTATGTTGAATTTTATATTACAGGTTAATCTCTAATTAGGATATATAAAACTATAAGAAAAATGAATAGTTAAACATCTAACTCTCTGATTAATAATTGTAATCCCTACAATTTGACACATTTTACAAAGTACTTTCATGTTGTAATGTGAATAACATACAGGCAGTTTCAAGAGTGGGTAAACTGGTCTCAATAATCCTAAATTGTGTTCTATTGTTATATTTAAGAGGTAAAAATTTTTCAGAGTTTAATTTATTCAATTGTCATGAATTAGATTCTGAGAGAATTAACAAGAACACAATTACAAAGATCTTTATCCAAACCCTCTGCCATTTAAAACTGTGTCATTGGTTTTATTTATTCACATATTTTGAGTTTCAGTTTTCTAAATTCTACTATAAAGATATATCTTTTATTCATTTTGTAATGTCTATTGCAGTCCAAAAATTTCGACATATAATAGTTGATTAAGGAAAATATATATGAACAAATGCAGAAACAAACATATAAAATAGAATACCTCCTGAGATATGCTAAAAATTTAATAAGAAAATATATAAAAATACTAAATATAGGCAAACATCAAGGTAATTAAGTACTATATAATGGCCTTTAAAGAATTATTAACAAGGAGATTTTGCAAATTCTTTAGATCCTTCAAGGCATATTTCCAAATGTCTCAGAAAAGTACTTAGCACCACTTTAGGGGTAATAATCTCTTCAACAAGCACATATTTCTTGGATCCAGTTTTATATCCACTTCTCTGGCCAAACAGAAAATTTTTAAAAACTTAAAAGATAGAATGGAATGGCAAGTTCTCTATAAAGTAGTAAAGGTATACTTAACATAGTTAATCAACTCAGTTCAAAGTGTTTTCCAGGAAGGTGGTATGAAGAGTTTTTAGAGGGAAGCAACAAAGTTATTAGCACAACAAAAAAATGCAGAAGATAAAAGTAGATTTTAAAATATGGCAAAATTATGAAGTGTAACCTATACCTTATGTGATCTGTTTTTATTTTACAACAATAAAAATCAATCTGGCAGCAGAGAATATATTAGAGAAAGACAAACATTAAGAAGATAAAATAATTCTAAAGCTATGATAGTGATTTAGGCACAAGATGATAGATGCTTTAATTATCTTCACCTCTAGGAATAGAAAGAAGAGTCTCCACATGATAGATGATAGGAAGTTGAATCTATTCAGCTTGACAATTGAATAGGGATAAAGAGTGAAGGATAGTAAGGTTCCAATTATGAATATAGAAAACAAAATTATCAATAGATTTAACTAGAGAGTGAAAGGATCAAATTTGTATTTTTTTAAAAAAATCATTTCTGAAGAATGTATTTGGGGAAAACAAGAGACAGTAGTTAGGGAAATTATTCAAGAGAAAAATGCAACATTTCAAACAAAACTTGTTTGAGAACTCAAAGTAACATAAAAGGAAAAAACAATATATAATAAATTCTTGCTAAGACTCATCAATTCTACTAACTTGCTCAGCACTTCAGGTAATTCACATGAAAATGAATGGCAAAGTCAGACATAGCCGAGGAATGTATCTCTAACAACTTTTGAATAGTTTAAGCGAAATCTGAAAGTTTGAAGAATGTGTATGGTTTTTAGAACAGTTTTCTACTTGAAATTAATTCCTTCTAGAAAGAATGATGTGCAAAATGAAAAGTAGAATTTATTATTTTTGGACAATGATTGAAGTTCAGAAAAACTTCAAAGTAACAATGTTTATCTCTTGAGGAATTCAATGCAACATGGCAGCTAAGTAAGATCCTCTAGTGACTATCTCCCCACCAACACTACAAAACTGCCTTCACAAGAACTAAAGAAATCCCATGAGATCCCATAGTGCCTGCTTTAATTACAATGAAGTGAAAAGACGGAGTGAGACTAGAAACCATCTCTACCACCCATCCTCCAACCTTGCGCAGTCCAACTATTGCCAGAACAGTGCTTACAGACAAGGCCCTAGAATTTTACTGGCACAAGGCAGAGACCTGCAACCCAGTGGGATGGACTTGTGTTTTGGCTTGTATCACCACCTAAAGTACAGCGAACCTGTACAGGTCCTTATAGCTTTAACACTTAGGCGTGATCCATCTTACCATCAGCCTTGGTGGCCAAGGGACTGCCTTCACCAACAGTACCCCAACCTTGAGCAATATAGCATGGTGCAAGACCCCATTCAATGGATGTTAAGACAAGGTACAAACACAATACTCTCCCCCAGTACTTGGCACTGAGCTGGTGAAACTTAGCACTGGGAAGTTCCTAACTTCTGGAACAGCTCCAGTGTTAAAGAGAAGACATAAACTCCAGTTATCAGATTCCAGATAGCTATGCCTGTGATTGGTTGCTGTAGGCCTTGGCCATGATTATAATCAACAAGGTGAAAAGAGAGCCTATAGAATGGGAGAAAATATTTGCAAACTCTGTTTAACAAAGGTGTGATATCTAGAATATGTAAGGAATTCCAAGAATTCAACAGGAAAAAGGAAATAATCTAATTTTAAAAATGGGCAATAGATAGATACACAAATGGTCAACAAGTACATGAAAAAATGTTCCACATCACTAATCATCAGTAAAAGAGGGAGTGTGATTCTTCCATGTTAGGAAGTCAGTGGTGGTGATTGGTTGGTATGTGAAGACTTGGTGACCTCTCTGGATCTGGCCTTCTTGGTCAGGAAACAAAACTACAATAAGCTATTACTTTACTCCAATTTTTTAAAAAATGGCTATTATCAAAAAGACTAAATATGATGAGTGCTAGCAAGAATGTGGAAAAAAAGGAACCATTGCATTCTGTTGGTGTAAATGTAGATGAATACAATCATTATAGAAAATAGTATGCAGGTTCCTCAAAAATTAAAATTATAACTACCTTAAGACCCAGTAATCCACTACTAGGTATATATTAAAATGAAATCAGTATATCAAAGTGACATCTGGACTCTCATGTTCATTTCAACACTGTTAATACTCAAGAAATAGGGACAACCTAAATATCCTAAATTATGAATGATTTAAAAAAAGAAAGTGACACATATACATTCAATAGAATATTATTCAGCCATAAAAAGTATGAAATTATGTCATTGTGCACAGTTAAAACAGGATATAATTAGCTTAAGTGAAATAAACAAGGCACAGAAAGAAAAGTATGGGATGATCTCACTTATATGGAATATAAAAAAAGTTATCTCATAAAAGTTGACAGTAGAATGGTGATTACCAAAGACTAGGGAGAGTGGGAGTGGAGTAAGGGAAAAGTTGACTGATGAATATCAAGTTAACTATAAATAACATTTCAAAAAGCTAGAAGGGTAACTATAGATAACAGTATGGTGACTGTAAATTGCTGTAACAAACTATACATTGCACAAAGCTAGAAAAAGATTGAGTGTTTCCACCATAAAGAAATGACCAGTATTTGAGGATACAGATATGTTTCTCCTGATTGAAGCAGTATTTGATGTATACTTCTGTCAAAACATCCCATGGTATTCTATTAATGCAAGTAATATTTTCATTTTAATGTTTCAGTTAAATTTAAAACAAAAAAAATTGTCTGTTAATTCTTCGGGGGAAAAACGTGTTTAATAGGAGCCACTTTAGCTAGTTAGTAAGCATATATTTATATCCAATTTTAAATTAAGTTCTCTGTGTGGTACTTGGCATCTCTATTTATACATACATACATATAACATTATATGTATGTGGTATGTATACACATATATATGTACACACACATGTATTATTTGTGTATGTGTGCGTGTGTGTGTGTATCACTGTGACCATGGACCAAGAATTATAAAAGATAATAAAATGAAATGTTTTGTCAGAATTACAAAACCAGATTTAAGGAGAAACACTGCAGAAGGCATACAATGTTGCCTGCGTGAGAGTCAGGTAGAACAGAACATCTAAGTTGAGATTTATATCATGAACAGGAGGTTAATGCATAAAATCAATTAGTGATAAATACATATTGGAGAAGACAGCAGTGGCAAGAATTCAGATTTTACTAACTGAAACTGTGCAAATGATGTGTGTGCAAGGATGAAAGGAGAAAGCAGCATAAAGGGTGTTTCATCTTGTAAGAGGGAGAAAGAAATAAAGACAAAGAAGAAATGATAAGACGAGGAATAAAGATAGCACATACAGAAAACTCTTTAAAAGAATCTTGAATATGAAATGAGAGTGCTAACTCACTCTAAGGAGACATGTGATCCAAGAAAGATTATTTTAAGATAGCATGAGTATATGAAAAAAAATTGATCTCATCAAGAGACTATTAAGGTGAAAATATTGAATATTCAGAAGGAGGAATAATCTAGAAGATGAGTTGCTGAGGAAGCTGGATTAACTGAGTTCAGAGCAAAGATGGAAGGATTATCTTTCAGTGGAAAGGAACATACTGTCTTTAGATACCAGTGGCCAGGGGAAAATATTTAGGGCAGGTAAGTTAGTATATGAGGAGAGAGAAAGTTTAGGTGATTTTTGCTTGTTTGTTTGTTTGTTATAGTTTTTTCATTAAAAAGGTAGAGATATCTGAGGCCTTGAGCCGGCAAGATGAGAGTTTTGAGGAAAGACCAGGAGTAGCAATAGTGAAAGAAAAGAATGAGATCTGGATACAGAATTTCTAGAATTTCTAGACACATCTGGGGAAACAAATGAATTTGGAGACAAAGATTTATAGAGGCAAACATGTGCCACAATTCTGAGGAGTGTTTAGATGTCTAACAGCTATCTAAAAAAGACTGGTGAATCTTAAAACTCATCTCAGCTTGGTGTTTTGCCAACCTGATGCAATGGAATTATATAAGGGTTTAGAGAATATTTTCAGAAGAAGTATTAGGTAGGGAAAATAGCATGTAATTCCTTACTGAAGAAAGAAGTAAGCTTTAAAGATGCTAATTACAGAGAACAAGAAAACATAGCAAGATGGGTATCCTCCATTAGTCCAATGAAGAGTTGTTGTTAAAATAATTGAATAAAAGTAGATTATAAGAGGTTTTTGTTGGAGGGTATTTAGACAGACATAAACAGCTTAATTCAAGTAAATAAGTTCCTACTGATCATGCTTCCAACTTTTATGTACAGCAGTATTTCAGATCCATTAAGAAGTTCCCTTTCTATGACACTCCAAGCAGTTCCTTACTCGGCTATTGTGTAAAGTCAACTAAGCTCATGTCAATTTTAAAAACCCCTTAAAAGGGAATTCCAAACAAATTGGAGTGCTCTTTTTAAAAACTGTCTGTTGCTATTGATTTCCACTTCTCCTGAACACAGTGTAAGTTTCCTGATGAGAAGTAGATTAGCTTAGTTCAATTCTGACTTTGATGAAAGACAGACAAGAAACAAAATGAAAAGAAACTTAGTATGTTTGTTGTGATTGATTTTATCACTTGTGTTTTTGACAGATTGCCAAGATTAAAAGCAAACATGCTGACAACTTTAAACTAATTTTTTATCATAAGTATGGAATTTCTATAGGAGATAATCACAGGGAATACATTTTCCCATTTTTTTTTTACCTCAAAAATCCAGAAGTCATTGAAACTTAGGACTGTGCTAAATTGGGCTCATATTTGAGAAAACCATTTTATACCTCATTTGCCAGGGAGTGAAACTTTGAGGTTCAAAGATAACCTTGTATCACCTCGTATCATCTTTCATTCTTTTGAAATAATGTGTGTTTTCCACCTCCATGCACATAGTTTCCCCGATATCAGTCTAAAAGGTGTTCAGCCTCTACTGTAGCCTTTTTGAGGGCAAGGGGAAGAGGTTAAGAAAAGATCTAAGGAACCATGGAATTCATTTAGACCTAGTCCTAATACTCATATTTAGTCTTTGAGATCTCTTATGGCTTTTACATTACCATGGGATTTTAAATACACAGAGATTAAAAATGAATGGATATTTATTTCAAAATACAGCAAATAAATATTCTGATATATTTAAACCTCAATTGTTTATTGACTGGGTTACAAGGCATACTACTAAAAAAGGGTCCACCTTAAAATTTTATTTTGGCTATTAGCAAAAATTTATTTTGGTAATCTTATCGACCACTTACTCACTTTTTAAGACTATTTGAAAATAGGATCCATCTTTTTTCCTGTTGCTTTCTCATTTTGTTTTTGGTGTAAATATGAGGTGTCCCCCAAAAGCTCATATGTGAGATAATACAAGAATTTTCAGAGATAAAATGATTAGATTATAAGAATTATAACCTGATAAGTAAATTAATCCACTGTTATGAATTAACTGGATGGTAATTGTGCAAAAGTGGGGCATTGCTGGAGGAGGTAGGTCACTGGGAGTGTGTCCCTGGTGAGCAGAGTACTCTGTCTGTTTCCTTGTGCCATGTCCTGGGATGCTTTCATCCATCATGCATTTCTTCCATGATGGATCCAGAGATATGGATCAGCCAACTATGGATAGAGCCTCTGAAATTGTGAGCCAAAATATACTTTTTTTCCCTCTATGTTGTTCTTGTCAGGTTTTTTGGTCAGAGCAATGAAGAAGCTGACTGAAATACATCTGAAGGCAGTAACAAGGAAGAGAAACCAAAAAAGGACTTAATTTTTTTTCCTGGTTCGTAAAATGACGCTTTCTACAACAATAAGGATATGAATCTGTGGTCTAAAAATATCAAAATGTCTCCATTCAGAAGGTTTATAACATTTTCAAATGCTTGGAGTCACAAATTTACTGATAGATGATAGAGGCTTGTATGAGGGAGGGAGGAAGGAAGGATGGGAGGGAGGGAGGAAGGAAGGATGGGAGGGAGGGAGAGAGGAAACCTGTTTTGGAATCTGAAATCCCTCTTCAACATTCACATACCTTCCACTTTCTTTGAGATTTATGTGCTTTGTTTTCTTCTTTCCCCTAGCCCTATATTGCTGGTCTTGACTTCATTGTTTCCCTCTTCTTTCAATAATTCTTGTCACATCATAAATGCTATCCTCTTCTTTTGTTCATGTGAAACTTCATTAATCAAAAGACACTCTCCATACTAGATTTTCACTGCCATGTCAGTCAATCTACCATGTCCCATCAGTCTAGCATTACCTGTGCTTCTAGTCTTTATTTCTCTTTTCTCCCTCTTTATTTATTTACCATCACATACCTTTCTAGGGAGAAATTCAAATTCTTCTTATTAAGTTATACAAAATAGCTGTAGACAAATTTTGACTTACCCCCTTTTATCCAGGATAAGAGCTGCAGGGGAATTGAAGAATTCCTTAAATTTAGAAGTCCATCAAGGTGTTTTCTTAAAAAAAGAACTGTATAACCCTGATGATTATTTTGACCCTTATCTATAAAGCAACTCATTTTGTTTTCAGGGGTCATTTATTTGTACTATTTCCTAAGCTTTAAATGTTGGCAGTTTGGTAGAGAAGTCCAACTATGTATAAATACTTGGCAGAGAGAGAGAGAGAGAGAGAGAGAGAGAGAGAGAGAGAGAGAGAGAGAGAGAGAGAGTAAATGGCTGCTGCTACATTGTGACAAAACTGCCTAGAGCTAATTTCAAATACTAAGTGTACATAATGATTTGTGATAAGCGGTCCACTGTGTTGAAAGCAGAATATTTAAAAATGCATTCTAGGTCAACAAGTATCCAAAACATCTAGATTAAAAGCAACAAAGAGTACCTCATATGGCAAACAACTGAAATTTTTCCAACTGTTTCAGAATAGTTTCTCTGTGTTAACTTCAATAATTTGCTTTCAATCTGTTCCATTTTGTCCTAGCCCTCCCACATAGTTCAAGTCAAATCAGCACTTCTTAACAGCAGGTGCTGGAGAAAAGCCTGTTTAGAGGGCACATAGACAAAAGAGGAAAGGGGAAATAATGTCAAGCATCCAGCTTCCAAGTATCTCATCCTTGGCCTCTGAGGAGTAGAAAAGTTACACAGGTCTTCCACTTAGAATCAATGCATTTTACATGCTTTCCACAGCTCATCTGGACATACTGCAGCTGTGTGCATCTCTGTTCTGCTGTCTCAGTGAAACCTAAAGGGAAGTGTTTGGGTATCAGCCAAGCACCCTGACTAGATGCACATAATCACATCTCTGGTACACTAATCCATGGCCTGAGTCTCTCCTTGATGCTGACCCAGCTTTCCATCATTCAAGCTTTTCAAAAGTCGAGGCATATCTCCCATCTCTTCATGTTCTCTAAACTCAGAAGAATAAAGATTTAGATATGATTGGCTCAACTACTTTGCCTATCATAGTGACTGCCTAATGCTATGTCACTATACAGCTTTAGCTTCTTTTGTGCCCCAAGAGAGGAAAACTATATCAAATGGGAGAATACAGATACAGGATCCCAGGTTTAAAAAAAAACATAGACAAAATGTTAATGTACACCTTCTATATCAATAGCCATATATTTTCTAGTATTGGTGTTTCTGTTTACCCAAAACCACATTAGTTAAGGTGCAAATGTTTCTCACATAAGTAGATATCTCTAAACAATGATGTGTTTCACCTAGTAATCTTAAAAACCTTGTTATGACAATCGTGTGTGTTTGCAGTGATATGCATATAACCTTTTTATTTTTTAAACATTTCAGAATTTTGCTTCTCCTGGCACTAAAAAGAGTGCTATTTTAGTGTTGTTTTCCTTGTAATAATAAATAAGTATAACTGTTAACAATTCAAGAAATTCTACTGGATAGGGTTGGAAGAAGATAAGAAACAGTATAATTGAAAAGACCAAGAATCACTAATTCTTAAAAATGCATATAGATTGGCTATTGCCCAATTCAGTGCCACCCCACTAAGTCCACTTCATGAATAACTACTGTCAGCATTAATGCAATGCTCTCACATTTATTCATACATATATTCCCCAAGAAAACATATTAGAATAGGTAACCCTTCATAATCTACATTATGACGAGAACATTTATTTAAATTGAAGCAGCATAACAGTAAAATTCACATGGTAAAACACTTAAGCTGCTGACCCTTTGGCAACAATAAGCCTCTAGATTATTGTTGCCAAATTTATTTTCATTTATAAAACAGCTTTTATAAAAATATAAATTTCAGAGGGGTCTTCTGAGGATTACAGGAGTTATTGCAAGTAAAGCACTGAATAAAGAAAAAGGGCAAATGCAGTAATTATGCAAATAGTAGTTATTAATATTAATAATTCTTTTTGTTCCTGTCATTAAATCAGCACTAGGTGGAGTATAGCATATAATATCATAAAAGCAAGTGAAACTTCTGTATTTGTGATAACATTTTCTCATTAACATCATTCCATGATTGTTCAAGATTGCAAAATAGGAGATCTCTCTCTCAGGTCCCACTCAAGTAATAGTGGTTTTGAAATGCTTTGTGGAAACTCTGCGTTCCAGAACGAAACTTGCAAAACATCGTTAGAAACCCAAGACCAACAAGTGCCATTTTGAGAGTGCAGACCCCTGCCCAGGTGGCAGGGTTGCCAACTATGGTTCTGGATATACACTAGAAATACTTTTGATCTCTTATAGACTTGGCTAACCCCCTATTTGGCCATAGTCCCGCCAGCACCATAATCTGCTAAAAGACATAGAAAGGAATCACATCTGTATATGTTCCCAGAGGCAAAATCATTAGTCTCAATACGACTGTGACTCTTAAAGCAGCAATTTAACCCAGTTCCAGTCCCTTTCAGAAACAGCCTAACAGCAGACCTGCTTACCAAGGGACTCAAAGGGAGATATTTCCATCTGTTTAACCAGAGGTAAGCCTCCAGTCTCCAGTTTTAACTGTGAGAAGCTGAAGCAGTCCTACAACTCAATCAAAGCTCTGGTGTAGAATATTCTCCCTGCCCAAAGATCTACCCACTGATGAGGTAGAAAAATTCTCAGGGACATAGAAGAGGCACACCCATATGCACACACAATAACAATCCTGCTACTTGTATACTAAATGAAAATCCTCAAGTGGACACTTTTTCCTTGCTCCAACCTTGCTGTGCAGTGATACAGGAGTCAATCACATCAACCATGGAACCCAACAGAAGAAGGTCTTTACCTTCCAAACAGTCTGTTATGACTGGAAGAGGTGTTTTCTCCTTCAAATGTGGAGAAATAAATGCAGGGTTATCTGTATCATGAAGAATTAAGCAAATATGCCACCATAAAAGGAAAATAATAAAGCACTAGTAACCATCTCTCCAAAAATGGAGATCTAAGAACAGCTCAACTTTTCTATTATTCAGCATATACAAAGAAACAAAATGAAATCAAGAAAGTAATGAATGGGCAAGTTAGAAGTTTAATAAAGAAATAGGAACTATAAAAAGAACCAAATGGAAATCTGGAGCTGAACATCACAATGAAGTAACTTTAAAAATTCCATAGAGGCCAGGTAGGGTGGTACACTCCTGTAATCCCAGTGGTTCTGGAGGCTGAGGCAGAAGGATTGTGATTCCAAGCCAGCCTCAGCAAAAGCGAGGTACTGAGCAACTCAGTGAAACCCTATCTCTAAATAAAATACAAAATAACACTGAGGATGTGGCTCCATAGTCAAGTGCCCCTGAGTTCAATCCCTGCTACCAAAAGGAAAAAAAATAAATTCCATAGAGAACTTCAATGATAGATTTGGCTATGCAGAAGAAAGATTTAGTGAACTATAAAACAGTCCATTGGAAACTAGCCAATAGGGTAAAAAAGAACAAAATGGTGGCACTAAAATGAAACCATCACTACAGCACATCTATATCCTGGATGTTTCAAAAGAGAAAAAGACAGAAAACTTCAATATCTCATTTTTAACAAGGTCTAATTCATCCAGACATTGGATATAAAATGTTTTCACTGCAAAAAATTAAGTACAATGATATGCTAATTAGTTTGATTGTGGTAATCATTTCAGAGTACATGCACATATCAGAGAATAATACTGTACATTTTAAATGTATGCACTTTATTTCTTAATTATAGCTCAAAAGCTAGGAAAAAAAATCAACAGGAGATCAATTATCTATAAGAATTGGTGATATTTTCTATTACATTTTCCCTTTTGGTATCTCTTCACATGAAATCTTATCCTCCTACAAAAACAACCACTCACCCACATTTGTAAACTCTGTTTTGACAAGGGATATTTGATAAGGGGTAGGCTACTAATTCATAGCACTGTTTATTCAAGTGAATTTAACATACAAGATAAAATAAAGCTTAGATATAAGAGTAGAATAAAGACAAAAATGATGCTAACTGCATGATATATAAGTCTTTTGTTAATAGCAAACACAGATATTGAAAAAATTTTAGAGTTAAATCACAATTCAGAAGAAATATTAGAAGGCCATCAGAAGCAATGGCCTAGATGTGAACACAATTTGAATAGATTACAGAAACATCCTGTGTATAAAATGATAAGATTCGAATGAGATATATACCAACACAGCTTAGAAAATAAAGATGTATAACTATATATAAAATACCATTACTTTCCAAGAACATACATATGAAATACAGAATCCAAATTAGATGTTAGAACGATTATCTTCTCCAGATGGTTGTGGGGTAGATAACATGATGAGAAATGGAGATAAAAGACAATTTATAAATACTTTAGGTGTTGTATTAGATTTTTAATGCTACATAATCAATTGCCATATATTTAGCAGCTGAAAACTATGCAAATTCAGTGTCTCACAATTTCTGAGTGCCAGAATTTCAGACAGAGCTCAGATCTGGGTTCTTTGCTAAAGGTTTCACAAGACTGAAATCCAGATGATATCTGAATTTCAGCTATGTTCTCATCTAATGCTTTGTTTCTTCTGTCCAGCTAAAGAGGTTATTGGAAGAATTTTTTTCTTATAGCTTATAGAAGTCACAAAAGTTTCACCTCAAGGTCATCAAAAGAGCATCTCTGTGAAACCTCACCTTCTTATAAAGTTGTCAATTAATTAGATTGGGTCCACACAAAACAATCAATATTTTCTTTTTTTAAAAATCCTATATTGCTAGGAATGTTGATGCATGCCTGTAATCTAAATGGAGGAGGCTGAGGCAGGAGGATTGCAAGATCAAAATCAGTCTCAGTAACAGTAAGGCACTAAGAAACTCAGTAAGTCCCTGTCTCTAAATAAAATTTAAAAGAGCTAGGGATGTGGCTCAGTGGTTGAGTGCCCCTGAGTGCAATCCCCAGTTTCCAAACAAACAACAATAACAACAAAAATTCCTATATCTTCTGATTATCTCAAAATCAACTGATTAATAACCTTATTACAGCAGGGACAGTCCATCATATTCACTAGTCGTAGTCACAACAAAAAAAATGGTTGTTTTCAATAAGCTGTATCAAGCAAATATGAATAATATTCTAGAGTATTTAAACATTAAATTCACAAGTTTGGTGTAATGAACATAGTTGTTTGTTCCTAATAATTAGAATATAGAAAAGGCTTTAAAAAACATACAATGTACACATGTACAGAAACATTCCATGTTTGTCATTAGGTACAATTTGGGCATTTTTGTGTGTGAAGTACAAATTTTTTTTAATGTTTGAATATTTAAAATAACTCAGTGTCAGATAGAAATCACAAAATCTTTATGGAGAAAGAGACTTTGGGCTACAAACTTTTAGACTGAAAGGTAAAAAAAACATAAACTGAAAATATCAAATCAATATTTAAAGACTGAGGAACAACCACAAAATGTATAAATATGCATAATAGGAATTATAGAAATACAACAAGAGTGAGTAATGGAAGAAATAATCTCAATGACTGAGATTTTTCTTCAAATTAATGTTAGAAAACACAGATCCAGGAAGTTCAGAGAACACCAAACTGCACAAATTTCAAAGAAACAAAAACTAGACATATATGATTTTCAGCTATGAAAAACCCAAGATAAAGTAAAAGTCCTGAAAAAGATCATAAGAAGAAACAGTATACTTACAGGAGAACAAAGAAGAATTACATCTGACTTCTCAAAAACTAAGTAAACAAGAAAAGAGTGGAGTGTAATATTTGAAATGTTGAAATAAGAAGAAATACTCCATCCTAGAATTCTATACCCTGTAAAATTAAACTTCAAAAATGAAAAATAAAGATTTTATCAAACAGACAAAAATCAAGAGAATTTATTGCCAATAGACCTACCTTGCACACAAAGTGTCAAAAGTTGTTTAGAGAAAAGAAAAACAATATAGATCAGTTACTTAACTCCCATAATGAAAAAGAAAAGAGTAAAGAAACAGTAAACTGAAGATATCATTAACCTACAGCATTACAGTTTGTTCAAAGTAATAATACCAAAAATGGTACCATTGTGCATGCTTTTGTACGTAATTTCTCTGTGTGTATGTATGTATACATACATGTATACTGACAGTATTTGCTTGATATATAGATAGATAGATAGATGATAGATAGATAGATGATAGATAGATGTAGATATAGATATATGCTTATATATGTTTATTCATCAGTAAAATGTATCACAATAATAATCCAAGGGAAAAGAAGAAGAGTACAAGGTACCCATTAAGTGGGTTTACTTTTATTTGGAAGTGGATTTGTATTAGTTATAAATGCACAGTTATGCACCATTTAATGATGGAAATACATTCTGAGAAATGCATCAATAGGTGATTTCATCATCGGGTGAAGATTAAAGAGTATTTAAACAAATCTAGATGGATGTAACCATCCACTGTACACCTAAGTTATATGATATAGTCTATTGCTCCTAGGTCACAAACTTGCACAGCATGCTACTGTACTGATATTGAAAGCAACTATAACACCATGATGAGTATTTGTGTATGTAAACATATCTAAATGAAGAAAAGGTAGAGTAAAACTATGGTGCAAAGAGTTTTTTTAAATTATGTATCTAGTTAGGGTATGTGCTGTGAATGGGACAAAAAGGACAGGAAGTTGCTCTGTTGAATTAGTGGATGAGTCAAGAGTGAATGTGAAGATCTGGAATATCATTATACACGTCTGTAAATTTTATAAGCACTATATACTTAGTTTATGTTAAATTTATAAAAATCCATGTATGACTGTACGTATGGTGTAACACTACATCGTGTACAACCAGAGAAATGAAAAGTTGTGCTGCAATGTGTACAATGAATCAAAATGAATTCTGCTGTCATATATACCTAGTTAAAATAAATTAATTAATATAAAAAATATATAAAAATGCTTTTCTCTTTTTAATAATAAATAAATCTTTTTTTCACTTTATGAACTATTTAATTTTTACTTTTTTCTTCTTTTGTAATAATACTCAGCCTAAAACAGACACATTGTAGAACTGTATATTTATTCATTCTATCCTTATTCTGTAAGATTTTTAACAATTTTTAACTGCTTACACTTAAAAAAAAAAAAAAGTGGGTCCCAAACACACGCATTAGCTGAGTCCTCACAAGATCAGGAAAATCAAACCACGCTGTCTTCCACCACCATGTCTTGTGTCCCTGGAAGATCTTCAAAGGTGATGAAATGCATGGAGCTGTCTCCCATGATGGCAATGTCACATTCTGGAATCCCTCCTCAAAGACTGGTCTAGAGTTCTTGAGGAGATGTTCTGTCTTTCAGAAATGCACCCATGGAGGTTTGATTGGTTTGTTTCCCTTTTTAAATTCTCTATTAATAAAAAAAAACCTTGGTGTTGGGATCCATGTTTTCAGCATTTCAGGAACTTGTTGAGGTCTACAAAATCTTTTGCTAAATCCTCCACTGTGAAATTTCCTTGGCATTCTTCTTCCCCTGCAGTTTCCTTTTCTCTTTTCTTTTCTTTAGCTCCTATTCCACTTAAAATTACTCATTAGTCAATTCCTTAGGGAATACTTATAGAAGCTCCTCAAACTCCTCTTCATCCACACCCAGACTAAATCTGTTTGCCATCTCAATCGGGATCTTATTGATTTTTACAGCTTCCTCATTCTTGATAAATCCTCTGAAGTCATGGACAAACCTCTTAAGTGTCTTCTTCCAGATACTATGCATACATTCTTGTGATATCACCACAAGCTTAAGCAAGGGTCTTTCTACATGATGTAATCCTTCCAGAATTGTATGAGTGTCCTTCCAGTATCTTCCCCAGTTGCTGAAATAACTTGGGCAAAGTCCTTCTCAGCTCCTTGGTCCACTGATTGAGTCAAAGAGGTGTGCTGTTTGGAGGCACAAATACTACTTGGATATTGGGAGGGATGAATAAAAGGAAGATGTACAGGAGCATTATCAACAATAAGTCAAATCTTCAAAGGTATGTCATTCTCCAAATAGTACTTCTCCATTTTTCTGGCATAAAAATTTGGAAGGGCATCTTGGAAGAAAAGCTTGTATTCCTGACTTCTTTTTTTTTTTTTTTAAAGAGAGAGTGAGAGAGGGGAGAGAGAGAGAATTTTTTTTAATATTTATTTTTTTTTTTTAGTTCTTGGCGGACACAACATCTTTGTTGGTATGTGGTGCTGAGGATCGAACCCGGGCTGGACGCATGCCAGGCGAGCGTGCTACCGCTTGAGCCACATCCCCAGCCCCTATTTCTGACTTCTTATTGCTCTTATCCACGCTGGTAGTGTGTCTGCAACAGCAAATAAATTATTGCTTTGAACTCCATAGGCTTGGACAGCTTGGCTTCTGCTTCTGGGAATCTCTCCATGCCAACTTGCAGAAGGACATGCCCATTTGTAGGCCTATGCTAATGGGGCCTGGCATGGAATTTAGGAGGTCCGTAGCTTTGAGTTCAGATGCCTGCTAGCCTTGGGTTCAAGAGATACCAGTGCACCTAAACAGCCTTGAGGCGCCAGCTGCCTGGAGGAGGAAGAATTACTGTGCAAATGACAAGGCTCCCAACCAGGCCAACTTCCCACATCTTCTCACCTCTTACTTATCTTAAAGGACTCTTCCTAACAATAAATTCCTTTGATGCGTTCCCCGTATAAAATAGAAGGTTGGTGACCTTTCTCTCTTAGAGCTCAGACCCATCAGGTCCCATCCACCCACTAGGCCCCACCTGTGAACCTATTTTCCATGTCTTTGGTCTTCATTTCTAAATATTATTTCAGACTTTTAATTTCTCAGCTGGCTCTCACCTCCGTGTGGTCATCTGATCCCTCATTTTGCTGGACACAACAACAGTAGTGTGAGGTTATTGATATACTGGCAAATTCTGATGATTTTAACTGTGCCAGATCACAAAGAATCTCAATTTGTAGTCTGAAACATTGCCCTAAGCAAGAAGCCATGAAACTGCAGGCCATGTGACCTCTGCCTGTAAACCCAGGAGCTGAGGAGACTGAGGCAGGAGGATCCCAAGTTTGAAGACAGCCTCAGCTGTCTCAAAACAAAATAACATGAACTGTGATATAGGTCAATTCTACACACAAAAAAATAAAAGCAGAAGTTATCAATATGTGTGGGATATGTTAGAAATTTAGAACACTGAATGCATATATTACAAAGGAAAAAGATCTAAAATCAATCATCTAAACTTCCATTATATATAGGAAACTAGATAAACAAGAGAAAATTCAAATTAAGTAAAAGAAAATTATTAATTTAGAGCTGAAATCAGTGAAACTGAAAACAAGAAAATTAATGAACAAAAATATGACTCTTGGAAAACTTCAATGAAATTTATGTCTCTAGCCATAGTAAGAAAAATAACATATAATTTATTAATGTCAAAAATTACTTTAGATTTTTAAGTAAATATCAAGGAATAGAATATCTGGATCACATGGTAGTTCTATCCTTTGTTTTTCGAGGAAATCTCCAAACTGATTCCCATAGTGGTTGTATTAATTTGCAGTTCTATCAACAATGTTTGTGTGTTCCTTTCTCCTGATGTTCTCATCAGTATTTATTATTATTTGTATTCTTGATGATTGCCATTCTCACCAGAGTGAGTTGATGACTTGCGTTTCCCTGACTGTTAAGGAGGATGAACAATTTTTTTTCTATATATTTCTTGGCCATTTTTATTTCTTCATTTGAGGGATGTCTGTTTGGTTCATTTGCCCATTTATGGATTCAGGGTTTTGTTTGTTTGTTTGATTGATTGACTGATGTTGAGTTTTCTAAGTCCTTTATATATTCGGAATAATCCTCTGTCTGAAGAGTACCTGGCAAAGATTTTTTCCCCATTTTTTAGGTTCTCTTTTAATGCTCTTAATTTGTTTTTGTTTTGTTTTGTTTTGTTTGCTGCTACAGAAACTTTATAATTTGATGGCATTCCACTTATTGATTCTTGGTTTTATTTCTTGAGCTTTAGGAGTCTTAAGGAAGTGAATGCCTGCACTATATTTGGAGTGTTGATAGTTTTCTTGAAGCTGCTATAAAGTTTCTGGTCTAAAATTAGCATATTATAGATATATATGTATACTAATGTCTATAGCAGCACAATCCACAATAGGCAAATTATGGAATGTAGGTGTTCATCAACAGTTGAACGAATAAAGAAAATGTGCATATATATACACAATGGAGTTTCACTCAGTTATCAGGAAAAACAAAATTATGTTATTTGCTGGTGAGTGAATAAAGATGGAGAACATCAAGGTAAGTGAAATAAGCCAGACTCAGAAAGTCAAAGGTTGAATGCTTTCTCTCATATGTAGAAGTTAGAAAGAAAATAGGAATAAAAAAGGGATCTCATAAAAATAGAAGGGAGACCAGTAGAGAAAAGAGAAAAGGGGAGAAGGAGAAAGGGAGGAAAATGGAAGGTACTGAGAAATTAAATCAAGAAATTATGATATGTGCATGTATAAATATATCACAAGAAATTCCATTTTTATGTATAATTAGAGTGAACGAATAAAAAAATAAAAATGAGACCAGAAGAGTAGAGGAAGTGGATCTGGGAAATGGAGAATGGATGGGAGGAAAAGGGAAGCTTCCTGGGGAATAAAATTGGTCAGATTATGTTATAGGCATGTTTGAATATATCAAAATGACTTCCACTATTATGTATAATTATAATTAAAAAATATAAAACAAGATGGGCATGGTGACAAATGCCTATAATCCCAGCGGCTCAGGATGCTAGGGCACAAAGATCGAAAGTCCAAAGCCAGTCTCAGCAACTCAGAGCACCTAGCAACTCAGCAAGACCCTGTCTTAAATAAAATGTTTAAAAAGGGCTGGGGATGTGGCTTAGTATTGAACCAAGCATCCCTTGGTTCAATCCCCAGCACAATACACACACACACACACACACACACACACACACACACACACACACATATAAAACAAAAAAAATAGAATGAAAGAGGAGAAATTATTACATATCTCGTGTATATTAACACTATAATAAAGAACACTATTATCAACTCTGTGCTCTCAACTTTGATAACATAGATGAAATGGAACAATTCCCTGGAAGGAAATCTGTCACACAAGACAGAGATTATCTGAATAAGCCTATACAAAAGAAATTGAATTAATTACTAATAACCTCCCAAAACAGAAAGTACCATGCCCAGATTATTTCACTGGTGAATTCTATCAAGCATATAAATCAGAAACTATGCTAGTGTTAAGAAAATCAATAAGGGATAGTGTTAGCATTCCAATTTTGTTTTTTCCAAATCTCCAACTAGTCAGACAATCTGTTACTAATGCCAATGAATTGCTATAAACCCATGCTCAAACCATCTCTCCTGGCCAGCTTTACACAATCTGTAGTCCCATACATCTGCCCTTTTGAAGGATTTCCCTTCACTCCTAGGTCATCCATGAGAGGAGATAAAAAGCATTCTTCCTTTTAGCAACATTATTACCTTGCAGAGAGATCAATATAGAAGCCTTGCACTTTCTCCCCTCTAATAACTAATTAGAGTATTCCTCACAAGATTTTAAATGTGATCCAAGGGAGTGATAGTAGAAGCAGATATAGTTATATTCTGAGCCAGCAGCTCATTTTTGCTAATGCCTTCTGTCTATTAACACCTGCTTGAGATTGGTCCACATTATTTCCATTTCACAATGCGAAGCTATTGTGCACCTCCAATTATGTGTCATTAAATCAGATGATATCCAGTTCAAGAAGTCCAGGATTAGAGTATCATAGTCAGCTTTTGTGATCACTTCATCCAGCCAGGGGTTGCTTCACAAATAGGGAAAGGATCAGTAAGAGAGGATATGGCTTTCATCTAAAATTCATAGGGATTTGGATTATTATTTTCAGAGGTGAAATTATAATAATATTCAGAGGTGAAATCATGATACTATGTCTGACATGAAATTATTAAAATATTCAAGTCAAATGACTAGTAGGTTATGAAAGCTGTAACTTTATTTGTCCATCTGAGTTTAAATGGACTAACTGGGTGATGACCATAGGCAGGGAGAGTGTAACTGAAGGAACTAGGTAACTGGGCTCTGCCCTGGAAGGGTTCATCTTCCCTACAGCCCCTTCCTCCATCTCTCTACTTCTTGGCCACCATAAGCTAAGTAGTTTTCCTCCACCCCACTCTTCCACCATGATGCTGTGCCTTCCGAAGGTCCCAAACAATGGAGTCAGCTGACCATGGTCTGAACCTCTGAAATAATGAGCCCAAAACAAGTTTTTCCTCCTCTAAGTTGTTTTTGTCAGGTATTTTGGTCACAACAATATAAAGCTGACTATCACAACCATTTAGAATTCAAAAACAAGAAAATTTCTTTCAAGCAATAGCAAACAGCAAAGAAACTTACACACCCCCAAATAATGATCAAAAGACATGAACAAACATTTAATAGACTTAATAATATACATGATGGACCAAAAATCATTTGAAAAGATTCTCAATCTCTTTAATAAATAAGAAAAAGGTACTAAAAGCCACAAATAACATTTTATACCCTCAATAATAACAGAAATTGAAAGTATGACAACATTAAGTATTGACAATAGGGCAGAATAACCAGAAAATGTATAAACTGCCAGTAAAAGTTAAAGTCAATTCAATCACTCTCATTAAAAATTTGTAATATCCTTGTAAGGTTGAATATCTATCCCCCACAACCTATCAATTATACACTGGAAAAGCAGAAATCTCATTTATATGAACACCAAAGTCATGTATAAGAATTAAATGGCAACATCATTTCAAAGAACTAAAAACCAAAATAAAAAAAAACGTCAACATCCATGGTCTTAAGACTCAGTAAATAAATCATTGTATATTCATACAAAATAATATTATTTATACAAAATTATGTGGTCCTAAAAATGTTCAAACACCAAACATGGATATACATCAAAAGTAAAAGTAACTTTTTATAGGGGCTGGGGCTGTAGCTCATTGGTAGAGTGCCCGCCTTGCACGTGTGAGGCACTGGGTTAAATGCTCAACACCACATAAAATTAAATAAAGATATTGTGTCCAACTACAACTAAAAAAAATATTTAAAAAAAAAGAAAAAAGTAACTTTTTATAAAAAAAATGCATACCACATTATAAATTTTAAACATGCAAAACCAAGAGCATATAAAGTTTAGAAAAATATGTAAGCAATTTGACATTGCTGTTTTTGTAGGTGGAAAAAGGGTGAATTTCATATAGCTCAACATAAAAATAATTATAGCAAAATTATGAAGAAAGGTAATGAGGTGATTAATAACAGCATTCATTATTTGTTTATCCATGTATTTGGCAGGTTAAGATGATGGCAATGGACCAGTTAACAAATCATAGTTCTTAAAATCTGTTCTCCTGCAATATTTATTTTACTGGAGAATAATAATTAACAAGTGAATGCCATACAATCAATAATGGAAAAAACAAACAGCACAAAAGGTAGATTTGATGGGTTTAGAGAAGGTTGCCAATTTTGTGTGCAAGTCACAGAAAAGCTTTCTTAGTACAATTTCAGAAGAATCCTGATGGATGAAGAGAACCATTAACTTTCTAGGGAAGAGAAGAGGTAAATTCTCTGCAAGAAGATTATCCTTGCATCATTCCAGTAGCAGCAAGGAGGACTCTGTAGCTAAAACACAGCAGGTTGGCAATGGGTTTGGAAGAGCGATAAAGAAGACAAGGATCAGCTCATGTAGAGCTCAACAAGCCATTTTGTCTTTTACAGAGTTAGATGAAAAACTGCTGGAGAGTTTCAAGCAGAAAAATATTGTGCCCAGCTTTATGTTTTACAAAGATCACCTTGGATACAAATGGAGAAGAGATTGCAAGAGGAAAGGGAGAATAACTGAAGATCAATTAGGAAGAAATGTAAAACTCTCAGCAAGAGGAAATTGTGGCATAGAACTAAGGTGGTAGCTCTAGAGTTAGAATTGATTCTGAATATAATTTTGAAGGTAAAAGCCAGCCATTTCCTGATGAATGTGAATTGTGAGACAAAAGAGATGACTCTAAGCTGTTTGACCATAGCTTCTAGAAAATGAGGGGAGATGGAGAAGGTTGGGTAATCATAACTCAAAAAAGAGATTTTGATTTTAGATGTATTAAATTTGAATTAGCTATTAACATCTACATGGAGAAGTTGAATATGGAATTAAGTATAAAAGTCTAATGTTCAAAAGGAATTTATAGGCTGTAATGCAGCCTAGGATATTCAAATATGGAAATCTTCAAAGTAAATGACGAATATTGAAAAGCTGAGGCTGAGTTAGATGATCTACTGAGTAACTCAGATTATAAAAGGTGGGGGAGGGCACTGTGAGCTAAGACCTGGGGCACTACATTGCTTAATGATCTGGAAGATTTAAAAGGAGCCAGCAGTAAGATGAAGTCAAGCAAAAACGGGAGTCCTGTTCTGAAGGCTCTCCATGTTCTTGATTGTTTCTAAAGAAATATGAATTTATGACATTTGCCAGTAAATGAATGGAACTGGAGATTATCATGCTAATAGAAATAAGCCAGTCCCAAAATCCATCCGAATGTTCTCTCTGATATATGGATGCTAACATACTGTAAGGCGGGCAGGGAAGAATAGAAGTCCCTTGTATTAGACAAAAGAGAATGAAGGGAAGGTAGGGAGATGGGAATAGGTAAGTCATAGAATGAATTGGACATAACTTTCCTATGTTCATAAATGAATACATGATCAGTGAAACTCCACACCATGTACAACCACAAGAATGGGATTCTTATGTTATACTCCATGCATGGATAATACATTAAAATACAGTCTACTGTCAAGTATATCTAACAAGAACCAATTAAAAAAAAAAAGTGGAGTCCCAAAAGCCAGAGACACATATTTCAAGACAGAGGGATTTACCTCTGGTGGGAAGGATGTTAATAAGATACCAGGATGAGGATTCTCTTTAATGATATTGTTGCCATTCTCTTTCATAATCTGAATGGTTTACAATGAAAACCATTTTATTATTTGTGACAGCATATATTATTATTATTATTTTATGTAATAAATATCTAACAAAAAAGGTGAAAATAAGTTACAAATCATTGCCAAGGATAAACACTTTCTGGCATAGGGAGAAAGATGGGAAACTATTTTGATACATTTCAATAGAAAATAATACACCACACAAGAAAGTTCAAGGAGAGATACACCTCCTAGCATAGATGCTATAGCATCCCTAGCCATAGATGCTGTGTAACAGATAGACTACCACATATTCATTACTACTACTTAACCCAAAACTGGTAACATATAAACAGTGTATACTTGACATAACATTACATATTCTATCTTTTAGAGCCTTATGATATGTTAAGCCATATGTAAACAATTTTCTAAAATTTTAATAAAACATACTCAAAACCTTTACAATGAAAACTACAATGTTAATAGGAAAACAACAATAAAAATGCAGCCCTTTGGGTTTATTCATTTATCTTATAAGTATACTAGAGGAAAAACACAATTTTCTCTTACAAATATAAAACTCACTTTGAAAACTTTTCCCCTTGAGAAAGAATAATTCATTAAAAACATTTCCAAAGTTGGGCTTTCCATTGTTTTAACATTTAAATAAACCCATAAAAATTTATCTTGTGCCTTGAAAACCACTTTCCCAAAGACAGAATGAAATAGACTTCTAAATACAATTTCTATGCCTGAGTCTATATTGGAAAGTGGTAAGAACTGGTTATCTTTTTCTTAACCTATAATTGAAAAATGGTCATGGCAAGGAGGGAGAAAAGGAGCACCCAAGAGAGATACCACACAGCAAGCAGCTCAAACAAGAATGTTCACAGGTTCATTACCAAAGACAAACATCGTAGAGTCGGCCAGCAGAGCTCTCTTTCTCTCAGTTGCAGCTTCTTCAGCCCTTAAGGAATATAATGAAGTCACCTCACTAGTGATTAGTAACTGACCTTCACACAATGTTGGAGATTACTTTCTAAAGTCCTATTTAAATATATGTCAAGCAAATCACTTAAGAAGAAAGCAAGGGTATTTCCTGTGGTTTCTGGAGGGTGTATCACTAGCATCCAGTTAAATGTAAGACGCAGAATTAGATTCTCACATTAAGATAATTTTCTATAATAAAATGGCTGGAGATGAAAGAACATTCATTAAAATCATTTTATCCCAATATATGTATGCATACCTCAATCTGCTAGAACAATCAATTGAATTCATACTGATTCACTGAAAATTTCCACTGATTTATTTAAAATATCAAGCTGACATCATTATGGCAGGGGGAAAAATGTGTATTTTTTTGGAGTAATGTAAACATAGTCCATGAATACTGATGATATGAAATAAAGAATTTTTTAATGAAGCAACACAGTTTGCCCATTGACAGACCTGCTTACAATTGGAAATCATCATTACCTACTTTTCTCCCTCTCTTCTATTTAAGTGACTTATTTCCCATGGGGATTTTAAAAATGTATATTGTGGAGCAAACTATTTTTGTATAAAAATATTTTACTATATGTGCTTCCATTATATCAAGGTTAACCATTCATATAATTTTAAATAATTTATTCAGTATCATACTGCCATCAATTTTCCAACTAAAATATCATCTTCTAAATTGACTTTTAGATTCATGATTGTTTGGAGAAACAAAATATTACTATTCACTTCACTCTAAATCCAAATATTATGTTACTAATAACTATATACAATTGTGAAGCAACACACACACACACACACACACACACACACACACACACCTATCCAGAAAATTACAGATGAAAAATTTTAATATAGTTGTAGCTGAATGTAAGTAAAGCTGATAGATAGACAACTGAATAAAAATAAATGTGTGACTTGTTTTTATCATCCTAAGCCAGATGGTTAACACCTCAGAAGGAAATGCTGATAAATGAATTAATTCAAGCCCTATTTACAATTATATAGTGAACATTTATCATGTAATTGTCTTTTGAAGTTTTTAATATTTGTTGGTGAATTTCAATAAACTTGAATTTCTATAAATATTCTAGGACAGATGTAATTAAATATGTAATAATTATTTGTGTAATGCCTGCCTACTAGACAATGAGAAAAGAAATAATTACTTTTATTACTCCAGTACACTCTTGCATAGTGTTGAAGGAATGAATTAATAAATTCTGGATTGAATTATTGTATACAATAATGTCTGTTTTAAGTCAAAATTTCCACCCACTGATAATAGAGCATTCTGTATTGAAATCCTATTCTTCAGGATAGAATGATACACAACTTTAAGTTGCATATTTGTTCTAATGACATGTTCTGCCTCATTTGAGTGATATAGAATATATTTACATACTTTTTTATATTGTCATCAAATTAAAATACAAGAACAAAATCATTAAGAAGAAAACTTAAGATTCCCCCAAAATATCTATGGATACTCACAAAGAAACTAACATGGAAAATACGAGAAGAAATGATTCATAACTATAATAATCAAAATTTAAGACAATGATGAGCTAGTAAGGAATATATTTGAAAGAAGTCACTGTCCTCAAAATGAGTACAGCCATTATGAAAAGCAGTTTGGAAGTCTGACAAATAGGAATTCTATTTCTGGGTAATATCCAAAGGAAATAAAATAAATATCTCTAAGTTATCTGAGAACCCTCGATCATTGCAGCAGTATTCACAATAGCAAACATATGGAGACAAACTAAGTATTCATAAATGGGTGAATGGATAAATGTGAGACTACACACACACACACACACACACACACACACACACACACACACACCACACATATATATACATAAATACTTGTGTATATACCTATACACATACATATGTAGATATGGTAATGTTATTGTCTTTAAAAATAAGGAAACTCTCTGCTTTGCAACAACATGGATGAATCTAAAATATATTATGCGGAGTGAAATAAGCCAGAACCAGAAAGACAAATGCTTTATCTCAATTACATATAAAAACTAAAAAATGTGTAACTCATAGAAACAGAGAATAGAATGGTGGTTGTCAAGGGCTGAGAGCTGAAGGAAAGAGGGAAAGATGTTGGACAAAGGTTACAAAGTTTCAATTATTTAGAATGAATAATTTCTGGGGATCTAATGTGTATCATAGACTGTAGTTAAAACTACCATATTACATACTTGAAATTTGCCCCAAAAGTAGATCTTTTTTTTTTTTTTTTAAGAAAGAGTGAGAGAGAATGAAAGAGAGGGAGAGATAGAGAGAATTTTAATATTTTTATTTGTTAGTATTTGGCGGACACAACATCTTTGTCTGTATGTGGTGCTGAGGATCGAACCCGGGCCTCACGCATGCCAGGCAAGCGCGCTACCGCTTGAGCCACATCCCCAGGCCCCCAAAAGTAGATCTTAAATATTCTCACTATACATACAAAATGGTAACTATGTGAAGTGATGAATATGTGAATTATCTTGGTAGAGGTAATAATTTTACTATAATTTTACACACACACACACACACACACACACACACACATATCATGCTGTGTGCCCTGAATATATACAATTTTTATTTGTATAAAAGTAAAGCTGAAAAGAATGGTCACTGCCCCCAATTCACACAAAGTAGTATTCAACCAGTCAGTCATTAGTAAAAATCAGTCCTGCTCTATTACCTAAAATATATGTTAACACACAAGGTACATAAATACCCCCATAGTAAATATATGTATATTTTAGGGGAAATTGCTTTGGCAGTTAGTCTGTTCCTTGTTCCTCCAACTTTGCTACATATGGTAAAGATACTTTTTCCTTTATCCTATGGAAACCTTCTCTCACTCATGCATTGGGATACACTAATAATGGTATGATGTGCATAGTCTAGCGATAGGGTGTTCATGAAGAACACATGGAGGAAAAGAAGAGTAGGTGATATCCTTTGAACTCCTACCATAAAAAAAGTGCTGTAATAGTTACTTTTATTTAAGTAACTTTGAGAAGGAAGCTACAGTTCTCATTCAAGGCCACCATATAAATAAGCTATTAGTACATTTTTATGTTCATGCTCTATTATATTTTATTTAAAAATATTTCCTTAAATGTTAGCAAAAACTCCATAGTCACAGTGTTGATAAACATAAGCACACTGCACATCAATGTCAGGATGCACATAATCAGCCACCAACATTACAATTACGAGGACGTGACTATGGAATTTTGGTGATGAGTCTAAAATGGCTCCTGGGAGTAACTTAACTTATATACAATAAAAAAGAGATGAAAATTGGGGCTAATTTTAAGGAAATATGAAAAGGTAAAAAATTAAACTGCATTATAGAGCAAAAAAAATCATCACGTGCCAAAGAAAGATATCATATCGCACTATTGCACTTTTTTAAAACAATTGGACTAAATATGTATGCTAACAAATTATACCTTATTGTGGAATTGATCTTTATAGGTAGTATTGTTTAATAATTGGATACATAAATTGAAATACAATTGATTTTCTTTATAATTTAATGTGTTTTACATTATAAATTTAGGAAGAGATCCATTGGCTTTATCTGATTGCCAATTTTTTAGAAAATAAGTTTTATTAACATGTGTTTCTTTTACATATTAATGCAATTCAGTATAATGTTTTGACACATGCATATAGCCACACTGATCAAATCCAGCTTCCCTTTATCTACCCCCCCCATGCACACACATACTCTCTTTCCAATCTCTAGTAACTAATCACCAGTATATTTTTAAGTCAACATTTTTTAGCTTCCACATGTGACAGAGGACAAAAACATGGTGCTTGTCTTTCTGTATCTGGTTTATTTCACTTAACATTATGTCCTCCAGTTCCATATATTTTGCTTTAGATGACAGGATTTAATTCTTTTTATGGCTGAATAATATTCCTTCATGTATGTTTACCAAATTATCCATCCATCTGTTGATGACCACTACAGATGATTCCACATCTTAGTACTACAAATACTGCCACAATAATTACTTCATGGTGTCTTAACAAAATTATTTCTGCACCAATGTGTATGGAGATGCTTTTTTTTACCATCACAGGGAGCATAGTGTATGTGTGTGTTTGTGTGTATGTGTGTGTGTGTGTATTATAAAAATAGGCCAATGTTTTATATACATAGATAGATAGATAGATAGGTTGAGTCACAAAGGGAAAACATTACAATTTAAAATCAAATCATCCAAACTATTAATCTCATTTGAAAGTGAATAAATTAAATTTTCAGACATATAAGTACTTATAAAAGTATACATAATGCATTCTTCATGTAAAGCTTCTCAAAAGAAAATATGCAAAGTTATATCTAACTAAAATAAAAATAAAATTATTTATGAATAGGATGAATACCAAGAAATGAAACTTTCATTTTTAGAGTTGTCTTTCAAAAATTGGTATGGCTAGCTGGGTGCATTGGTACACTGCTATAATCCCAGCAGCTCGGAAGGCTGAGGCAAGAGGATCATGAGTTCAAAGCCAGCCTCAGAGAAAGTGAGGTGCTAAGCAGCTTAGTGAGACCCTGTCTCTAAATAAAATACAAAATAGAGTTGGGGATGTGGCTCAGCAGCCGAGTGGCCCTGAATTCAATTCCTGGTACCCTCCCTCAAGAAAAATGGTCATGGCTACCACATATGTAGTGAAAAAATCAATCATACAAAAATGATGATAGTAGAGAAAAACCATCTAAATGACTTATTTCTTAGGTATTAACTTCTCTAATAAAACAGGCATGATTAAAAACAGACACGATTGGACCTTCCATATATTCCATAGGAGAGGACATCTTATCTCCTGTCCAGGAAAGAAGTGTCACTATTTCTCCCTTTTCCAATGAGTGGGGGTGCTAGAATTCTGAGATTATCTCTATTTTCAGTACCCAAATTTTAGTGAAAATTCAATATAAAATGTAAATATCGATTGACCCAATGAACAACCAAAGCTGTGATTTCTTGTTTTAGAGTAAACTAAAAATCTTTACTGAAATTGCATCTGCAAATCTTCAAGATACTGAAACAGAACCAGAAAAGTAAAGCCACTCAAAAAGTTTAAGTAAGGATTTTTCCATTAATGATTTATTTTTAAATGGAAATCATAGCTCTTTGTTAAGGAAAGACACTGTCTACTAAATTATCTTCTTAAGTATAACATCTGGATATTATATTACTCAGAATTACTTATGGCTGTGTTTATTCACAACTATTATAGAAGATAAATTGAAATAATCAACTATGATTTGAGAATGCAGTTTACCTCATAATATGCATAAGGTCTCCAGGAAGGAAAATATACAAAAGATCAATACACTGAATAAATAATCAAAACTAGCATTCCACAAGCTGCTTTTCCATACCATGTCAATAAATATTCATTAGAAAAGCAAAACAAATTTTTTATTTCTTTACTTGAGACTTTACAGAGCCATCCATATATTAGTACAAGCACACTGGTCTTCAAGGCCTTTGCATTTATAATTCTTTACTGGGAAATCTCTTCATAGAAGTCAAAGATGTATCACATTTCCAAAACCTTTGACAAAATATTTTCTTAGAAAGGTACTAAAATTTCTCAAATAGTGTTCCATGAAGCTCACATTTGGAAATGTTACCATAAAATATCGTATTATGCAACTCAAGCAATAGTTTTAAACATTATTTAAACCTAGAACAATATACTTCATGGCATATTACAAAAAATAAACTGGCCTGGGGCTCAGTGGAGGGCATCTGCCTTGCCTGTGTGAAGCACTGGGCTCGATCCTCAGCACTACATAAAAATAAATAAATAAAGATATTGTGTCCATCCACAACTAACTAAATAAATAAATAAATAATAAATAAACTGCAAAAACTTTAAAGACCATAAACTTTTTTATAACGTCATTTTAATGTTAAAATGTGGTTTTGGCAAACCTACAGTGAAAAGGGTTCTCATGCAAGTGACAGAAGCATGAATTTATCATAACAAAATCTGGATTAAAAATCCTTTAGAAACATAGCTCCTAACTAGTATTCCCACATTTATAAATTTTACTGAAAGGAAATATAGAGATGTACATAAAGATTTATGTTCAAGAATTTCTAATATGCCAATATAATAAAAAAATGTTTGAAGTAAACTAAGTATTCACTAACAGGATATATTAATCTGCTTTTTCTACCATAATAACATTCTGGATGGTTTAAGTGTAAGGGATTTTCTTACACTGCTGGAGATCACAAGTCCGTGACCAAGGTGTTGTCAGGTTTGGTTTTAGAAGATACCGCTCTCCTCACCTCACTGAGTTCTCACATGACTTTTCCTCTGTATGCATGGAGAGTGTGATCTTATGTGTCTTCCTCTTCTTATAAGGACATTAGCAAGGCCCCACCCTTATGACTTAATTTAACCTTAACCGCTTCCCTAAAATTTATCTTTCTAAATATAATCACACCAAGAATTAGGAATTCAACATATGAATGTGGGGAATTGGGGAATGGACACAACAGAGGATAATAGGCAAATAAATTATACAATCAAGATGAACTACCATGCAGCTATAAACAAAGAATTGCATTTTTAAGAATATTAATGACTTCCTAAACATTAAGAATTATAGCCAGTGAGAAAAAAAAAACAGGTTATAAAACATGAATACAATTAATTTCAAGTTTAAAGCAGCTCACACTTAATTTTAAAAACCTAATGTAATACATATTTTAAATAGCTCCATTAAATTGCAAATAGTGATCAACAGCAAAGAATTGCTTATTATTTTGTCTGCCTAAAATAAAAAAGCTATTTTTTAATATTTATTTCTTAGTTGGATACAATATCTTAATTTTATTTATTTATTTATTTATTTATTTTTATGTGGTGCTGAAGATTGAACCCAGGGCCTCACACATGCAGACTTTCCTGCAATGATCTGATACAAAACCAAGAACCAAGAACCTAACATGTCAATATATTCAAAGAATATTTACCTGAGAAAATTGATACTAAAATGAGTCATTTTCTTTCCTCATGACTGTTATCAGAGGGTTCACTCTATGTGTAATATCTATATCAGAAAAGGGGAATGTACCTACATGCTCTTAGAAAATATATGAAGTTAGTAAACAGCTCCCAAAAGTTAATAGTGTTATGTTTTAGATATAAGGTGTTCCCCCAAAACTCAAGTGTGATATCATGCAAGAAAGTTCAGAGGTGAAATGACTGGGTTTTGATAGTCTTAACATAATCAGTGGATTAATCCCCTAATAGGAATTAACTAATTAGTAACTAGATAGGCATTAACTAGCTGGTAACTTGTACTAGTTAGGCATCTAGGGTGGGTCAGTAAGGGTGTGCCTTTGGACTTTTTATTTTGTTCCTGGTAAGGGGAGTGCGGTCTCTCTCTCTCTCTCTCTCTCTCTCTCTCTCTCTCTCTCTCTCTCTCTCTCTCTCTCTCTCTCCCTCTCCCACTCCCTCTCCCTCGCCACATTCTGAGCCATTTTCCCCCATCACATTCTTCTGTCATGATGTTCTTCCACATCTTGAACTTAGAGCAATAGAGTGACCATCTGTGGACTGAGACTTTTAAAATCATGAGCCCCCAAAATAAATCTTTGCTCTTCTAAAATTGTTCCTGTCAGGTCTTTTGGTCACAGCAGTGAAAAAGCTGACAAAAACAGATAGTAATTCAGACTGTATGAGAGAGGCAATTCATCTGACTTAAAGCTTTCCAATGGTTTAAAATTCATTTTATTACCATGGCAGCTTTGATAACCCTGCCTTAGAAAATGAGAGTCGGAGTGAGTTGTGAATTTTCTGTCCTTCGCTTGTTAAATCAGTGTACCTTCAGAAGTAGGAAGTGGGTGCTGTCAACAGCCAACATCCAGAGGCACAATGCTAACACCAGGTGGTTTTGTGTTCTCTGTCCTTAGAATGAAAAAGGCATAGAGAATATAGGAGTGTTCAGTTTAATATAAGTAGCCAAGGAACAATCTGTGAAGCTGAAGAAGGAAAAAGAAGTTTCCTCCAGTGGTGTTAATATGAAATTATTCCTCATTTTAAGAGCAAAGACAAATTTTTTAAAAAAAAATAGAGACACAGCCCTATCTAAGTAATAATATGACAAATTCTTGCTTTCTGCTTTCTATCAACAAAGTTGAATTTACAGATTTTCAAAAAATCTTATTACTTAAATGTTAAAGTCTCAAAGTAACATATAGTTAACATTTTAAATAATTTTATGACTATTACTGGCATTAGTCCAAATGACATAATTAGCAGTGATATTTAAATAAAAACAGACATTTTTATTATGTTCTGAACAAGCTGCCATAAATGTATGTGTATACACACTCACAAAGCTATTAATCTTAGTTTCCTTAATAGAATTTTTTTTAATTTAAGAAGATAATGCTTCAATGATGAAATATTTTTTCTCTTCTTTGAGGAGTCCTATTTTCTATTTGTTGCATTAGTTTTCTTTTGCATTAGTCTCATCAGGCCACTGTATGCAACTACCATAAACATAGTGGCTTAAAACAACAGAAATTTATTCTCTCAGTTTCAGAGGCCAGGAGCCCAGTCTGCATCAGTTCTCCAAAATCAGTGTTAGTAGGGGACACACTCCCTTTGGAGGCTCTAGGAGAGAATTCTCTCCTCCTTCCAGATTCTGGTGTCCACCAGCATTCCTTAGATCCATATATCTCCATTCTCCACCCCTGTATTCATAGATCATCTCTTCTGTGTATCTTCAGGTCTCTCCCTGTTTCCCTCTTGAAAAGAAATATTATTGGATTTAGGATCCACCCTGAAAACATAGGCTAATGTCCTCATATTAAAATCTTTAATTTAATCACATTTTCAAAGACTCTATTTCCATGCAAGATAATATTTGAAGATGCAAGTACAAGGACTGGAGACCTTTTCTGGGGAAGAGGGGGTACATTCCTGTATTACACCTGTCTATTTATTTCTGCTCATGGCTCTTCAAGCTTAATCTTCATGGGTGATTTATTTTTCCTTTGTTTATATTTTTGTCTTGAATTATTTCTCTTCTTTCAGAGGCTAATTCTTATTTCTATCATTCTTTAATGTTTTTAATCATTTTATTAAGAATTTTTAGCTAATTTCCCAATAATTTTAGCAGTTTGATATTTTTTTAAGTAGGCATTTCTAATAGAATTTAAGCCCTACAAAAATGCTCTTTTATCTTTATTTGTGTTTTTATATCATAATTTATTTCAACTTTAATAACTTTATGTATCTCATTTTTGTTTGAACTGCATTTTTCTCTACTTTAGTAAAGTTGATTCAGATCTTTCTAACTTCACCTGCCTCTAAGTTGTTCTTGTCCGGCATTTTGATTACAGTGTTACAAAAGCTGACTAAAACAGGCCTTTAGGAGATCATGAAATCATGAGGATAGGCCCTCACAAATGAAATTAGTACTCTTACATTGAATTAAAAAAAAAAAAACACTATGCCCATACATAGGGAGATATCATCTGTAAGTCAGAAGAGACCTTTGATCAGAACCTGGCCATTCTGACACCTTCATCTCAGACTTCCAGCCTCCAGAACTATGAGGAATATTTTTTTTTATTATTTATGAACCATCCAGTCTATGGCACTTTGTTATGGCAGCCTGAAAAGACTAAAACAAACCCCTACACTCATTTTGGAATGTAGCCCAGTTGCAGCCACTATCTTCATATTGCCTCATAGCACCTTCAAGTACACTGAGTTTAAATTCTCCTCTTAGATCTATCACATACCTCCAGCAGCTCTTCCTGGCACACACACATGTTGATAAGAGGCATGTCTGCTGGTTGCTGGTTGGTACGTACGCTGTCCCAGCTCATCTGAATTTCAGGATTTGAGAGGATATGTAGTTAGTCTACTTGAAATCAGTATCCATAGGGCTTTTGGTTTGCTATCTGGTTACTCTGTTTCTATGCATTTAGGAAGATCCAAAAAGTATGCTACCACAGCTACTGTTTTTCCCAAGTCCCCTTTGGTATATCTTAATAATTATGATTTTTAAAAACATGAATGTAGAACACAGATATAATATTTCCATTGCACAGTACTCTACTGAGTAAAGCATGAAAGAAAAATGTACCATGAGATAAAGGGAAACCCATAGACAGCAGACTAGTGAGTTTTACATCCCCACAGAAAGAGTCTGCATCCTGTCCAATAGTCACTCTTCCTTCCAGATCAGGCCTGTCTTTTATCTTGTCAGGAGAAAGTACTGCATTTGGCTTAGAAGTGTGGGAACCTAAGGCTAAAAAATGATCTGTAAAGACCGAGGATGCTACAATTAAAAATTGTACCTTAAGATTCATCTTCTTTAAATTTTTGAGTACTCTAATAAATGGTAAAATAATTCAAAATTGCTGAGAGTCTTAATAATCCATGTTTTTAAAATTATAATTAATATTTTAATTATTGAAATATCAACCGGATAAAACTATTTCTAATCATTTAGGAAGTACATAATTTTAAAAGCTATAAGAGTGATTTAAAGATGCTTATATAAAAGTTGCTTTTACTGTAGATAACTACAATAAGAACACAGGAAAAACAAATTGCACTTAAGATATTATCACAGTTATGAATACTTTTGAAAGTATATAAAAAAAAGATAGTATGATAAAGAGCAGATGAATTGGCATAGCCCTAGAGGAAACCAATAAAGATATTCTCCTGTCTGTCATGAAAGAACAAATTACTTCTGATTATCTTTACTGATAGGTTGGGGGAAAAGAATTTGCAATATCTATATATTAGGTACAGGGAATGTTTTGATATTAATCCAATAAAGAACCACAGCTGTGAATGGTATCCCAACTCTAATAATCCACAGTCAGCCTCTAAGATCATTCTGGTTTTGTACCACATAGAAGAGTTAAGTCCCCTGCATTTTGCAAATCTATTGGTGCACCTGAACTCTTCAGTGCACCCAAGATGCAGTACAGATTTCCTATCTTGGAGGTTGACATGGAGATTTGGTATGGAATACAGAGAGGTAGGGAGAGGAAAGGGTAGAAGGCAACTCCAGAGACATTTTATTTCTAAATCTAAAGTCTTTGAATTAATGAATCATAAAACTTATTTTGGAATGCTTCAGTCCTTATTCTATATCCTGAGGGATCAGGGGTAGTATTAAACCTAATGTGGGATGGATTTGGTCTATCATATATGCCTCTTGGGGATAAGCTTGGTACATGTCTATATTCTAGTATTTCCCACATTGCACAGTCGTTTCTTATGGAACTGGCTCTATTCTCAAGTCTCCTAAAGTACACTAGATTAGTGGAAAAATGGATAAGAGCTAGAAATTCCCTCAAAGGCAGCTTAAGGTATGTTATTTTCCAGCAGATCTAGACTTTTTGCATTTTCAGTAAAACAGCCCCTCAGTAGATTATGTGTGTGTGTATATATGTATTTTTTTCTGTGAGGTGTTTGTAGATAGATTATAGATACAAAAATATAGAGATCTTTATGTATATTACCATTAGAAGCACAAATATTTTCTAGGCTTCCCTTTTAATAGGGTATTTTTCAGTTTTCATGAGTCAACATGAGACACTTTTTTTAGGTGAGAGAAAAAGGGACTATAATAGGCTAAGTGTCCACTTATTCAAGGGAATAGCGACATTCTTTTCCAAGTTGAAAATAGCCTAATACTGTTCCTTTTACTAGAGAATGAAAGATTTGGCAAATCACTCATTTGAAAAAAAGTTGATGAGCTACTCAAACAGTGAAGCTCTTTTATATATATATACATACATACACACACACTACTAGAGAGCAGTCAATAGAAGACAGACATACTCCCTAATCTCAGGAGTCTACACTTTTCATATGGTTAAAAATGTCAATAGCAATGGTGACAGAAAGATAATTTTACATCATGATGAAGTCTGTGGAACACTTATAAGGGTTGGAAATAATAACTGAGGTGAGTGTGAACAAAGCCTAAGTTAGGGGAGGCAGTGACGTCATCACTGAGTTGAGACCTGAGCCATGAGATGATGGAGAAGATAGTGGGACACAGCACCAATAGCTACGCTCCTGTACCAGATTCTTGATTAAGGAGCCCTGCCATGCTTGCTGGAAGTGGAACTTCGGGAAGTTACTTATCCTCCTTATGCCACAGTTTCCCAGGCTGTAAAGTGAGAATAATCTGATAGGCTTGATGTTAGAATTAGGTAAGTTAAATTTATATAAAAATACTGCAGACAAAATAGAATGTACAAAGTCTCTGATTCAGAAAAGGGCTTGGTGTGTATAAGAAAGAGAGAGCAGTGACCACGGGATAAGGTGTCATATAGAATTGGAAGATTTAACCCAGGACCTAAGCACCCAGAAGACTCAGTAGTCACAGAAACTTACTACTCGAATCCTTCTTCAGGACTCACTGATGACCTGCAAGAAGTATAGCTGTCATTTCCTTCAGATGTACCTCAATTTTTCAGAGAATGTCAGGCTTTCCTGGGGGTGACCTCAGCTCGTGACAGAAAAATTCTATGATAAAACCTGGCCATGTCCATGTCTATCTGATACAGGACTCCTCTACTCGGCAACTGTTACTCTGAAGCAAGCTGTCAGGGTTCCAGAAGCAATTTTAGATCTGCATAATCCTTCAGTTTCTATCCTTGCCAAATCCTGCTCTCTTCCTTTTCCTCTCAAAAAAAAAAAAAAATCTTAACATCCCTACGTCCATTCCTGCAAGGATCCAACTGATAACAAAGACCATAGTAATCGATTCATATTTTACTATAAATGCAATGGAAAGCTGTTGGTCTTTGTGCAGAGGATCAATTTTAGAATGGAAGGAGTACAGACAGAAAGATCACTTGGGGGGATATTGAAGTGACACAAGGAGATAATAACAGAAGCTTAGGTTGTGGAAGAAGAGATAGAAGAATTCATATAAACACATACTTTGAAGCTAAAAGCAAAAGGACTTCTATTGTTCAAGTATGAAGATCAAGAAAAATTTGTGGATAACACTGACTTCCACAATTTTGTCCTCAGAGACTGGGTAAATAATGAGACCAGAAAAAAAAATAAATTAAAAAAAGGAAACCAGCTCTGAAAGGCATAGAAAATCAAGAGTTGTATTTAGATATAAATTTAGGATGCCTATTAGACTTTGAAAAGGCAATTTCAGATAGACAGTTGGATCAACATTTATGAAAAAAATGTCAATACAAGAGGGACCTATTTTGTAAGTTTGCTGATTTTTCATTTAGTGTGAAACAGCATTTGAGTATTTTTTACTATCATCTGATATGATGTTTGAAAATGAAACCTTCAGTTATGTTCAACTCTCTATTGACGTGTTTGACAAGGCAAGGGTAATTTTAACAATTTCTTCTACAGTAAGTTATGATAGGGGAAAAAAGCCTATAGTTTTATATCTTGATTGTAATTAATTTGTATTTTAAATCACTAAAAGGAGCTTCCATTTAATTCTGGACAATTCAACTTGGTAATACACAAATATATATTATATTGATATATGATCAGAATTTGTGAAAGGAATAAAGGATTAGGGGAGAAAGGACCTATTTAAAATTAATTCTGAGCAGGATGCAGTGGCCACACACCTATAATCCCAGTGAATAAGGTGACTGACACAGGAGAATGGTAAATTCGAGGTCAACCTCAGCAATTCAGCAACTCTCTGTCTCAAAATTAAAAAACAGGACTGCAGATGTAGTCAATAGTGAAGTTTCTCTGGGTTCAATCCCCAGTGCTACTACTAATACTACTATTAATAATAATAATAAATAAAATTAATTCTGAAAGGTTAAATTTTATTCTAACACAAAAACAACAAATTGTGTCAAACATTTTAAGAAACCTAAAGCAGATACGTAAATTTTAAGTTTAAGGAATTATGAGATTTTTTAACTATTCATTACACCTAAGGACTATTATTGACTTTAAGAGTAAATCAAACCTAACATTTAATTAATTTGGAAATAGTTCTTATCTACAAATTTCCATTTCAACTCTATTACTAATTGGCATAAGACATAATACTTGCCTGCTCTATTTGTTCAATGGGAAGATATACATTAATAAATAATCCCATAAATGGTTACTTTTTATTAAAATCATTTTATGGGGGAAAATACAGAGTTCGTACCTCACCTTGGTATGGGGGAGATTCTTTTCCCCTTTCCTTTATCACCTTTTCCTTTAACTTTAGCTCAGATTTTAAGGATGAACAAAGGTAGCAGTGATGTTGAATAGATGCAAATTGATCCGATTATACATAGCCTTGAGGGATACATATATCTAGTCTTGTTACTTTCCTTGAAAAATAGTTAGAGCTAAAGAAAGAGAGGAAGGAAGGGAGAAAAGAAAGTTCAATATTAAGCCCCTGCCTATCAAAAAATGAAATCATTCAAAGACCACTAGATAACAGAATAGAATAAAAAGCTGAAGATTTGGTCTTCAGAAAGTATTATAACTGTGTTAGTTTCCTAGGGAAACTATGAGAAAAGTAATGCAAACTTAGTAGCTTGAACAACAGAAATTTATTATCTCAATCTTGAAGATAAGAGGTTCAAAATCAAGGCATCAGCAGCGTTAACTTCTTATAGAAGCTGTGAAAGAGAATTTGCTTCATGTCTCTCTTCTAGCTCCTGGTGATTTGATGTCAATCTTTGCCATTCTTAGCCTTATCCTCTAATACCCTATCTTCATCTTTATATGGTGGTGGTGGTGTTGTTGTTTTGTGTGTGTGTGTGTGTGTGTGTGTGTGTGTGTGTGTGTGTACACTCATCTTTTTATCCCTAGATTTGCCACCCCGCCCCGTATTCTGATACCATGGGATGCTCTATTTGTGCAAAAATATGAGCCCATTTTAAAGAAAGGCCCTTTCACCAGTATCCCAGGTCTAGAGAGTCACTAAAATGTATTTGATACAAATGCTTCTGATATCTTCACCAATCTAAGATTCATAGCTGGTAGGTAGGTGGGCTATAGGGTAACATTAACCCAGAATCTTATTATTCAAAATAATAAGATTCTGGGTTATCCTCAGGATCAAAAAATACAATTTAAATGAGTGCAGGGGACTACAACAGCGTCTCTGTAGAGACTGATGGACCTCCAGCAAATTGAAGCACACCTGCCCCATCCGAAGCAGACAACAACACAGGAATATGAGCTCAGTGTTGCCCAATATTTTAAAAGAGACAGTGGGAATAAAAGTTTTTATGTAGACTTGTTGGCACATAAATAAGCTGTTTTAAAAACACTGTATAGGCCAGAATTATGAGGGCCAAACAAAGCATGTTGACAGGCCAGATCCAGGCTGCCGGCTGCCAGATTGCAACCTCTGTTCTGCAGGATGCGCAGGGATTTCTGGCCAATTCATGTCTTTCAGCATGAGCCAATTTTGAATTGGGGTTTTTATTATTCAACCCAGAATCCATTAGAATCACAGCTCTAGCTCCAGCTAATCCATTAAATTCAGAATCTCAAAAAAGTGTGGCCATATCAATAAATACAGCATAATTACAATTTTGTTACACCTGTCTTACTTATTACGCCTTCTAAATCAATTCCCTCCATCTTTTCAGACTCTTTGATTAATCAAATTGGCAAACTTTTGAAATCTGTATGTGTGTAATCTTTCATTCCCTCCTCTGATTTTGCACTTCAATGCCCTGGCAATACAAAGTTTGGGTTCTGCTTACTAACAAGCAACAGCACAGGCACACAGGGAGAGGTTAGCTGCCTCTGTAAGGAAGGGAGGGTTTTCTCTAGCAAACAATGCACCAACAGGGAGTTCCAGATGACTTTGTCTTTGGTACACTCCAGGTCCATTCCTCTAAACACTTCTAACCATTTCTTCTAGTGATATCTATCAATTATTAATTATTTCCTAACTTGCACCCAAGAGACCCAATAAAGTTATGAATTCAACTGATATCATAGTCAAGAAATCTTCAGTATCAATAGCAAAGCCAGTTAGTGAGGTCAGCATCTCTGCTAAGCAAAAGAAAAAAAAATATCTTTTAGCAAAGTCAAAAAGCACAAGGATTTCATTCCATGATACAATGAGATTAGTTTTGAGCTTGTACTAGTCTTACTTTAGTCTTACTAAGTTATTATTAGAACTACCCTGAAATTCATTCTTTAAAAAATTACTCTAGCATCCACATATCAGAGAACAATATTCAGCCTTTGGTTTTTCTGGGGATTGGGTTATTTTGCTTAGCATAATATTCTCCAGCTCCATTCATTTACCTGCAAATGCCATCATTTCATTCTTCTTTAAGGCTGAGTAATATTCTGTTGTGTATACATATACCACATTTTCTTTATTTATTCACCTGTTGAAGGGCATCTAGGTTGGTTCCATAGTTTGGCTATTGTAAATTGAGCTGCTATAAACATTGATGTGGCTGCATCATTGTAGTATGCTTATTTTAAGTCCTTTGGGTAAAAACTGAGAAGTGGGATAAATGGGTCAAATGGTGGTTTCATTCCAAGTTTTCTGAGGAATCTCATAACTGCTTTCCATAATGGTCCAATCAGTTTGCAGTCCCACCAGAAGAATAAGAAGTTATCCTTCATTTATGTGTCAGAATACATTCTATTGTCATGTATAACTAATTAGAAGAAATAAAAAAAGAGTGACCTCAACAACAAAAAATAAATTTAAAAAGAGATAGATTAAATTAAAAATAGAGACAAAAACAAACAAGCAAACAAATATCTACTCTATGGCAGCAACTGCATGGGTCAGGGCTTCTCTCTCATGGTTTCAGGTTACATTTTGTCTAATGTGCTGTCCGTTTTTGCAGAATACTAATTGGAGTATCACTATCTCAAAATGAAAACCAATTCCAAATTTCAAGAAAAAAATCATAGTCAACTAATTCATTCTCTGGAAGTGATTTTGTATTTGGTAGGCTTCTTTGCTTGTAAGCCACACTAGTAGCCAAATTAGTTTAATGCTGATAGAGACAAGGATTCTAGCTGGACAGATGTTCAGAGAGTTAAACTTAGCTTACCAAAAAATGCAAACATCCTTATTTCACCATAATTTAACATATTCATAAGCCCTTATTCCTCCTGAATTTTGTTTTCAAAGGTAGTAAATAAATTTTAGAAGTCATGATTTAATTTGTTTGTTTTTTTTAAAATCATCTTTTTGGTTAGAGTACTCAGTCAATTTTTGAGCCCCTCTTTGTATCCTTCCTTCTGGTGTTTATGCTTGGGAAATTCTAGTGTCATCTGAATGTGTCTAGCCATTGTTCTTCATTATAACATGTCCTTCCAGGTGTTTAGTTGCTGTTGGTGGCAGCATTTACTTGCAGATCCCTATAGTCCCTGCGATGAATTAATTTGTAATATTTGTACAAGATATCCATCCTATTTCAAATTTTAGTTTCTTTTTTTTTTAAATTTTAGTTTCTTGAAATATAAACTCTGGGGAAAAGCAGAGAACAGGTTTCTTACTTAATTCTAAATTTCTGTCACATATCTCAAAATCTTCCTACATGAGATGCTTCTGAAGTCCAGCTTGTGTCTTAAGACCTCACATCTAATTACAGCCATAACAGAAGTTGACAGTTTACACATGGACCTTAAATCATTTCATACCACCACAGACACACTGCCCATTTTATACTTTCTACCCCATGATCTTCTCCAACTATGGAATAATCTTATTGACCTGATGAGGCCAGCCAATAAGATTATTCATATAAAAATAATAATTTATAATATAAATAATATATATATATAAATATGCATATATATATGCACACACATGCACGCGCACACACACACATATATATATATGTGTGTATATATATATATATACACACATATATATATCAGAATTACAGGGCAATTAACACTCTTGGGAATAATTCTTGACCACTAAGTGACAGGAGGCAATGACTGACATGCTTCTGCCTCCCAGTCTTGGAAGCACGGTTAGTTCTAGAAGCCAATCTCTAAGAATCTCAGGAAGTTGTACCAAAACAAAGTCCCCATGGCCCACAACAGGAACTTCAGTAATGCACTCTTATACTGGGTTTTCATCTTTCCTTTCTCACTCTCCCCCATTTCTCTTCCTAATCCTGAGGATCTGCTTACAAATGAAGAAGTTGTATACAAATCATTGTCAGAAATATGCTCTTGAAAACCCAAGTTAAGACTCTTCTCCTTTATTGCTGCATTATATTAATGGCCTCTCATCCCCTTCCAGAGTAAAATAAGATCATTTTCATGTCATACTGTCTCTATTATGCAGCTGAGACCAAAAACGACACTAACATATTTCAAGTTTGCTTTCTATTATGTAAAGACATCCTTTGAAATGTCTCTGAGAGAGAGAGAAGCTTTTCTCAGTCTCAAAGCTGAGTTCCTGAAATTGGAAATTGAGTTTCATGACCTTTGGCCCTCCTGTGAGATTTAAAACCTACCTGTTAAACTCTGAAGCTGAACATTCACTTCTTCACCTTTAGTGTTTCTGTCCTCACCCTGAAGTTACAGGTGCTTCTACTTCAAAGGATAGAGCACCACAAGCTAAGAAGAGAATCACAGAATTTTTTTTAAACTGTCAAAATATGATCCTGATATATTTTTAAATTCAAATATAGGAGGAAGTTCAGATTCAGACTGGAATGTGATAAGAGGAAACTAGAAGGAGTGAAACAGGAAGTCTGGGCTACTTTTTCAAAAACCTGGAGAAGGGAAAAGGTAATAGCTACACTGGATGATAGGTCCATGCATAGCTTATTTGAGCTGTTTCCTTATTTCAGTTATTCATTTAACTGTTCTAGGTGCTAAGCAGATAGTAAGAAAAAATGTAAATGCCAAATCTCTGATCTTATGGATTATGGTATAAACAAGCTCTTTGTAGCTACTAGGGGTGAGCTACCTACTCAGGGACTACATTTCCAACTGCTTGCATCCAGATATGGCTATGTTTATTGAGTATCACATTGGAATTGAAATGGAATTTGGTCATTTCTATGCTATAGCCTTCAAGACTGGATTGCAGAATGACTTCAAAAACTGAAATATCAAGAGGGCAAAGCTTTTGCCAGCTTGGAACAATAAATGACTATGTGTAACACAATGACTTCTCAAACCACTAACCATAAAGATAGTTGAACATGTATGTGGACCCGAAATAACATATATGTGTATCATGTTAGCCTACTAAAATTTAGGGATTTACTTGGTACAATGATTCCTGTTGCTTTAATATATGGGATTTGTATTTTAATGGAATAACAAACCAACAAAGATAAATAAATAAAATATTTTGCTGTCAATGGAATAAAAAGGTTAGTTAAGCAGGAATCTAGGGATGATGGATGCAGTCAGAGGAACAGCCCCAGCTGCAAGCATGCTGGCATGTTTGAGGAAGAGATAAACAGCCATTATTGTCTGGGGAGAAATTAAGTCAATGAAACTAGAAACATAATGACAGCAAATTATGTAGGGTCCTATATATCATTATGAGGACTTTCACACTGAATGAAATGGAAAGCTTTCAGATTATTTTGAGTATGATTTGCTTTGGGTTTCACCACATTTTTCTGGCTGCTTCTGCGTTAGTTGAATATGGGCCGGAGGTATACTGAGAAAGACCAATTAACAGATTTCAGATGATAAATAATTATGATTTTGATCAGCATGGAATGGCTCTGGAGGTAAGGTAAGAATTTATATCCTTTGTATATTTTGAAAACAGGGTCTAAGACATGAGCAGTGAAAGAGAAAGAGGAGTGAAAGATGACTGCAAGGTTTGGTCCTGAGAATCTATAAGAGGGGACTTGCCATGTACGCACTAGGGAACACTGTGAGAGGCACAGATTTCAGTGATGAGGCTTCAGAGGAGCTTGGCTTTGAACCTGTGAAGTTTATGACACATGTTACATAAATAAATGAGGGAGGGGGTAGGTAGGTAGCTCTGTGAGTATAGAGGTCAGGAGAGAGATTTGTGCTGAAGGTATTCATTTGGGAGTTGTTAGCTTATGTTCAAAGCTCTGACTCTTGAAAAAAAAAATCCCAAGGTAGTGAATTTAGAGAGTCGAGAAATCTATGTAATAATCCCTGATCAATCCCACACTAGAGGTAAGGGAGATGAGAAAGAATCAGCAAAGGAGAGTGAAAAGGCAAAACCAGAGAGTTCGTGGGAAAATCAGACAAGCGTCACATCATAAAAGAGAAGAAAAGTAGCTCAAGGGAGAGACCGATCAACTACAGCAAATATTGCTGAAATGTCAAGAAATATCACAACTGAGAAATAAACACTAGAGTTAAAAATGCAGATTGTTGGTCTTGAGACAACAGGTGGATAAGAGAGGATGAGTGAAATAAATTATAAACAAAAATAACAACACTCTTCACAGGAATTTTTTCTATGAAGTTAGAAGAAAAAAAGAGCAAGTTGCTGGAAATAGATAACAGGGGGTGGTTTTGAGGTGGAAAATATAATAGTATGCTTATAAAAGGATATGAATGATTGAGTAGAGAGGAAAATAATCACTTATTTTCTATGTATTTGTAATTAATAAAATTAGCATAAACAATGTATAAACATGTAAGACATATTTAAATATTTTATTTAAAATTAAAAGATGCATGTTGCATGCTTAACTAATTAGAAGGGTAAAAATACATTGAAGATAAATGAGAGAGGGCGAGTGTTTGACAGCTTAGTCTTTCTGAGAAGGTGAGGCAGTATCTAATCCAGAGTATAAAAGGAGTTAAAATTCCTCCCTCACAGAAGGAGAGGAGGCAGAAAGGGTTGGAGACAGCAGAGCAGTGGGTGGAGAGAGGGATAGGAAAATAATGAGGCAGGTAATATCTGAGGGCTTCTACTTCTCTTTGAAATAAGGCATAAAATCTACTAACAATGATGTGAGGGTAGGGAAAAGTAAGTAATTTAAAAAACAGTCAGCCTGAAACCTTGTCTGAGTACATAGGGAAATAAACTAACCAAAGGCTAAAGTCCTCACTGCTATTGAAGTTACAAAGGCACCATTCATCTTCCTTGTTGTTCAGGCAAGGCTGTGTGGCATTAGAGAAGACAGGATTGTATTAACTCAGAGAAGGTAAAATGCAATTTTTACAAATATAAAGGTTAAATAAGACCGGTACATTGGTGTGCCTATTTTATCATCTAGCATACAGTAACCATATTGTAATATTTCACTTTCCCCCATCTATTGTTAGCTTTCTACCATAAAAAAAAAACACCTGAGGTAATCCACTCATGAAGAGGAAAGGTTTTCTTGGTTCACAGTTTTGGAGGTTTCAGAACATAGGTTTCAGAGCACTTGTGGTTGGTCCTGGGACTTTGGGACCTGGAGCAAAGAATCACATGGTAGGAGTACATGGCAGAGTAAAGTTGCTAAACTTAAAGCCAGAAAGTAACAAATAGGAAGGGGAGCCGGGCTAGGTTCCACTGTCCCCTTTTAGGGCATGCCCCCAATGACCTAAGGTATCCCACTAGGCCCCTCGTCTTAAAGTCTCACCACCTCCCCTTGGTGCCATGTTGAGAAACACACCTTTAACACATGGGCCTTTGAAGGACATTGGAGATCCATACTATAGTACATCCTTTGTATTTTCCCTTTTTAAAGGGAATTCTGAACTTCTTATTAACTAGGAAAGATGGACAGAACATTAGTCTATTGAAAATCATTAAATAGACATTCAGGACTGAGGCTAAGATAAAACTATATCTTTTCCCATCAGACGTTTCCCTTTACCCAAATTACTCCCCTCTTTCCCTCTCTCTTTGGCTAAACACACATTGATCTAACATAGGATTGTATGTGTTGAACTTATTCACAGATTTTCTTTTTAAGTTCCTTACTTAAAACCTCAAAATTAGGTAGTGCACAGTGATGCATGCCTATAATCCAGCAACTAGGGAGGCTGAGGCAGGAAGATTATGAGTTCTAAATCAGCAGCATCAACTTACCTGAACAAGACCCTGAACAACATGGCAAGACCCTGTCTCGAAACAAAAAAATAAACAGGGCTGAAGGTTTAGCTCAGTGGTAAAGTGCCTCTGGCTTAAGCCCCAGTACACCCTCCCAAAAAATTCAAGTAGTTAAATATAATGGGTAATATCAGGCAATGTATGATTGTAAATTTAATCACTTTTAACTCACTGAGAGTTAAATACTTTTGATTTGAGGATATAATTATCATTAACAGAAAACATCAGCATGCATGAAGGTGTATGTTTTGTTTTGTTTCCATTATGGAGCTTCTAGTATATGGGAACAAGATAGGTAGGTAATGATATTTCTGATATTTTTTTTTTTTGCTCCAACTACAGTTTGCAACTACCAATGCTTTCTTGATCTTGAACTTATTATTTATAACTCTTCAACTACTGCAATTTTCATCCTAAATGGTTTCACAAAAAATGAAAGAACAAGAAAAGTATTTAATTTATAAACTTCTATATCCAGGACAATAGAAAAATCTCTGAAAACTGGATGAAATAAACCAAAGACCAAATTTGGTCCCAAAGCTAGAAGTTCCTGCTTTTCTGAAGCCAATAGAGAAAGCAAATAAGGAGAGAGGGAGGAAGGGAGGAGGATAGAGGGGGAGGTGGGAGAGAGAGAGAGAGAAAATGAATGTGTGAGAGAGAAACACAGGAAGAGAGAGAGAAGGTCTTTCTTATTTTCATTTTCAAGAACTTTATCACTTCTCACAGAGGAATGACCCAGAAAATAAAAGAATTTTAATAACACAAAGAACATATTGCTCTATCACAACATTGGTAAGCACAAGCTCAAAACACAGAGAAAAGAAAGTTTTACAAAGAAATATATGTCAAAGCATCAACTTTTCTGTTTTTACCAAATTTTATGCAAGAGGAAAATGTCTTGGACATGGAGAAGTTAACAGTGAAACAGCTGTCAGAAGGAAGATTAGCAGCAGGTTCAAAATATTTAAGAAATAATCCTTCTGTATATAGCGATAAAAAAAAAAAAGCAAATGTTCTTGCCCTGGGCCATTTCTTTATTTTAGGAAGTGACAATAACAAGAACCCAGAGAGAAAACTCCAAGTAAAATTTTTTCATTCACTCATTCAGCTCAAAGTTGAATGCTCTTTACTGGGGCTCCCGCCCACTACCCAAGCTTCCAAACTGCAAATAACACAAGAGCCCACATTTGCTTTATTTATATGGGGAAACTTCAAAGGTTTTCCATGGAATGTTCTTTGCAAAATAAGGTAGGGGGTGGGCTGTCTAGTTCCCAACAGGTTATGCCCAACTCCAAAGCTAGCAGAGCTGACCATTGGGGGGGGGATCTCACACCTTGGGCAGTCTATACATGGGAATGCTGGGATCGTTCCCAAGGGCAGACCTAAGTCTCCTGTGGCTCAGTACTGAGTAAAAGACCACTCAAGTACCTTCATGGGTAGCATCCCACACTGGGCAACTAAAGGTGAACAAGAAAGAAAAGGTCTTGACTATTGTGAGGTTTATATTTTAATTGGTGAAAGAAACTTAATAAACAACAAATTAATAAACTAAGTTAGTTTCATATATGAGCTTTCATGAAAATAATAAAGAATGACATGACAGAGACTACCTAAGAGGGTCCTATTAAAAAAGGATGATCAAGCAAGTTCTCCCTAGAAGATGATATTTTGAGTGAAACTTGAAAGAAAAGAAAGAAAAAGTCATGTAGAAATCTGAGGCCAGCATTCCAGAAAGACAACAAAAATGTTGAAGACCTTAAAACAGGAATGTAAATATAAGGATGTAATAGCTATCTATTGATACATAATAAATTTTCACAAAACATGACTACTACTTAAAACATGTATATTATCTCACAATTTCTGTGGGTAAGAAATCCAAGCCCAAATTAGCAGAGTCTTCCCTCTCAGGTCTCTCACAGTATGGTCATCAAAATATTTACCTACTCAGTAGTTATGTCAAAGTTCTGTCGTACACTCTGCTTCCAAGCTTGATTGGTGGTCACTGGCATGAGTTAGTTCCCTGTGTAGTAGTCTAAGGAACGTTTCTAGCCACATGGATATCTCTAGAGCAACTCACAACATAACAACCAGCTTCTAGGCAAAGAGGAAGACAATGAAGTCAAAGCCATTTATAACCCGATCTCAGAAGAGATATTCCATATTTTTGCAATATCCACAAGCAGTTGTCAGTAGAGGCAGCTTATGTAAGAAGAGGGAATTCAGCAGGAATTTGAATAATTGTTCCCAATTATTACTTACCAATTTCAATAAAGAAATTGGTAAGTAATAATTGGGAACAATTTTAGAACTACTCTACTACATAGGCATTCAGAAAGGTTGAAGAAAACATGAAGTTGTGAGACCAGACAGAGAAATACATAGCTGATTAATACTTAAATAGATCCAAAATGAGCTAATCTCCTAAGAAAGAAACTTTTGCAGAATGTACAAAGTGCAAAGAGAGACAACACTGCTTGACTTTCACAAAATTTCAACTATAGCATCAACACTTCCATTTTTGCTCAATTTTATTAAACATTAATTATATGTATATTTAAAACATATTTCTTTTTTCTTTTTTTTACAGAATTAAAACATATTTCTAATTTCAGAGGTAACAGAATTCTTATTCCCTGTCAATAAATACCAATTTCCTCTCTCATTTGGCCTCCAAAAAATAAGAAAATACAATCTGCTTGAATATATTAAGTTTAGCTTAGGTATAGCCAAAGCAGTTTAACTGGAAGGCAAGAGTTAGTCTACCCATATTTTATCAGAGGTAAGTGAATTGAAAAAAATTGGAATTCCACTACATCAAAAGCCTGAGTGCACTAAATGCGAGATTATCTACTTTGAGAAGGTCATTTACCTTCACTCAGCCTTGATTTCCTAGTATATAAAATGGTAAGATAAAAATAGTAATAACATTAATTCCTACTTCAAAGGATTAATGAAGAAAAAGTAAGTAAGCATTATCATATCATAAACTATAAAATAGTGTGCACTTTTAGGAAGTTAAGCTTAAAAGTTATTTTAAAGAAATTGGTAAGTAATATGCTTAGAAAAGTTTACCAGATTTAAAATATTAATACTCATTTCTTCCCTACACAGAAAAAGAGAATAAGCTGATCCAGTTTTCTTCAATTCCTTATGCCTTTAACTCATTGTTTAATACTACAGAGTAATGGCAAACTGACAGTAATTGGGGAACTCTGAAAATCCATTTACCAAACTACAGTGAAGTAGAGAATCACAAAAGAGTTAACCTGAGAAGAAAGAAAGGGAGAGTGTGATGTGCATTGAAAGAAAGAAACATATTAAAATGAGCTCATTCTTATCAGAAGAAAACACTTCTTATTTTAAAACAGATGTGTCCTACAATTACAGAAACTGAAATATAACTGTAATCTACTACCATAAGGTAAGATTTCCATCTTTATGTGACATGAAAAATGTACCAAGCCAAGACTTCCCCATAAACAAAATTGCTTTCTTCAACTCATACTTTAATGCAAGGTATCAATCATGTGGAGATTTTTATTACTCAAAATTTAGCTTTGTTTTTTGACAGATTGCTTGCATTCAGTGTGAAGTACAATTGTATATCATCCCTATTATATACACATATGAATTTATGGACCCTTTTTTATTTTTAAAACAGTATTGTAAATGAGAAGAAGTACCTGGTAAGGCAGAATTAGTTTGACATTGACCATTTTAACTCAGTGCTGTGGTTCTGATAATGTGTCATTATTTATCCACAGTAGGTCTGAGACTGCAGACTTTATGTAAGACATCAGGGGATAGCAGTGTCTCATGGCTAAATGAAGGAACCCTCTATTTTTGACATCATTTTTTTCCTCTTTCACATGCTTCTATTTTTAAAACCATGCTTGTTTTGAATAAAAAGGCAGTAGTTACATCAGTACAATGCCCCAACTAAAAAATAGAGGCTGCATGTTCATATATGGCAGCAAGACCACCAATAGTATTTTTTTGTAATAATTAATCTACTATGACGTACATGAAGTAGTAAAAACTATGCTCATTCTATTCATGGTCAGGAGATCATACACTGGGCAAGTAGTCCAAGTTTAAAAGGAACTACAATGACCCATATTATTCAGTCTTCCAGGAATTTAGTATTCCTTGAGCACACAAATATAAGAACAGCAATGCATATTAAAATGAAAATGTAGAGCCATGAAATGGAAAATTCACAGCTAAAGGTGCCATAAAATTCATAGTCTATTTCTACATAGGAAAAGTGTAAAGAATTTCTAGTGCTGCCCTTTACAGGGCCAAATTGAAAATGATATTTGCTGAAGTTGTGGCAGATATGGAATCCTACTGGATTCCAGCCACCTATGAATAAGTAGAATACTTTAAAAACCTTTTAACCTATGTGTGATGAAAAATACATGCTGGTTTAAACTCACTTAGAACTTTAAATTAGCCACTGCTGCATGGCCCAGTAGTCCTAAAACCATCAAATGCTAAGACGAAAATAAGTTTGGTGGTTCCTTAAAAAAAAAAACCTTAACTGAAACACTTATGAGACTTTTCTTCCCCTCAACAAAATGCTTAATTTCCAGGGCTGCTGTAGCTATCATACTACTGGAATGATTTTTGTTATTGAAAATAAAGGATAAAAGCCTGATCCCAATGCAATCAAATTTAACTTGGGATAAGTGACTAAGAATCATATTCAAATGCTTACAAGTGGAAACACTCTGAGATAACTCATCTCTGCGTAATCCCTACTTATATGTGCTTATACAGATGAGTCTTATTTTCATGGTTTTACTTTAATATTCTTTTAACAATGATAAAATGAAATAAAAGAGCTGCTAAACACCCATTATTGTTGCTTTGAGAAGCTCGGTTTCAACACTTGGCTGTGAAGGCGTCATCAGCTCAGCGTCCACATAGTCAAGTGTTGAGCTTCTCTTAAGGCTGAGTCGCATCAAGCTAAACCCCATTGTAGTTGAAATTTGGTTGTCAAGGCTAGGTCCAGATTTCCTAAAGTTGCTTTCTTTTCCCCCTATTAAGTAAAATCCAATGTTTTCTCTTATCTAATAGTAATCTGAATTCTTCTGGAACCTTCATAGTCTTTTAAAATCCTGACTACCATGTGAAATGACTATATAACCCTGTTCCTAGTAACCACAGATTGAAGTTTCCACAATGACCAGCTTACATCCCCAAGTTATTGTCTCTGTAAAAACACTTCATAGAAACACACATTATCATATAATAATTTAATCGGAACACTATTCTGAGTGGTCCTTTGCTAACATTTGGAACTAGTTCATGGGCTTATAATTGTTACCTGGGCTTAAGTATGCGCTAGTTAGTATTGCAGTTAACCGAGAATATATATGTCACAAAGTGTTTAAAAATTTTAGCAGTTTGACATATATCAAATCTACTTTCTCTATTTAGTTTTTGTGAAGATTATGTTTATTATCATTCTATACACTCTGTTAAGGCTTGTATATGCATTATTTCAGCATATGCATAAAGAACCTAAATAGTGCCTTGCATTTAAATTCCCTACCATAGTGTATCAATTACATTATGCACTATATAAAGGCAGAAGTAAAGGCCCAATCTATGTAATACCAATGGTACCCAGAATAGCTTTAGCCTATGATGCTCTATTGCTTGGTTTAAGTCTCTAAAGAGTACACACTTGTGTGAAACTAGCTATTCTTGTAGAGAAACAAAATAATTATGATAAAACTAGTGTACTATCATTAACCTCACTTCTTTTTTTTTTAAAGAGAGAGTGAGAGGAGAGAGAGAGAGAGAGAGAGAGAGAGAGAGAGAGAGGAGAATTTTTTAATATCTAGTTTTTTTAGTTCTCGGTGGACACAACATCTTTGTTGGTTTGTGGTGCTGAGGATGGAACCCGGGCCACATGCATGCCAGGTGAGTGCGCTACCGCTGAGCCACATCCCCAGGCCAACCTCACTTCTAAGTTGAGAAAACTGAAGCTGACATGTCCCAAATCAAACAAATAATAAGTTGCATACTGAATTGCAAACTAACACTCCCTGATACCCCTATCCTGGAATTTAACTACTACAATGCACTTTGTTTTTTTTTTCATTTTTGTGGTGCTAGGAATTCAACCCAGGGCTCAGACATGCTTCAAGACAAGTGTTCTACTATTGAGCTACACCCTCAACATTATCATATACTTCCTATTTTTTGAAGCAATGATATAATGTGAAAAGGAGTAAGTCCCAAAAATTTTATTATTTATGAAGAACTAACTTCAAAGAGCATTAAAGTCTTTATAATCTTTAAGGATTTTCTATCTGAAGGCAAATCCTAATGAAAAGCATGGCTGGAATAGTATCAGAGCAGGCCACATACCATTTCTCCCCATGCACTCCAAGCCCATGGTAAATATCAGTAACACATTTCTCCATACTTCCTCTGAGCCCAAAAATGCTCCAGGCAATTTCTCAAACAGTGAGAATTAGCATCTAGGAGAGACCTCCCATTCTGTTCCTATGCCTTCCTGTCTCTGTTAATGGTCTGGAAGGAATTATGTATAGATTTTCAACAACTGGAGGGCCACTGTTTACTAAGCACTATGCTAAATACTGGGACAAGCATGTTACTCTTCATCAAGAAGAGGCTACCAGGAAAAACAGACTTAAAAGTAAAAATCAACCATTACTATGCTGCTAAGAGTTACATAGAAAAGATATAGATGTATCTATAAAGAGGAAAATTAATCAGATCTCAACGTGTAGATGGCTGTAGGGAATAATTCCAAGGCAAAGGGATACTTCAGTTAATCTTCAACAAACAGACAAGATTTTTGTCAAGAAAATCTGTCCTAGGCTGAGAAAAACAGTGAATGGTGGGTTGCCTAAGAATGTATGTCAATACATAAGGCTAGAAAGGGAAACAAAGTCAGATTATGAGGGACTGTGTTAGAGTCTGTCTTTTATCTGAAGGAGATGGGGACACATGTAAACATTTTAAACAGATATATGAGACATACACTATTGTATTTTGGAAAGGGCTTTGCCAAAGTTAATCCACTGGAATGGAGCAATGTTGAATTAAGTACAAGACTTTTCTGATGCTGGACTTTTAAAATTCTAAGTAAAAAGTGATGAAAACCTACAGCAAGTGAAAATGGAAAGAAAAGGGTTGATTAGGCAGATATTGAAGAAGCAGATTTATAGAACTTTGAAATTAATTGGAGGTGGTACCACATGGGAACAGGCGGAATCTATGAGTAAGCGTAGATTTCTAACTTGGGAAAATCAATATGCAATGATCCCACTTAGTAAGACAGGGATCACAAGAGAAGTCAGGGCTTTGAGTAAAAGGTGATGAACTCAGTTTGGGACAGTTAAATTTGACTTGGTAAAAGTGCTTCCATACAGTACAGCTAGCTGTACGTTGCAGCTCAAAATAAAGTTTTGAGGCACAGAATATACTAGATTTAACTTCTAGGTGAAAGATAAGAACAGAGGCACAGGTGAACTGTCTAGAGAAAGTATGTTGAGCCATAAGAGTTCCTGTGTTAGCCTGTAGAAGGTATTGTTCCACAGTAGTTATCACAGTGAGCACTGCAGACATACTGTCCTAGTTCAAATCCTGGTTCCAACACTTTCTATGGGTTGAGAAAAACTTCTTCACCACTCTTGGAATATACCTCAGTATCCTCATATGTAAATATGGGTAATAATAATACCTACTTAATAGGGTATTTTGAAATGTTCTAAGTAAATTCTGAGAACGTATAATGAATATTAGCTACTGCACTCAGTAGGATAAATGTTGACACACAAAAATATAGGTTTCCCTTATTCTTAAGAGCTTTCAATTTAAAAAAGAAATACAAGCACAAAGAATGGAAAAAATGATAGAATAGGTCTCTTATGATCAGTGAATGTAGTATGGATACAGAAGCTAATTAATGTTGTGGCAAAAAGGTTTTCCTTCATGTGGGACAATCATTGGGAGCAACCAGTGGTATCAGTAATTACTGGCAGCAGTGTGGAAACCCTATAGGTCTTAGTGAAGACAAACACTGCCTGATAAATGATTTTAAGGCCGATTCTGCCTATAAGCTTTATTTCTCATGGGGTGTCTTTTAATAAATCATGAAAATGTTCAACTCAAGATGAAAACATTTTTTTCAAAGAGCATGATGCCTTAAATATATGAAGGATAACCTCAGACAGGTGGACTCAACATTTTTTATCATGTTTCTAACAGATAGCCCAGTAATACTAGGCAGAAGTAGCAAAGACAAAAAGAGAACACCTAAAATCAAACCTATTCATAGATAGAGATGATGTAGATGCAGATGTAGATATAGATTCACACACATATATATAATTTAGGGTGGTAAAAATATATTAAATATTTGCACTTTGTTTAAAAAATTCTTCTCTACCTAAATTTTAAAAAATTACTCTTTCATAATTCTTTTGGGGTTATTTGTTTGCTTTTCTAAATAGGCCTTCAATTTTTTTGTATATGATAAAAATATCTTAATTTGTTTTCCCATCTGGTAAACCCATCAGTCACCTTTATTGACCAAGCCATTTGTTTCCGGTGTTCTGTGAAGATCAGCTAAATCCCCGATGTTCCATTAGTTAGCATTTCAGGGGTATTTTCCCCCTTAATTAGATTGTAATGTTTTTGTATTGATTGAAAGAAAAAGTGTTGACACATATTTACCATATGGTGAAGGAAAGAAAGTCTCAAAAAAATCAGAAATAAATAAATAAGTGATTAATCAAAGCTCCAGGCATCTCCTCAAGATTTCAAAAATGCAGTTAAATAGGAAAACAGTAGTGAAAGTGGTTGCCAAATAAGATAAGCCATGATTAACAATTTTAGAAAAACAGCACTTCTAAATGATGGTAATTCTAATGAGTGGTCATGGGACTGGATAGTTGAAATGACATGAAGACAAAGGTTAAGAGAGATTGACAGTGGGAAACTTAAGACAAAGGTATTTACAAGTATCCTCATTGTGACATTAACATCACTCAGGAAAATATTTGGAATAGCCAGCTATTTATCCTATCATATAAGAATATACATGAACTCCATTAAATGTCAGTTTTCTAAATAATAGGGTAAAAAGATACATATTTTCAATAAGCAATAGATACTTTTAAACCCACTAAGCCTTTCAAATTTATTTCATATTTTAAAATAAGAGAATGGATGATAATCAGAAAAACATTTTAAAAATCTGTTAAAGATGAATGAAGAAGAAATAAAATTTTAAATTAATAAGTAACATTTTTTGGGTACCTTGTTTTATTTACTGTGTGATGTGCTTTACATGTGTTACTGCATTCAGTATTGTAGGTTGTAGAACAAGGACTCAAACTCAACTTGTAGAGCAATAAAACACATGTCTCTGATACTTTTCTTTTTTTAAAAAAGAGAGAGGGAGAGATAGAGAATTTTTAATATTTATTTTTTAGTTTTTGGTGGACACAAAATCTTTGTTTGTATGTGGTGCTGAGGATCGAACTCGGGCCGCAAGCATGCTAGGCGAGCGCGCTACTGCTTGAGCCACATCCCCAGCCCTCTGATACTTTTCTTACATACCTAGTTTCATCTGCAATAAAAATTTACAGAGTGAGCTAAATACAATGTTTTGATGAATAGAAACTTCACTTATTAAAGTATATTTTCATATTGTTCTTTTTCTACTCAGTAGCATTTCAGAATAAATTACAGTACTATGAAACATTTACAATGAATTTTCTTCATATTACACCTCCATTGAACTTTCCTCTAATTAATTAAAAATCTCATCAGGAGATAACCTTTACTTTGACATAGCATCTTTCAAAATTTATTTCTGAAACTCCATTTATTTTATGTTCTAATATCAAGTTAGAAAAGCTTAGACTAGAAATAAAAGGATTGAATTAATTAGTCAACAATGATTAATTAGACATTTATCCAAAGTGAAGTTTTAATTCTTTTCATTCCCTCGGCTTGATGCCACATTTTGTTTATTTAATGAGAATTCTGTCTTCTTTGGAGTTATGAAGAGTTTAAAATTCTGGCATGTATACACATACATTTATTATGATAATTGTTGGCAATGACAGTAAATTCTATATAATTTATATAGAGATTATTTTTAGGGAAATATTACTTATTCATGTTCTAAAATACATTTTTGCTAAGAGCCACAGCCAAGTAATATGATGCATGGCATTTTTGGTTGAAAGGTGACACCAGCTAGCCATTGAGATGATATGATTATGTTAAGATTTGCATTCATATGGATATTGGACTCCTGCTGTTCACCTCAGCCTGCTACGGGACTCCTGGAGAGTTCCCATTGGTTGGGGAAGTGCAGTAGGAGGGAATTCCGGGGAAGGAACTTGCTCTGGGGTTCTGGGAGAACTGGGGGGGGGGGGCGGGAATGCCACATGTGATCTTCCCAGGCACGTACCGGGCATTGGTGGCAGTTTCAAAAAATAAAGTTTGTTCCTGCTTGAGTGGCTCGTGATTTTGTGCCCAGCCAGACTGCGGCACATTTTTAAGAGGTTCAAATATCTGGATGAAATTATGTCAGTTGCTCTTTTAAATAGATAAGTTTGGTAAGTTTAAGTAAACCAGTTAGGAGAATTTTTCTATGAGTCCCCTAACTTTAGAGTAAAAAATATTTCCCCAAAATATGATGTAATTCTTTTGACTTGATTTACAATAATTACTATCTATATGATGCAACTACTGATCACACAATCATTGACTGAAACAGCCTGTGCAGGAATGTTGCTGCTACAGTTGTTGACGGTTTGATGTCACAGCAGTTGACATCATGTGGCTCACACATTTCATACTTAGCCTCAGCATATAAATAGTTCCCAAGTGATTTTTCCTCAAAATGCTTAAGTTTCAATAGACTTTTCCCTAAATATATTAGGTGATTGGATTCCAATTTTAATTTTCATCTTTAATTGGTTTCTGTTATGTTTTGACTCCTCTTTATCCATCACCATTCCTTTATCTTCAAAGCTATTGAAATATAACAAAATCAAAGCTATTCCAAATTCAATAAATTTTATTTAAGTTTGTGAATATGAATGTAAAATAAAAGTAGGGATGACTCATAATCTAGAGTCAATCCTCTACTTAACTTTTATCAAATGAATATACTATAACTACTTTTGTTTTACTAGTTTTTCAATTTTTGAGACATTAATTCATGCTTAGTGTTTTCCTTTATTAAGAGTAGCCTTAACAAATTATCAAAATGTCTGGCTTAAACAAATAGAATTTTATCCTTTCACAGCTCTGGAAGCCAGAAACCCAAAATCAAGTGTTGACAGGATCCCTTCTCTCTTGGGTTTCTGAGATGATCTACTGCATGACTCTCTCCTAACTTTTGGCTGCAGACAGTCCTTGGCAGCTTTGGCTGTAGACAGTCTCCACCTCCATCTCATCTGGCTTTATCTCAAGTTTCTCATAAGGATAGATTTCCTTTGATTTAGGGCCTAGCTGGATAATCTAGGATGCTCTCATTTTCATGTTCTTAACTTAATTACATCTTGCAAGACCCTTTTTCCAAATGAGTTCCATTCACTTATTGTAGAAATCCGGATTTAGACATATTTGGGGATCCACAGTTCAACTCGCTAACATATGTTTCACTACAAACTATTTTAAACTAATTTTTCAATGAAAAGAGGTATTAAACACAACACTATGTAGTATAAAACTATTTTTACTAGGATCCTTTGCTCCAGGAACTCTAACTCTATATCTGAATCACTAATCAAATCAATCTGTCCTAATTGATATTTCCATAACCACACAATATTGTTTCAGATATTTTGAGCAACATTTTGCTGATTGATCATGATATAATCAGTCATTTACTAAATACTTTGATTTAGGTGTTAATTTGATCAAAAGAACAATCACAGAACTAATATCCCCTTTAAAAAGCAGAGGATGACCATGTTTCTATTCTTTTCCACAAATAAAAGAAACATTGTTAGGGTCTGTAAACAAGTCAGGATGGAGCCTGGCAAATGTTAGAGTCTGTAAACAAGTCTGGATGGCGCCTGGCATTTTGCCAGAGGGAGTGGTTTGTGAAGTAACGCCAGCGAGCCATTAAGTGTGGAGGTTCCTTATTGGTTGACTGCTGTATCTAGTTTATGTTAATTAAGATAAGCTGTGTGGAATGTATATATACCCCTCCTGTCCTACAATAAACGGCTCCCATTCCTGCTGTATCAATGTACACAAGTTGCTCGTCACCCCCCCCCCACCGTTAGTTTGCCCAGCCAGCCAGGCTGCGGCAAAACATTAATGGAGTACTTGAATTATTCTCAATGAACACCTATTTCCATGCAGAATGGAATCATCATCGTCTATTCAACAAAGAATGTATTCTTTGGACATTGTTTCATTTCATTAGCAATTTCTTGCTTCCTGGATTTACAATTTGTAACTCTTCAAAACTGGTTCACTCAACACATTCATAAGAATAATACATATGTCCCTATTATAAATCAATTAAAGATAATGATTTCAAAAAGCAATAATATAATAAATATAGCTTTAAAGTCAAATTTCTGAAAAGAAAATATAGGTTATACTCTACCCATAGATACCAATCTAGATGGGCTTAAAATGTGAGGTTTGCTCTCACGTATGTACTGAAAGCAAAGTCAAAGTAGAGGACCTCAGGGAGACAAGCACTAACCCGCAGATCTAAGGAACCACGTAATTAAAAGAAGACATGAGGAAAATAAACTTACTGCTCAGTAGGCTAAATACATTTATTTGAAATTTTGCCTCTCAGTCACCTCTGGTTACAGACCAGTGAACTTGCATTATGAACCCCTTATGGGTATGTGATTTCCTTCTTCTTTTATTTTACTCTTATTGTTTAGACTCTATTCACTATTTTCATTCATTAGAACAAAACAGTTAAAATGTATTTATTTAGTTAATTTATCTACATAAAACTAGAGAAACTTGACCAAATCTCTATTTCCAATATCATTGACAAAAAGATTGGCACTTTTACCAGCTACTAGAAAAAACTCATTAAAATTTCTAATTTATTCTCAAGGTAAAACCAGAGATTGACTTTGGGCATCAATACAGCTTTTATTGATCCACATAAGTGCTTGCAACTATTATTGTTGAGAAGAGAAGAAAAGAATAGAAAAACTAGTGAATCTCTAGTTTTCTTGATGGAAATGCATTACCAGGTTTTGGGGTTTTTTTTCATTTTTGCTTCTAATATTAAGGTTTCAAAAAAAGTTGCTATGGGATTGACCTTACAATTTGCATTTGAATAGAAGTAAATAATAATCCAGAAGAAAACTCCAGGGAGAATTTACAAAGTTAATGCCTTCTGATATTTTACAGGATAAATTTTATGTATTAGTTAACAATATATTTAATTGAAAAAATATAAATATAATATTGTGAGTTTATAGCTTTTAAGGCAGAGCATGTTCTTAAAATTTTATATATATATATACACATATATATGTATATATATAAAATACTTAAAAATTGAATCAGTTCAACTATACATTAAAATGAAACAGCATAGTGCCTCTGGCTCTCTGAACTCTAATCATCATGGCTTCTATGAAAAGATAATTGAATTTCTTATCTAAATATTGGATATTCCTCTCCAACTAACTGAAAGTCAAAATTCTTTTCTGGATAAAACTTTAAATTATCAGGTATGATCCTGGGTTAATGACTCAAAGGACCACAATAAATTATATATTAAAATAATTTTATGATGATCTCAGTTACTTTCCAAAGTACGAATGTGAAATCCATATTTCAAAATCAAAAAAATGACTGGAAAGATAATGTTTAAATTAGAATTGACTGCTTCTTAATATCTAGCTGAGAGACTCACCAGATTTTTACAGTCTGTCATGAGATTATTGAACTCAGAGTAATTTATAACCCTGAAATTGTTATTTAAAAATCTTAAATAAGACTGTTTGGGTTTTAGAACTTTCGACATGCCATACATTTATATTTCCAGATATGGGAATAAATGAAGACCACCCAAATGAGAATAAGCAAAGGCTATTTATTTGGAATTAGTTATAGTCAGGGACTCCCCGTTGCTTTCATTTGGTAGAGATTCAAATACAGTCAGGGGACTGTGAAAGCTTTAATTGGAAATAAAGGGGAAGCCTTCAGGTGTGCCCTCATTGCAGGTTGCTGACATAGGAAAGCTGAAGCCTGGTTTTTTACTAGAAGTGCGGCAGAATTTGTGATTGGTTTTAGGGAAGCATATTTCATTTTCTCCAGTTGGTCTGAAGTTAGAGGCAGGGCACAAATTAAGGAAGCAGACAGCTACTGATCAAATCCTGGCCTTTTTGATCCTGACTGCTACAGAGGTTATGGTTTGGCTTCCAAGTCTGCTTCCCACAGAGGATGTGGATCAGAGTTCTCTTTTTACGTATAGCATAGTCACTGTCCATTTATCTATTCAGTATCATATATATATATATATATATATATATATATATATATATATATATATATATACACACACACACACACACACACACACACACACACATATTTTCACTGCAATATTATTTTTCTTATAAGGCAAATCCAATAATAATCTATAGTAAAAGCTGTTCTTTGATTTGCTAAAACCCTGCTATATTTATTTCTTCTTCAACTATAAATTAAAATGTGAAATAATGTATGCTTTTTCTATATATTATTATAAATAATAGATGAATTTATTCAAATACAATTTAAAGATCTTCCCCCTAATGACTTGCAAGATAAAAAAATACCCTATTATTCAAATGCAAGGCTGCTAATCAGTCAATAAGTATTTAAACATATGAATTATAGTTCAGAAAGTTATTACTCAAAATATTATGATGCTAGCTTTCTTTGTTGCTTCTAATCAGTCATTCTTTGCCTCTCAGTCACCTCTGGTTATAAGATCATATGCTTAGGACAGAACTTTTCATTCTATATTCTGATTTCAGTTTGGAACAATAACCATCATGAGATCACTGACCTATCAAACTCTCTATCTTCTCCAGCAGCTGCTCCTAGTAATATTCTGGCTTCAGTTAAAAAGGCATATGTATCTTCTAAAGCTCTAAACACTGTACTGGTTTAACTATCTAGCTTTTATTTGTTAAATATATTCTAGTATATTCATATGTTCAGCTCCTCATCAATGAACATGACAATTTGGGGGTCATATATGAACAATAATAAAATTATTTGTCAGAATTAATAGGTCAAATTTTAAATCATTATAAATCATTAAATAGAGTTGTTAGCTTTCCATTACTGTGACAAAATACCTGAGATAATCAACTTAAAGGAAGAAAAGTTTATTTTGTCTCATAATTTCAGAGGTTTTTGTTCATAGTCACTTGTCCCTACAGCTTTGGGTGGCAGAGTAGATCATGGTGGGAGTTTGTGGTACAGGAAGCTATATATTTTGATCAAGAAACAATGTGAGAAAGAAAGGAAGGGCCAGGATTCCAATATCCCTGGTAATGGCATGCCCCCAGTGATCTAACTTCCTTCCACTAGGCCCTACTTCCTAAAGGTTCTACTACCTCTACAAAGCACCACAGGATTGGGACCAAACTTTCAACAGATGAGCCTTTCAGGGACATTCAAGATATAAACTAGGGCTGGGGTTGTGGCTCAAGAGCAAAGGGCTTGCTTTGCATATATGAAACACTAGGTTTGATCCTCAGCACCATAGAAAAAATAAGTAAACAAAATAAAGATATTGTGTCCATCTATAACTAAAAAATTATATATATGTATGTGTGTATATATATATATATATATATATATATATATATATATTTAAAGGTACATAAGCTATCACAACAGGAAAAGAAATAGAATTGAAAAATATATAGTAAAGTCAGTCACATTTCAAAGAACATCCTGAAAGTAGGAAAAACTTGATGAGAGTACCTACTCAATTAAACACTGAAACCAAAGAACAAAATGTATGTGCTAATATTAAAATAAACTGAAGAAAAACAAAATTAACTAAAGTTAAAAATCAAAAGTATATGTTTATAATTGTTTCTGTCAAAAAAAAACTTTCATTCAACTTAATACATGTGTTCTTAAAAATTATGGTTGGATTGTTCATGGAAATTTCATAGTACATTAAACAAAACTAGCTACCATCTCAAATCATTTCCCTGTTAACTGCTTTTACAGCACATGCATTTTTGGTAAGTATCCAAAAAAAAAGTTTTTTTTCTTTTGTAAGACTTTAAGAAAGTTAAATACTTTGGAACTTTATTCTATTGCTGCCCTTGATATATAGGAAGTAATGAATAAAAACAAATTCATCTTATTGCATCTTTATTTGTACATTTGTCCTTAGGTTTCTTATATTTGTATTTAAGATATTTGAATATAAATACAATTGGTGTTGCAAAGACAAGAAAGCAAATAACAAGATTTCTTGAAAAATAATGGAAGGTCAATCATTTCTGCCTTTCCTCTAGACAAAATTGGGTCACAACTTTGTCTGAAGGAACAATTATGTAGCTATCGTCAGATATGCTCGCTGAAATTGTGAATTGCACAGATGCACATGGCTCAATGTGGGTAGATATTCATGGTCTACTCTTATCTAAGTACTCCAGACAGTAAAATCTACATAATAAATTGCATCTGTGACTAGAATCAGTTATCCCTTTCATCCCATACCAGAACAACCAATGTATGGGTACTTTTCTCAGGCATATAAGCAGTTTTAACGCCACGTACTATGTTACTATTGTGATGCTGCAATGTGGCAAAGGTACTCTGTTGAACACCAAGCTTGTATAAAAATTCCCCATGCCGATATTGACCACCTCAAGATAAAGATAACGCAGTAATATATTACTCAGCTACATTCCTCTAATATTAAACATAAAAAAATCATGTAGAGTAAAATAGAAATTCAAACAAAAGCAATATACACCTGTCATAAATCATGAACAAAAGCAACAATAGAATCATTTGTGGGACAGGATAGATGACAAAAGTTCCACCATGTAAGTTTTAGAATAAAACAAACAAAATTTGAAAGACTAATTAATTTTCTCCTCCTGCTTCAGTTTCATCTCAATAAATATTCATTGTGAAAGATATTAAATTTTTTTCACTGTAGTCGCATTATCAGTATGCTATCTTTGTATGAATCTTAATACATCAAGTTAAGCAATGGCTTCATCAAAACTATCTTTACAAGAAAGCAGTCTTTGGAAGTTGTTCAGATTCACGGTAGAACCGAGAAATTATAGCCCAGTCGGATGAGTTGGTGCATTTTCCTTTTTCTGAATCCAGAAGCTTATTGGTATGCTTGTCATGACTGATCCATAATTCCTTCCTTATCATCACCAGCAGTAACCTGAGCCAAGTAACGAGAGTAGTCTCCTCTCAGTTTCAAACAGAAGGTTTTGCTCTTTGTGAGCACTGGGGATCAATAACTCTCCCAAGAGAGACCATACATCATTTGTAGATATCTCTGAAATCAGTTTCCATTTTCTCTCTGCATCCTGAACTCATCTGCTATTTTTCTCAGCACCTTCCCTCATTTATCCAATACTTGAGATGAATCTGGGCGATGGCCTACAAACTCCTTAACATTCACAGAAGCATCTTAGAGAAGATTCCTCTCTTCATTGGATATTCAGCTCCTTAGTTACTCATGTAGCCGCTTTGTGAACGTATCATCAGCCCTTTGGTCCCCTTTGGCCTTCTCGGATACATATTTTTATCTCTGATTGGATGTTCTGTGTCAGCAGAAGGTGGCAGTGGATAGGCAGGCAGGGCCCAGCAGTCTTGGGGTAGTGGCAATATTGAGGCTGAAACTCTGTCTCTAGATTTAACTGCTTGTAGGTTCTTTGTTTTTTATTTTCAATTCATTGCAACATGTATAAAAAATCATTATGAAAGAAATATTCCTTGTATTACTTTCTTATCACTAAGTTCATTATAGCAGAACCTTTTTCTTTGTGGAAGCAAGTTCCAAACTGAGCTAATAAAACTCTGAAGAAATTTCAGCTCAGGAAATGTTTATCCTAGCACAACCTCTTCTGCAAACTTTTCCCCAGTCTTTCTCATGGTTTGCAAACAAGTCTTACCTATTCATGTGCCTGGATGGGTTTGACTACCTTGGGTCTCCCTGACTCCTCTAAAATCACTAGTACCGGAAAGCAGCCTCTGCTTCATCTATACTTTATCTTTAAGGTCAACCTTGAAATCTCCACAGTTACAAGTGACAAGGGTTGTGTATAACCAGCAATGCCTATATTTAATCTCTTAAATTGATAGGATTAATGCAAACATTTCAAATAAATTCATGTTTTTCATATAAAAGTGACATGTAGAACAATATATTAAACCATGTTAGCAGTGATAAAGTTGCTGTTATCAGAATATATAGTTCAGCATGATATATCATTGAGCAAAATGAAGCATAAAAATATCGAAATTCATTAATGTGTAATTTGCAACATTGTACATGTAAAAATCAACAAAATATTTCATAATCTTTTGAACTTATTATAAATCCAAATGTATTGAACAATTAGTAGGATATATAAAAAGTGAAAAAGGTAAAGTACCTTTAGCTAGCAAAGGAAAATCATCATCATCACAAAACCAAATCATCCTAAATCACAATAATGGGGCTCAAATAGAGCCACTGCTAAGCAAATATAAAAGAGCAAATTGTCTTCAATAATAGGCAGCAGTATTCCAGGTACTTAGAAAAAAAAGTAAAAATTACATGCTTTTCATATAAAAAGATACCACAGACCCATCTTCTGAATTTTTACTTTCATCAAAATAATAGATCTACATTAATCTTTATTTTTGTGTTTGTGGACTAAAATGTACATTTGTGGAAAAGATCAAGGGTTAAATGTTCTAGACTTCCAGGTAATAGACCCTTTAATCTGTTGATGGACAGACTTAAAATTTTCCTCAGTTTGACTAAACCCTAGACAGGTTTTTCTGAGACTCCAGACCCCAGACCTCTCCCTCCCTATATAGCTCCTTCTTTAGAAAACTTTCAACGGTAAATTCTTTAGCTGCCCCTTTGTGATATAAATCTTCTCTCAGCATCTTCTTGACTCAGGCTTGTCTTCCTCAAGGACCTAAGAACCTTCCCTTTGACCTTCTTTGAGAAAGATAGTGCCCTATCTCCCACTGTCTGATTACAGTGAGTGCCACTCAGCAAACACAGCCTAATCACACCGGTCAACTTCCCCTTTAAGTTCTACTGTACTTTTTATTAGCTTACCCCAAGGCTTAAAAATCATCTTTCCTTTTCTTTGTGGGAGTTGAAGATAATGCCTCTCTTCCATGAGAATGAAGTCATCCTTGTCAGTCCAAGTTTTCTTCTATACTGGGTGTAGGATTTTTTTAACCTTACCCCAGAAATGAACTCACTGATTGCCAACTATTAGCAAGGTACTGCCTTAGACACTAAAAAAATGAATGTTCCCCTTTAAAGATAAAAGTTTAGTGTAGGTGTGGAGTGCCCCAATTCAAATTGTAATTCAGGGCAAGTTTTTCCTCAGAGTCTTCAGGTTCTTTTTCAGATCATTGTTACGACTTTCTCACCCTACTTTTTCTTCTATTAGACGCAGGGTCTCTGGTTTAAACCCTAGGTCACTGATCTATTTTGAGTTGAGTTTTGTGCATGGTGGGAGACAGGAGTTTAATTTCATTTTGTTGCATATGGATTTCCAGTTTTCCCAGCACCATTTGTTGAAGAGGCTATCTTTTCTCCAATGCATGTTTTTAGCACATTTGTCTGATATAAGATAATTGTAATTTTATGGATTAGTCTCTGTGTCCTCTATTCTATACCATTGCTCTACCAGTCTGTTTTGGTGCCAATACCATGCTGTTTTTGTTACTATTGTTCTGTAGTATAGTCTAAGTTCTGGTATAGTGATGCCACCTACTTCACTCTTCCTACTAAGGATTGCTTTAGCTACTCTGGGTCTCTTATTTTTCCAGATGAATTTCATGATTGTTTTTTTCTATTTCTATGAGGAATGCCATTGGGATTTTGATCAGAATTGCATTAAATCTATAGAGTGCTTCTGGTAGTATGGTCATTTTGATAATATCAATTCTGCCAATCCAAGAGCAAGGTAGATCTTTCCATCTTCTATGGTCTTCTTTGATTTCTTTCTTTAGGGTTCTGTAGTTTTCATTGTATAGATTTTTCACCTCTTTCATTAAGTTGATTCCCAAGTATCATTTTTTTTTGAGGTTATTGTGAATGGGGTAGTTTTCCTCATTTCCTTCTCAGAGGATTTGTCACTGATGTACAGAAATGCCTTTGATTTATAGGTGCTGATTTTATATCCTGCTACTTTGCTGAATTCATTTACTAGTTCTAGAAGTTTTCCGGTGAAGTTTTTTGGTTCTTCTAGGTATAGAATCATATCATCAACAATTAGTGCTAATTTGAATTCTTCTTTTCCTATGCGTATCCCTTTAATTTCTTTCATCTAATTGCTCTGGCCAGTTTTTCAAGAACTATGTTAAATAGAAGTAGTGAAAGAGGGTATCCCTGTTTTGTTCCAGCTTTTAGAAGGAATGCCTTCAATTTTTCTCCATTTAGAATGATGTTGCCCTGGGCTTACATAGATAGCCTTTATGATTTTGAGATATGTTCCTGTTATCCCTAATGTTTCTAGTGTTTTGAACTTGAAAGTGCTGTATTTTGTCAAATGCTTTTTCTGCACCTATTAAGATGATTATATGATTCTTATCTTTAAGTCTATTAATGTGATGAATTACATTTATTGATTTTATATGTTAACCAACCTTGCATCCCTGGGATGAATCCTACTTAATTGTGGTGCACTATCTTTTTGATATGTTTTTGTATTTGATTTGCTAGAATTTTATTGAGAATTTTTGCACCTATGTTCATTAGAGATATTGGTCTGAAGTTTTCTCTTTGATGTGTCTTTTTAAGGAAAATATGTGTTTCCCTACTTCCATGCATCTCAGGAAACCACATGAAGTTGCAGAACAAAAAATAAATACAATAGGAAGAAGAATCCAAATTCTCTAGCCAAACTGATCTGTTTGTTTTTAGAAGTTTTATGGTTTTAAGTTTTACATTTCGGTCTATGACCCATTTTGTGTTTTGTTTTTGGCATGTAAGTATCCAGTTATTCAGATCATTTCTTTACAATGGTGGTCTTTTCTCCAGTAAATTACTTATGCTCTTTTGTCAGTAGTCCATTTTTCATTTATATGAATCTATTTTTGGATTTCTGATCCACTGAGTTATTTATCTCTATGGATGAATAACACTTCAGTATTGATTATTACACTTTGTAATAAGAACTTAAAATCAGGTAATATTAGTCATTCATTTTTTTCTTTATAAGGTTCTTTAAATATTAAAATTTACATTTAGCTCCTTAGCATTTCCATATGAATTTTAGAAATGCCATGCCAATTTCTAAAAACAAAAACACATGCTATGAGTTTGTGACTTTGTTAAAATTGTAGGTCAACTGAAAATTTAACATCATAAAAATATTGATTCTTCTGGCCACTGAATGTGATATACCAATTCATTTATTTTACTTCATTGTGGGGGGGGCACTGGGGATTGAACTCAGGTGCATTCAATCACTATACTACATCCCTAGCCCTATTTTGTATTCTATTTAGAGACAGGGTCTCACTGAGTTGCTTAGTACCTCATTGTTGCTGAGGCTGGTTTTGAACTTGCAATCCTCCTGCCTCAGCCACCTGAGCCTCTGGGATTACAGGCTTGTGTCGCTATGCCAGCATCAATTCATTTATTTAAGCTTTAATTTCTCTGAGTAACATTTTTCATTTCAATGTATATGTTCTATATTTTGTTGGATTTATTAATTTTGAAGCTGTGACATAGTTTTGAATTTAAGTTTATGAAAACTTCTTGCTAGTATATCAAAATACAATTGATTTTATGGCCAATCTTTTTTCTACAACTCTTATAAATTTATTTACTAGTCATAGAATAAAGCTAAGTAGAAGTAGTAAGAGAGTGATTTATTCCTGATCATAGAAGAAAAACATTCAATCTTTCAACATAATAAATTTTGTTAGCAGTAGGGTTTTTCAGATGTCCTTTATCAAATTGAGTAAGTTATTCTTTCCTCTTTTGTGATAATTTTATTGGGAATGGGAGTTGGATTTTGTCAATAACATTTCTGTGTATCTACTGGGATAATCATATTATTGTCTTTTTCAGTTTTCAAATGTGGTAAAGTATGTTACTTAATCTCAAACATGAAAAACAACCCTTTCATTCTGTGATACATTCCATTTGATCATACATTACCATATATGTTGCTCAATTCGGTTTGTTAAATTTTATTGAGGGCTTTTCTGCATCTATTTTATTAAGGTGTATTATGCAGTTGATTTTTATTTGGATAATGTTTTTCTTTTTCTGATTTGGTTATCATGGTAATATTGGACTTACCAAAATAACTTGGAGAAAAGCTAATCCTCTCCAATATTCAAGGGGAATTTATATAGAATTGATAATATTTCTTCTTTAGTGCTTTGTTGAATTTCATTGTGTTTTCTTTGTGCAAGGACTTTTCAATGCAAATTAAATCATAGAATAGATATAGGACTTTTGAGGCTATCTATGTTTTTCTTAAGTGATTGGTAGTTCATATTATTCAAGGAATTTGTCATTTGCCGTATGTAGCCAAATATATTTACATAAGGTTGTTTATAATATTTTCTAATTACACTAGAAATATATCTATAAAATCTGTAGATGTCACCTCTCTTATTCCTAATTTGTAACTTATATTTTCTCTCTGGTTTTGCTAATCAGTCTGGTTAGTTTGTCAATACTATTGATCTCAAAGAAGTAACTTTAGTTACATTATTTTGTTCTCTCTTTAAGTTACCCTACTTTGTCCCTGTCAATCCATCATGGCCAGAGGCAGAGGTTCTAGAATGTGTTTTAATGATTGATTTACATTCTTTCTTGATAAAATTAGGAAATGAATTATTATGCATTCCATACCATGTTCTCTTCTCCCTTTCTCTCTCTCTCTCTCTCTCTCTCTCTCTCTCTCTCTCTCTCTCTCTCTCTCACACACACACACACACACACACACACACATGTAAAGAAATAAAACCCAAATAAGTATTCTTACCAAACATTTTCTTTATTTAGCTTAAGTCTCAAATGTTAGCACTCATTACTGCTGGGTCTCTAAGTCCTACTTGACCTCTCTATCTTAACCTAATACCACATTCAGTAACCTCACCTTTCATTTGTCCTTAGGGCATATATTAAAAATGTCCTCACTCTTGGTTATTGATTAAGTCATCAATGTTTGTCATATCCCTGGTGTCTCTGTCATTTCCCAGAGCTAATGTTTCCCCAGCTTTCCATATCCCACTTAATAGTAATAAAATATAGTCATATTAAGAAGTTATTTAATTCTAAGGAGGGCACATACAACCACCAGAGTGGGAGTGGGGTTAGAAAATGGAGCTATGAGACTTTAGGGGTAAATTTGCAAAAGGGGTATATTTCAACTAAGAACAATACAATTTATTATGATTTTATTCTCTGTAAAAATATGACAACATGATTTTTATTTTTTATGCTTTGTATTTAATGAACAAATAAACTTGGGTATATTTATGTTAACATAATTTTTAAATGCAATATCTCTTGTGAAAAAGTTCTGTGATAGTATTATGATCAAAAAAACATGATTATGTTCATGATTCATATTCTCTGAAAGAATAGTGACTTTAAAAATACAAGTTTCTGAAAAATTACTTCCATATTGTTTGATTCTCAATGAGAGTATACTCATATTTTATCTGAAATTCATTTTAAATGTTTTTTTAATATGATACCCCAGGTAAATTGTTACGTTTTACATATGTGCTAAATCTGTCCCCCAAAGTTTCATGTATTGGAAATTTGATCCTAGTGTGGTAATGTTACAAAGTGGCAGGACCTTTAAGAGGTGGAATCTAGTGAGAAGTCACTGAATCACTGAAGGCACAGTCTTCAGAAAGGGTTAATGTAGTCCTCAAGGGATGCTGGTCACTTCTCCCAAGAGAAAGCAACACTGGCCTCTTCCTGTTGCAACACCATGCAATCTCTCCCTTTTACACCCACTCCCACCATGATGCCATCTGTTATTATGTGACACAGCCAAGGCCACTGCTATGCTGTTTGGACTTTCACCTTCCAAAACTCTAAGATAAATAAGGCTCTTTTTTTTTTATTTTACCAATTACTAGCTTTGGATATTTTGTTCTAGCAACAGAAAAGAGACTGATACAGATGACATTAAAATATATAAGTATGCACATGTATGCCTAATACCAATTCAGAAGCATATGTTCAAAGCAAGAAATAAAATCTATGTGTTTCCAAATTCATCTTTGGCATTGGTGACCTTTCACTCAAATATGTTGTGAAGACACTTATAGCCCTACCTAATTCTAGATAAACTCAGTGAAATTATTCTACATTCCCATTAGAAAATATGCATAAGATTTAACACTCATAGGTCCATCTCTTGTGGAGTATACAATCTGATCTCACCTTTCTCAAGCAGAGGTAGTTGTACTCTCATCTCTATACCCACTGGTGCTTGTCTTTTTACCACAATAGAACTCCTTCTAAATAATTCGTAGTGAAAAATTAATGCATCTAAAACAATTGTGTCTGAGATTCTTTAACCAAATTTTAGCTTGGAGACCATATTTATGAAATGGTGCCTGGGAACCCCAAAATCAAATCATTCCATTAATTTAATCTTTCAAATTACTTGGTTCTATTGATATTATTCATTTGTTTGTTTGTTTGCATTTGAAGTAGTCAGAAATAATGACTCCCCAATTAGGTTACAACCTCCTTAAGAGCAGGGAACATGCCTATTTTCATCTTTATTTTTAAGCTCTGGCTAGGTTTCTGGCCTATTTTTAGGGATCCCCAAATTTTGTTGACTATAAATAAATTATAAAGTGAATAAACAAATAACAAATATTTAATACAAATGGACAGACATATGGTTTCAAAGAAACTGAAATATTCACATTTTTTAATAAAAGCACATTGTTTTGCTGAGTGTGCTGGTGCACACATGTAATCCCAGTGGCTTGGGAGGCTGAGGCAAGAAGATCAAGGGTTCAAAGCCAGTCTTAGCAAAAGTGAGACACTAAGCAACTCAGTGAAACCCTGTTTCTAAATAAAATACAAAATAGGGATGGGGATGTGGCTCAATGGTCGAGTGCCCCTAAATTCAACCCTTGGTACCCTCCCCATAAAAAGCACATTGTTTGGGGATTTATTTTCTTGATAGTATATACAGAACATATATTGTACATTATAATGTTAAAAAGGAGAGAAAGAATAATTTTATCCTAGAGCTACTGTCTATAGTTATTTTTTCCTTGCTAACCAAATCTATGACTTAACTCCTTCTAAATCATCCATAGTGAAAAATTATTCAATTTAAAACATGTGTCAGGGCTTGTGGCTCAGAGGTAGAGTGTTCGCCTACTATACGTGAGGGACTGGGTTCTATCCTCAGCCCCACATAAAAATAAAATATTTTTTAAAAAAGTGTCAGAGATTCTATAATCAAATTTTAGCTATGGGACTATATTATAAAATGGTGCCCGAGAACCCCAAAATAACACATTCGCTTGCTTTAATTTTCAAACTGAATGCATGCATTTATATTAATGGAAACTAGAAGATGCCATGAACACTTTTTAATATATGACTAAAACAATGCTATATATACATGTAACCAGTTATTTCATGACCTCACAAGCCCCTCTGCAAGTAGAGGAGGCATGTGAACAACTCCTACCAATAAAATGGGAGCAGATGGGATGGGTCTCTTGCAGTCTGAAGCAGCTAAGAGTAGATATATCTTCTCTGTGTTCTAGGTTTTTCTTCCACATTGCTGGAATAGAGTCCAAGAGATTTTTTTTAAAAAGTTGCAAAATGGAAGAATTCTAGAACCCCACATTCTTGAGATATAGGTGCAGTTGAGACATTAGTGCTGTTGAAGAATACACCTTATCAGGAGACTTGTACAGGATGGCAGCTTGAACTGCAATGTATCATAACTTGGTAGAAAGTAATCTTTTGATAGTTGAAATCAGTGAAGAAAAGGTTTACTTTTTTCCTCAGCATATTCAAGGCTTCCCTGATATAACATTTTGAATTAAGTAAAATTAATAATCTCTGCTATGTTGATATGATTTGAAGCATAAATCCACAAATCCTTTGTTTTTGAATCACACTTGAGATTCGTAACCTTTTTTTAAAGAATTTTTTAAGATTTTCTTTTTTAGTTGTAGATGGACACAATGTCTTTATTTTATTTATTTATTTTTATACGGTGCTGAGGAAAGAACCCAGTGCCTCACACATGTTAGGCAAGCACTCTATCACTGAACCACAAACCCAGCCCCAAGATTTATAACTTTTGACTCAGTGTTACAGCTTAAAACTGGCTCTGATTTTTTTAAAGTTATGTGATTACATTTTATCTTTTTAATTAAAAAACAAGCAAAATTGCAATGAAATCATAATTACTAAATCTGGGGAAAAATTCTAAAGGAAAAAAATTTCACTGTGATATTGCTCTCATCATCCTTCCTTCACTGTTGCCTCAGTATCATCATAAGTAGTAATCACATTAACCAAGTTTCCTCCCATATTTCTAATTTTTTTTTTGCAGATTTGCCCTCCCTGCACTACCTTATACCTAAGGGGTATGCGGGGAAGTATTCTCCAGCAGTAGCAATGCCAGAACTGAGCCCCTCACTCAAAAATGTCTTATTCTGGATTTCAAACAGGCTCTTATTCCTTCAGATGATTAGCAGAGGCCCGGAACTTCCTAAAGGGCTATTTTTGGTATGTCTTTCAGCCAATTTTGACAAAACTCCACAATTTCAAAATATAAAATCAAAATATTCAAAATATGAAGTCAGATCAAAAAGAAAAAGCTAATGAACATCTAAAGTAAATGATGTTTTATTTCACTTATAATATATTGTTCTTCTTATGTGGATTGATCTAGATTAATATAAGTAGAATGGTTAATTATGTGATCTTATTTTAAAAGTGTATTTCTTCTGAGGCAGTTAAATACATTTCTAGATATAATTTTATTAGTAGCCAGGTAATCTTATCTTATTTAACTAAAGAAAAAAATTGTATTTCCAAACATGTGTGATTAAAAACACACACACACACACACACACACAAATTATACAAGATTTCCAAAGACTGAATCAGTGAGCAATAATTCTACATTTGAAGTTCTGTATTGCCCTGGTAAAATATGGAAACTGACTTAATGGGAAATGAACAAATAATCTGAATATATTTCAGATGTTGACTCCAGGGAAAGTTGGGTGATATTTTATCAGTCCTTTGATCACTCTAGATAAGCATTTCCTTTCCTGTAATATAAGAAGAGTGCATGAAAACAAGCTCTATCAACTAGCAAATCCAAATTTAGCCATAGTTAAGTGATTTGCATACTAGTCCAAATGGAAAACAATATAGGCCAGTACTAGGCTATAACCCCTTGTTACCTAAGTCTGAGAACAACAAAACACTAGTACTGATGATAAGTGCATATGTCCATATACATGTGCACCTGCATACACCAGGCCACACCAGGTCAACTTAGTGTCTCGTAGGTGTCAAACTATAGCATGTGATATGATTATCATACCTAGGAGTAGGATTTATACAATATATGGTACAAATATATTTAACTTCTTACCACCTATTTCCCATGGTGGCTGTACCACCTTGCATTCCCACCAGCAATGAATGAGTGTTTTATGTGCTCTATTCTTACCAGGAATTACTATTGATGGTTCTTGTTGTTGTTGTTGTTATTTATGTTGTGTTGTGTTGTTTTAACCATTCTAATATGCAGTGGTATCTCATTATAATTTTAATTTTCATTCCCCTAGTTACTAATTATTTTGAACATCTTTTCATATATTTGTCATTCTTATATCTTCTTTGGTGAACTTTTTGCCCATTTGTAATTGGATGTGTTCCCATTTTTTAGTTCTGTGTGTTTTTATATATTCTCTGACCACTTCTAAATTGAAAATAAAATAGGCATGAAATCTCTAAATAGCACATTATTTTAAAAATGTATCCACAAGTGTCTTGCTCAGAATATTATTAACAAACTATTGCAACAATAAATAAATTATGTGTTTCATTGAAACATGCTTGTATCTTCTTCATCATCTGTGAGAATTTAAATTGTTTTACCTTTCTGGAAGTTTAACAATATCTATCAAAACTTGAGAACATACATACTATTTAACCTAGCAATGTCCTTTCTCAAATAATGAGAGCTATGTGTGAAGAACTGAGGTCAGGGTTATGCATTCAAGCATTTATAATAGGTGTTAAAAATTGACAACTAGTTAAAATTTCAAAACTAGGGGATTAGGTAAATAAATTATGGTATAAACATACAAAGGAACATAATAGAACTATTAAATATGGTGTTTCAGAATTGTATTGATTAATTTAGGATGATGTTCTTGATAGTTTTTGTGAAATTGGTATTTGATAATTAATCGACATTAGCAAAATAATATTCATTGTTAATCAATTTCTCAAAATAAAAATTATATGCAAATATATTCATTGTACAAATATTTAGTGTTTGCAGTTGGCAAGGAATTATGCTATGCACCAGGAATACAGAGATAAGCAACTAAGTTCCCAGAAAAGGACAATTAGATAAAAATGCATTAGATCTTATGGAGAGAAAATAAAGACAAAATTTGAGAAGTAGAAAGAAAAATCATGAACAGGCATAATATGGCTCTAAAAATACCAATAAATAAATTTACCTTATTCCTTAGAGATACCTAGATGGCAAGATAAATAAAGGTCAGATTACAGTACAATGTTTAGATGTGTGAAGGAGCAGCTTGTTTTGTGGTACTCAGAAATTCAAGCATTCAAAACCTAGCTGATGAGTTTGTACCTGTGTAAATTGGGGCAAATCAATTAGCCTTATCTATAAAATGGAGATATTGCAAGTACTGGGTGAATTAATGAAATGATTGCAGAAGATAGCTTGATGTCTTCACACTGTTAGTACAAACTAAATATCTTATTTTAATTATTATTATACTTATTCAACTGAATTAAAAATCATAATTTTCATCCAGATATACCAACAGAAATAATAACAATGTTAATAAAACAAAAACTAACCAGCTGTATCAATGGTCTTTTGATCATCTATAGTGTATTCTTACTTTCAAATATTTAATTTTAAATATAGTTTATTCAGGCATTATTTTATAATGGATTTTTTTGAAGGTAGGGAGGGTACGAAAACCATTTGAGACAAATCTTCATTGACATTGTCTACTTATATATAAGTAGATTGATTTAAATTTAGCTAATAAAGAAGTAGGCTTCAATACTAAAGCAGTAATATTGGCATCCATGAAGTAAAATAGTTGGTTTACAAATAAGAGTAAGGTTGCAAAGTGTTTTGAAATTTTATGGCATCTAATAGCAATAATTATGGGGCGAATAATGACCACAATTGAATAAGGGTAATATGAGGAAATGAGACACTCATCCTAATCCTTAATGACACTGGAAAGAAAAGGTTGTGTATTGGCAAATTTGTTAGCACTTTCATTACATTTCAAATCTGTCCATGAAAGATAAGTACAGCTGCTGCATAGAGAATTAAAAGTAGCCTTGGGCTCTATAAAACTTAAAATAAAGATGTTATCCCCGAGGTCTCCCCTTAATGCATATGTGCTGTGCCTCTACAATTAGCACTGGTGGTTGATTTTATAGAAATGAGCTATTGAAAGGATGTGGCATTGAGTGAGGAAATAGCAAAAGAAGAGAGAAAGTAATAAGGAAGGCAAGGGAGGATAATAACAGGGATTTGCAGAGCATGATTTGATTGCAAGCTGGTCACTTAATAGTGATTCTTGTGCTGCTCATTACATTGCTATGTTGCTAAACCCTTTTGACTTGGAGCAGATAAAAATTTGCAAGACAAAAAAATTTCAAATAGACTGCCGAAATTACTAAATTATGTAATATACAGCAATTCTAATAATGTTTGAACTATTTCCTTTGCTTATAACCCTCAGCTTCATTTTTATTCCAAAAATAAAAATGTTAAGGTTGTAAATGCTGCATCAGAAAGCCAGTTTCAAATATCTGTTCCCTATAGGTCCCCAACATCACTCTCTGTCTCTACAATTCAGGAAGAAACAAGGTTACCTGTTTAATTCCAGTAAGTTGACAGCTCTCCTAGTTAAACTAATAGATTGTAGTCAGCCTTAAGTACATTAGACGTAGAATACAATTGTCTATCTTGTTTCTGAGAGCCTTAATAATTAAACTTGAATGTGTACTTTCCCTACAGACTTTTTTCCTTTTAAGTCTTTTTGAATTTAGTTTCTTCAAATAAAGTCAAATTTCCAAGGATGTTTATTCTATTAATTACAAACTCCTTAAAGACAGAAGTTGTTTATGCTCCTATGTCATTTAGCATCTAAAACAGTGCCACCCACATAGTCAGTACTCAATAAATACACCAGAAAAGTGAAAAGAAGGGAGCAAAAAAAAAAGGAAGAGGAAGAATTCCTATGCTATAATAATGACTGGGTAAATGACAGCACCAGCTTGAACTTTGCATGGTTTCCACTTAAAAATTTTTAGTAGTTTAATTGGGAAAGGTGATGCAAGATAGTAGCTGAGTAAGATCCTCTAGCAATCACCTCTCCACAGACATAACCAGGTGAACAGCTATCCACACACTAAATTATGCTGACAAGGGAATCCAGGAAAGAGATCAATAGTACCTAGTTTTAGTATGATAAAAAGAAAAGACGCATTGAAAAATGCAGGAAGTAAAGAATTACCATGTCATTGCTCTCCCAACTTCAAGCAGTCTGAACAGAACTGTCTCTTTGTGGGAGGAAGAAGGAATAAATCCAGGCCTTAGACTTAAAACCTGGTTCTAGGCCCACCATGGTGGAACCCAGTACCTAGCAAAGCTCCACAACCCCTACCACTAGGGTAGTACTCATGAAATAAGCCACTGGAATTACACTAACCAGGTGGCAAAGAGACTGCCACCCTCTTCCTCCCCCAGTCTCAAGCAGCAGAGCAGGGAGAAGACCACATCCACTGGGAAGCAGGGCATGAAAGCCAGCACAGGACTCTAACGTAGAGCTTAGTGTTGCCATGGTGAGGCCCAGTACCAGACAGAAACTAAGGAGACCTATACCCAGACCAGAGCTCACAAACAGAACCTGTAGCCTTGCCCTGCCATCTGTTAGAGATGTTCACACCAGTGGGACAGAACCAAGTTTCAACCTGCATTATTGCCAGACTTTGAGTGGGCCTGGGGCATTCCTCCCAGCCCAACACTGCGCAGGTCCCTACAACTAGAGACTCAGGTACAACCCAGCTCAGCATCAGTTTTGGTGACCAAGAAACTGTCTACACCACCCACTCTTCAACTTAAGGTAGCACAGCCATCCCCAGGTCAATGCTTAGAAATGAGATCTAAACATACCCCCGCATAGACAGAGATCTGTACCCCAAAGGAATGTGTTCATGTTTTGATCTGCATCACAACCAACTACAGCATGGACCTAGATACACACCTGAATCTGTGAAAGTCCTTGGAGCCAGGAACTTACTAGTGACCCAGCTTAACATCACTCTGGGTAGACAATGGACTGCTTTCACTTCTCCAACTTTAGGCAGCATAGTGTGGAACAAGACTTAATTCCCTGTGAGTAGGACAAGTTAGTGAGCATAGGACTTTGCCATAGAACTTAGTGCCAAGGTGGTAAAACCTAACACTGAGTAGATCCTAAAGGAACCTTATCTTTAGGCCTAGATTCAGACAGATGTTCTGGTACATCTCTAGTTCAATGGAAGACATTCAACTCTGTCGGATTTCTAATCAGACCAGCAACACCTGAAGCTGGTTGCAGTGATCATGGGCCCTGAGTTCACCTGAGCAATAAGCAGCCCATAGGAATGTAGGCATTGGTCTTATCCCAATGTTGTGTTAGTTTGGGGGTTTAGACTCAAGGTATGACAAAACGTTGCAGACTTGGTGGCTATAGATGTGCCATAGAACCCTAAAGCTGGTCCCCCCATGGTGATTCTGCACAGTGTCAGGCAAAATCTCCCAGAACTCAATCACAGGCTAATGACTGTGCATGAGGAATCTAGGTCCACCCCAATACTAGGGATAGGTTTGCAGGAAGATACTGAACTTTGAGGTCCTTCTCTGCTTCTTATTGAACAACAAAGCAACTGTAGATTTTGGACAAACCTGTACTTGGACCACCATCTAGTGTGAAAGAGTGGAAGCACACCACACCAGTGGATTTGTGGCAAACCTAAATTTAAAGCACCATATACTGGTAAAAAAAAAAAAAAAAAGTGTATGGTTTGGGTTGCAGTCTGAATATGTGGTGTCCCCCAAAAGCTCATGTGTGACATGATGCAAGAATGTTCAAGGCTGAAATTATTATTAGATTATGAGACCTGTAACATCACTTGCAACATAATGTGGATTAAATGGGTGGCAACTGTAGGCTGCAATGGTGCAGCAATAGAAAGTAGGTCACTAGCGGTGTACCTTTGGGGTGTATGTTTTGTTCCTGATGAACAGAGCTCTACTTCCTAGTTGTCATGTCCTGAACTCCTACCCTTCTCCATGCACTCCCACCATTATGTTCTGCTTCACCTCAGGCCCAGAGCTGTCAGCCAACCATGGACTCAATCTCTGAATCCGTGAGCCCAGATAAACTTTTCCTCTTCAACATTGTTCTTTTCAGGTATATTAGTCAGAGTAACACAAAAGTTGATTAAAACAGAGGTATCCCTCCAAAGCTCCTGTGTTAATGCAGGAATATTCAAAGGTGCAATGAATAGATTATAAGAGCACAACCTGATCAGTCCATTCTAATTTAAACGCACTGAGTAGTAACTATACACAAGTAGACATTGCTGGAGGACGTGAGTCATTTGGGCATGACTCATGCCTTGGGGTTTATATCTTGTTACTCTAGCTCCTGACCCACTCTCTCTATTTCTCTAACACCTCACCCCACCCCCAAGATCTGAGCAACTTTCTTCCATCAAATTCTTCCAATATGGTGTTCTGCCTCATCTTAGGCCCAAAGCAATGGTGTGGGTCAACAATGGATTGAACCACTGAAATCAAGAGACATAAAATTTTCCTCCTCCAAGATTCTCTAGTCAGATATTTTGTTCACAGCAACAAAAAGATCCTTAACAGAAAGATGAAAACTGACTATAGTCTCAGAGAAAATAAACAGCCTACTTAGAATTTCTGGAAAGAGAGACAAAAAATAAATAAACAAACACACACATATTCAAAAAGTCAGATTACAAGTACCAAAATAAATGTCGAATCCTTTAAAGCTCAGATGTCATTGCATTCCAAGACGCATCAAGAGCTCTCAGGAAATCATGACCTCATCTAATCGTCTAAATAAAGTACCAGAAATCAACCAACCAAATAGAAACCAATATGGGAAAAACATCAGAGAATTTAAAATAGCTATTTTAAGGAAACAAGTTTCAACAAAACACAGATAAATGATTTAATATTCTAACAAGAAATTTAACAAAGATATGGAAGAAATTTTTAATCAAATCCTTGAGTTGAAAAATACACTTAGCAATGTTAAAAATACGAGAGAAGGCTCCAAGAGTAAGACAGATCAAACAGAAGACAGATTTAGCAATCTCAAAGACAAAACTATTTGAAAACACAGAGTTCAAATAACAATCTTTCAATAATTAGTGCTGGGAAAATTGGGTATCTACATGCAGAAAAATGAAACTGAACACCTATCACCAGTTACAACAATTAACTCAAAATGGATTAAGACAAGAAAATATGAAACTATTATCAGAAAACATCAGGAAAATGCTTCAGGGCTTTGGACTAGGCAAGGATTTTTTGGACAAACTCCCAAAAGTATAGGAATAAAAGCAAAAAAATGACAAGTGAGACTGTATCGACCTAAATTGTTCCTGCAAAGCAGAGGAAACCACCATCAGAATGAAGAAACAACCTATGGAATGAGAGAAAACATCGGCAAACTATATATCTGAAAATATCCAGAACAATAATATCTACAATCTATAAGGAAGACAAACAATAGCAAAAATAACTAAATAAAAAATAAAACAGACAAAAGGCCTGATTTTTAAAAATGTGCATCATATTTAAATAGACTTTTCTCTAAAGAGACATAAAAATGGCCAACAAATAAAAAAAAGACAATATCACTAATCATCAGGGAAATGAAAGATATCACCTCAGCTCCATAAGAATGGTTATCATCAAAAAAATTAAAGATATCAAGTGCTAGTGACAATGTGAAGAAAAGGGAACCCTTGAATAGTGTTGGTAGGAATGTAAACTAGTTTAGCCATTATGGAAAGTGTATTGAAGTTTCCTCAAAAAATTAAAAACTGTATCATATGAAACAGCAATCCCCCAACTGGATATAGATCTAAAGGAAATAAAGTCATTATGTTGAGAAACATCCATCTGCACTTCCATGTCCTCTGCAGCACTTATTCACCATAAGAAATGGAAACAATCTAAGTGCCCATCAACTGGTGTAAATAGACAATGCAAGGCTATTCATCTGCAAATAGTGAAGTTACACATTAAAAAGAAAGAAGCCAATTATTTTTTAGTGCTTTATTTCTATAGCATATATTTGTTTTAAAAGATCTTTCCTGTTGAGTCATCTCGTTAGCATTGTCACATCCATTCCATATTGTAAACCAATCTGGTAAAGAGAGTGTGCAAAAGAATTCTAATGGTAATTCCCTCCAAGATAGAGAACTCACTGAAGTCATACACCTTCTTGTTTACTGTGTCACAAAATGGTTCAGATGGCTTTTTCTTTGCTAAAGAAAATGATAGAGGGCCTGGGCTATGGCTCAGCAGTTGTGCACTTTCCTGGCATGTGTGAGGCACTGGGTTTGATTCTCAGAACCACATATAAATAAATAAAATAAAGATCTATCAACAACTAAATAAAATAAAATAAATAAAAGCCATGGAAAAACCTGAGTGTTTACAAAAAACTCAGACTTATTCCAGACTTATTCGGAAGTAGCATCATAAGGTCTTATAACTCTAGGCCACTGAAAGAAAGCAAAGGTTTCATTTTATCATAGTCGAATTTTCTCCCCTTGCTTATGTGACTTTATTGAATCCAAGAAGACAGAGTGATGCATATTAAAGTTTAATGTATTAGATGAAACCTATATTACATTCTCTCAACAAGGTCTATTATTGTTAGATGAATAGATTTTTCCCTCATAATAATCAAATAAAAATAATCCAGAACAACAAAATTATTTTTAAGTCTTCACCAATTTATCAGTAATGAAAAAAACAATTGAGTACCTCCTGTACCTTGAGAGAGTGCTAGGCATTTGACATGACAAACCTGGAGCAGAAATTGAGAGAGCTTACAGCTAACCACGCATTAGTAATACAAAGTGGTAAGAGCAATGAAAAATCATAGAAGAAAGTTCATCACCTGGAATTGGAGCATAGGTAGGGGACAAGACCAGGGCTTGAAGAATCAGTAAATGGGGACAAATCATTTTTGAGACATTTGAATTTTCTCTTTCTCTTTTAACTACTTGTTACACTTTAAACATACAGTTGATATTAGTAATTATTAGTTATAATGATAAACATAAAGTATTGTTATTATATAATGCATATTTTCCTGCTCCTTTAATTGGCATTATTTTTAAAAACACTGTTTAGGAGTAATATTTTTAGTATTTTAGTTGAATTATAAAAATCAATTTTTTTAGTTGGTTAAAAAACATAGTTAAATATTGGCAATCTCATGGGGCTCAACCTGTACATCTTGTTAAGTGGAAGTAATTTCCAAAGTAACTCTTCCATGCCTTCACTCTGTACTACCCCTTTTTTGTTGCTTAGGTTTTAGGAGAAACATAATATCATAAATCTGTTTTGAGTCTACTCCTTGCCCCATATATCATAATTTATGTTTTTTTTTCCTTTTTCTTACAAGCATGTACTTAGAAACCAGAAAAAAATGATGTTGCTCTAAAGTGGTAAATGTATTAGCTTTAATTAGCCAGTGGTCTCAAGGGGGATTCTCAAGATGACATAAGACATTACCAATTCCATAAAATAATATCATTTGTGCACAAGTTAAATAATTGTTCTTGGTCATGAAAAATTGATGAGTTGTTCAGCATGCAATACATCCTTTAGAAATTAGCCGTCTTGGCTGCCCAACATTTGGAGATGGTATACCAGGAGAGAATATGGAGGATCTACACCTAGCCAGGTATTATCTACCTCTTCAGCTGGTTTTCATTGGCACCTTTTGAAATATTCTTTACAAATAAACAAATAAAAAACAGCAAACATATGCAAAGTGTTTCCCTGAGTTCTGGGAGATATTCAGTGGTAACTAAATTTGTGAAGGGAGCTTGTAGGTACCCCTCATTTTCAACTGGTCAATCAGAAGCCCTGAAGCCCAAACTTCCAAATATAATTCCCACCAACAAGTAGGGACAGTCTTATGCTATTGAGCCCTTAAACTGATCTAATTCTAACTCTAGGTAGCCAGAATAAGGATTAAATAGAGTTATAGGACACACTGTTGGTATTAAAAAACTGGTCACTGTGGGGAAAACAACCTATACATTTGGAAGCCCATAGGTGTTGTGTTGAGAGTACAGTAAGGGAAAACAATCTGTATTCTACTATACAGTGCCCATGCACAATGATGCATAAGACCACATCTCTAGGAGATGGTACTGAGAAGACCCTCAAACCTATCTCATTGATAAAAAATCATTTACTACAAATAAATTCCATAGATTTCCTAGAAACTATTTCCCATTGAAGTGAGTTTTGAGAAAAATAATGAGTACAGATTTTCCCATTACATTAAAACATCTCTTAATAAAGTTCATTAACTTGTGAAGTTAAGACTTATTTTAAGCGTATCCTCAAATATATGTTTTTGACACGAATGTTTTCTTCTCCATGAATTCTTACACCTTATTATCTTTATTCTAGTTCATGAGCTTCCTGTAATCCACTGTAGGAAAATCTAGTTTAAAAGTTTACTTCCTAAACATAAGGGAAAATTGGCAGATGTTCAATTCTCCTGAGTTAATTTTCCAACTATCCATCTAATATGACACCAATCTTATTAGAGTATTACCGCAAAGATTATTTTTCATGCAATGAATCATATACATAGGAGATTCCAGTGCACCTAGAGAAAGGCAGAAATGAAAAAAAAAATTCCGAAGGTAGATATTTTGGTGGTAGTATCACATAGAGTTTCTCATCAGCAGTGCACATCTGCTTCCTTCCACTATGACTTTCTATTGCAAATTCAAATGGCCATAATACAGCATCACTATATATTGGAAATGCAAATGTTCAAAAAAATCTGTAATGTTTCCTAAAAATAATAGTCAAGATATAATTTAAAATATGATATATTAAAAACAATGAGTAAACAATAAGGACAAAGGTTAAATGTATATCACCAATATATATGATATGCAGAATTGCTTACCATCAACTTTATTAGCCAATATTTTGATGATCTACTAAGAAGCAAAAAAATACTGAAATAACTTTCACTTTGAGAGGATATAAAGAAATAAGTTTAATCCATTCACAAAAGTTAAAAATAATTAATACAAGAGAGAATTGTACTATTTGCTAAAAGGATTATCAAAGTTATAGCCTTTGTGTCTAAAGCAACTCTGGCATAATTTAAGGATTTACTTAATAACTATTCTCCTACTCTGAAACAATTACTTACAGTGATTATATAGTTTTCATTGCTTATTTTTTGAATATTTTATTTAAATATTTTATTGTAAAGCATCTTGGTAGTCCCAGAGGTCATTAGATGTTATAAATTACTCTTTTTTCCTCATTTTTTAAATGATGTTAAATCCAAGTTTTCCCATATTCTTTCTACCTGTGTGTCACACAATCAAAAGCAGTTACTCTTCATCTAACATCTCCAAAGCTTTCCAACTGTGCTTTGTTTCATGTGACTTATCTCTCTCTGGAAGAACTGTTTCTTCAATGGTGTTTTCAAAGGTCTCTCCAAAATTCATGTGTTGGAATCTAATACCCAGTGTAGTAGTATGCAAGTGGGGTCCTTGGGAGAAGTGACTAAGTCATGATCATTCCACCCTCATAAATGTGATTAGTGCTCCTATAAGAGGCAGAAAGGAGCACCTTGTCCCTTTTCCCCTCTGCCCTTTCCGTCATTCAATCCCTCTAGAGAAGGCAGAAACAAGGAACCATCTTCAAAATGCAGAACAAATCTTTTACCAGATATTGACTCTACCAGTACTTTGATCCCAGTCCTCATAACACTGAAAAATTACTTATAATACTTATAAATTATTTATCAACTATAGCCATACGTGGTATTTTGTTACAGAGCACAAATGGACTAAGACAGCTCCCACCCCATTTCTGATTATTGATTATTTTGCTCTATCCTACAAAGCTACTTCAAGACTCACTTTGATCTCAGAGAGGCTTCCTAGATTTTTTTTTCATTTCCCACTTGTAACCCTAGATGATCACTTTCTTCTTTGAACTCTCACATTTTGAATCTTCCTAAGAAACTTAGATGTTTATGTTAATTGTGCATTTTCTTAGATCTATTCTCCATTCATTCATTATGGATTCACTCTTTAACTCAACATATTAAACATTTAATGAGCATCTTCTATACAGATGATGTACAGGCTCCACCTTGTTATAGGACAATAAATCTGAATATGATATTATCCCATCCTCATGAAATTTACCTTGAAGGCCTGACTTATTCACTTCCACTACCCTCCATATCTAGCACAGTATTGAGCACATTTCATTCATAAAATATCTTTATAACTGGATTAATTGATTATGAGTATCAAATACAAAATAAGAATTATATAATACAATATTATGAAATTGATAATATTGTGTACTACATGAAACTATCAACACTTTATAGGAAGTCAAAAACTGATATGGTAAAAGTAATTACTTTTTTTCCTTAACTTTAGGGATGCTATGTAATGTAGAGAAAAATTGAATGTCACACAGACTAATTTTTTAAAAATAATTTTTTACATGATTGTCCTATCCTACAGGCAAGATCAAGTTTAATTAACATCATCAGATATTCCTTAAACACATTAAATTTTATAAAGCACCTTCTGGGTCACATTGTATGCTGTTGTATTAAACAAGAGGCAAATAAACTAAATTCAAAGTCTAATCATAGCTCCAGCAATTAAAATTGTTTTCAAATAATTTATGGATACATGTGCTGCATAAAGTTATCTTTCCATGCATAGACACACAAAATTAAAGTTGCAATAAAGACAAAATATCTGGCAAAGTTAAATTAGAAGATAATTGAAATTCTTCAGGTGTTTTCTCCTATAATTTGCATATGATCATATACATGGGATTTATTCCAGAAAGTCTCCAAAATAAAATATTTTTATTTCTTTTAATCCTTTTAGCAATTGGATTATCTAGCTTGTGCCAGCCAAAAAAATTATGAATACCAGTAGATAGGTACCTCCAAACAATTGCTGCATAAATGTGATGAGAGAGGATTTTGCATTTGCATCCATTCAAGGCCACAATTTCCAGACTAAACAGAAAGATAAAAATAACACAAAGTCTCTTACCTATTCAGGAAAGTATTTTTCATTACATTAAACAAAAAAATAGTTCATGTGCTCTTTCTCTCTCACACACACATATACATACATATCATCATCTTCATCAGCCTGTTAAGAAATTTTAAAATAAAAGTCTTTATATATTGTACTTTTAAGTATTTCTAAAAAGGGTTTACAGGGAGATATTTCCACCTTGTAATTTAAATAGACCGGCCAATCAAGTCTTGGGGTATTTTGTTCAACCTCCAGTTATATATTTTTCTAAGCACAATGAAACTTTGTTATAGATGAAATGCCAGCCAGAACCCATTGTTTTAAACCAAGATGAGAAAATGGAAGGTTGTGAAATGACCCATTGTTATTTATTTATAAGTTTTTTTTTCCTAACTTGAAGTGAAAACTTGGAGAACATTTTTCGAACCAAATAATCTACTATCCATTAAAAAATAATAATTACTGGGAAAATTCTATTTTCTTTATTTTCTCTGAAAATGATTGTGCTAAAAAGTATATCCAGGAGTTTCTGTTAGACATTATATCAGAGTCTGTTTATTCTGTGTGTGTGTGTGTGTGTGTGTATGCTCATGCTACAGTTACAGCAACATAAACAATCTTCTCCTACTACTAAGTACTTTATTATTAAACAATTTTTCTCTAAAATGTTTTTTTCTGATTCTGTTTCAAGTCTTGATGCAAAATTTTGAATCAGGATTAATACACATTTTCTAAAAAGAGCCAGACAGTGACTATTTTAGGAATTATGGGTGACTTATGCCCTCTGTTACATATTCTTTGTGTTGTTTTGTTTTATTTTTTTAAGAAATTTTTTTGAAAGGTAAAAATTCTTCTTAGCTCCCATATTCTTCAAAAATAGGACACGGGATGAACTGACTTATGGGCATAGTGTGCAGAATCCTGCTTTGAATTATCAATAGGTATACTGCAAATTATTTAATGGGTTTCTGTAAATGTTTACCAAATATAAAACCTCTACCTTTATGGTTTTGAAATGTAATAAAATCAGTAGACCTGGTGTTGTCTTAGGAGAGCCTCCAAATTCTGCTTCTTTCATGAGCTCCTGTTTACTTATACCTTTAAATATTGGATACTTGTAAACTGCTTTTGATTTTTACAGGATTTCCATGAGCATTAAAGTCTCAGTTGGTTTGTGTTTACATGATGAAGAGGACCATAGACCGACAGGCATGACTGTCTTGTTCCTGGTTCCTTCCACATCAGTAGGAAGCCTGTCTTCCTTTTGTCAAGGTAGAACTCAGCCAGGTGCTAGTGTTCTGGATGATTTCACCTTACCACCCCTGTTCCAATTCCCAAGGCCCTGCATCACATCCTACTCTTTGGACCTAGCCTCCTGGCTTATTGATGCATATATGCAATTAATTTAGAGATCATAATCCGCAGAATTTATTTCTTTTGTCTTCTCATTAGCCAATGTTTACTCAATTCTATATACCTACATACACGTTGATTCTTTTTCTAGCCTCCTCCCTCTGTCTTACTATTCCCTATGCTTGTCTAGACTCAAAACTCTCCACTGACCTATCTAGTTATAGTCCTTACAGCCAGGGCTGTGTAAATTGCTCTCCTAGAGCAATCCCTGACAATCATACTCCAAGATATTAAGTATCCCCAAATGTCCTTGACATTTTTATAAGGTCATATTTCTTCCCATGCACCATTTATTTATTTGTGATTGATTAGTATAATCTCTAACCATAACACCTAACTCTGGAGAATCGAAATTTTTTTTAATAAAATACTGCCTTTGATTCAAAACCAAATCTGACAAGGATCTAATAAAATCAGCCAAAGATGTACGAATGGCCTCCCTTTAGAGAATGATAATCTGGAGCTTGATTGCTATTTGCAAATTCTGTTATAAGATTTTTAACACTGGATGGAAAACTTTCTAGTATGGAATCATTCAGAACAAATTAACTGAAGGCATAATCACATTTCCTACTCTGCCTGTATTAGCAGAAAAACTTGTGGTAAGGCAAAGGTGGGAGCATATAAATACAGCACAATATCCACACTGTTTCAGAAAATAGTATGACACATTGCCTTCCCTCCTAGGGTTGTTGCAAAGCATGAACGGAACATTATATATGCTTTAGCCTGCTTGCAGTTGGCCCTAGTGGAAAATATATATTTTATCACTCATATTTATAACTGCTCAATACTTCAAAATAACGTAGCAGTCTTTCACTTAATCCTTTGTATTTAAATCATACCCTTGTTGTATGCTTCCCAGAACAGATCACTTTACTATATTTTTTACAATAAGAAATTTATTTAAACAAGATGGTTGAATTGCAGGGAAAATTCATTTTTTTAAGAGGACTTTGTCCCTATTTGTGTCCTACGTATAAAAACTATGTATAAAATGGTTATAAAATTGTCTCAAATTTTACAATAATAAATGAAAAACACTAAAATTCTGCAGATAAACAATTATGTGAGGATTTTTATGCTGATTTTATTTATTTATTCATGAGTTTTTGCTCAAACGGGAGAGCAAACTAACTTACTAGAACATAGAGATATGAGCTGAATGAGCATGCCACTGCAGGAGAAAGAGGATATTTTCACAGAACCAGTATTTCCCCTTTCTATCTTCATTGGATATCAATCAAAATATACCCTTGGACATTTAGTAAAAAAGAAAAAATGCAAAATGCTTGTGCACACACTGGGGTTACTTTATGTACAATTAAGTCTTGCAGAAAGGGAAAACGAAAGTACAGAGAAGGCTACACTGCGGCATTCAGGATGTATGGAACCAAATCACAGTTTTCTAACTGAAAATATATTCACGGGCTGTAGGACCAGAGTTCTGGATTCTGTTGAATCAGAATCTGATGTGCCTCATCGATGAACCTTGTTGTTCATAATAGGCCTTCACTTGATATTAAACTACAACATGAAACCATCCTGCCCTGCCACCTTTGAATTAATGTGATTATGATTGTCAGACTTTTCTTTGGCTATGGAGAGGACCAGGGTTTCCTCACAGCCACTTCACAAGTACAATACATAAGAAGCACCAGGAATGGCAGAAGGAGGAGGTAATCCCGATCTCATGATATAACAGGACGAGTTGTTATATTTTAAGGGAATACATGTCAAATTGTATAGTTACATTTATAGAATGATTCAGAAAATAAATGAGGTTAATGACAACATAAGTATAGATTTCTGGTAATTAACTATATTTTAGAATGTTAATTCGCTTTATTAAAATTGAGTAACTTAAACCCGCAAAGAAAAGTACTACTGTGCAATAGAATTGAGTGTGTACACACATCCTGAAGTATAAATACACTCTAATTACTTGAAGCTCAGTTAATTCTTCAATATGTATCAGACTCATAGTTATCCCTGGATAGTCAGCCCCTCACATTTCACATAGATTCTATAAAATTTCTTGGACAACCCTTCCATCTTCACATTCCATACCCAAGCTTTTCATGAGTTCTAGGACTCAAAGCAAATAGATGAATCCAGACATAAGCTTCTCATTTCTACACTTTGCTTCCAATAAAGGAAAGTAGGGTGCCTTTCTACCACTATAAAATTGTGACTCAGGATCTTTGGAGGCTTCTCTCCTCAAAATGAACTTTGGCATTCTGGGAAACATGAGTAATCCAAACCTGTTAGAAAGGAATATCAGCAATCTCAGTCTCAGCCTCCCACTTACTAATCCCCCTCTCTCTTTCTCTCTCCTTGCTTTCTTCTTTGCTCTCATTTCTCTCTCCCCCCCCCCAACACACACTGCTTCTACTAAAAATAAATTTCTCCAGCAAGCATACAAGTTTAACACCTAAAACATAAAGCTGTTTTTCTAACTTGTGGATAGCTATGCTTTGCTGTTCATTATTTTAAACTTGTGTTTTCCTGACATATCTATTGTTTTGGAAATCTATAATTAGTAAAACATAAACCCATTATTTATATTTTCCATCTGCCAGATGCCAACTTATCTCTAGAGACTCTGAAAGAACAGGAGCCAGTGAGGTTCTTTTCCTTTGTATTCTTGTTTACCAGAGTGGGCGAGGATGACAACCGAAATGAACAGCCACCGCTTAGGGAAAATGGTTTTGTTTCTTAATTGTCACTGGACTATGATCAGGAAAATCCCAGGGATAAAATATAAACCAGCTTCGAAAAATAGTGGTTCATTTTTCTTTCAATTTCTCAGCATCTACAAGGATGAACTTTAATGGTATGATTCTTTAGATACTGAAGCAAACTCACTTGAACCTAACTATTCTCAGTCTACAACTGAGATGACTCTAAATTGAATATATCCTTACAAAAAGTAATGCTCTCTTTAGCAAAATAATAATAGTAATAATAATTTAAAATTTAAAGTATATTAGAAAATAACTTAAAAAATATGTCCTTTACCAGAGTTTCTGAGACAGGAATTTTGAGGTACACATGGGGATGATGGGAATTTAAGAAAGAGAAGGAATTGACCAAGTTTTGCAGTTTGGTAAGACTATACTACCTACTTCACTTATCTGGAATGTTCTTGCCTTTACCACCTAGGACAAGAATATTATAAAGGGAAATAAATTATTTTAAAAGGTGATTCCTAATACTCAAAGGTAATAATATTATAGTACCAATCCAATCTGCTCTTCCTTCTACCTTCCTAACCCTTTTGAATGGGCTGCTGGGTAGCAGCAAAGGGTAGAGGAAACAACACATGTTCACATAAATAATAACAAAAGCCACCTGTTTCAATCAGCTTTGGACCAAAAGACCTGATGAGAACAACATAGAAGAGGAAAATCTTATTTTGGCTCACAGTTTCAGAGGTCTTATTTCATAATAAGAGGGCCAACTCCAAAGCTCTGGGCCCAAGGTAAGGTAGAACATAATGGTGGAAGTGTGTGGCAGAGGAAAGCAACTAAGGACATTACAACAGGAAGCAAAGAGAGGGTGATGCTCACCAGTGACAAATACTGAACAACTCCAAAGACACTGAAGAGTGTCTTACCTCCTCCAACCACAACCAACCTGCCTACAGTTACCACTCAGTTAATCCATATCAGTTAATTAATCCACTGATTAGATTAAAGCTCTCATAATAAAATCATTTTACTTCTGAACCTCCTTGCATTGTCTCATACATGAGCTTTTGGGGAACACCTCACATCTAAACCATAACATTCTACCACTGGTCCCCAAAAGCTCATGCCCATCTCACAATGCAAAATACATTTAGTCCATTTGTAAGAATCCCCATAGTCTTAACAATTCCAGCATTACCCAAACATCTATGTTCAAAATCTCATCTGAGACAAAAGGCAAACTCAGTGATGTTTTCCCCTATAAAGATTAAAAGCAAGTTACATATATCCAATATATAAGGCATAGCATAAACATTTCCAATTCCAAAAGGGATAAATAGGGGGCATAGAAAGAAGGGATGGAACTGAAATAAGACCAAAATCCAGCTGGGCAAACAAGTTCTTCAGTTCCATGTCCAGCATCTGGAGAACATGGAATCATAATGTTCTCTCCAAAGGGCTTATGCAGCTCTACTTATGTGTCATTACTGACTCCAGTCCATATGGCCTCTCTCTTTGCTCTGCTCAGTTTCTGTAGCCTATCTCAGCAAATGCCTCACATTATTGGCATCTCTTAATCTCAGGGATTTCCACTACAGCTTTGGCTTCCTTCTGACATCTTCACACATGACCCTCTCAGGAACACAAATACTGCTGCAATTGCCCTGAACTCCCAGGCCTTCCTTTGAAATCTTTATAGAAGTCTCCATTACCCCCTAACTCTAATCATCTGCTATTCTTGCAGAACCAGCAAACTAAAGTCTACCACCATCTCAAGCAATAGCCAAGTCTCCTGGGGCCACAGCTTCAGTAGCCTCTGAGTGCCAGGAGAGCTAAGTATAGTGAAAAGTTCCCATGTACATGTAGGGTGCCCTGTGGTCTCTTCTCAAAGTAATTTTGATATTTATGTATTTGAGCCTGAGATGGATATAGTTTTGCCAACTCCTTAGATGCCCTCAAGCCATTTGTTCTACTGTCTCTGTTCAAAGCACTGAGTATCTCTTTAGAGGCTATAATGTCTTAGCCCCAATTTTATTTGCATCTTTCTGGCCAAATTTCAAGTTTTTCAAATCCTTCTGGTCTGCTTTCTGCTCCTAATTATCACAGTAAACTTGGCTAAAAGCTGCCAGTAATATACATATCATTCCATGAATCCTGTGCTGCCTTGAAATTTCTTCCACCAAATAAATTAGTCCATTACCTTTAAATTCAGCCTCATAGAAATTCTGAAGACATGGACAAAATGTAGACAACTTCCTTGCCAGAACATAACATGAATGACCAATAGTTTCCTCCTTCTCCTCTGAAACTTCATGAGCCCAGTCTTTATTGTCCACAGTCTTATTAGTATTCTGGTCTTTTGAGTTCCTACCAGAATTGCCTGTTAAATTCCACTTACTACAATATAAAACTTTTCCAGTTTGCAAGCTTTTAAAAATTCTTTCCACAATTTCCAAAACATCTTCAAAACTCAGATTTAGTCACAGCAACAACCCTACTCCTGAGTACCGAAAGACCCGACAAAAACAAAATAGAGGAAAGAAACTTTATTTTGGCTTACCATTTCAGAGGTCTCAGAAAACAGACAACTGACTTCATAACTCTGGCATAAATTGAGGGAGCACATCATGGACGGAGGGTATAGTAGAGGAAAGCAACTCAGGACATGGCAATAGGAAGCAGAGAGAGGGCTCTGCTCACCAATGACAAAATATAAACTCCAAATCCATGCCCCATTGATCCACTTCCTCAGTTAACTGCCAGTTACCACCCAGTTAATCCACATCAGCAGATTAATCTACTGATTATGTTAAACTCTCATAATCTCAGTTATCTGCCTACAGTTACTGCCCAGTTAATCCATATCAGTGGATTAATCTACTTATTAGGTTAAACTCTCACAATCTAACCATTTCACCTCTAACCTTCTGCATTGTAGCATACATGGGCTTTTGGGAGACACCTCAAAATCTTTAAACCATAGCACTACCATATCCCAGTCTTGGTTTCTTAGTAAAGTATCAAGGCATGTAATACATAAGAAAATTATAGTCTTACACATTTGATACAATATCTTTTATATATAAGGTATTCTTTTCTATTTATGCCCCTAATTTTCTATTATTCATTTATAGTCCTTGGGACCTCATTTTATTTTATTTTCCTATAATAAAAATACTCCCAATCTTATCCCTTTAACTATAATTTATAAGCCAGTTAGAATGCTAGTTACTCCACCCCAATTACAACTTGGTTATTGGCCTATAGCTTGTCTCATTATAACATTATTAGTGGGAGAAGGAGATTCTACAACCTGTATAAGTAGCTTACATACTTCCCAGGTCAATCTTAGTTGTGTTAACTCCTCCATTTGGTTAAACTCTCAACATGATCTTGGATTTATTAATTTTTATTATGTCAAGAATGTAAACATTATGCATTCTGTTCATTCCATAAATGTTTATTGAATGCTTACTATGGTCAGTCACTGTTTTAGGTACCTTGGATCGTGAATTAATTAAAAGAGCAAAAACTATATCATCCCTTAGAAAGTTTACATTCTTTTGGGAGAAGGAAGACAACAAAACAAAAATAATAAATGAGAAAATTATTTAGAATGATAAAATTAACAAATACTATGGAAGAGAAAAAAAAGACAATTTGATAAAGGGCATAGGAATGGATGAAGATAGCAGAGCATTTACATTTCATAACAGGATGGTTGGGAAAAGTGACATTGGAGAGCAAGTATCTTCTATGTTTACCCTTAATCTTTACTGTTGCTCACAATATTGCATAGAGAGTCACTAAACAAATTCTCTATTAGCTAAACTAATACATTTCCTATTTTCAATACAGATTTCACTGTTATACGCCCTTCTACAAAGGCAGACAATTTCAGCGCTTAGCAATAGGCTTCTGTGAGGATTATCTTAATAACCTATCTTTAAAATACACACTTTACTACCTTGTCATATGTGAAATAGAATAATGCCTACTATAGTTACTCAAGGAATAAACATGTTAAACAATTTTTAAGACAAGCCCTACAAGAATGATTCTCAAACTTATTGGCATCAGAATTACCAGGAGGACTTATTAAAACACAGATGTTTGGGCATCTATTCTAGCATTTCTAATTCAATATGTAGAGGATGGAGGCTGAGAATCTACATTTCTAAGTTCCCAGGTGACACTTCTCAGAACACATAGAGAATTATTACTTTGCATCAACCTTAGTAAGATTTTAATAGTTTAACTCAATTGTACAATGCCAATGAAACTAACATTCTTAGTTCTAGTTCTATATAATTGAAGGAAAGAATATTTCTTAATATTTATTTTATTGTTATCTAAATCTTTCTGGCAGTCAGGAAAGAAGAGAGGAAACTATGTTTTCCTTACTCTACTATCTGTTAGCCAAACGAAATGAAACAAATTCCTTCTTTCCAGGACTCAAACAATATTATATTTGCCTGAAGACTGCATCTCATTTCTAAACTTACAGTATATATCTCTAAGAATCCCGTGGTCACTCAAGCAGGTTAACTATAAACTCAGCAAAAATCCACAGTTCTCTTCACTGTTCTGTTCAAGTAAGAATATCCATTCTTGTCATATAAGAAACCAAACACCCTAAAATAAATATAAATTTTGAGTTTATAGTTAAGAAAAGCACTAAGAATTCCTTCCCAGGCTCAAAAGACCCTGACAGTAAATCCTTCTGGTCTTGATCCCTTAGGAATCTGTTGATACATAAAAAAATCATAACCCAAATTGATGGGTGAATTGAGATGACTAGAAGCAACAAGTAGTCCCGTGCTGCTTCCAGAAACCCAGTGAAATGAAGCAAGGATAGTGAGTTATATTTTGAACAAGCTGTGAGATTGTCTCAGCTCATCTTGGTGGAACTAAAGCCCTGCCTGTAAAGGTTTCTTAGGCAGAAGTGGAGCACCACTTCTATCACTATAAGCTTTTATGTGCTGTACTTGTCAAGGTCTACTGGTGATGTCAGGAAGATGGTAGCTATAACAGAGAAAATGCTCCTGCCTCCCTTTTAAATGAACATTGATTAGAACTAACTAAAGACTGCTTTCTCTCATTAAAGCAAGATATGTACTTTACAAAAAATATACTGGGCTGTTCATCAAAATGGAATGATTAATCAACTTCTTTAAGTCAAAAAAAAAAAAAAGAAAGAAATAGATTGCTGTAAAGGCCAAAGACCTGTGTCAAAAGATACAGCAATGCTATCTGCTGATTAAATAAAAATGAATGTGAATTATTTTCCACATTTTAATGCTGTGCAACCTGGGTTTACCTAAGCCATACTTTGGTGTTCAAAAACCTATCATATTAAGAATTACTGGATGTCACTGTTTTTGTTATTCATTTGTACTCCTACAGTAGTATCTTTATCATGCAACAAAAAATCTTTTTGAGTTATAGCAGAGATACTAGGCCTCACCTTTATTCATGAACTGTATTCATGAACTAGGCCTACCATTTTCCTCCTCTTTCACTCTGTTTGCTTTAATGATGGCTCACTTCTTGGTGTTTATGCCAAAGCCTCTGTTGCTGGTTAAGCTTCATCAAAGCTCCTCAGCCCTGCGTATAGTAGTATCCATGCTACTAAATTGAATTCCTTCATGTATTTAAAATTATTTTTGTAAAGTTTGTGTATAGCTGAGTCTAAAAATAATGGTTTATCTGATGCATTTTAATATTGTACTTAAAAGGTATAAAATGAGATTTATTACAAGATGGAAAAGAAGAAGTTAAATAGGTTATACTTGAGCATAAATATTTTAGGAATTTATTGCTCTAACTCTAAGTTTTTGCCCTCTTCCCCTCTCATTGGAGCTAATTACCTTGGAATTTTCCAGAGTTTTGTGCTTTATAGCTATTAGTTTTCACAGGCAGAAAGAAACTGAAGGATGTAAGTAAAAAAACTTAGATTATCCAGAAAAAACAGAAGAAGAAACTGAAAGGTATAATGTAAGAGAAAGAGAGAGACATATCCAACTTTCTTGTGCACTGTTTGATTGTAGCTTGAAGATCCAAAGTAAAGGATCCCAGGACAAAAAAGTTTTTGGCTAATGGGGAAAGTTTGGTTAGGAAAATCTATCCCAATTAAATTTTTTTAAACCCTACACTTCCTACTTTACAGTGTCTAGAACACTAGAAGAACACTAGACACTGTAGCCAAGAAGACTGATGAACTAAGTGATATCACAAGAATACTAATAACTTTCTACCTCTTCCCTCTATGCTCCAAAGGAGAAAAAAAAATTATATCTAACACTCAGTCACCAAATATTCATCTAAGACATGGTTCACCTAGAAAAGGGAATCAAAAACACCTGCATGCAACACTGTGAAAATGTGCAACCACTTGAAGAAAGACTCATAAAGGACTCTAATTAAACAACAAACGAACACTATCAGAGTTGTCAAAAAATGGGCAGGGAGGGCTGGGGTTGTAACTCAGTGGCAGAGCGCTTGCCTAGCATGTGTGAGGCACTGGATTGGATCCTCAGCGTCACACAAAAATAAACAAAATAAGCACATTCTGTCTATCTACAGTTACAAAACAAATTTTTTTTAAAATGGGCAGGGAGACACTTCCAATTATAGTTACAGCTTTCACATGGAAAGCGTTGGAGCTCCTTGCTCCCATCTTTAAAATACGCAGAAAACACACAGATAAAAACCAATGACTTCTTGGACCTATGAGAAAATTGAGCTCATAGTGCAAACCACTACCCTGAAATTTTGAAAGAAAGGCAAATATAGTAGTCTCCCGTTATCTTCAGGGGATGTGTTCCAAGACATTCTTCAGATGCCTGAAGCCGTGCATAGTACCAAACCCAATGTATACTATGTTTTGTCCTACACATACTTAAAATAAATTCAATTTATAAATTATGCACATATTCTAGTCAGTTTTTCATCACTGTGACCAAAAGACCTGACAAAAACAACTCAGAGGAGGAAAAGTTTATGTTGGCTCACGATTACAGAGGGTTGAGACTTGGTCAGCCGATTATATTGTTCTGGACTTGAGGTGAGGCACAAAATTATGACAGAAGGATATGGTGGCAGAAAATATCTCAGGACACCAAAACCAAAAAGCTGAAAGAAAGACAGCTCACTGGGAACAAAATGTAAACCCCAAAGTTGTATTCCCCAGTGATCTGTTTCCTCCAACGACTCGCCACATGCCTACAGTGACCAACCAGTTAATTTCTATTCCCTAAGTAGATTAATTCACTGATTAGGTTAAAACTCTCATAATTAAATAATTTCACCTCTGAGCATTCTTGCATTGTTTCACACGTGAGCTTTTGAGAGACATCTCACATCTAAACCATAACGGAACATTAAGAAATTAACAATAATAAAATAGAACAATTATAGCAATATACTGTAAGAAAAGTTATTTAAAACCTATGATTGTTTATTTCTGCAAATTTTAATTGAATAGTTTTGGACAGCAGTTGACCACGGGTAATGGAAACTGTAGAAAGTAAAACACTGGTAAATGGGGACAACAGCACAGAGAATCACAAGGAAGGTCAAAGTCAGCTTGCCAGAAGCAGAAGTTGCTGTAGCCATAAATTGGTAGTAGACTTAAAAGTCGGTACTAATGAATTCTGGAGGCATGAGGTAAACTAGGAGTGCTAATTTTCTGGGACACTTACATTTTTGTGAGTTTTCTTTCAAGAACTTTGCCAGAATCTAATGGTGAAAAGCCAAGAAAAACTTTCTTGTCTATGGCAGGGGGAAGCAAAACTTAACCATTTTTGAAATATACTTTGTTTTCCGTATCTGTGTTAGTCGGCTTTTCATTACAGAGACAAAATTCCTGACATAGACAACTTAAAAGGAACAAAGATTTACTTTAGCTCTTGGTTACAGAGATTTTAGTCCACGGTTGGCTGGCTCTACTGCTTTGGGCCTGAGGTGATGCAGGACATCCTGGCAAAAGGGCATGGCAGACAGAACTGCTCAGCTCATGACAGCCAGAAAGTAGAGAGAGAGAAAGGTGGGGAGGGGGGTTGGGCCAGAGAAAAGAAATACCTTTCCAGGGTACACTCCCAGCTACCTTATTCCAGTCATGACCTCCCACCCACAGTCTCCACCTTCCAGTAGTCCACTCAACTATTAATGGATTAATCCATTGATGAGATGAGAGCTCTCATGACCAACCTCTGGGGGCCTACCCTTCAACACATGAGCCTTTGAGGGACATCCTAGGTCCAAACCATAATAATATCTAAGGCTGATACTCCAAAACAAAAGACTTCTCCAAAGTCTTATTTGATTAAAGAGAAGTGATATTATCCAACTCCAATTTCCTGCAATCTCTTTCAGAAATCAGAAGAAGAAATATTTCTTATCTCATGCCATGAGCCCAGTACGACCCCATGACCAAAATTTAGTTATACATAAAAGGAAAACTGCAGACCAATATCTCTCATAAAAATGGCGGGGTGGGGGTGCATGTGAATACTTCAAAAAGTAAAATATTAGGAATAAAATCCAACAACATAGTAAAAGAAATATACACTTGATCAAATGGAATTTATTACATGTTTGCAAAGCTGAGTCAACATTTGAAAATCATTTAATGTAATTCCCCACAATTACAGACTAAAGAAAACAAGACATTTACCAAAATCCAATACCCACTCATAATAAAAGCTCTCAAGCTAGAAGTACAGGGTACCTTCTTTAATTTGATAAGAATATTTACAACATATCTAAGCTAACATCATACTAAATGGTGTGAAACTGGATGCTGTCTCCTAAGATGTGGAACAAGGGAGGATGTCTTCTTTTATTACCCCCAGTCAACAACTTGCCAAAAGTCTTACTTATAAAATAGGGAAAGGAATACTTACTATAAACCTTTTGTCATTGTTGTTGAGTCAGAGTCTCCTTGTGTTACCCGGCTGGTCTCAAACTGATGGACTCAAAGTATCTTCCCACCTTTGCTCTAGTAATTGGTACTATAGTTATACATTAGCATGCCTAGATTTTAAAAGGTTTTCATATTGGAAAGAAAATGGTTTTATTTCCCATGCAGAAAATTTTAAATAAACAAAAGAACTCCAGTAATTAATAAGTGATTATAGCAAGGTTGCATAATATAAGATTAAAAGCAAGTCAACTGATTCTTAAATACCAGCAATAAGAAACTGACATTTGAAATTAAAAATCAATGTACTGTTTATATTAGCACCAAAAATATATATATATACTCAGGTGTAAATCTTAAAATGCTACTATAAGAGATCAATATGAGGAAAACTATAAAATTCTGATGAAAGAGATCAGTGAAGACATTAATAAAAGGAGAAATAATCCATGTTCACATATGGGAAGCCACAACAGGGTTAAGACATACAACTCTATCTATAGATTGACACAATTCAAAAATGTACATCAAGCTGGGCATGGTAGCACATGCCTGTAATTCCAGTGACTCAGGAGGCTGAAGTAAGAGGACAGGAGTTCATAGCCATCCTCAGTGAAAGTGAGGCACTAAGCAACTCACTGAGACCCTGTCTCTAACTAAAATACAAAATAGGACGGAGGATGTGGCTCAGTGGTCAAGTGCCCCTGAGTTCAATCCCTGGTACCAATGGCCCCTCAAAAAAATGCCAAAGGGATATTCAAAAGGATCAATGACACTGAACAGGAAGCCCAGAAATAGAACCAAACAAATATAGTTGATGATCTTCAACAAAGGAGCAAAGGAAATATAATACAAAAAATAATAGGCTTTTCAACCAATAGTGCTGGAATAGCTGTATATGCAGTATCAATAAATGACTATAGACATAGATATTCTGCTTTCACAAGAATTAATTCAAATGGGCCATAGAATTAAATATAAAATGGAACACTAAAAATGACCTGGAAGACAACACAGGAGAAAAATCTATGTGACCATTAAAGAAAAAAAAAATGATAAATTAGACATTATTAAAACTAAATACTGCCAATCCACAAAATTCCCTGCTAAGAGTATCACAAGACAAGCCACAGGTTTGGAGAAAATGTTTTCAAAGTACGTATCTGATAAACTGGTATCCAAAAAGCACATTAACCTCAAATATAAGAAAACGAGTAACCCAACTTCTAAAATAAGCAAAATATCTGACCAATGTACGTCACAGAGGTGGGAGGAGCTAAAAGAGTAGGACTATTTTAGATAAGATATTGTCTTAATCACTTTGGGGTGTTATAACAAAGTACTACAAATTGAGTAGCTTACAAGCAGCAGAGATATTTTCCACAGTTCTGAAAGTGGGAAGATCAGTGTCAGGGTGCCAGTATGTTCCAGTTCTGGTGAGGGCCCTCTTTTAGGTTGCAGACTGCAGACTTTTGTTGTATCTTCATGCAGTGGAAAGTGGTTGAGAAAGCACCCTGTGGAGTCTTTTATAAGGACACTAATCCCATTCATAAGGGTTCCACTCCTGTGACCTAATCACCTCCCAAAAGTTTCACTTCCTGATGCATCATACTGAAACTAGAGTTTAAACATATACCAGAGAGGGACATAAACATTCAGTTCACTGCAAGTAGTGAGGGGAGACTCCATTGAGTAGATGGCATTTGAGCCCAGATCAGAAGAGATGAGAGAGTGTGTAGATAAAGAGAAAGGAGTCCAAAAGTCAGATAGGTTGTGGCATCAGGAACCTAGATCTGTTTGCCCCTATAAATAATAATAAAGTCAATGGATTATATTTAGAGTGAGTGAGAAAGTCACTAGAAACTTTCAGCAAAGGAGTGACTAAGTACCTTAAAATTTTCCAAAAACCACCATGGCTCTGGAAAGATCCTTCACTATATGGGTGGAGAAAAATGAGCTGACAAATTTTAAAAACAAAACTATATAAATTTAATATAGCTAGTATTTATTATGCAATTAACAAGAAAGTATTCCTTATTTAATAATTAACAAAATTTAATTTACAGATTTTGTTATGCACAAATATTCTATGCTATGCATTAGTGATTCACAAAAAAAAAAAAAAACAGGCCATGCAATTGATAAGGTTCACACTAAACTGCTCTAAAGTGAAAAGAAAATAAATTATTGTTTCCTGTTTTTCTTAAAATGCAATGTCAAAAATGATAGGTAAGTTAAAAAAAAAAGCTACAAATCAAATCATATATGGAAGGAAATTGGAAGACTTAGAAGACCATGCTTATGCAACTTCCCATCTCATAATGTATAACAGCTGACAGTTCTAATAGGATCACCTACTTATCATTTCTCAGTTTAAAAAAAATTAAAAAACATAAAAACAGTAAGTCCCATGGCTGTGTCTTGATTTATGTTACTTCCTCATTCTATAATGTCTTTCTGCTTCTCTAATTAAAGCCTACAACTTCACTCACATCCCTTCATAAGGCACATTTTCATTGATACTCTTTCTGTGATTAATGTCACCACATGCTGAGTATACCCCCTACTTTGCAAGTATAAGTACTAAAGAAAATGCAATTTTCAGAACATTAAACATCAGGTGAGAGGCAACAGAGTGGAATAAAAAATGTCTGCTTCACAATCAGAAATCAGAATCACAGCCTACTTCAATTGTTGAATTTCTGCAAGATACCTAATCCCTGCAACTTCGCTTCGTGCAATAGAAATAATGATGCTTACTTCATGTTTTTTCTATAAAGAACATGATAATAATCACTACCACATATGAGCCACTTAGAATCTGGCACCAGGGCCAGGCACTGTGGCGCATGCCTATAATCCCAACAACTCAAGAGGCTGAGGCAGGAGGATCACAAGTTCAAAGATAGCCTCAGCAACTTAGTAAGGCTCTAAATAACTTAGCAAGACCCTGTCTCAACATAAACATAAAAGGGGTCAGGGCTGAGGGTGTGCAGGTTAAGTGCTCCTGGATTCAATCCCCAGTATCAAAAAAGAAAAATAATCTAGCACCAGAACTCACACTCTTTATCACAAAAAAACACTGCCTCTTTGATCACATTTATAAAACATCTAGTCAATTGTATGATACACAGTAGATTTTACACAAATAATCATTGTACTTTCACTTTTGTTTATCTTCACAGAGTGGTGTACTATTTATCATTTTCTTTCAAATAAATAGATAATTAGCTGCAGGCAGGAAATGTAACTTTTCTAGGATTCCTATCTGGAATTTATGAAGTACTGTGTACACCATAGTCATTGATAAGTTGCTACAGAATAATAAAAAAAATATCTTAATGAAATAATTAGGGATATGTTTAGTAAATTGGTAAGTTTTGTCCTGATGTAAATACTAGCAATAACTAGAAATGCTCAGTTGTGAAAACTTCAGTAAAAGCCTATGCTAAACTTTCTTAACCTTCCATCCCAAAATCAATCAAGTATTTAGCAGATATGAGTTGATATTCGTGATTAAATTTGGTCAAATAAATCAATCATGTATATATTACTAAACTAGAAAAATACTTCAATGTCTCCTCAAAACCCTATAATATTCTTTTCCTTTGTTCCTCTTAATATTTTCACCAATATTTGTTCCAAACTTTTGCCACCATGACTTCTCATTTCATGTTAAGCAAGCTTCTGCAGGGTGAGGAAATAATCCAAGTAATCACACTTGAGTTATTGCCCCTTTTGTAAATGATCCTTCCCTCAGTGGAAAAGGAAAAGACCTTCCCCTTCCCCTGTGCCATCACCCAGCTCTCACCCTACCTGAAGGATCTTGCCTTCTAGGTTACTCACTTTCAGACCTCACAGCCCTTTCCTTCCTGTTTGCCCTTCCTGCTGAGCCTACAAAATTTAAAGTACTACTAGCATACCAAAATCATAAATGAAAACAAAAACTTTACCTTGACCTCTTGCCCATTGCCAGACATAGAGTCAACATGTGCGTCCCCCCTTGTCTCCATTTAAACATTATTGAAGTTGCTCCTGCAAGAGCACCAACAGCATTCTTGTTGCAAACTGGTTTTTTGTCCTTCTACCTCCTTGACATGTATGCAGCATTAGAAATTAATCATTCCTCCATTAACATTATCTAGTATTCATTACTTTTCTGTTTCCTCTTAGTCTCCTTTATAAGCTCTCTTTCTCTCCTAATCACTATAGTTATGTCCTAGAATCTCTTTTCCCATTCCACAGACTCCCTTCCAGTGAACTGATACTCTCCATGCATCAACTTCTAGAGTATCATCAGTACTCTCACTGGTCTTTACTAAAGACGAGCAAACCCACATCACTAATTTATTACTGGTGAGCCACAAACCTCAACTCAACTACTAATAGGACACATCAGGTAGCTAGGCACCTCCAACTCAGTGTATTCAGAAATAAATATTCAGAAATGTATTTTTCCAGTTCTAAATCCATTCCATTTCCTCCATAACCAATGATAATAATGGCATCATATTCACCCAGTCATTCATACCAGAAACCTGCAAGTCGCCCTTGACTCACCTCAGAATTCTGTATTTCTAATATGATGCCCCTGTCAATGTTCAGAGGCAGCGTAAAAATTTCACACAGTGTGTTCTTTATCAAGAGAGTAGGCAACAAGGTCTTCTCAAGCCAAGTTAGAAGAATCTCTACAGGAAATTGCAAATCCCCTTCAAATGGAGACATTAGTCTCATGAATTTCCTCTGTTCTTATCTTTCCTTTAAATTCTAAGCCCTCAAGAATGACTTGACTATCATTACTTCTTATTATTAGCATTTCCTTCATGACCTTCACCACAATTATAATTTCTATAGTGATTTGTTGATATCTGTCTCCTTTATTTCACTAACGTTCTTTACAAGTGAAATACCCAACTTTTACACTTAGTAAATTCACAGTAAATACTGAGAATGCATAAACCTTTATCAATTGTCTATGCTTAATTAACTACTAAACTCATATAGTGAGTTTTTATTTGATTTCACTTATTCTGTTGTTCAGTTCTGTAATTTCCATTTTTTCATTTTTGTAACTTTTATGTCTTTTTTAAGTTTTCAAAGTTTTTATTTGTTTCAGAAGAATTTGTCATTGTTGAAGCAGTTTCATGATGGCTGTTTTAAAATTCTTTTCAGATAATTTCAACATCTGCTTCAACTTGATGTTGGCATCAGATGATTATCTTTTCTTATTCAAATTCATTGTACTCTGGACACTTTGTTTACTAGAGTCTTATGTGAATCTTTTATTTTAGAAGGTAGTCACCCTGTTTAGGTTCAGCATGTGAATCTTGGCTGGTATCTGTGTGCTCTGATTCCAATGGCAGTTTAATTTTCAGAGCCTTGGAGGTATAACTTGGTCTATCTGGTATCATCAGTACTCTCACTGGTCTTTGCTGGTGCTAGCTCAAGAGTTTCCTTAGGAAGGTCATTGGATGCTCCTCAGTGGTAGAGAATTATAAGGCCATACCAGTGGCTCCAGGTTGTCTCAGGTCTCTAGATGGGCAAGAAGACAAAAGCCTTTCTCAGACAAGACTACCTGCTCTAACTAATCTCTCCTGCTGCTTCACTCATCCCACTAAGCACCTTTGCAAAAGGGAGATTCTTAGTTCCACAGGGAAGAAGTACCTCCTCTGAATCCTTATTTCTAGTGGGGCTCCCTTGTGGGTGTGGTGTCAGGCTCATGTGATGTCATGGGGGCTTCTATTCAATATGGGGGAGTAGGGAAGAGGAACGTGCCTGGTCTTCCTCTTTGCCAGTTTCCTGATCTTAAAATACTGTATCTAGATGCCATCCCCAACTGGACATTGCATATTGCAAGATTCCCTTTGCTCCTCAGCTCCTGAGATCCAGACCAGTTTGCCTTCTCCTCAAAACCATTCAGAATCATCTTTGTATAGTTCCTTCCATCACTTCACAGTTTATAGTTTTACTTCACAGGAAGAAGCAGTGGGGGGAAAAAAATCAAGTCTAATGCTACCTTGTCTGGATGAGAAGTTCCACCATTGTCTTAATTAAAAACTTCACTGCTGCCAAATGCATACACCTGTAATACCAGCAGTTCAGGAAGTTGAAGCAGGAGGGTCATAAGTTCAAAACCAGCCTCAATAACTTAGGAAGACCCTGTATTTAAAAAATTGAAAAACAGGCTGGGTATATGGCCCAGTTGTTGAGTGCCATTGGGTTCAATCCCTGATACAAAATAAACAACAACAACAAAAAAAAACCCACAAACAAATAAAAAAAAACTTCACTGCTTTCATGTTTTTGACAATAGATATAAAATATCACTGAGCATTCTGACCCTTTCAATAACATGGATCTATGTCTAGTTATTAACCATGAAATTCCATTCTCCAGTTCCTGTTGATCACTGATGTCCATTGTGCCACTCAAGATATGGCCTAAAATGTAGTGTGTTCAGAAATGCACTGTTCTAAAATCAATCAAGGACCTAAATGTTAGGCCTTTGGCTTTTGTAGCCATTGAAGCAGATTTTGCATCAACCTTAATTGAATTGTACAAACTTAGCAGTTAGCTTCTATTATTCCAGGATGAATAAATTCTACATTTATCTCTAATACAGTTTACTGAGTGTCAAGCACTTTTACAGAGAGTGGTGGTAAAACAGTAAACAAAAAAAGACCCATCTCTCATTAAACTTGCATTCTATTAAGAAAGAGGCAAAGAATAAATGGATAAACATATCAAGTGTTGATAGATAAACATATCAAGTGATACTGGAAAGGGTAATTTGGTGAAATGACAGAGCATAACTGGGGAATGTGATATTTAATATTTCATATGCTCAGGAAAGGCTTCTTTAAGAAGTGATGTCTGTGGGAGATTAGCATAGATATGTGGAAGAGAAAATGATTCCAGAGGGAACAAGTTCAAAGTCATGAGAGAAGGTATAAAGAGGCAAGTGCATCTGGAACAGAGTATTTTATGAGAAGACAGGAAGAAAGTGAGGTTGCAGATAAGCATTACCACCACTGGGTAAAAACTGGCCCACTTCCTATGACAAATAGTTATGCCTAGAGATTTGGATTTTTTGGTGTTTCTAAAGGTTCTCAATCATTTCTGTGGATTATATGACACCCTGTAGATTTGGAGTCAATAGTTATAAAGTGGAACCCAGTGATCTATATTTTTTATGAAATCCATGGATAATTCTGATGCCCAGATTACTTTAATAATCACTCCATTATACAGGAGCTGTACAAGGTAGTAACTAGTAGTCACATACAACTGGTGCCACTAACAAACTGACTTTTTTTTTTTTTAGTATTTGTGAAAAAGAATTATTTACTGGATGACTATATCTGATGAATTTAAGAAATAAATACCACTTAAACTGTATAAAAAGAAATGCAGGGCTGATAAGCAAGAACATGATCACACTGAATACTGAATTGATTAAATCATATCTATCTGGATTATTGTGTTTTATTTTGGGAATATTTTTATTTATTTATTTATTCTAATTTGTCATATATGACAGCAGAATTCATTTCAATTCATAGTACACATATAGAACACAATTAATTTACTTAATTTAATATTTTAAGACAACTCAGAGTTCAGCTATTTTTATTGAACATATCTAGATACATTTACAATAATTTTGAATATGTAAGTTATTCAACTATAAATTTTGTGAAATTTAAATACAGATCAAGCATTTCAATGAAAATTTAACATCCAAATTGAAATGTGTTATAAGCATAGAATACACAAACACATGCCAAGTTTTAAAGATTTAGCATTAAAAAGAAGTAAATGTCTCACTAATAATTTTGTATTGATATTAAAGTGATATTTTGGATATATGGAATTAAAATATATATTTGAAGTATATATTAAATACATAAATAATATATTAAATTAATCTTAAAATGTTATTTTTATTTCTATTTGGCTGCTGAAAATAATTTAAATGACAGATGTGGCTGGTTTGCATTTCATCTAAAGAAATAGCACTTATTTAGATTAAGAGTTCACCAAGATTTTCATCCATATACTGACTTTCCTGAAACCCAATAATGAGGCAGGAGGACTGGTAGGAAATACCAAAATTAATGGCAATTTTCCTCAAGTAATTGAATAATAATGTATATGGTATCAATTTATAACTGATGCATTTTAAGAACTAAACCTACTATAAACTAACCAATCCATAGACCATGGGAAGGACTAAATTTCTCAATATTTTCTCAATATTTGTCATTTAGTAGGTAATATGACTATTTTATTATACTTTTAAACTTGTACAGGAAGGTGACTGGTTTCAAAGGCCATTTCCTAGTCTAGGCTGCTATAACAGACTTCTAGACTGGGTGATTTAAGCAACAAATACTTATTTCTCATGGAGGGCAGAGAATTCTAGATCAATGTGCTGACAGATCCAGCATCTGATGATGGACCAGTGTCTTGGTTAGAGATGGCCATTTTTTATGTCATTATATGAAAGAAAGCAGAGAGAGAGACAGACAGACCTGGGTGGTGGGGGTGCCTAACTCTCTTCCCCTTTTTATAAGGAAATTAATCCCATCATGGGAGCCCTAGCTACCTCCCAAATACCCCATTTCCTGATAATATTATATTAGGAATTAAATCTATTAATATTAATGGGACACACACAATTTTAGTTCATAGCAGGCCATTTGTTATGGTGTCAATATGAGGTGTCCCCTAAAAGTTCATGTGTAAAACAATGCAAGAATGTTCATAGATGAACTGATCAGATTATGATAGTTGTAACCTATTCAGTGGATTTATCCATTTGATGAGCTCATAATTTGAATACATTAATGGGTGTTAACTATAGCAGGTAGGCTGTGGCTAAAGGAAGGAGGTCACTGAGGGGTATATACCCTGCCTTTGGGGCATATACTTTGTCACTTACCAGTAGAGTGCATGCTCTCCTCTCTGATTCCTGGTTGCTATGAACTGAGTAACATTCCTCTGCCTGACCCTGCCACCATGATCTTCTGTCTCACCTGGGGCATAGACCTATGGTATCAGTCAATCATGGACTGAACCTCTGAAACCATGAGCCAAAATAAACCTTTCCCCCTCTTAAATTGTTTTGTTGGGTATATTGGTCACAGCAATGCAAAATTGACTAAAATGCCATATGTCTGTTAGTAACTTGTATAAAACATGCCTCTAATAATCTATATTTTCTGATACCTGGACACCTGCTGATCTTGAAGTGACTGCCCCTTTCAGACTTACAGTTCCTGAAAATACCATACAACATGTCCAAGAATATACCATTCTTATGCCGACAAATCCATCTGGAGCTCACACCTCCCCACCCCACCCCCAATCTCCTCTGTGTGCTCTTTCACACCATCCACTTTCAGGCAACTGGGTATAGCTTTCTTTGTTTCTTCCTCTAACTCTAGTGACTTCCTTATGTGGCCCAGAATGGCATGGTGCATCCATCCCCTTGGTAACTGTGAATAACAATCTGTCTTTTCAGTGGAAGTTATCTCCTCCTCTGTTGGTCTTATAACACCTGAATAATAATGATACCTATTTTTTAAAACAAAGCCTGTCATCAAATTTCTACTTAAATTAGAAATTTTTCTGGTTGCAGGTGTGGATTGGCATCTGGGTCTACCTATCCTTTTTTTTCTTTTTTTTTTTTGACATGATATAATCCTGCTTTTTGAGTCATTCATATCAGAAAGTACACTGCCTTAGATTTTATTTGTTCTTATAAACTATTTTCATTCTAGGTTGTAAGATTTGGGAAAATTTGGGCTATCTCCTACTCGTCTCCTTATGTCCTTGAATTCTAGATAAATTATCTTGTATATTGCAGGTTCAAATGGATAAGACTCAGTATAAGCTATTTAACCAAACAAATGATAATTATTCTGATGCACTTGATTTCTTTTCATTGCAATTCCCTCATTTACTGGAAAAAAAATACATAAATAACAAGTTGATTCAAGGTTTGACCATCAGTAATTATCTAAATTAACATTGACTCTAACAACCAAACCATTGCTATGATTAAGATTTCCTTCAATATTTTCCCTCTTTAGAAACAAACATCTTTATGTGACTAATGTAGTCTGTTTTGGCTACCCAATTAAATTGTTCTATAACAGGAAAATTCATTTGAAAAACAACACATTATTTAATATCCTAAAATCCTTGGATCCTTTACTTATACTAGACTATAGTTTCTGATACACAGCTAATACATCTCATAACTAAGATTATTAACCCTTTTGAATGTCAAAGACCACTTAGAGAATGTGATTTTAAAACTGTACAGTCTTGCTGGGAATGCTGGCACATGCCTGTAATTTCAGCTACTCAGATGGCTGAGTCAGAAGGACATCAAGTTTGAGGCCAGCCTCAGCAACTCAGTGAGACCCTGACTCGAAATAAAATATAAAAAGGGCTGGGGCCATAGCTCAGTAGTAGTCCTTGTTTAGTATGTACAAAACCCTGGGATCAATCATCAGTACCTAAAAACAAAGACAAAAATCTACAATCTTTTACCAAAAGAAAAATAATGCACAAATGCACATAACTATAATATTCAGACAGGATAATTTGGGTGTATTCAAACACAGGGTATGGCTCATTCCTATACTCCAAAATTTCTGTTTTAGCTTTTTCCCTGCTGTGACCAAAAGTCCTGACAAAAACAATTTGAAGGAGGAAAAGTTTATTTGGGGCCTCATGAGTTCAGGGGTCTCAGACCAAAAACAGCTAGCTCCACTCCTTTGGGCCCGATGTGAGGCAAAACATCATGATGGAAGGGCATGGTAGAGGAAAGCATCTTAGGATATGATCAGAAAGCAGAAAGAGACCTAGCACAGTTCACCAAGTATCTACCATTTTAGGATATTAATTCACTGATTGGGTTAAGAGTCTCATAACCCAATCATTTCACCTCTAAACCTTCTTGCATTGTCTCACACATGAGATTTTGGGGGATTTCTAATATCTAACCCATATTAGGATTACTGACCCCAGGTCAAAAACCTTGTTTTAAAAGTAAATCAAATTCTTCCTTCTTTCTCCCCTCCCTCCATCCCTCTCTTCCCTCCCTCCCTTCTTCCTTCCTTCTTCCCTTCTTCCTTTCTTCCTTCCTTCCTTCCTTCCTTCCTTCCATTTTTGATACTGAGGATTGAACCCAGGAGTGCTTAAACTCTGGGCCACATCCCCAGCTTTTTTCTCTTTGTTATTTTGAGACAGGGTCTTACTGAGTTGCTTAGAGCCTTGCTAAGTTGCTAAGGCTAGCTTTGAACTCAGGAACTTCTTGCCTCAGCCTCTTGAGCCACTAGGATTACAAGTATGCACCACATGTGGCTCATTATATTTCTAATAATTAGTGCAAAACAATGTTTTTTTTCTGGTTAGAACATAGTACCTAAATAAGGTAGTAAACTAGACAATTATTAAAGTACCTAAAGAGAATAGACTTCTAAAATTTTTTTCCTGCCACATTTTGTCTTGATGGTAAAGTTAGAAATGCCTGTCTCCTGATATAAGTATTATGAAATATATGTTGCAGTTCTGAGATATTAACCCTAGAGTTATACATACATACAAAAATATAGGTGTTTAAGTAATAGACACAGATGAGCATGCATGTACGCATACACACATACACATACATACCTCTTGGTCTAGTAGAATCTTCTACTTTTTGAAGCCTTCAGAAACTTTTAAATGGCAAACAGAAAATGGAATTAAAATTAAGTTTGCAATATGGGTTATTTCCCATAATACATTTATGGTCCAAATAAACTAGATTTGCATTGCCAAAGTGAAACAATATAAGTTTTATCAATTTTTTCAAATACAGTCCTCAATTTGGACATATAAAGCTGAATTTTGAGCCAGTACAGAAACTATTGCAACATGCATATATTTCATTCTACATATCTATATATTGTTGACTTTCTTGGCCATTTATGTCATATATAATACATGTATATGTATAAATATATTTGTATGCACACTATATATTTTATATACATTTATATATGCAATATATTAACATATTATTGTGTAATATATTACTATGTATACATATATAAATATATATATATAAACATACATAAGTATATGTATATCTCAGTATTCTTAAATTGGGACTCATTGAAAAGGCAACAAAAATAACACTCTGAAGATTTTTTTAAAATATACATATATTTTTAGTTGTGGATGAACACAACACCTTTATTTAATTTTTATGTGGTGCGGAAGATCAAACTCAGCGCTTCACACGTGTCAGGCGAGCACTCTACCACTGAGTCACAGTCCCAGCCCCACTCTGAAGAATTTTAAATAGAGAAACTAATGAGTTTCTTACTTTAAATGGTCTATAGTATATATAAACAGGAATTGAAGACTGCAAATTCAAAATATAACCAGATTCTGAGAGAATAATAATTAGAATAATATAGATAACTGACCACATGAGAAAGCTATAGGCCCTGTGTGGCAATACATAAGATAAATTCTCCTAGAAATGGATGCTAAAGAAAGAATCAAAGACAATAGTATTTTAAAGAGACCTTTACGATAGCATTATCTATAATGTTGAAAATTTGGGAAGAATTTAGATAATCCATCATTAGGATCTAGCAAATTCTGATATCTCCATATAGTATAATAATATGTTATTAATTAAATGAAATTATAGAATAATATTTATTGCCGTTGAAAAAATGTACTAATCGTAATATAAAATCAGTGCATAAAATTGTATACTTAACATCTAAACATTTTTGTAAGAAAAACAATATGTGAGAAGATTCACAATTGCTATTTAAATTTTAATTGTCATTTATTTTTAGTTTTTTGTTTTCTTGCTTTAGCTTTTCATTGCTGTGATAAAAATATCTGACAAGAACAACTTAGAGGAGGAAACGTCTAAGCGCACAGTTTCAGAGGTTCAGTTCCTGGTGGGCCCAGTCTATCACTCTGTGCCCAAGGTGAGGCAGAGAGCATCATGGAAAAAGGACTGATAGTGGAAAGTTGCTCAGATAATGACAACCAGGAAGCAGAGAGATATTCAGGCACCAAGTACAAAATATGAACCCCAAAGGCAGGCCAGGCCCCCGTGTCTTACTTCTTCCAGCCATGCCCCACTTGCTTTCAGGTACCAGTTAGTTAGTTCTTTTCATTAGGATGGACTAATTAGACTACAGCTCTCATTATCTAATTATTTCACCTCTGAACATTCCTGCATTGTCTCACATAAGCTTATTAGAGGACACCTCACATCCGAACCATAACACTGTGTTTCTGTATCAAACTTAGGTTTTCATTGTAAAAGAAAGGAAAAGACAATAAATGGGATTTTTAAAAAAAAATAAAATTTCATACAAAGAAATTATTATCTAATAAGTCTCAGGTCTTAAATATAGTCAATATTTCTTTAAATGGTAACAAATATCTATAATTAAACTACTATTAAATCTTATTCATCCAGAAAATATTTTCAGAACCAAAAAATGATAGTTTACCTAAAATGGGGTAACAGAGTCAGAGATGACCATTTTTATCAGTTCTTCTCCAGGGCTATGCAAAAGAGCAGGGTCTAAGAGGCCTTCATGTTCCAGGCAATGTATTGGAAAGCCTAGGAAGAACATCCTAAACCAGTCCAGATTAAAAATGCTACCAAACTGCACATAATCCTTTACTCATGGAGTGTACTTCAGTGTCATGGTCTGTTTGCACTAGTATCTTAACAGAAGAAATAGATAACAGAGAAAGAGGTAACTCATGAGATAACAGTGACAGTCCCTGGGAATGCACCAGTCTCCCACAGTGGCCACACACAATCCTTATAAATTTAAAAGATGGCTTGCATTTATATGCCCTTACCTTTCAAGGTTTGTTTTTGGTGATTTTTGTCTGTCTGTTGTTTGTTTTTGACTCTATGAAACTATTCTGTATACATAAATTAACAGGAGGAAAAAAAAGAATTCCTAAATCAGAAAAATTAACCTGCTGGGGTATCATTACCATGTTATACACATGCCAGTAATTTTAACTTGGAAAGCCAGCCTCCTGGCCTCTCTTTACTATTATCTCTCCACATTTCAACGAAAACAAAGATCCTCACTAAATTTATAATTCCTGATATCTTAGTATTTTTTCCAAGGCTTCAACTGTCCTGTTTGCCACTTGGTTTCACTGATTATAAGAACTGTAAACATTATATAGATCTGGGTGGAATTTTTTAAAAATTTATAGTTAGATTTTTTAAAACATATGTGGAGCACACTTGTTAAGGCTCCATTTGTAAATCTTTTGAATATAATGATGTAGGGAGAGCAGTTGTTAACCTCTGTAGAAAGAAACTTCCCACTGCCCTATCATCTCCAAACTCATCTCTGTTGAAAAGGCAGTCGAGGCTATATTAATGCCTATGTTCACATAATGTCTGAGTGCACTTTGTATTACTATAACAAAATAGTAGAGTAATTTATATTGAACAGAAGTTTATTGGCTCATATTTCTGAAGGCTAAAAGATTGAGGGGCTGGCATCTGGGAAGAGCCTTCTTGCTCTTGATAAGGATGCAAAGTGAAGGCAAAAGAAAACAAAACACAGAACTCCCAGCCTCAAACCCATTTATAATTGGCATTAATCCACTCATAAGAGAGCAACCCTAAACATAAACACCTTCAGTAGGTCCCACCTCCCAACACTGTTGTACTGGGGATTGTTTCTAACATAGGCTTTCTCGGAGAAACAATCAAGCCATAGCTAAGTATGCATGTTTTATTTGGGAGGGAGAGGACTTATATAGAGAGAGGAGAAGTGGCGGGGGCAAAGGCAGGGGCCAATCAGAGATTGGAGAGTCCCCCAGGTTGGGGTAGCCTAGTCACCCCAGTTACAGAAACAGAGCCCCGTTACCCCAGTTGCAGAAACAATATCCTATTAGGTATGTGTGCCCCGTTGCTGGGGAGTTATGCTTTGTGTTTGCGGAAGCCATATCTTGGGGCCCTTCAGGCACCTATACGGAAGCCATTTCTCAAGCTCTAACTGTCACGTACACGGAGAATCACAAAACCAGAATCACAAGACTGGGGATTTCCCAACAGTGGTTTTTCTTCCTCTTTCCCAGGGATTGCACTTCCATGGTCAGCAGAGGTCCCAACACTTGACATGGCATATGATCTGACCCCTGTTTTATAAGCATTTTCCAATCACCCTAACACCCCTCTTTTAGATCAGCATGTCCATAATTTCCAGAAAATGCTGGGTTTTTTTTCCTATTCCCATGCTATTGGCAATTAATTTCTTTCCAAAGAATGGCATCTACCCCTCACCATTTATTGCCCTTTACACAATAAGTGGTAAGTGCTTCAGCTAAAACACTTTATCCATTGACACCTCTAATTTCTTTAGAAAGTCTTGGTTCCATAACTCAGTACTTGACTCAATTAATGATTTTCACATTACCTTATACTCACTTTCATGTCTTATAACATACTAAGTCTTTTAAATGTGGTGCTTGGACCAACAGCATTGGCATCACCTGGATACCTGTTAGAAATGCAAACTTTCAGAATCTGACTCCAAATATCCTGGATTAGAAACTCTAGAAGCAGAGTCTAGCAATCTGTGCATTTATAAACCCTTCAGTTGATTTTTTTTCAATATAATTATTAATATTATTTTGACAACTATGTATTTGTGGGGTATGGTATGATGTTCTGATATGGGTGTATGATGTGAAATGAATACTTAACATATTCATCATTTTGCTTTACTTTTCATTTTTTCGGTGATAAGACAGAAATGTGCTCTTAGCAATTCTGAAATATACATTATTATTAACTATCACCACCTTGTTGTGCAATATACAAACTATTCTTGCCTAACTAAAACTTTGTAACCTTTAAGCAACATCTCCCTCTGTCCTCTCCCACCCCAGCCTCTGGTATCCACCATTCTACTCTTGACTTCCACAGTTTGACTTTCAAGATTCCATATATGAATCAGATCATGTGGTATTTGGGTTTTCTGTCCTGGCTTATTTCACTTAGCATAATTCCTTTGGATACATACCCAAAAGTGAGACATCTGCATCATGTGTTGGTTCTTTGTGTACTGAAGGACACCTAAACTGCTTTCCATAATGGCAGTAGTAATCTTTATACACACACACATACACACACACACACACACTATGTGCTTTGTTTTTTATTTATTTTTTGTTTTCTCTTTGCTTTCAGTTAGGTAAGTTCTATATATATTTTACATATTAACCCCTTATCTGACACATGCTTTGTAAATATTTTCTCTCATTCTATCCACTACTTTTTCATATCATTGATGTAATGCTCTCCACTGTGCCGAAGTGCTTTAGTGTGATACAATCTTACCTATTTATCTTTGTCTGTATTACCTGTGCTTTGGTGTTATATTAAAAAAAAAATCTCTGCTTGGGTTAGTGTCAAGGAGCTTTTACCCTACTTTTTTTTTCTGGTAATTCTACAGTTTCAGGTTTTATATTTCTGTCTTTAATACATTTTGAATTGATTTTTTTATATATGCTGTGAAATAAGAATCTAATTTCATTCTGATGTATGTGCTCATCAAGTTTTACCAACACGATTTATTGAAGAAACTGTCTTTTCCTTACTGTTATGTTCTTGGCATTTAAAAAAAAATCAATTGCTTATAAATGTGTAGATTTACTTCTGGGCTTCCTATCCTGTTCCATTGGTTTTTGTGCCAATATCATACTGCTTTGATTACAATAGCTTTATAATATCATTTTAAAATCAGGTAGTATAATTTCTTCAGATCTGTTCTTAAGATTGCTTTGAATGTTTGCATTTTTTGTGTTATTATCCAGTCAGAAGAGCAAAAGAGTGAAGAAAGCTTTCAAGCATTATGGGACATAGTCAAGAGACAGAATATCCACAAAACAGACATCTCAAAAGGAGAAGAGAGAGGGAAGAGGAGTCAGAAAGAATATTTAAGAAAATAATGTCAAACTTTTACCAACATGGGAGAAAGATATCAACATTCAGGTACAGAAAGCTGATAGGTGTCCAATAAAAATCAATCCAACATCATAATCAATCAAAAAATCAAAGACAATAAAAGAATTTTGAGAGTGGCAAGAGATAAGAAGCTTATCACAAAGAAGGAAGCCCCCATGTGGCTATACATAGACATCTCATTAGGAACTCTGCACTCTAGGAAAGAATGGGATGACCTAATGAAAGGGCAGAAGAGAAAAATCTGCCAAACAAGGATAGTTGGCTAACAAAGTTGTCCTTTAGAAATCAGGGGGAAATAAAGATTGCCAGACAAAGCCTGACTTACAGGAATTGCTAAAAGACATTCTTTAAGCTGGAAGGAAAGACTACTAATTAATAACAAACCAGAGAAAAGGGCAAAACTCTGTGGTATAAGTAGTGCATAGTCAGAATACTCTAGCACTGTAATGGTGTTGTGTAAAGCAATTATATCTCTGACATGAAGGTTCAAGGACAAAACTCTGAAAAACAACTATACTAACAGCAAATTGTTAAGGAATATAAATTATAAAAATATATAAATTTTGACATCAAAATCATAAAATATGAGGTGGGTAGGAAAAGAGTACAGTTCTTATAGGTGATTAAAGTGGGTTTCTTAGCAGCTACAAATGTTTTACGTAACCACAGAGCAATACCTTTGGTACGGTAGTTGCAAAAAAGAATGAATAAAGCATTCCACTACAGAAAGTCCATAACCACAAATGAAGACTGTAAGAGAAGAAGAAACATAATTTACAGAGCAGTCTCTGGGGAATTCTAATGTTCACAAAAGTTATAGATTCAATGTCTTAGTAATAAATCAGTAATATCAGTTTAGCTACACAAAATAGAATTCAGTTAACCGTTTCTTGACCCAATGGGTATATTTGCGTCACTCAACGTGAAATATATAGGTAGACAACCCAAGGTGTTGCTGTCAAATAAGTTAAAGACCAAGTTCTACTTAGCTTCCTATTCCACAATTCTTAACATACTGTGCTTCTCTTCACACTCACGAAATGAATATCTACCAGGCAAGTACTTTTCTTTTATCAGTGAAACTCTGTTCCTGAAACCCACACATTAGATTTTGCTGAAATCAAGAACTATACAATATAGCTATCACCAGCTACAAATACTCTCAGAAAACTAAGTTTTCTAGCCAGATAATATACTGGCTTTTGCAAAAACAGGATTCTGATAATAAGAAAGTTAAGTCAGGCAAGCACCATGCATTACTTAAGCTAGAATGTTGTATCACAACAAGAAAACAAAGAGACAGCTGATTCAAGAAATTTCCAAATATTTTCTTTCCCTATGAGAACTTTAAGTTCACTCTTAAGTCACTAATCTTATTAATTGGATTAAACAATGAAATTGGCAACGTTTGATGTTGCTTATGAAAATGACAATTTTATAAGATCCTACCTAGTATAAATATTTCACTTTGGGAACATATTCTTAGCTATTATTGTACAAATACACTAAAAAACAAAGATGTTTTTCAGTTATTTAATCAAAGGAGAGAAAAATGAATCATAAACTGAATTCCTGATAAAAATTTACAGACTCAAAATGTTGATGTCTATGAGTTGAGCTCCTTGGGCGATCAGTCAAGATACAAAATGTTACATGCTGTGTCTTTTGGGAGAAGTAGGCCAGAAAAAGGCTATGAAACTGCAGGCCACAGGATTCAGAAGACAACTCAAAGCACATGCTGACTTTTGGTCAGTAAGTTCATTTATCTTCACAAACAAAACTTCATTATTAAAAGTAGGGGCACTATTTAAAACTTCGCTTATACTAGTCAGTATAATTTTGAATAAATGCATTTCCAAAAGCATTCTTTGTTGTCATCTGATTGCCATATGAAATGATGATTGCCATTTCTTGGAAACTTGTAGAAAGAATGGTTAATAGAACTATTCTGGCACCAGGACTATATACACAGCTCATTTTATAAAGTAACACCTCAGTTTTTTTAGCAAGGTCAGATTCTTGCTATACATTATGCAGTGATAATAGTCAATTGGTATTTCTTCATTATCTCTGATTCTATATGTAGTCTTTAGCATTAATTACTTGTAAAGTGTATTCTTTATAGCTTTCCTCATAGAGATGAAGGAAATAACACTTTACAAAAACATTTGACTGAAATTTAAAAAGAAAGAGAAAATAATCACACTTCTCCTAAGTGGAATGACTGCTAACACCATAAAACATTTATTTTAAGAACTGTATGTTTTCTTTCCTGCACATCTGTGCTCAGCATTTGGACTAAGAGTACTTTAAGGGCTAGAATTTGGATCAGCTTAAGAAGTCAGTAGTTGAGTAAATGGGTCACTGTAGTGAAATCACTTGGAAAATGTATTTGATTTCAGGATTCCAAAGAACTTTAAGAAGATTTTCTCAGTGTAGATCATTGTGGCTCTCTAAATGTAAGAAATAGTATGGTGAGTGTTTTTAGCCTTGAAAAGGAGGGCTGTAATGTAAATTCTAAAAGGACTGAATGTGAAAAAATAAAAAGAAAAGAAAATTTGAGTGAACACTTATCTCAAGATAAGTAATGAGTTTATAAATAATAATAAGAAGTGATAATAATCAAAAAGAAAACAAAAAATATTTTTTAAGCTGTTACCATCAAATTCCATATGGATGAAAGAAAATTCATAGGCAAATAAAGCACTTTAGAAAAAAGAATTGAGCAGATATGATCAAAGACTAGCATTTTAGGTGTGTCATCTTAAATCAATGCAAATTAATATTATAACAAAGAAAAATATCTCAAGAGGAATAAATAGACCAGGTGAATCAAGTGAAAATTCTCATAGTATAAATCACCAAAAATAGTTTAAATTATTTAATACCACTATTAACTATAGACATTTAAATTACACTGAGATATGTAAGAGGTTTCTAAGGCTTCTATAATCAATTGCCATAAATTTAATATCTTAAAACAACACTTTTTTTTTACAGTACCACTGGTCAAAATTCTAATGTCTCTTCCTGACTTAAGTCAGGATATTGACAGGCTTCTTTCCTTTCTGGAGGTTGCCCGGGTCACTCTACTTCTTTGTCACTTTAGCTTCTTTGGGGGCTACTCACATTCCTGCACCCTTGGTCTTTGTCTGTACCTTAGCAATAGTTCAATACAGTACAATAGCAATATTGGTTCCTTCTAACCCTGCTACTGTCACCACGTCCCTTTCTCTGGCCCTGATCTCTTTTACCCTCTTTTTTCCACTTTGAAGGACCTTTTTAATTACATTATCTGGCCCACCCAGATAACACAGGATGTTCTCTGTGTTTTAAGGCTGGCTGATTAAGAAACTCTGCCATATATACTAATATATTGACAGGTTCTAAGAACTAGGACATCTTTGAGGATCCATTTTTCTTTCCATTGTAAATACCATATTTTATTGGGGGGAACCTTAAAAATTTTATTCAACTTGGAAAGAGTATAGTGAGATGATCACTGATTCAGAGAGAGGCAACATTTATTAAAGAAAAGTGGGAAACTATACTTAGAACTCAAATAATTGGAAGCTCTAAATAAAATAACCTAGTCATATAGTCTGTGTTTGAATATCTCCAATAATGGGGACATTCATAGACAGTTAATGTTATCTCCAGATTCCAATTCTATCTCCCATCTCCAGGTCTAAATACCACAGATTTCCTTCTTGTTAGTCAGAATCTACTGTCTGCCACACAACTTCCACTCATTTTTCCACTGCTTCTGCTGCATGGAAACCAAACTTCAAAAACTCCTCCTTTTATACCATAGATATTCTACACTATGTGGACTGGCATTTCTTATATATATGCTCTATTCTTTAAGTGTAATTTTTTATTCTTTCAATTATTCTATGTACATCACAACTGTGAAACATTTTAATATTCAGGTTAGTAAGGAAAGGAAAAAATCAGAGAAAAAAAGCTAAGATTTGTGCATGTGGTTTTGAAATGAAGAATAACAATACAATGACAACATTTCCAGAATTCCTTCAACCTTGGGTCCCTTTAATTGTGAAACAGTTCATGTGACAAAACATGAGGAAAGTGATTCTAATCATTTTCCCACTCAGCTAGGTTTTATTTGAAGATTGTTTAGTTTCTAAAATCAAGTGATTCCTAAGACTTTTGGACATGGCCAAGCTAATATTATGCCTAGTAGCAAATATCAGGTATGTTGCTAGATTTTTCTTCTGATTATTATTGTACTTCATGGGTGCAAGCACCAATTAATATTTAGTCTATCTAATTTAAAACTAGTCTTATTATTTCCTTCAGCATGTATATATTGAGCATACACTTTGTATTGTGTAAAGCACACCAATGAAAAAGACAGAACTCACTATTCTCAGTGATTTTTCAGTTTACTGAAAAACGATGGGTAAATGTAATAGTGGAAAATGTGAGAATAACCAAGTGGGTTACTCTTTTTTAGTAGTTTAAAGAATACTTTATTTTGTGAGTGTAAAAGATATTGTATCTGTCTACAACTAAAAAAAAATATTTTAAAAAAAGTTCAAGATCCAAGTTCTGGCAGGATTCAGAACTCACTGTGTCCTCACAAGGCCTTTCCTTGGTGTGTACAAGACTACCAGTCCTATTAGATTAGTGTACCAGTCTTAGGACTTCATTTAACCTTCACTACTTCTGAAAGGCCTACGTACAAATACATCTATAGCAGGGCCTTAAAGCTTCATTCTATGAATTGATGGTGGGAGGAGCACAACTCTGTTCATACCAGGTAGGAATATCGCAAGGTGGTGGGGTGGCATGAGAAGAAAGGGCATTTGCAGGTAAAGAAACATGGCTCATATGTATCAGGATTCAACAAGGTGATCCGGCTGGAAGGCACAAGCTATTTCCCGAGGAAGAAGGATTTTCTGGAAAGTGTGAGCAAAAGCCAAGATAATTTTGAAGACAAAAAATGTGGTTAGCTGAGGAAAAAACCTAGCTGGAAAGAGTGTCATGGAGCAGCTCTTCTGTTGGTAAGTCCACATTCCAGTGTCCCTACATCCCAGGACATGAGAGGACATGATGGGGATCATATTGCCCCTCACCTCTTTCCTGTCCTCATAGAAGAGGTAGAGAATGCGGTTGCTGGTCCTTCACATCTCCCCATCCCTTTACATGGTCATACCAGGAGCCCCACAGCACTGAGGAGGAGAGAGAAGGGACATTAATATCAATATAAAACTTACCAAATGAGCATGGCTTATCAAATAAAAGAGGACAATTACTAAATACAACCAAAATACAAAGATACTGAGCCGAAGAATTTTCATTGCAGAAAACAGAAGACATGTCCTTTGAAAGTATTTTGGAAGATTATGAAAAATTTCTGAATTTCCTGGGTTATATTTCCATCCTTGAACTTAGTTCTCTACAAAACATTGTCTATGGCCAGGGAATAAAAATCATTTCCTTGTATCATTATGAGTTGTATAGATCAATAAATATTGTTTTTAACATGCAAAAAAAAAGTCCAAAAAGATAGGGAAAGATAAGCCCGTGGGGAGTTTTATAATCTATGGCAAAGATTTTAAAGGTATCCTAAGAGCAACAAGAAAGTACTGAAAGCAAACTTGTCAAATAATTTTGTCACAGAATGAAATGACCAGTCTGATATGAGTCTTAAATGTGACCCTGTATAAGTTATCCATTATATATAACAACCCATGCTCCCCCTCCAAAAAAAATAGTGGTTTATAACAATATTTTTTGGATCAGAAATCTGAGTGTCACTCAACTAAGTTTTCTGGCTCAGAGTCTCCCATGTCTAAAATCAAGATACCCAGTACCAACAATCATCTCAAGGCTCAACCCAAGAAGAATCAACTTGTAAGCTTGGTTCTATGGATGTTTGTATGTGCTGCTAGGCCTAACTTTGGCTCAGTCATATCCTAAATTCATAGGCTCTTTGGCAGGATTCTGCTCTTCATAAACTGTTTGGACTAAAAGCCAGCAATCCTCACTGGCTATTGGCCATAGACCTTCCTCAGCCATTTGTTTCATGAGCCTTTCCATAAAGCAGCTCACAGCATGCAGCTGGCTTTCCAGGGTGAGCAAGAAAACAAACAAAAAAAGTAAGCAAGACAGAGCCTTAGCAAAAAAATAAAAACTCACAGTCCTTGGTAATCTAATTTCATAATCGGCATCCATACAGGTGATGACTTCCACTGGTTACAAGCAGGTCATTAGTCCAGACTGTACTCAAGTGACTGAGGTTAAGTATTTCACAGGGGCCTGAATCCCAGAGGTGGGTATCATTGGAAGACATCTTGGAGACTTTCTACCAACAGACCCCAAATTGTTTGCCATTTATTAGTACTTAAAATCATTCTTCAAATGACTGACTCAAAAAAACTTATTTGCAAACTTATTTCCCTTCATAAAAATCATGACCTCCAACCTTCAATCCAATGAAAAAATCCCAATTGCAAAATACTTTGTTAAATGAGAATCATTACAATGTTCATGTAATGATTATGTAATGTTCATTAATCTTCAAAATCTTCAAAAATGTGCAAAGCATTGCATGAAATATCATTCACCATATTTGAAAGGATTTTTAGAACATCTGGACTTTTGGCTTTCAAATATCTATAAAACATTTAGAACATTTTTCCATACCACTTCTGTTAGTGTTACTTGCTCTCTTCACCCTGTGCTCTAAGAACTTAATGATTCACTATTTGTAGAAGCTTTCACACATTGTGAAGTGTTTTAAATCTGCATTTAAGGATGCAGGCTAGATTATCTGAGTTTTAGACTGGCTTCAAAGCAAGCATTTGAAAATCACCCACTTATGTGCTTCATGCTAAATTTCAGTTTTTCACTTCTCTGACCTTCAAAGGCAGCTCTCCTCTCAGTAGCAGTTCTCCTGGTGTTCACTCCACAATCTCTAACAATAATCCTGTGGTCCCTAAATCCAAACCAGAATATATAGAGTGGCTTCCATTTTCTTGACTGAATCTCACTGAAACAGTATATGTCATACCTCTATCTTCACTCCCAGAAGACCAAACTTTAAGCACAATACACTCATCAATACATTTCCTCTTTTCTTTGCCCCAGAAATTTTCTACCCCTGAATTAATGACCACGCTCTACCACTTTAAACTAAAGTTTAAACTTCTGTCTTCTTTGATCCTTTATAAATTATTATTTCCATTTTACAAATAGAAGAACTGAGGTCCTTTGAGATTACATGAATGAACAAGATTTCATGAATAGTAAATAAAATGATAAGAACTTGAACTCAATTCTACTCATGCTAAAACCAGGATTCTCTTTCGCATACCACAGTGAATATTATAAAGGCATTACATATACAAGGTGTGCTCAATAATATTTTCATTTTATGACAGTTATAAACTCGAAAGTCAAGGATGAAGCTCAAACATTTACCATGGACACATAAAAGTTTCCAAATTATGCCTGTGCCCTATCTCTTTAGCCTTACTTTTTGTTATTCCCCCAACTTTCTCTTAAGTTCCTACCACACAGAACTTCTTTTCATTGGCATTTCCATGCATTTGCTTCCTCTGCTATCTATACATGGAGCTCTTTACCCCTTGCTTCTTTTCCACTATCCTTCCATCACCATCCCTTCAAGAATATCTACTAAGTATTCATGACTCAGTTAAGAGTTACTGCCACTATGATGACTTTTCTGCCTCTCTCTTTTACACTCTACTTCCTTTTTATCAACATAGTATCATATATTCACATACACATTTGAGCTCCCATATATTTAAATTGCTTTTAAGTGATTATTTGGACTGAACATACTGTAACTTAGAATTAACACAGTGCTTCTGTACATTCTTCCAGTTAATTCTCAATGGTTGCTCACATCACCTTCATAAATAGAGACTGCATGATAGTTTGTCTTTTTAGTAGAGATTCCCAGAATAAGCATTGAAATAAAATATATTTTAATGAATACTTACTGACCAAATAAAGGATAACTTAAGTAGATATAAAACAGCTACCTAGTGCATTTGAAGAACAAAAATAACACAATGCAAAAAGCCAGCATAATCACCAACATTAATATCATCTGGAATCATTACTCACTATGCTGAGTAAAGCAAATGCCACACTTTTCTTCACAGCACTTTATAAGTCTAAAGTGGAAGAAATAAATAGATTCAAATGTAAGGAAGAAGGTCTACTTAATTAAATAATGAAATCAGGTCTGATTTCTTTTTTGCAAGAACTGACAACAGCTTTGGATATTTATGAGCAGCATTGTATAATGTAAAAAACATTAAACTCTGAGCTTTGGAACTCAAATTTGCCCTGCTTTGCCACTAATTAGTGAAGCAAAATTGAAGAACTCATTTAGCCCCTCTAGCTTCAATTTTCTCTTACATAAAATGAAGAGATAAAACTAGAGTATTTCTGAAATTATTTGAAGTACTCCAAGATCTCATACATTTTTACATCTTCATTTTTGATTAACACTATTATGTAAAATCACTTTCACCTGCCACTTAATGAGGATCACCAGCAAGATACAGGATCTATAATGGTCCTGGGGCCCAGTAGCTTAAAGAATATTATTATTCTATTCAACTTTCCAGGAACAGGTCACATTTGAATACACATTTATTATGTGTAATTGAAAGTTATTTCTTTAGCTTTGGTCCTCGAAAACTAATCTTTGGGAAATTGCACTTGGTTAGAGTAGGCTCTATTTTTATCTTTTATACTTTACTTTATGAGGGACTTTCTGAGGCAAGCACAGTCACACACTGTCATGGTGACTATTTACAAGTATCATAAATTTGCTGAGTGCCTACGATGTATAAAGCTCTAATCCTGAGTCTTTGGGGGATTCAAAGGAATATAACAATTTTTGCTCCCATAGAGCATGCAATCTTCAATTGAGCTTTTGTATTCTAATCAGCACATTAAAATTAACCAAATCATAATCCACAATCATTTTAGGGTTAAAATGATTGAAGTCAGGTCACATCTTGAGAAAAACATACATATGAGTATAACTACCATCTGTCATTAAAACTATTTGATTTTTGTACTTTGTATTGTATTCCCTTCTCATTAGAATATATGCAGTATACACTAAACAGATGGCACTTGAAGTCATGGGAAGTGATAATATTGTCTAGGATTATGTATACACACAGAAAGAAAGAGGGGAAAGAAGGGAGGGATAACAAGAGAAGCCACCCTGGAATCCTGAGATTCATGAAATGACCTCACATAGGGAATATGGTAAAGTTGCCTGAGAAGGAGAATTCAGAGGTAGAGAGGAAAGCAGGAGGGTGTGGGGATATGGAAGCCATGGAGGGAAAATAATCAGAGTGGCTACCTATAGTCACAGAAAGAAAAGGACTAAAAATATTAAATTATTTGACTAAAAGTTATTGGTGCCCCTGAGAAGACCTATCTTAGGAAGGAAGGAGAACTGAACTTTAATTTATGGTGGACTGTAAATTAAATGGAGACAAATAAAGTAGAATAGTCTATCAAGAAGTTTAATGCTAAAAATAGAAAATGTGAGATTGAGACCATTAAAAATATTTGAGAGGAAAAAATGTGATTAAAAAAATTGAATAAAAATTTAAGAAATTAATGAAAAAGTAAAAAAAAAAAGAGGAACTATTCACTGGCATATGGTTGGAAGGGTGAGAACTTTCATATTGGTGAGGTAAAGGGCCATCTGAATCTAAATGCATTTAGTGATGGAAATAGGCAAGACAGCTCATAAACGATCCATGCTCAGGGGAAAAGGTGGCGACTGCTGAGACTAAGGGATCCGGTATAAAATCAGGAAGTTTCAGATAGTGATTAATAAAGCTTTAGGAAAACTGTGGGGACTAAGAAGGGAAATGGGATAGAGATGAATAGAAAGGAGCAGCACAGCACTATTGTGCATATGTAAAACATCTCTTGAGTTTTATTAGATGTTACATGTTCAAAAGTATATACACCACTGTGAGAAATGATAATTTTCACCATGTAAAAATAGATTCCTATATATAACCAGGCAAGGGTTGTGGGTCAGTTTAAGAGGCTGATTAAGTTATCATGAGTTCAAGGAGGATTCACATCACAGACAGAGGATAAATGCACAATAGGCTGTGGCATCTTCAGAAGGCCTTACTTCTCAGTCAGGGGAGCCAATATAGAGACGGATGAGAGTCTTGTTCCCATGTTACCTCAAAGGGAAGAGCTAGGATTTAGAAACAAAAGAGCACCAGTTGAGAGGAATGGTTTTGACCTTTACAGAGGCATGCTTTGGACTTTCTCCAGGAACTGCAAGAACTAGAGACCAGAGGAAGTCCAAGGGCAGCACTAGAAAATAAAGGACTGGTTGTCCAGCAAGAGGTCCTGTAATGTTTTCCAGGTGATCAGCTTCAGAAGGTCATTTTAGTAGGTCCAACAATGGTAAACAATCTTAGAATGATTTCTTTAAATTTATGCACTGGCAAAGATTTGCTCCTCAAGTACACCAAGTATGATTGATTTTTAGCAGAATGGTTGCTTCAAGATGATGCAATAAATGCTACTTTCGGGTTTGCTCACTGAAACGCACACCTGAAAAAGAGTGTAAGTGTCTAAACAGGTGTCTAAATTAAGAATGCAAGTGTCTAAATTATTTGAATTGGTTGTTAGAAGATATATTTTATGTATACGAAATTGAATAGCTCCCTCTGGAGCCTCGTATATAGCCTCCAAACTATGTGGAAAAGCATCAGTTACTAGAATAAAAGTCTCAGCCACTAAAACAAAAGCTTTGATGGAAATGGGCTTGGTCTTCCAGTCCCAGGGGTCTGCCACTGAAGACCTACAGCCCAAGGGGCCCACCATCACCCAGGAAAAAGCAAATAACCAACAACTGACATCTTGGAACCTCAGACCACCAGGACTATCCATCCCTCTTCTCTTCTCCCTGCACAGATGTCAATCAGGCAGTATTCTGGGTTCTGTGAAAATCCTCCCATGTCTTCTGAGAGTCTTCAACTTTAGAGATGCTGATAATAGAATCTGTACTCTAAGGTCTGCTTTTTTAAATGTGTATCATCTTATTTAATGCCTTAATACAGAGAAATGGAAATGAGTGTTTCATACACAGATTTATGCCTCAATCTCTCTCTCATTCCTTTGGGAAAAAACCTAAAACACTGGTTTGTCCAGGTGACAACAAAATAACTACAATGAGGATACTGGTAACAGCCACTCTGTTTCCTAAATGCCCTGGGAGCTAGGAGTGTTCAACAGACCTGTTATTAGTTGCCACTACATAATTAAGAATATAATTCAGAACATATTTCATTATTCAGTACATACTATGCACGCAGAACCTGCAGCTCAGAGACAACGTAGCCTGAGTTTAAGTTGATTAAGTCAACACTAATGTTCACACTAATCTGGCTGACTCCACGCCTGATCTCTTCTCACACAACATGCCCTGTCAAGAGTTTTCGTTAATACTTTGCAATGCAAGAACAGGAGCAAATTAAAAATTCTAAAAGTTACATACCAAGAAAAAAAGAAGTGGAATTGTGCAGTTTAGTCAGGAATACTCCAAAAGGTTTAGCAGTTTCCTTTTTCAGAATTCTTGAAGTTAGTATCTTTTATCTTATTATACTGTCATATTATCTACTTAATTAAAGTTCCAGTTGACTGCTTTAAAAGAGTAAATGAGAGAGGAAGGCAGGAAAAGTACAAGTAGAACAGATCAAGGGCTGAAACAAAGAGGTTCACCCAAGAAACAGCAAGATGGAAGAAACAGATCTCATATAATAGAGTACTGTATAATAAAAAAGTAACTTAAGACACCTGTACAGCAAAGGAATAGTCAATACTTAATAGTGGCTATTGAGATAGTAGAATAATTTTTGTAAAGAGGTAGGAAGATAAAAAGGAGTTAGACTCCCAAGTTAGGTAAATGAAATAAGTACACAAAATAAGCTTATAAATTCAGTAAAAGAAAATATAGAAGACTATCCATTTTTTTGGTAGAGAGATCTTTTAAGTCACTAAGAAATCACAAAGTGAAATATTAGTAACTATAACTACATTAAAACTGTATATCAAAAAAGATCAGAAGATTGGGCTAGGAATGTAGCTCAAAGGTACAGTGCATGTATGAGACTCTGAGTCCTCAGCATACACATACACACACAAAGCAAAAAAAGATGTGAAGAATTATAATAAATACATAAGAAGGTATTAACAACACTATTTAAGTTTGTAATTTAATTTAAAAAATAAATACACAAATAGAAAATAAAGCAAGGGGCATAAAATTTTAAAAAGGAAAATGAGATTGCCAAAGGCACTGGAAAAAATTCATTCTAATGAGAAATAGCAAAAAACTACTTCTAAAATTTTAGTAGCATGTTTCATCTGTAGCAATAACAAACACTCATAACCATGAATTAAACTGGTGTTGTTGAGTATAGAACTTCACTCTTAAAATCTCTTTTAAAGTTGATGAGAGTATAATATTTTATACTATATATAATATAATATTTTCATTGAAAAAATGGAAACATATATCAAAGAGCCTTAAAATGCCTGTATTCATGATTGACTCATGAATTTCACTTTTAGAAATTTTTACTAAGAGAAAATTATAGATGTGCACAGGATGTCTTAAAAAGGTGGTTCATCATAGATACATTTATAATAGAAAAATATATACATAAGCAACCTGAATACTCAACAATAGGGCTATTGTTCTATGAACTTTGGTGTGCTACACAACTGGTATATTGTATAGCCATTTAATGTTACTATATTTTCTCAAAAATACTAATGTCTTAGAATTTTCTAAGTTAGAAATTTCCTACAACAAAACAGGAAATCCTACAAAATGTTTGAAGAAAGTTTTTGCTGTTGTTGTTGTTTGTTTGTTTGTAGGGGAAGAAGTGATTTGTATGTAAAAATTCAGAACTAAGCAAAAAGAAGCTTTTACTTGTGCTCAGCCCCATGGTGCTATAAGGGATTTATCATCTAAGTAGAAAAGGCAAACAGGGCTCTCTTTTAAAAGACTTCACAGGACTTCCTTCCTTACTTTGGTGAGTTTTTCTTGGCCCCTTCCCTTGGAGGATGAGAAATCAGGCTGTGACAGTACACCATACTAGAGACCTCTTTCACAAGCAGAAATTTACACAACCCGAGAGCATGAGACTACAATATAAATCAAATTTCAAATTTGCAACGTTCAATAAATTCCAGAGCAATCAGAACACTTGTAGGTCCATGTGTCAATTCTCAAATTAACCTGCATGAGAAGTCAGATAAGCAGAAGGGTGTTGATTGAGGTCGAAATATAAAGAGGTAATTGGAGGAATCTAATGTTTAATGGTATTAGGGGACAAAGGCCTGATGCCAGCATCTAACCACAGGTATGGTCTTCCCAATAGGTCCGAAATATTCAACTACAGCTCCCTTCATCTCCATGTAAGAAATGGTCTTTCTAAAAGGCTGTGTAATGGTGTGATTGAGAAAACTAGAGGGGCTTCCAGTCCCCTAGACAAGGGGAACTTCATACAAGGCATGGGCTTAGAGAATGTAGGAAAACAACAAAGAGAGATTTCAAGCAGTCTCCCAAGACCCAGCAGGAAAGAAAAGGATGCCTAGCTGAAGAGGAGAGATAACGGTGGTTACAGCCTGTCATTACTCCAGGAAGGGTCTGGTGCACACAGACAGCTGAGCCTGGAGGGTGGATTTAGTCCCAAGGTCCACTGGTCCTTGAGGGAGCTGAATCCATTTGCATCTGACAAAAGCAGTATTCACACCACATGTGCATAAGCACTCTCACCAGCTGTGGTGAGGCTGCAAGGGCAGCATGTGTCCCCTTGCTCTTGGCTGTCCTGGAGAGACAGCCAAGGGCTTTGGCACGGGGCAGGCTGTCTGAAGTCCTCTCTCTGGCTGTGGCCAGCCAAGCAGTGGCAGCAGCTGAATCATATTGAGCACAACCAGGTGCTTATATTTGGCTGCCCAAGTTATCAATTAGACCATGTGATATTGCCAATATTGGACCGTTTAACCTACAAAAATAGCAATTTCACAGGGTTGAAACTGTATGTCAAAGTTGGCCATAAACTCAGACTCTGTATCCCCCCACCAAAAATAAAACTGTAATTTCTATAAAACTATCGTCAAACTCAAGTCCAATTTAGATTTAAGCATAGCAAAGGAGGCTTTTAAATAAATCCCAGCTGCTGTGTGCGAAAGTTGATCAGTCAAGCTCTCATTACAAGCTTGAGTAATTTCAGAAAACTATCTGGTGACCAACAAAAAAAAAAAAATGAAAAATAGGATTTGCTCTCCAGGCACAAGTCTCCGGGGAACCTATCAGAGCAGAGGGGAACACCAAAATAGGCTTCACACCTAAGACTGCCTCCCCACTCTGGAGTGTTTACACAGGTAATACCAATGTCTGTCCGTAACTCTCTCTACACCTGCAGCTAACAAAGCCTTCTGAATGACACAGTCATCTTTTAGCTGTAATTCATACAAAAATTATAATACAGTCTTTTTATCCTAAAATAAATTTTTTTCCTTTGTTTTGAGACTCTTTGTATACCTCTATTCTTATGTACTGATTTTGCAGTTGCACCATGAAGACAATATTACTTCCAGAATCTAGAGAACTCATCAGTGTAGTCCTCCCTTGACAAGTAATAATAAAAGAATCTCTCCTTTAGGACCTCGCTAAGCTGATGCGGTTGGCCTTGAACTTGTGTTCCTCTTGCCTCAGCCTCCCAAACTGCTGGGATTACAGGTATGACCCATTAGCCTGGCCAGATTTCTTAATCACCATAAAAAGTCTGCAAATTTAGTTGTTTTCTCTAATAAACATATTTATACAAGCAAAAAATTTTATTTTTGACGTCTAATCTTGCTTATTATCTCTTTCCCTACTCCGAATGAGAGTTTATGGGCAGAGAATTTGGCTGTGTTGATCACTGCTCTATCTCTGGTGTCAGGAACTGGCACAGGAAGCACTCATTAAATACAATGACCATTCCTTTGTCCCTTCCTATTTTTCATTTTATTTCTTTTTAGAGAAAAAAAAAAGCAGAGAGATAGTCTAAATAATAAATTATATGACCAACCTACACATAAATATCTCTTGAATAAACAGATGACAAAAAAATCTCTTCTTAATTTTTCCTATACTTACATGGTATATCCTGTTGGCCCAAATATTATTTGTTTTAGAGGCAGCTGTATATATGGAAAGAGTACCTACAAAAGAAACCAAAAAGCACCTAAAGAGTAAGGTCCTGTGGTCTTAATCTCAACTCAGTGGGGCAAAATTCACAAAGAACAAGCTAGTAAGCGATTGATCAGGATGTTGCCATCCCTCTCCTCCTGTTTGAGATCTTGATGGGGTTTTTGATGCTGCTAGACAATAGCTATTGCCTGGCAGTCAACATCTCACCAGACACCAGAGGTGGAGAGGTACAGTTGCCATTTACTACAATCTGCTGTGAGTGGCAGAATGTCATAAAGGAAGGAAACGTATTAAATAAGAAAAATCCACACTGAAATGTTGCTCATAGGGTATTATAGTCAAAGAGGAAAGACTTTAAAATGCTCTGATCAGTAAAATCAGGAGAAAGAATTTACATGACTACCAACATAAATGCAATGAAGTAGAAGAATCAGTTACATTCTTTGGCAGATAAAATAACAATTGATTGCAGTGAGTTGAAGGTCCCCACAAAGATTCAAATGGACAAGAACTCTCCAGGTCTCAAGTTAAAGAACAGAGTCCCCTCACTAGACAAATGGAAGAAACTTTAGAGCATATCTGGAAAGAAATTTGGAAGAATTTAAGAAATGAGTAATACCAGAAGGGGTGGTTTGGGGTTGTAAATAACTGCATGGGCCGGGGAAAAGGCTGTCTTTCATTTCATGAGCGAGCCTTCATTCTAGGAATTTCTTAAATGGTACAGACCTGTCACTTCATTCACTGACATCAACAGTTACAGTAGATAAGGTAAATGTCTTATGTAGCCAATACCACATTGTTGGGAATATTGGCACTCACAGAGCTTACTCTCCTGTTCTGGTGATTGCAGATAAAAAAATATAATAAACTTAAAGAAAACTGGAAGTCCTCTGTTTCCGATTGCTGTCATCTAGAAAGGTCCAGTTAACCAACAAGGTTTAGAACAAAGTTCAGCAAATACAATCCACTGGCCAAGTAAAAATGTGTCACTTGGTCTTTATAAATAAAATTTTATCAAAATACACCTACTCCCATTTGTTTACATATTATCTATGCCTTTTTCCTCCCTGCAAGGGCAGAGTTGACTAGTTAGAGACCATAGGGTATAAAACTAAAACTATCTTCTCCCTAGCCACTTACAGAAAAATGTTTGCTGACCTTCTGTAGAAAAAGAGAAAGGGATTTGTTAGGCTTTCATAAAGAGTTGTCATCACATACTTAAGGCAATTTCTTTGTAATATTTGGGTCACCTTTTGATAATATGATATTTTGAGAGATTTTTAAAATTTTCCAGAACTCTAGACCAAGGAACAAGCCTTGCTCATCTATGCTAAATAGTGGCTAATGATCCGGAATATTCACTTTACCTAGTAATCACTGGAGAAAATCTAGCTCATCTCAGAATAAAGATCCATAAAGCATAGTGATTACTCTGTTTAGTATTCCATCAAACTGTTGAATTTTATAGGACTCTCATAAAACTTTAATGTTCTTCCAGTGCTGTAATCAGATGAACAAAGCCATATATTAACACAAAACACTTATGATTATATGACATATTAAGATTTTTAAAACATATGTTCAATCTATAATCTGAAAGCAACAGGATGTTGTATAGTTGATGGCTGTAGTTAAGCCTGTCGTAAACCACATTATTCTTTTTAAATCTGAATAAAATTTCAGCGACAAAAATGTTTTATGCTCAGCCATTAATGTGAACAGGCAGTACGAGTCAACTGTAACGCATTAAACAAATCACAGCTGCGAACTCTTTATTAAGTAATTTATTTCATGCCATGTTTATCTCTGTTACTTTTCGAGACATTTTTACCTCATGAATTGGTATTTCATTTTCTTTTATCTGAGTGAAAATATATACAAATTTACAGTTTCGTGGTTTTTCATTTCTGCTGTGAAAGAAAAAAAAAGACTTTTTCATCTTTCTGGATTGCTCAATGTAAATAAAACACTTAGAAATATGAAAAGATTTGCATTTTTAGCAATAAGGAAAATGTCACTTTCAAATAGGTTCTTCAAATAACACTGAAGAAACAAAGAGATTACTGTCTCTCACTTAAACATGGAGTGTAACAACGAGAGCAGGACCTTGTCTCTGCACATCAGGCAGCACATAAAGATGTTTTTAAATAAAATAATTTATTAAAGCAACATTCTGCAAATAGTGAGTCTTTATATAGTTTTACTTTACGCTGGTTCACTGATGAACCAGAATTGACTTATATAAACAAGAAGGGTGAATCTATTTTAACAAAATCTGGATGGGTTCTTTAGCTGACAAGGTTAAAAGATTACAAACACAATGGCAGAATGCTCTGGAGTAAGATGTTACACATTATTCTATAAAACTAAGAAGCACAAATTATTTCAATATAACATGGTGTGAAAAAGGAAAGTAGTTAATATAAACTAATGAAAATTCTTAATAGTCTTGACTGACTGGATCCCAATTCTTATGGTCCTTTTATTATTGTCCTTCCTATTTTGAGCCTCCTACATAGGATTTCTGCTTCCATATATTTTACAGAAAGCTTTTAGCTTCATTTCCACATTATTTAGGTCATCCAGGTCTCCAGATTTATCCTTAGTTCTTATTACTGCCTCCTTTTTATTCTATGAACGTTTCTAGGGCTGAGAAAATTTCATCCAGATTGAGATATTGTCCTTCCTTGACTTCTTCTACTACATCATCATATTGATATACTATATAATTCAATTAAGCATTTTTGAGCTGCCAAGATTATGGGAGGAGAGTCTACTTCTTAACCACCTCAGACTCAAGAATTTGAGGGCTCATTTGTACCCCAACATTTTACACTTGACAGACTAAAGAATTAAACTGTACCACTTTATTAAAGTTTTTTTAAAATTAAACATCCTCTGGTAAGTGCATTAAACTTTGGATAAACCAAATAAATCTTATTCCTCTAAAATGGGACTGTAAAAGGAACCAGAAATATACTGTCTTAAAGAAATGTTAAGGGAAAAAATGTTCATTTAAGACAGTAGAAGCACATTTCTCTAGTGTTTAAACAATGTATTTTCAGTTTCTATTGCAGTGAGTCTAGTCATGGTATTATTTCATCTTGAATATGTTCTTAAATTAATCAGCTCATCACTGGAGAAAATCTAGCTCATCTAATCTTCCAATTTTTAAGTTGTGATAAAGTATTAGTATTAGTATTAGTATTAGTATTAGTATTAAGGAGTTCAATAGAATTAGGTGAGGAGAGTTTAATGAAGAGACTTCAGTGGGTAGACTATTTGGTCTCCTAAACATCTTCACCTAGAACTTTAGAATGTGACCTTATTTGGAATACAATCTTTGCAAATGTGATCAAAATAAGGATCTCAAGATGAGATCATCTGAAGTTAACGGTTGGTTAAATTCAATGAACCAGTTTCCTTAAAAGATTCAGAAAGGGAAAAGACATATCCAGAAGGGAAGGCCACATCAAGATGAAGGTAGAGATTAGAAAAACATAAAGATTAACATTAAATAGAGTCATGAGGTGGGAGGGAAAGGGAGAGAAAAGGGAAATTGCATGGAAATGGAGGGAGACCCTCATTGTTATAGAAAATTACATATAAGAGGTTGTGAGGGGAATGGGAAAAAAAATGAGAGAAATGAATTACAGTTGATGGGGTAGAGAGAGAAGATGGGAGGGGAGGGGAGCGGGGATAGTAGAGGATAGGAAAGGTAGCAGAATACAACAGTTACTATTATGGCATTATGTAAAAATGTGGATGTAATGTTTTGAATAACCAATTAAAAAAATAATAAATTTAAAAAAAGAAAAAAAAGAAAAAGAAAAACATATCTACAAAACAAGGAATAACAAGGACTTCTGACAGTCACCAAAACCCTAGAGGCGCAGAACACATTCTTCCTCCTATATCTCCAGGAGAATCCTGGAGACACTTTGAATTTAGATTTCAGGTCTCCAAACTGAAGAGGATTTCTGTTGCTTGAAAAAAAAAAAAAAAAAACATGCTTGTGATAAGTTGTTAAGGCTGCCCAAAGAAACTAGTACAGATGTGATGTGAAAGAAGAGTGTACATACAGCAAGAGATAAGAGAAACTATCAAGGGATGGAGATGCACCCCGCTTATCAGAAGATAGGTGGACACTCTTTCCACACTTAGATATGAAAAGAGTGAAAGAGAAGTTACTGTAATCCAGAGAAAAACTGCAGCGATAGGAAAGGGCCACCTAGCAGGAGCTGTGGCCTTAAACAAAGGAAAACAGCCAGTGACAACCCACCACACAGAAGTGAGTGAATGGGAGAAACAGCCCTGACCTCTCTCTTCTGCCCTCTCATCTCCAGCCAACACCTCACACTAATCAAATCCAAACAGTGAGAGGGCAAGGGGAAATCCGTCCCCAGGAGCACAGAGCAGGGTGAACAAGGGAGAAGAGAAGATTCAGAAGAGCTAATGAAGAAAATCTAACGCCATGTGATATGAACAATACCTTAGAATTCTCTTTGCGGCAAATATTTCTATCCAACATTTAGTGCTAAGCATGAACAGGAATGAAAGATATGAAACAGAATAGCTTTTTTTTTAATTGCCAAATGTCTTAATTCATGAGAAATAAAACTGGCCTCTATTCATTTCTGTCAGGGCCCATGGACTGCCAAGCATTACAGAACTATAACAGAAGACATTTATGTTATCAAACAGAAGAAACAATGTTTCCTCTACAAGCTAAAAACATGCATTTTTCACAAATCATAGATTTTGTTTTCAGATATAAAACTGATATTACTATGAAAAAAAAATGTGTTTCATGTAAGTGTTTACCATGTCAAAAAAGTGTTTACTCCTGTTAAAATTTTGAATACCTGCACATTTTCAAATTGCTTTGGCAACTTGATCTTATTCACTACACTGAAAAAATCCTACTTTCATTAGAAATTTTATTTGTAAAATCGATGACTAAAAATTTCCTCTTTTATAATCAAATGTATTGAGTTTCTACTTATCAGTTCACTTGTGTAGCTGATAATTTGTTTATAACCTTTAGTTCCCCTGCAGAGTAATTGTGTCCTTTGGTTCAAGTCAGGACAGATTTCTCAGTCCTCACCTTTTCATCACACTGGTAGTTGGGATTGTATCTCAACCTTTAAAATGTCAATCAGAATGACACTAACTAATCTATTTTGAAACTTCATCTTAGCATTTTTTTGGTCCAGTACAACCAGTGTTTCTACGATCACCTGATATGACAACTTGAAACAACAAAAAGTATGAATTGACAACATATCAGTTTTGTTCCCAGTATCTCCCACTTCTAGGTGCAAAAACTTCCCCAGCAGCACCGAGAAGTTAGATGGTCCAAACAATGTTAGTTGTAAACAAGTGAGAGAGAACTATCAAGATTTTTTTTTCCAAGAGATAGATTTTCAGCTGCAGATCTCTGATAATTCAGAGCTCAGGTGGAGAAAGAGAATATTTTATGTAGGGAGCTATGTCAGCCACACTCAGGAACTATTATCTCTAGACCACTATCAAGAAGGAAGAACTCAAAAGAGAAAAAAAAAATAAAGATCAATGATTCCAGCAGAGAACGTATTGCAGAGACTGACTTCCTGGCAGACTAGATCTTGAACAGCCTATTCCAAAAAGAAAAAAAAAAAAAAAGCTTTCAACAAGACAGCAAGAAGAGAAGGCACAATAGTGAGCACCTGTCCTTCTGGATCATTTATCCTAGCTAAAAGATGTTTGTTTTTGTTTTGTTTTTTTTTAAATCCATTTGAAGGTCTTAAAATGAGAAAAATAAATGTACTTAATTTTGGAAGTAAGTAATTAAATATAAAAATTAGGCTTCCCCGAAACTGAAACTTAGCGGGGAATAAATATTCATGAATATATTTCTGAGAGTGATGTAGAATGAATGATAATGGAAGCAGAGGAGAATTTTTATTTTTGGGTATTGTGTCTCCAGGTCCATAAGAATTGGGAACTTGTTGATTCTCAGCCAATGACCTATACAATGGCTATAATATAAGATGCTACAAGCCAAAACTATGGACAAAAATAATTATTTTTTCAATTGCAAATCAGAATAAAAGTTGAGCAACAGGAACACACTCAATAAGAGAACATTTCATAGGCTATCCTTTCTGTTTTTCAAAGGAAATCTGACCTTATACCCAAAGCCTATGAGTCAATACTATGTGCAATAAGGCAAAATATAGAGAAAATGGTGTCAAGAGAAAGCAATCCAGGAGACCACACTGAATACAAAGGATTTAGGATTCACCAGAAGCACCCCTAACAGATATTTGGCAGAACCAGCCAACTTTAAATATGCTGCATTTCCAAGTTAGAGTGTCCTCAGGCAGAAAGATAACTACAAGTCAGAAAGCTCAGGAAAGAGCCAACACCTATTCTGGTCTGCAGGATTAGGAAACAGACTTAAGGCACTATTCCAAGTCCATGGTAATCAGATGCCTTTTTTTCTGTTTTCCTCAATTCTGAGAAACAATTGAAATAATCTCCTATTTGTTAGAAACCAAGTAGTATTTCTAACTCATTGAACCACTTTCATTGCAGTATCATTTCAGTCCAAATACTCAAAATGTTAACAAATGCATGGATCACAAGCCTAATTTTATCAGAGTTTGTGAGACACAGTTTAAACTTGGATTGATAAAATCTGGAAACATTGCTTTAATGAGTATGGCAAACTTTAAAAGCAAATTTATGTGAACAGACTAGTCACTCAACTGACTTTCCTAATGTTCTATTCCAGAAATTTTATCCAGGTTAGTCTTGTATAATTCGAAAACTCATATCTATTGACCAAGCCCTTCAAGTAAACATGGATTTTATGAGTGCCAAACAAGCAATTATTTCAGTTTTCAGTGTCCTGCTGCATTAGCTTTAAGAAATAGTATAAATCTATTTTGTTCTTGTAATTCATATTGCTTTTCATTTTAAAAATATGATGTTTAAAATAATCCAATTTTATTTAAATATTGTGGAATTTTATAATTTTTTTCTTATTTTAGGATTTAATTCTGCACTTTTCATATCAGAATAAGTAGCCTCTCCACTGACTTTGATAGCATAAAAATTGGCACGAGATTCAAATTTATTGTACAAACCATAATTTACCATAAACTTTGATTAGGATTACTGGATTTTTCACCACCTCAAAAAGCATCTGTTTTGTTTTTGTTTTTTTTTTAATTAGCCATTAACCAGGCAGCTAACACTTATTATTTGAAAACAGTAAACTCTGATAAGTTATGGATTTATAATTAATACCTAAAGCAAACACTGAAAGATTAAGACACAGATACATATCAAAACATCACAGATAAATCAAAAGGGAATTCTAAAAAAAAAAAATTTAAAACAGGAAAGAAAAGAGAATACCAAAATCAAAGGGAATAAATAAAAAGCAAAAAATAAATAAAATGGTAGGCTTAACCCCTAACAAATCAATAGAGAAATTTGATGTCAGCTGTTTAAATATGCCCAAAAAAAGACAGAGAATGGCAGAGAGGATAATAAAACATAGGCAAATAATGTACTGTCTACAAAAGGTTCACTTCAAATATAATGATACTGAAGAGACCAGGTACACCCGTCTAAAAGACCCTTGCCATAATTAAGCTTCTCCTCTTGCCAGATCAGCAGGATGTCTACAGAGGTTATTGTGGTAGGTAGTTTCCTCTTTCTTGTAAATGCCAGGTTTACATACAAAAGGTGTGACAGTTGCTTGTTTTATAGAAGATATTATTATTTCTGTGAACAGAAAGCATTTGTCATGGGAGCCACCAAGCCCCGGCCCCCTCCACAGGTATAAAGTTCAAAGAATTTCCAAAATCTTTGCTTAAAAGGAGATTTCTTAGGCAAGAGCCACCTCTGAAACCTGTAATCAATAAATCTGCTTCCTAAAAATTCCTCAGGTGTCCAGCCCCTTCTGTCCTATGTCATTTGGTGACCATAAAGGGACAGTGGAGGCAAAGGTAGCTTTTCTGCCTTTCTTGACTTCAGGTCTGGCTTCCCCTGGACGTGGAAGGACAACACTTCTCCTTGGCGCACTATAGACTACTCTTTGCCTGAAGGTGAAGTGACTTACCCAGTTCTCCAAAGCTGCCACCCCCAAGCAGAGAATCTTCAGATGCCAGGCCACTGGATGCTCACGCTTACTAGGGGTGGCTGTTCATGAGAATCAGATATAGAATGAGAACTTCTGGATGCTTTCACGGTACCCTCAAAGATTCTGACTCGGGAGAAGGAATGCAGCTCAAGCCTCAGCACTACTTAGTTTCCTTGGGGGTGCAATGTCCAGCCAGCAGAGTGTATCTCTAGGCTAAGGATTAACTCATTATCATTTCTTTGCTTACCCCTACAAAACTAAGGAAAGTGTGAGTCAGACTTCAAGCTTGAAAAATGCTCTGCTGTTTCTGTGGGGTTTTGTTGTAATCCATGATGTTATGGTTTAGCTTTTGAGGTATCTCCCAAAAGCTCACGTGTGACAAAATGCAAGAAAGTTTGGAGGTGAAACAATTGAGTTATGAGAGCCTCGTCCCAATCAGGAATTAATCCCCAGAGGGATCAACTTGGTAACTGTGGGCAGGAGAGTGTGGCTGGAGGAGGTGGGTACCTGTTGGCATGCCTTTAGGGTTTATATTTTTTCCTCCTCCCCTCTGCTTCCTGATCATCATGGGAGCCAATATCCTCCACCACACTCATCCGCCATAATGTTGTGCCTTACCTCAAGCCCCGGGAAAGGGAGCTGGCTCTCTATGGACTGAGACCTCTGAAACTGTGAGCCCCAAGATAAACTTTTCTTCCTCTAATTGTTCTTGTCAGGTCTTTTAGTCTCAAAGCAGTGAAAAAGTTGACTAAAACATAAGGTATAATTGAAACTAGTCATGAAAATCAGAATTGAGTCCCATTCCTCTGGTGTTCAACACTGAACACCTGAGAAATGCTGAGGCAACAGAAAAGAAAAGAAAAAGTTTTATTTAAAGGATAGGAGAAAGAGAGAGTCCTGCAGAGAGGAGGGGGTACAGAGCTGATGCCCAAGGAGTGGGAGTATTTGGTCCCTTTTATAAATTTCAGGTTTCCTTTCTTTTCTTGCCCCCTCTTCTCTTATCTTGCCTATGTGACCAAAGGCCAGAAAGGAGTTATCCAGGGATACTTCTTCCTATTTTCCATATCTCCCTAGAAAAGCAGGAAGGGAGCTGCCCAGTGGGGTGGGCATTAACAACTCCTTGCTGGGAAGAACAATTCCTTGGAGGCTGGTGACCTTGGCAACAAGTTGGAGGAGGGGGAAGTGCTCTGGAGGTATTAGCATTTTAATTCCTTTTGAATCAGCCCCCACCTTCCTGACCCAATCATTCATTATCCACACTGACTGTCCTTTTGCCCTGGTCTCAGTCCCCCTCTGATTAAGGGAACCCTTGCTACTGAAAGGGGAAATGGAGGATAAATATTCTGGCTACTTTAGGCTAAGAGGGAGCAACTTGGGGCAAGCAGTCCTGGTTTCCCTTTTAAGAATGTTTTGGATCAGTCAAGGTGTTTGTGGTAAAAGTCCCAGAGGTTCAGAGATGCCAGGGGTAGATGGTGCAAAAAGCCTTCCGTCCTAACCTGAGCATTTCTTACTTTTTGTGTGCACTTCACTTTACAAAATTCAGTCAACAGAACCCACGGATAAGAGCAATTCCACATGGGTGCATCCCTGAGATTTCACATCTCCTTTCCTCAAATTCCATGTGTTCACTCTCCCTGACGTTTAGCTGTGACAGGAGGAGCTTTTGGGTGGGCAGTTTGCATGGCATGTGGTGAGACTCCCAGCCCCCGCCCCAGCACATGGGATTATGAAGATGAACACTCTGGCGTCTCCGATGCCTTGCCACAGGTGTCTTCTCCAACAGCTGCAACCATCCTCCCCACACACTTCAGGGAGGGGTCCAAAGACAAGGAAAAGAATTTTTCTAGCCAAAGTGACTAGCTCAGAGTGAATCAAGTCGATACCAGCTCAAAGGGAGCAAGTCCCTATCTACATTGGCTGAAGACAAGTGAGTCCCCATCAACCCTGGCTCAAGGTAAGCCAGTATCTACACTGATGGAGAGAGGGAGGCACAGTAGTCAAGGCCTTGGAAAGTATAGTTGCTCCTTTGCTCTGGCCTCCTTCTTAAAAAACAAAAAACTGCCTTTTTAAAAATCTTTTGAAACATCATTTTTATTATGCAATTTGTGAGAAAAAGAAATTAAGGATAAACTTCTCCCAAAGCATGGGAGAAAGGACAAAGATCAGGACGGAGGAAGGGTCCCAAGGAAAAGTCTCTATGATGTCTCTTTGCAGGTAGGGGCAGAGGAGACTCCTGATGGATTCAGATGCACTCCTGCCTGGAATCCATGCAGAGAAGCCCGAGCCAGCTGGCACACCTCAGGGTCTTCTGGCTGTCCGTTAGTCCTGTCAGTCATGGATGGCCATTTCCACTGGAGTCACTGTCTTCCTGAACGCTGATCCACCAAAGCATGGTAAGAAACACAGCTGACAAAGGCAGGTGGCGATACTCCTCCTCACCCTCTTCCAACCCTTGATGCGGTGGTGGGATTGCACTGTGGAGGTAGCCTGGGAGGATGAACTGCAGTCTTCTGTTACCCCCCTACTGAGGCTCATCGAGGGGTCAGGAGTGCTGGGCACATGGTCATGCTGGGAGGCTAGGCTGAGGGGGGTTTGTCCATGTAGAAAAAAGTAGAATCAAATGGCAGGCAGGCTGGCACTGCCACCACCCTTCTGCAGAGACTGCTTGGCTTCCTCAGGCTGCTGCTGCTGCTCACAGGGCAAGGGAAGGGCAGGCTCACTGGAACACTTCTTGGTGTTGACCCTGGGAGGATCTGCAGGACCTGAGCAAGGCTCTACCACTGGAAGCTGCTTCCCCTGCCATGTGCAGCCTGCTCCCTGGGTTCTCTGGTACTTGAGCAGGGTTACGTAGCCATGATGTCATCATATTTCTTATTTGACAGGGACACCCAGGTGTTTTAGGGGTCATAACCCACATTGGACAATAGCAGGATCCAGGAGGTTGGGAGCACCTTGCCAAGAGGACTGGGTGAAGCTCCCACACCCTGGCTTAGCCATGGATGCCCCCTTATCTGTTCTAGGGTGGGCCTCTGCATGGGGTCTACCATCAGAATCTCACTGATGAGGCTCTGAGCTTCCTCAAAAACATGTGTAAGAATGTCGTTATGTTTGAAATTCCCTCACAGTGGCCATGTTGAACCAATCCCACCCTTTTCTTCTTAAGTTCACAAGCCAAGCTGAACCAGGATCCTTCCCTTATCTCCTTATGAGGACAAAAACCACACTGAACCAAAGGCCCTTACCTGATCTCCTTATGAGGATGATACCTCATAAGCTGAACCAAGGACCCCACTCTGATCTCCTCAAAAGGACACAAACCACAATGAACCAAGGGCCATGATAAACATCAAAGTCCTGCACATGTCAAAACTTCTCTGCCATAAGCACTTCTCCTAGCCTACAAAATACTTAAGTGATTTTAGTTATTTTAGATGCCCAGTGCCCAATATAGAACTTAACTCATTGGCATTCTTCAATTAATGTTGGTTAATTGTGGGGTTTTTGTTTGGCTGATTGTATGGGTGGATGGATGAATAATAAATAGACAGATTGACAGATAAACAGGTAGGTAGAGGCATAGATGGATGGATGGATGGATGGATGGATGGATGGATGGAAGGAAGGAAGGATGAATAATTAGATGTATGGTCTTGAAAATCAGGATTGGGTCCTTATTCCCCCAGTGTTGAAGATTAAATACCCAAGAAATGCCGAGGCAAGCATAAAAAGTCAATTGCATTTAAGAGACAAAACAGAGATGGAGGTTGGGGGAGACTCCTCTGCAGAGTAGGGGACCCAGAGATGATGCTCATGGAAGTGTGGATGTCTTGCCCCTTTATATATTTAGGGTTTCCTTTCTTCTCATGCCTACATGACCCAAAAGCAAGAAAAGAGTGATCCAGGGATTGATTGCTAGTGTTGGAAAGTGCAATCCTTCCCTTTCCCCAGAGGTGTCTGCAACTGGTTGATATTTGATATTTTATTTGATAATCCTCTTTTGCCACTGTCTCAGTTGGTTGGCAGGCTGGATAGATGGATGGATAGGAGGATGTAAAGTGTCTTGAGCAGTGCCTGATATCTGTGTAATAAATTGTAACTATTTCTGTTCTTATGGCATAGAAATGCTTTAGGTTCATATACTGAGACATTTGTCTAAAAATTTCCACTCACTTATTTTAATACTGTACAGGTAATACCATTTTTCTCATGTTAGAAAAAATATAAGCATTGTTTCAATATGTTTTGTTTGTGCAGAGAACCAAACTATTTATGCACACTGCATAAAACCTGCCACCTTATATTACACTGCTAAGCATTAATCCTTTAAAAAACAAACAATGATTTGGTACAAACTGGAATAAACAGATCTGGCTTTTCCTCAAGGTCACTAGGTTTTCTAGCATGAGAGTGGAAAGGGCTTCCATTATCATCAAAAGCTGTCTTGGATACTATTTCTGAATAACAAACTGCCTTAAAACTTTTTAGTGAATTATGCTTACAGGTTCTGTTGGGTCAGAAATTAGGACAGAGTACAGGGGAGATGGCTTGCCTCTGCTTCATGCTTTTTGGTATCTCATCTAGGAAGACTCAGAGACATGAGTAGGAATTGATAGCTGATAACTAGAATCATTGTGAGTCTCCATTCACATGTCTGGCACCTATGCTGAGATTCTTTCACATTGAGCCCAGCAGGACCGTTAATCAGAGTGCAAATATGAGTTCTCTCCTTGCAGCTGTAATTCCCCCAAAGTGGCAGCTTCAGGATAGTTGAACATATAACTTGATAGCTTGTGGCTTCAGTGCAAGAGTTCCAGTGGACAATGCAGAAGCCTTATTGCCTGTTATCACCCATCCTTTGTGGTCACATAGTATATCTCCTTCATATTTTATTGTTTGGAGTAGTAACCAGTCTTTCCAGGTTTCCAGACAGGAGACATAAACCTCACACCTTGATGGGAGGCATGTAAAAGACTTTTACAGTAATGTTCAAAACCCTCCAGAGTTAAGTGTTAGAAACTAAAGCCTAAAATTCCTATAGAAGGCAATCTTAATTCATTTCATTACCCTTTGGGCTTCATTTTCTTTGATGCATATCATTCACTTTTGTGAGAAATCAGATCTCTATCCTCCCCATCATGCCTGATATATGATGGCAACATGGTAGCAAGAAAACTCTACCTCCTTTCCTGAATTCAGTGCTTATCAGGGATTATGCCAATTGGAGAGAAGAACCCTTGGCACTGGCTGGACCAGTGGCAGGGAACCTTCCTAATGTTCTGAATATTGACAGAATCCATGATGTTCAGGGCAGGAAAAAAAAAAAAAAAAAACGGGCAGAGAATAACAGGCTGCAACTGGGCAAGCATGCCCAAAGCCGTGACCCACACCAAACTTCTGTCTACCCTACAGCACACCTTCTTAGAATCATGTCTACTGGCCTTAATGCTTCATCTAGAGTGCAATAATTTTCTGAAAAGACCAAGAGCCAGGGGAAAAGCAGCAGTTTCCTATGGATATAGATTGTTTCAGACATGTTGTTTGGGGCTAAAGAACTCCTGTGAGACACTCTTTCTTAACCTCATCAGGAGTCTTTAGAAAATAAGGAGGGTGGGTGCCAGGATCTTAGGTCAGGGCCTAGAGATCTTGGGACTCCTGAATCACTGGTACCATGGAGTTTGATGAGGTCATAATGTGGAATTCCATGACTCTGATGACATCCTACATTCTGTCTGGCAGAAAATCCAAGTAACACAGAGTGACCCATGAGAACCAGAGGTGTGTCCTGGTTCAGCTACTGTGTACACCTAAGTACCACAGGTGGTGCATCCTGCCCACCCTGCCAGCAACTGATGTGCCCAAGTGTCCTGTAGGCTGTCAGCTGTGGCCAGTAACCCTGTGTTTACCTGGATTCATATGACCTTGTCCACTGGCCCCAAATGAATGACCATGTAACAAAAAAGGATGTAACAACCATCTCCACTCTCATAGTGTCACCCAGGAGCAGCTGGCAGATCAAGTTTTAGTCTTCTTTTGTGTGTGTTGCTCAGGATAGAGGAGGACCTCTACCTAAGCTTGATAATAATCACTCTACTTTTATGAAGTCCTGATTGTGTTTTACACATTAGAAACTATGTGCATTCTCTCTTAATTAACATTAACAATCCTTAATTTAAGTATCAAGTGTCCCAAACATTAATACTGCTAAATATTCATTGGTTTTACATGGTGAAAGATAAGTTTAGAAAATGGTGATCGTCTAAACAGTGATACAAATGGTAATTCTCCAAGAAAGGAATCTACGTAGAATTTCCCAAACTTACTTAGTCGTAGAGCAATGTGGAGTAACTGGGTATTTTAAGGAACACAAATCTGAAGCTTCGGTGGATGGTATAGAAGTGAATCAACAGAAAAAAATATGATGTCCTTTGAGGAGTAGTCTAAGAAACATTTGGAAAATAGAGTTTAAGCCATTATGGTGGAACTCGTACTGCTGTCTTTGAAAATGGACACTCATGATATACACAGTATGATCTGTGACTCCTGAAGGTAGCTATGGTTTATCCTTAGAAGTGTGGCATCTACTTTAAAACTCTCCAAAGAAGATTGTAACGATATCACAGGAGCAAGGAGCTTCATCTCCTTGTCACTCCCAGTCACATGCACAAGAAAGAAAGATGCTGAGCCACTGAGATGTTTCCAGGCTATCCCTCTGCTGTGTCCACCTTCTCCAGAACGTGGAACGCTCTTTTCTGAGGGAAGCACTACATGGAGCCCAGGACCAAAGCCACTAGGTACTTTGACACCCCAGAATCAAACAAGCTGCAATCCAACTCTGTTTTTTCTAAATTTGCATCCTAAACACACCCTTCTTTCCTTTTCTCCTTCTGATATCATCAAAATACTTCATTCTGTCAACCGGTGTATTAAGAATTGTGATGAAGGGGGCTGGGGATGTGGCTCAAGCGGTAAGCGCGCTCGTCTGGCATGCGTGCGGCCCGGGTTCGATCCTCAGCACCACATACAAACAAAGATGTTGTGTCCGCCGAGAACTAAACAATAAAACATTAAAAATTCTCTCTCTCTCTCTCTCTCTCTCCTCTCTCACTCTCTCTTTAAAAAAAAAAGAATTGTGATGAAAAAAAAAGAGAGAGCTCATGTATAATGGCATAATTTGGCATGAACATACTCTATATACAGAGTTACAAAAAATTGTGCTGTGAATGGATAATTATGAATGTAATGCACTCCACTATTGTCATGTATGTAATAAATAAATACACACACACATACACAAAAAATACTTCTGTCTGCTTTTGCAGCGTTTATACAACTCCATATTCATTCCACCAAATGCCTTTGAAGAATTCCCATTTGTGATTAAAATATTTCCCATCTTCTTAATTCTCTAGTGATTCTGATCAGATTAAAATGAAAGGGAATCCATAAAGAGCAGGAACCCATGAGCAGCAGGAACCAAGACTAAGGCACTTGGAGCACTGCCCAACTACTGAACAGGCAAGATCAGATCAGATCACCTGACTTCCCCATAGAGACCTAGGAGCCCAAGCCAGTGGAAAAAGAGGCTTGATCAACCTCTGAGGGTACTAATTAACCTCCAAAAGGAGTTGGAACTGAGAAGGATCTGGGAAGTCCCTGCGTAATCTCTATTCAAAGTCTTAGGAGTAGAGAGGGGAAACCCTGAGTCCTTCTTTGGTTCTGGAATTTGTGGAATTTGGGGAATTGAGATGGTATAGGAATTTTGCTCTGACCATATCTGTGTGAAAGTATGTGGATGAGAAGGAAAAGAGAAGGGTCCCAATCCAACACGATGGCCAAAACAAGGGCAGAGTCCCAATACACAGTTCCATGGAACCTCATACAGTCTGTGGCAAAATTCCACCAACCAACATCTAGGTGGAACCACGCTCCAGGTTGGGGGTTGATACCGACCCACAAAGCTAAGAGGACCCTAAGTCCCCATGAGGGGAATGGCTGGGACTGACAAAGCAAGTCTTGTCCTACGACAGGTTGGAACCTGGAAGGCACACAAATAAACTGAGTCATCTGAAAATGTTAGAAAACTTTAAGAAATGTTTTAATGGTAACTGTGGGGTGAAGCTCACTCCACAAGGTTATATACTTTGTGAATTAGAATGGCTAGCCTTTGAGGTGGGATGGCCACCAGAAGGATCTTTAGACACAAATGTCATTGGTGAGGTCCTTTTAATAGTTGTCAGAACCCCTGGACACCCAGATCAACTCCCTTATATTGATTGCTGGCAAGAGATAATACAGAAACAGCCCCCTTGGTTGAGAGCCTGTTTGGAAGGACAGTCCAAGTTGATATTAGCTCAGGCTACAGTAGCCTCATAAGACCCAACTAAAGGGAACTAAACTGATGAAAACCTGACAAAGAAAAAAAAAAACAGAAAGGAAGCCAGTTTTCCCCATGAGCCAGAAGAAAATCCCACCTGCCACTCTACATGACTTTACCAGGACCACTGAGTCAGCAGTCTGTCCTCTCAGACTCCTCATCTCCAGAGGCAACAAATGGTGGCCCTCAACACTGGCTCCTCCTTCCTTCTTAACATCTTCAGTGCCAGAGCCTTTCCCAGAGCCAAAGACTCCTCCACTTCTTGAGACCAAGACAGGAAACTTGTCCTAAGACCACAGCCATGTCCCAGATGACCACTCTCAGGTGTCCCTATGAGAGACTAGAGGAATTACTTATGTTGACCAGGAAGGAAACATGTGAGGGGAACAATTTGTATGCCAGCTTTTCATTACCACTGATCTCTTGAACTAAAAGAATCATACTCCTTCCTATACGGAGAAGTCCTGAGCCTTGATTGATCTGATGCAGTCCATTGTCCAGACCCAACAGCCCATCTGGGTTAATGGAGGAAGACAGATGAGTGACCCAAGCAGCTTTGAAGCGGCTAGAGGAACATGCTCCAGACACACAAGGCAACATCCAAGCCTATGCCCAAGTCCAGTGCCCCAACACAGATGCAGGATGGGACCCCAACAAAGAGGATGACTTCCTAAAGATAGAGAGATATCAAGAGGCCCTGAGAGACAGCCTAAAAAGGGGGAAAGGAGAGGGCTGGGGTTGTGGCTCAGCGGTAGAGCACTTGCCTAGCACATGCGAAGCCCTGGATTCAATCCTCAGCACCACATAAAAATAAATAAAATGAAGGTATTGTGTCCAACGACAACTAAAAAAATAAAAAGGGGTTGTGGGGGAAGGAGAGAGACCTAAACATGAATAAGATATCAGAAGTCTTCCAAAAGCCTGACAAAAGCTCTAGCCAATTCTAAGAATGACTATGCAAGACCTTCTGGCCCTTTCATCCTGAGGCATCAGATAACCGCAGGCACAACAAGCTCAGGGAGACATTTGCCAAGAGCTTCAAAAGCTAGAGGACTTTATCAGATTTTGCTGGAAAAACTGCCAGTGAGCTGATTAAAGGGGACACCACAGTTTTCACTGAGACCAAGAAACTCAAAGAGAGACAGAAGATGAAAGATGAAGAAGATGTGTCTCCTTGCAGCTGCCCTCACCACAAACCCCAAGGTCACCCAAAGTGGGGCCCCCACCAGGACAAAGCCAAAACAAATGTCAAAAACAGGGCCCAATGAAGGATGCCAGGAAGGTCTGAATGGAGGGACCACTTCAGTGGGGAACTAAGCTGAAACCAAGTTGATCTGCCTACTGCCGTCTAAAGGGCCACTGGAAGAAAAAAATGCTCCCAACTGAAGGCCAATTTACCTGAACCAGGCCACCGTGGGGCCTCAGAAACTCAGCAACCACCTTTGAGATGGCACTGGTTACAGATTTGAAAGCCTTTCCTACAAAACAACGTGGGTGCTGGACTCTGATGTGAACACACATTGCTCCAATATGTAGATGATCTGTTGCTGGGTGGAGCCACCTGAGAGGACAGCATGAAGGAGACACAACTACTTCTCTCTCTCCTGTGTGAAACCGGCTACAAAGTAGAAGAAAGCCCAAATCTGTCAAGAAGCACCTGGGTTTCCGCCTGACTTAGAGACGTTGGCAACTAGGCCCCAAGAGGAAACAGGCAGTCTGCTCAATTCCAGCATTTCTACCTGCTGCCAGACCTGAGAGTTCTCACGTGCTGCAGAATTCTGGCAGATGTGAATCCCTCACTTTTCAGTTATGGTAAAACCTCCTCTATGAAGCCACAAAGGGGGAAAACAGGGTCCTCTAATGTGGAGACCAATGCATGAAAAAAAAAAAAAGACTTTGAGGACATTAAACAAGCACTCACCAGTGCACCCAGACTAGGACTTCCTGACTTCACAAAGCCTATTATTCTGTATGTCCATTAATGGTGTGGAATAGCTATACAAGTCCTGACTCAAATGCTGGGGACATGGTACAATCAAATGGCTGGACTCTATGATTCAAGGCTAGCCACCTTGTATATGAGCCCTTGCAGCCGTGTTCCCCTCTGATGTTAAGGCTGACAAGCTGACTATGGGACAGAAACTAACACTTTGTACTGGCACTGTTGAAGTACAAAGAACAATACTGGCTGAGAATGTGAGGAGAGTCAGAAACCAGGGCACGACACGTTGTATAAAAATCCACATGTCCACTGTGAATCCATCTGAAATATAAACCCAACAACTCTGCTGCCCATTGGGACCAAACAGCCTGATCACAACTGCATTGAGGTCGTAAGGTCATAAGGTGTTCTCCTGTAAACCAGACCTGACAGACCAGCCCCTTAAAGACCTTGATATGAAGTACTTCACAGATAAAAGCAGTTTCATGAACGACAGAATACATTTTGGTGGGTCTACAGTGGTCACTCTGGACTCCAGTGTTGAGGCAAAAACTTTGCCTCAAGGAACTGCAGCACAAAAGGCAGAATTTATCACTCTGAATGGGGGCACCATAATGAACAACAGAACTCTGTATCAATACTTACACAGACTCAGAATATGCCTTCACCAGTCTTCATGTTAACAAGAACTTATATGAGGAAAGGGGCTAATTAACTCAAGAAGAAAAGACAGAAAATATGGACAGAAAATTCTTAGTCTTCTAGATACAGTGTGAGCACTCAGGACAGCTGTAGTTATGAAAAGGAGGAATGTCGTAGTTGTTCAGGGCAACCAAAGAGCAGACAGAGAAGCAAGGTGAGCTGCCTGCAAGAAACAAACAGGAAACCCAGTGCCAGGCTTAAATGCTACCCTTCGGCCTGACCTTCTAACAAAACGGGAGCCAAAGTTTCCCAGCATGAAAGTAATTGGTTTAAGACTGAAAAAGTAAGGTATCTCTCAAGTGAATGGTAAAGATTTTCTGATGACCACATAGCCATCCCTGAGACACTAGCCCCAGACAGTTCCACAGGGGAGCACATGCTGGCCAAATGACACCTGAAACTGTCATTTCTACATCCCCCTGCTCACACACATTTCCTGGGTGATCTATATAAAACCTGTGCTCAAAAAAACCCATGCCAAGGGCCATAGCATCCACCAGGAATCCAAAATATAGAAGTGGACTTCACTGAATAAACTATCATGCTCCCTGGGCTATAAATATATTTTGGTTTTTTTTTGTGTGTGTGTGTACTCTTATTCAGGCTAGATGAAAGCCTTTCCAATGTACACTGAAAAGACTCAAGAGACAGGCATGATGTTCCTTCAGGAAATAATTTCCAGATTTGGTATCCCAATGACCATTAGTTGAAATAATAGACCAGTTCTTATGCACAGGTAATATAATTAGCCAAGAGTTTAAATCTCAGATGGAAGTTATATACTGTCTATAGGACACAGAGTTCCAGTAAAGTATAAAGGATAAATAGGACATTAAAGGCTCTACTAGATAGACTGTGTAAGGAAACTCAATTGCATTGGGATGAAATCCTCTCTAATGCACTGTTAAGGATTAGATCCACTCCCACCAAGAGTACTGGATTTTCCCCCTATGAGCTAGTTTATGGGAGACCTCTTCCACTTATCAGGGGATTACAGGGAAACTTCAGAGAAATAGGAGAATTAGAATTAAGACAACAGCTTTAGGCTTTAGGGAAAACCTTACAGACTCTCAATCAATGGGTCAGGAAAATTGCCAATAATTTTGACCATAGATGCACACTCATTCAAACTTAGAGATTCACTCTGGGTCAAAAAATGAAATATTTAGCCCTTAAAACCTCTTTGGAAGGGTCCTTTCACTGTTGTTTTATCCACCCCAACTGCAATAAAGGTTACAAAGACAAGTCACTAGATTCATTACACCAGGCTCCATTCCACAGCTGTGGACTGGGAGTATATTCCAGACTCTACTGCACCCCTTAAACTGACCATCCAGAGAAGAAAAACACTGCAGAAACTTGAGGATAATAAACCTACTCTAGTCACTCCAGAAGCTGACTAGCCTGTTCAAGGCTGAAGCTTGAGGAAAATCCAGTCCTGCTTCAGACAATCTGGGACTGGATGATCAATGCACAGTGGAAGATAAACTGGAAAAGTCCTATAGATCTCCTTATATAAAGATATAAGGCCAAAAGAAAAAGAGGGGTCCGTTCGAAACTTAATCTTGGTGAGCAATAAACTTGGAGTAAAGATGACTGGCCACTCCAGAAGATTATTGCTACTTATGGTCCTGCTACCTGGACACAGTACAGTAACTGGGGCTATAAAACTCTATATGGTAAACTGTATTATTCACTTAAAAACTGTATTGTAAACTGTTACTAATCAAACATTATAGCCTTGGCCTCCTAGCCACACAACAGACCCAGATGTGGGTGGCTATCTATCAAAACCGCTTGGCATTAGATTACCTAATAACTGAGAAAAGGGAAATGTGAAAAAGTTCAACAGTTCAGACTGTCATATCCAAATAGATGACAATGGACAGACAGTTAAAGACATTAGCCAGCAATATCAGAACAATAGTACATTTGCCAACGTGGAAAGGCATTAAAGCTTGGGATCCAATCTTACTATTTGGAAGGTGGTTTTCAACTCCTGGTGAATTTCAAAGCTTAACTGATATAGTAGGTATTCTATTGTTAACCTGCTTATTGCTCGCATGTTTGGCTCCCCTTTACATTAGAATTATTAGGTCCACTACAGAAACAGCCATTGAAAAAAGACAACTGAGGTTTTAACATTATATAAAACTTTAAGCCAAGAGAATAATGATCATCTTTGACTTAATTAAATAATGATCATCAAGTGGGTGAATGAAGCCGACCAGATACCCCCATCTAAAAGACCCTTGTCATAATTAAGTTTCTCCTCTTGTCAGATCAGCAGGATGTCTGCAGAGGTTATTGTGGTTGGTAGTTTTCTCTTTCTTATAAATGCCAGATTTACACACAAAAGATATGACAGAGTCTGTAAGCCTATTATACTGAAGATATTATCTCTATATTCTTGGTTAAAAAACAAACAAACAAACAAACTTGTGAAGCCCATGTCTGGTCTAGAGGATAAAAGAGAAAGAACTTGTCATGTGAACCTCAAGCCCCACTCCACACCTATACACTGGGTAAAATTTCAAAGAATTTCCAAAGTTTTTGTTCAGAGGGAGAATTCTCAGGCTAAAGCCACCTCTGAGCCATGCAGTCAATAAACCTGCTTCCCTTAAATTCCTCAAGTGTCTAGCTGCTTCTGTCCTATTTCAATATGGGCAGGTTGAAGATAAAAGGATGGATAAATAGACCATTCAAAATAAATTACGAATTACATAGTCTATAGTCGCCCTACTGTGAAATAATACACCAGAAATTTAAAGAAATGATTTTGAATATTTAAGGAAATAATAGATGTTTGAGTGTTGAATCACCATGCAAAGAAAGACCATGGACTCCAATTTCAAATCAAATTAAAGCAAGCTTGTATGGTGTACACAAAGAAAGCTGGTCACTAGCAACTGTCTCTCCCAGCCCCAGGCTAGAGATCAGCACCCCAGTTTTCCAGGAACAGGTTTTATAGCACAAAAAGTTGCAAAGGGGGGTGTCTTGAGAACTTAGAGATAATAGAATTTTGACCAGCTTAATACAAAGGCAGATAGCAGGTTAATGATCTACATGGCATGATATTTCAAGGTAGGGAGTAAATTCAGATCCCAACAACAGGATTTAGGAGGCACCATTGAGGTTTTAGAGAGGGTTGTTATCTGGTCAAAGAGAGCCAGGAATGGGTGAATTCAGAGCACAGGCAGAAATTCCAAACAAGTTTAGAAATCTCAGTAATTTATAGCAAAACAGAAATTAACTCTTCATGACTTTGTGATGAGATGGCTCCCAATCTTAAGATGGAATTAGGCTGGGTTCATATGAGAAGTAATATGTTCACCCTGATTTAAAACATTACATAACATATAAATGTATGAGAATCACGTGGTAACCCGTTAAATATGTACAAATTTTTAAAATAAGAACACATTTTTCAGGCTGGGGTTGTGGCTCAGTGGCAGTGCACTCACCTAGGACATTCGGGACCCTGGGTTTGATCCTCTGCACCACATAAAAATAAATAGAAAATAAAATAAAGGTATTGTGTAAAAATAATAATTTTTTTAAAAGAACACATTTTCATATATATTTGCCTCTTAGAGAAGGAAATTATAGCAAAAAATAAGAAAAGGGGAGACATGTAATATATGAAAACAACACAGTGAATCCCACCACCATGTATATCCATAAGAATGAAACTCTAACTAGAATAAGATATATTCCATGCTTGTGTAATTATATTGAAATGGATTCTGCTGTTATGTATAACTAAAAAGAACCAATAAATTAAATAAATAAATAAATGGACTAACAAAAGGGGGGGGGGGGTAGAAAGAAGAGAAATAAGCCACAAAGCAAGGTGTTTATAGCAAAACAGAAACTAACTCCTCTTGATTTTGTGATGAGAGGGCTCCCAACATTTAAGAATAAATGTTTCTGACACTAATTATAAAAATATTTAATAATTAAAATAGTTGATGATAAATGGAATGCTTTGAATTTTATGTTTTAGGATAGTATTTTCAACACTTTCCTATTCCTACTTATTGTCTATTCCTGCCTATTATCTGCAGTTACTTATTTTCTTCAGTGAATTAGATATTTCTCCCCTATGTCTGGTGTTGTCTTTACTCTTAGAACCAATTCTAAAAATCTTATGCTTTCTCCGCTCTTTCATTTTGAATATTTATAATCATTACATCTAGGCTGTAGCCTGTACTTATTTCTCTATAGAGACGTTGCTATAAAATAGAAGACACTTTCTTTGAACCATATGAGAAAGGCATACTCAGAGGAGGGTGGGAATACCCAGGGTCTCAGAAGATGTTTTTTCTCTCTGTGTGATCCACAGAGCTGGCAATGGGCAGCTTGGATTTGGGTTTTCAAGCAGGCCTGGTAGTGAACTCAATACATTTATTCCTTCTTTGCTGGTTGGTTTGTTTTAGTAGTGCTAGGAATTAAACCCAGGGCCTCATACATGCTAGTCAAGCACTCTACCACTAAACTATACCCCAAGCCCTGTTTTTTGGTTTGTTTGGTTGGTTGGTTTTGATACAAGAATTGAACTCAGGGGAGCTTAAGCACTGAGCCACATCACCAGCCTTTTTTATGTTTTATTTTGAGACAGGGCCTCACTAAATTGCTTAGGGCCTCACAGCCCTGTTTATTTTTAGTAGAAGAATTCATATTAAGTATCTGAAGAACTCCTTGAAAACTAGGAAAGGAACTGTTTGATTTACACAGAATAAGCATAATGCAAAAATGCTATTTGTATAAACAAAAAAGGAAAGTTTAAAAACTTAAATGAAATTGGGGAAAGAAGAAATGAAAATAACAAAGGGTGTGAAAAGGATCTAAAGTTCATATTTTAACTTTATTAACTCAAAATTTAAGAGAATTATGTAGGCTTTATTGAAACAATATGAATGTTTTGAATAGGTATAAAGAAACTGAAAATATACAAACTATAATTTTTTTAATATTTATTTTTTTTAGTTGTAGTTGAACACAGTCCTTTTATTTTATTTATTTATTTTTATGTGGCGCTAAGGATCGAACCCAAGGCCTCCCACATGTGAGATGAACGCTCTATCGCTCCGCCCCAACCCCAGGCCCACAAACTATAATTTTAAACAGTATATTCATACATATAAAAATAGGAGCAATAAAAATAAATGAACTATTGAAAAAGAAATTGAAAGTTACATGTACTTTGGTTTTTAAATGAGCAACACTAAAATTTAGTGTTTTGATAAAGTTATAAAGAAATTTCATAAATGTCAAATGTCAAGATAGTGGGCCGGGCATGGTGGTACAGCATCTGGAATTCTAGTGGCTCAGGAGGCTGAGACAGGAGGATCGTGAGTTCAAAGTCAGCATCAACAACAGCAAGGCACTAAGCAACTCAGTGAGACCCAGTCTCTAAATAAAATACAAAATAGGTCTGGCAATGTAGCTCAGTGGTTAAGTGTCCCTGAGTTCAATCCCCAGTACCAAAGAGGAAAAAAAAAAAAAAAAGAAGGAGAAAAAGAAGATAGTGGTTAATTACGCCATGAAGTACAGAGCTGAGATTACAGTGGGGCAAACGGTGGCAGGAGGAAAATGGTGCTCATTGCTATTCCTTTCTTCTATCAAGCTCTATTTCTTGCGTAAGGTGGTATTATAAGCATGTTTACTTTATAATAGCTTGATTTTGCTCTCCATTTCTTTTATGTGATTTTCTGTATTTATGTTGTATTTTTAAACAAAAAGTTCAATTAAAAGAAAATAATACCATACAAAGAATGTTCTTTTAATTATAGAAAACATCTAAAAGATCAGAGTTCAAAAAGTAGAAGAACCATAGCAATGTGAGGAAGGATGGCAAAAGAACTCACGGCATTTCCTTCGCTGTGCACCCAATGATTAATCATTTCCAATTATTTTCTATTCTAAGGGCTTATGAGATTTATATTTTTGAAAGAGATTTTGGGTTCTCTTAGGTGGAGTGACCATCATAGGACACATAGGACACTTTGATTAATAATTCCACCAGTACTGTATAAAATTTTTTTAAAAAATGGGTGATTGGGTGATTCCCTTCATTTCAGTTTAGAAACCAAGTTGCTTTAAGTAGAATAATGAAAACAGAAATGAATTCCAAAGTATCTTACAGAATAAACTTCAGGCATTAAATGTGAGTAAAATATTACCAAAGCATTTGTAGTCTAAGATTTAAAAATCTATTGATAGTAAAAGTCTTTGTGCCATATTAATAACATAAAGCTTATGAGAAATTGCACATTTATCTTCTAAACTCTTGCATTTTAAGCTTGAAAACAACTAACCCTAGAACTTTAATAGTGCGGGGGGGCAGGTAAATAAGCTATATTTTACTAAAATATCACTTTCGTGTCAAATTTACAAGCAAAGATTGGTTTATAATCTTAGTTTTTGGATTCTTCAAAGATTTTCCATATATATATATACAAACAAGACCAAACTTCTTCCATCTACTAATGTATTTTTCATTCATGAAATGTTTGTGTGCATGGGGGGAATTGGAAATGTGATGCTTCTCAGATTCAAAGACAAAATGAGCAGAGTAACAATGAACACGTGATGCTCCTATGACTGCTTCTAACAGCTATCCTTTGTCTTCCAAGTTAAAAGCTATGTTGAAAATTGTTTTAAAATTTTCTCTGATTACACACTAATACATATTTATTATTTAAAAATAAGATAATACAGAAAGTTTAAAAAGGAGAATATGAATATTATCCAGAATCTTAATAAACAGAATATATAGTCCAAATTTTCCTAGTTATAAGGTCACTCTCCCATGCATCAGGAAAATTCTTCAGAAGTTTTAGATGCTGAATATAAATCATCTGGAAATAAAATTTATCTTTTGGCTTCATATCCCAAAGATAAAGTATGAGGGCACATATATTAGTCTCCCTGTAGTAGAATGAAACTATATCAGTATTTATTTGGAAATTAACTGTCATCTTAATCTCATAGAATAAGGAGGACTGGGGTAAGAGAAAAATCATGGAGTATAAAATATTATGAATTATAGTATTTTCATGCACAAGGTCCCAGGTTCAATCCCCTCATCAGGAAAAAAAAAATAGTACTTTGATATAAGTCCCTAAGTAAAATTCTCCACTAAAACATATCAAATATCTCTCGAATAAAATCACAAGTTATAATAGTTTTATAGAAATGTGGATACAAAGATATCTTCCAAACTAACCAATTCATTTATTTACTCAATTCTTGTTTATTTTTAAAAAGAAGGAAAATGAAATTGCATCTTAGGAATTTTAATATAGAATGTGTATTCACTATTAAACTCATTGGCAAAAGTTATCCAAAATTCTCTTTCAAAAACCACTTAGTAAATAAAACTCTTATCTGCTCGTCTCACAAAGGAGACTAAATTTCTGGGTTTTTTCTGCCTTTTGAAAATAGCTAATTGAATGAGAGATTCATAATGGGATTCCTTTGCAGTGTGTCCAAATATTTGGCTTCAGGCCAAAATGGAACAGCTCTGAGGCCTTGGAAACTGGGAAAATAAATTTAGGTTGAAAACAGATGACTTTTAAAATGTCCAAAAGTTACCTGAGGTGCTTAACATTCTTTTCTCAAAACAAGTCATTTTTCCAAATATTAACAAAACTTTAGGATTCTGGAGTGGCCCAACATTCGTGTTTCATGAAGAGAAAAATGGCAAGTTAAGCTCCCTTTGCATGGTTAAGCCACCTAGCATGCCAGGACATCAAGATTCTACCTAACAACCCTGAGGGGAAAGTCCTTACATTGAACATACCAAGTCTACCCAACAAAACCAAAAGAAATGAAAAAAGACAAGACATTCTGAAGAAAGAGGGGCTATAACCTGTCAGTCACTCCATAGAAACTACTGACCTGTTAGGCAGCAAAAACTAGAGTATGACTGTGAAAAATGTAACCTCATTAGCCAGACTATCTAAAGAGGTAATGAATTGCTCAGAAAAATAAAATTTATTTAATTCATAATAAACTTCTTGGCCAATGCTAACAAGAGTATTAAGATGGCAAGTCCATTGCTGGATTGATTAAGCTTTAAATTAGAGAATTGGAAATATCTGCACATCTATTAAGTCATAGTTGAACATAAGGAAGAAAAATCTTAAATCAACTAGAAAAGGTACTTGTAAACAGAAATAGATTTATCAGAGTCCTAAAATAATAATAATAAAAAAAATCTAAATAATTGATGCATCTGACTGACACAGCTCTATGAATTTATTTCTTTGGAGCCATGCCTCTACCCATCATCCAGTCAACTGTGACCAGTGATTGGCATATGTGGTATAAATAGGAAAACAAAGGCGGGGAGGAAAATTAGAAGTGGATTAATTGATTAGAAGAGAAAAAATATGAGACTACTGTGATCTACTTGTTTAGCATATTAAATCCCCTATGCTTGCCTTTCAAATATATCTTCTTTCAAATGTCCAATGTGATCTGATAATCACACCATAAATATCAAGACACTTCCTACTGAATAGAATAGATCAATATCACAGTGAATGGAATAGTGTGAGGATCTGTATTATTTTTGGAAACTTTTGTTGTTTATACAAGAGACACACACCATACATAGGTGTGTCCTAAAACATAATGTTAAATATACTACTTAGTCAATTTCTGAATCTTTCAGCAGTCTCAGTATACCAACTGAGGCAGAAGGGAACCCCTGCAACATGGTCACATGTTTTCTTTTTTCTCTGAACCAAATATTTTGGGACTAAATTTGTCCTTTTCTTATTGTCATTTACCCAATCCTCCAAAAATAACCACTCACCCTCATCATTCATCCCTTTAAACTATTCTATCATAGTAAATATTGAAGCAACCAAACTCTGACCAGCAGTTGGCATATAACCCTGATAAGTCACAGGCAAAATAAAGATCGTTGGCTTCTCATTTTCACATATGAAGGATATTTCATTACAGTTTCTCCCAGTGAAATACAATAATAAACCCAAATGTTGCATCTTTTCTGTGTCCCTTACTTCCCAGGATTATTCTCAGCCTTATTCTCTGCTTATATAATGATTTGAATTTCTTAATAGCCTACAGTAAACAAAAAAGACAATCCTTAGTAAGGATGGAGCTTGAAAAGCTGTGGAGAACTAGAATCAGGATATTGTGCATTTTTCTTTATGAGATGAATTTAGTATTTGATATTCAGTTCTTAACAAATTGTGAATTTTAAAAAGTATCTTTAAAAAAGTCTCTAATTAGTATTAGTCATCCCAGGCCTAAATAAAGGTAGGCAAAAAAGCATAAAACAAAAAACCAAAATCAGTGAGCAATATCTCTGAGGATATTCTGAACCACAAATTTCACCAGTCTTAGCAAGCAGAAACATGGAGGGTATAGGACTTATTGCATATCTTCATCACTAGTCTTGAACATATAATAAATTCCTAATGTTTATCTTAGCAACCTCCACTAGACTAAAAGTGTTTTTAGCATAATTTAATCAGCTGTGTCCATCCCACACATTCTTATACTCCATATGCTATATAGTATACTTATGTAATCCATTCTCTGTACTTTCAAGTTTTTTAACAATTCTTGCAGATATAAATAACTGCTTGAACCAGGTGGTACACAATTGACAAGTGAGTTAAGATTCTAATGTCCACAGAAGACAAACCAAATCTCCTACAGAAAATGCCACAAAACAGATCATTTCTTATACTTATCAGATTGACTAATACAAATATAATGGCACTGCCATATTAATCCATTTTCTGTTACTATAATACTTGTATGCAGGTAAAGAAAAGAAGCTCATTTAGCTCACAGTTCTGGAAGTCCAAGAGCATAGTGCCAGCCTCTGCTTCCCTCTGTTGAGGACCCTGTGACAGTTGACATCACAAGGTCAAGAGCACATGCTGAGACAGAAAGCCAGAGATTAATTTAGAGGCCAGGATCATTTTTGTTGTTGTTTTGTTTTGTTTTATTTTTGTTTTTGTTTTTTAAAACACATTTTCACAAAAACTAACCAGGATCCCACAAGAACAATATCAATCTGTCCATGGAAAGCACCCCAAAGGCCTACTTATTTCATACTAGGCTCTACCTCTTAAAGGTACTGCTTCCTAACATTGTCAACTAAAGGCCAAGCCTCCAAAACATGAACTGCTCAGGGACAAACCACATACAAAATACAGCAAACACTAATCATGCTTCCTATTCCAAAGCTAATGAGTCTGTGAGCTCCAAAGCAGCATATCACAGTTGAAACAAGGCAGAAAATTCTAATGGAGTACCAGTCCCATCCCTTCTCAGCACAGTGACCTTATGCAGACAACAACCTGACCCTGTTTCAATTTCCTCATTTATAAAATCATTTCTTATTAAAGTTTGGCTCATATAATGAAATAAAGCTATTATGCATGATGAGCAATTGAAACTAACAGTTTCTACTGCTGCTATTACCATTAGAAGAGAAGAAGAAAGAGAAAACAGAGAAGAAAAATACCCATCACATTTTGAGGTATGGTTAGTGGTTTCTTTTAAAAATAGAATATGTCTTTGGTAATACTACAGAAGACTTCTGTTGACAATCAATTAGAAAAAAAAATTGTGGTTATCAAAATACATGAATTTGGGGCTGGGGTTGTGGCTCAGTGGTGGAGCGCTTGCCTAGCATAGGTGAGGCACTGGGTTTGATTCTCCCCACCACATATAAATAAATAAATAAATAAATAAATAAATAAATAAATAAATAAATAAATAAATAAAGGTCCATTGACAACTAAAATAATATTTTTTTTAAATACAAGAAAAATTATTGATGTCTTCCTTTTAAGAATCAGCTCGCTTACTGATTATAGAGTTTCCCCCACTAAATAACATACAAATAGGTCTCACCTAATTAAGGTAAGCCTTTTCTAAAGTATAAAAACATGTCTTCAAAAAATGAACCGGTAGAACATTTTTATACAAATTACCACAGTAGTCAGAGCGGTAGTCCAATCATTTTGATAATCATATGTAAGATTTGCGCTCTCATCACAGGGTGTCGTGACACATGCCTGGAATCCCATCGACTCAGGAGACAAGAGCAGGAGGATGGCAAGTTCCACGCCAGCCTAACAAATTAATAAAAAATAAAGAATTGACTCGGAGTAACCGTGGATCAGAGAGGATGGCTGCTTTTAATAGACAGAGAGACGTTAGGAGAAGGAAATCAGTGAAAGCAATTCCAAAAATTAACTCACATGGCGGGGAAGTCTTTGAAAACCGCTGTTGGGCCCCCAGGGAAAGCCTCTGCAGCAGGGCTCCCCACTGCTGAGAAGGCACACAATCGCCCTCCTAGGGAAGGTGGCTGCCCATTGCACCAGCACTACCTGAGAAAGAGGCTTCCAGCTGCGGACCTTCCAGTGCGTGGGAACATACACTACAGCTACTAGAGAAAGCAACCACCAGCTGGTTTCTTCCACCAGGGAAAGCAGGTGCTCACACTATCTGAAAAAGCAACTGACCCGCTGAGTTCCTGTGGCCTGGGCCTTCCAGCCAGAAAAGCGCATGCTCATACTGCCAGAGAAAGTTACCAGTCACAGCACTGCTTCAGCTCAGAGCCAGCAGGCTTGCATGGCCCCAGCCACCACACTCCCAAAGCCTGCCAAGGTTCCCCATTCCCCTCCCAGGAAAAAAGACACAGGGAACCCCAGCAGCTGATCCAAAAATTCCCAGAAGGCACCTAAACAAAAGAGACCAAAATAGGCACAAAGAAAAGTTTGCCTGTACCATTCAGGCTCTAGATCCCAAGGGAGAAAATTCTCACTGTTGCCTGCACTAAAGTGAGACACAGAAGTGTCTGCATTCCAGGAGAGATAACCTGGTATTTCAGGTGAAGGTGAAACCTGAGGGGGTTGTGTACCTACACCCTAGAGACCCAGACGTTCTGTAAAGATGGGCATCCCCCACCCTCATCCCACAATAGGGAGTGTAGAGCGATTCTGAAACACCCTTCCACAGAGTTCAAAGCTTGATCTACATACACTAAGCGCCCAATACTAGAACCTCCAATTTAGTCTACTGCAACACCCCACCGCAGAAACACAATTTGCAATACCCAAATTGTGCCAGGCAAATACTCAGAGACTGGAAACTGAGATCAACCAGCTTTGCCTCCTAAAGGCTGGAAGCTAGGAGAGGAACACAAAGCCTGCTTTAGTCAGATATCTCTCTCTCTCTCTCTCTCTCTCTCTCTCTCTCTCTCTCTCTCTCTATATATATATATATATATATATATATATATATTTTTTTTTTTTTTTTTTTTTTGTCACTGTGACCAAAAGACCTAACATGAACAACTTTAGGGGAGGAAAATTTTATTTGGAGGCTCAAGATTTTAGGGGACATAGTTCATAGACAGCCAACTCCTTTGCTCTGGGCCCAAGGTGAGGCAAAACATCATAGTGGAAGTCCATGAAGGAGGAATGCAGCTCAGGACATGGCATCAGGAAGCAGAGAGGGACTCCACTTGCCAGGCACAAAATATATACTCCAAAGGCACACCCTCAATGAACCATCTCCCCACCCACACTCTACTGGCCTACATTAATCACCCAATGAATCCCTATCAGGGGATTAATGCACTGATTAGGTTAAGGTTCTCATGACCCAACCACTTCACCTCTAAACCTTCTTACATTATATTACACATGAGTTTTTAGGGGACACCTAAGATCTAAACCATAAAAAAGACACTGGTCTTAACAACCCCCATTCCTAGACCCTAGGGTTCCTCAACCAAAAACAAATACCAAGAATGAAAACTCATCTCTGCCAATGGTTTTGACCACCTCAGCAGAAATAAGCTCTTTGGGTTTTGGGTTTTATTTATATTTTATTTTATTTTTTTATTTTTTTTTAAATTTGGGGTCTGCGTTGTGACTCAGTGATAGTGTGTTGCCTAGCACATGTGAGGCACTGGGTTTGATCCTCAGACCCACATAAATATAAATAAATAAGATAAAGGTATTGTATCTATATATAAATAAAAACTTTTAAAAATTTTTTCTTTCCTCATTTCTTGTTTCTTTTCTTTATACTCCCATTTTCAATCTGTCCTTTTTAACCATTTTATATTTTAACTTTTTAAATTTTTAAAAATCTTTGCATCATATTGTATTACTTTTTCTGTTTTAATGTATGATTTTGTGTATATGTATATGGGTGGGAGGGCTATATGTAATCACTTCATGGATAAATTAAGAAATATATATGTATATTCATATAATTTTATTTTCACATTAATTGTTGCTTCCTTTTGCACCTGTTTATTATTTATCCTTGATATATCTTAGGCAGAGCTCAATTATACATGGGTTCCAGCAGTTTTGATCTTATAGTTGCTGGTTTGGTCTCATTCTTCCTATCTCCCCTTCATCGCACTCTTCCCCAACTAATGGCCAAATTTTCCTGTTTCCATGTCCTTTCTTTATTACATTTTGAAAATTTTTATTCCTTCTTCTTTACAGCCAATATCTGTAACATACCACCTGCCTGTCCTTTGATTATTAAAATATTTCAATCTTTCCTCACCTTCTCATCCTGTTTTCCCTTTGCCTCAGAAACTAAATAATAGAATTATATAGTTTATGTATTTGTTTTAATGAGTTTTTTTGCTGCAGTGACTAAAAGCCCTGACAAGAACAATTGTAGAGGAGGAAAAGTTTATTTGGGGGCTCACTGTCCCAAAGATCTCAATCCATAGACAGCTGGCTCCATTTTTCAGGGCTCAAGGTGACACAGAACATCATGGCAGAGGGTGTGATGAAGGAAAACATCTCAAATGATGGTCAGAAAGCAGAGAGAGAGAGAGAGAATCCACTCACCAGAAAAAGAATATATACACCAAAGGCACACCCCTGATTACCCACCTCATCTCCAGCCACACCTTACCCACCTTCTTACCATTCAGTTAAAGCCATCAGGAGATTAATTGATTGATTGGATTAAGACTATTGTAAAACCAATCATTTCTCCTTTTAACTTTATTACATTGTCTCACACATGAGCTTCTGGGAAATACCTCACATCAAAACCATATTTCATGTTGTGATTATTAATAGATATAAATATAGTAGACCCCTGATATTGAATGTTTGCTGTAATCAACAGTTTTGCATTGCTAGTACTGATGTTGAGTGCTGACCCCACCATTTTTATATAGGTGGCAATTAGTACTTTATATGTCAAAGTAGACACTGAACATTTATCTCAAAACTCTACATCTGAGACTGACACTAGTGCTACTCCTGATTTCCCTGCTCCAAGAGCAGATGGAAAGTGATTAAGAAACTTCAAAATTAGAGTAGAAATTCTGCTGCTGTAAAATATTCACAATGCAGCAATGCAATAGTGACTCTCACCCCACACATGAGCTAGTCCCACCTGAGCCTAAACTTTACTCAAAGAATTGTTCCAAGAAGGAACAGGTAGAGGGAAAATTCAAGTACCACCACTGACATCTACTTATATATCAAAAACAGAGACAATCCTGGAATAAAAAAGAACTATACATGTATATATAAAGGAGGGAAGGGACTCCATCTCAATTGATGTGCAAGTTCAGGATGTCTGAAAACATGAGGAGACAGCAAATAAATCTCATATCAAAATTTACCACCCCCCAACAAAAATCATAGATATGAAACTCCAGAGAAAGATTACAATAAAACTGATTATTAAAATGTTCAATGAACTAAGAGATCTAAAGAATTATTTAAGAGATCCAACACAGAAGATGAAAGACCATTTCAATAAATAAATAGAAATGTTGAAAAGAAACTAATCAGAACTCCTATAAATGTAAGATGCAATCAATCAAATTAAAAATTTATTTGACCAGTGGCTCATGAGGCTGAGGCAGGAGAATCCTGAATTCAAAGCCAGCCTCACCAAAGAGAGGCACTAAACAACTCAGTGAAACCGTATCTCTAAATAAAATAAATAATAGGGCTGGGGATGTGGCTAAGTGGTTCCCTGAGTTTAGGAACCCTCACCCTCACCCCCCCACCACCAAAAAAAATCCACTTCATTTGAAAGTATCACCAATACATTAGATTGCATAGAAAATAGAGCTCCAGCACCTGAAGATAAAACCTCATGCCTCAAAGACAGGATGCATGAATTTTAGTACACAGTATACAATAAAGGGTAAAAGTAATAGAATATGATCAGAAGATATCAGAACAAGGTCACAGAAAACATTCCTGGTATTAGAAAGGAGAAAGACATCCACATACAGGATGCACATAGGACCACAAATAGACTTGATAAGAAGAACGCATATCCAAGATTAATTATATTCACAATACCTAACAGAAAATAAAGAAAGAACATTAAAAGAAACATTGGGTTACATTTAACGACAAAGCAATAAAACTCACTTCTGATTTCTTAACTCAGACACTAAAAGCAAGGAGGACCTGGCATGGGAGATTCCAAGCTCTAAAAGAAAATAATTGCCAAGCAAGATTGCAATCTCCAGCAAAGTTCTCTTTCATATTTTATGGGGAAATAAAAACTATCCATGACAATTATAAATTAAAAGAACTTATGACAACCAAGCCAATACTACAAAGAGTTCTCAAAGGTATATGGCACACAGAGGAACTCCCCCGCACCAATCCCAAATAGAAGAAGTACAATAGAAGATTAATTATCTGAATGAGAATCAAGAAAAAAGTTAAGCATAACAAGGAATCAAAATGGCAGTAAACCACAAAGAATTGTCATAATAAAACTGAATATAGTTGGTCTCAACCTCCAAGTGAAATATAGATTAGCAGAATGGAGCAAAAACCAAGATCCAACTATTTGCTGTCTGCAAAGACTTGTCTCATAGGCAAAGACACACACAGGCTGAATGCTAAAGGATGAAAAAATATATTTCATAAAAATGGAGTCTGTAAACAAGCCAGAGTAGCTATGTCATCCTACAAAGTTGATTTCCAGAAAAGATTAAAAGAGACGAAAAAGGCCATTATATCCTGGTAAAGGGAACAATCTAAGAAGGTATCATGATAGTTAATATACATGCCTTAAAAGTCAGCACACCCAAATATATTTTAAAAGACTCCTTGATATTCAATTCCTTATAAAACCCCAATATAGTAATTCCAATTACAATTAGACAGATCATCAAAGCATAAAACCAATAAAAATATATCCAACCTAAATAATACTATAAATCAAATGGACCTAATATGTGTTTACAGAATATTTCATCCCCAGTTGATTTTACCTTCTTCTCAACAGTGTATGGAACCTTTCCAAAACAGACTATATACTAGGCCATAATATAAGTTAGCAAATACAAAAAAATTATATAACCCCATGTATCCTGTTAGACTACAATAGGATGAAACTAGAAATCAATAGCAATAAAAATAATAGAGAACACATAAGCACATGGAGATTAAATGACACTCTTTTCAATGAAGAATGGAGCAAAGAATAAATGAGAGAGTAAATCAAGAAATTCTTAGAAACAAATGAAAACAAAGAAATAACATATAAAAATCTCCAGGACAATATTATTTTAAGAAAAAAATTATTGCATTGAATGCCTAAATCAGAGAGGAAGGGAGATGGAGAGGGATAGAGTGGAGAGACAGAGAGAGAGAGAGAGAGAGAGAGAGAGAGAGAGAGACAGAGAGACAGAGAGACAGAGAGACAGAGAGAGACAGAGAGGGAGGGAGGGAGATATCCCAAATAAATAAGCTTATTATTCTTCTCACCTTAGTAAAAGAAGAACAAACCCCAAATCAGTAGAAGACAGGAAATAATAAAGATCATTGCCAAAATTTATGAAATTGAGAATTTAAAGAAAGTACACAGAATCAATGCAACAAAAACTTGGTTCTTCAAAACAGATAAATAAGACTGATGAACCCCTAGCCAAAATAATCAAAAGAAAGAGAGAGAAAACCCAAATCAACAAAATTAGAGATGAAAAAGGAGATATCAACACAAACATATAAGGAATCATTGGAAACTATTTTGAAAATTTATACTACAATAAACTGGGAAGTTTAGAAAACGTTTGACAAGTTTCTAGACATATACCACCTGCCCAAACTGAACCAGGAAGATATAGAAAACCTAAACAGACCACTATGAACTCATAAGATTGAAACAGCAACTAAAAGTCTACCAACAAAGAAAAGTCCATGACCAGGTGGCTTCTCAGCTGAATTCTACCAAACCTTTAAAGAACTCAAATTATTCCATGAAATTGAAAGAGAAGGAATACTCCCAAATATATTTTCTGAAGGCAGTATAACTTTGATACCAAACCCCACAAAGTCATATCTAGGAAAGAATTCAGACCAATATTCCTGATGAACACTCATGCAAAAATTCTTAAGAAAATATTATCAAACCATATTCAACAATATATTAAGAATATAATATTCAACATGACCAAGGGGATTTCATCCCATGGACATGATTTAACATATACAAATCAATAATGTAATTCACCACATAAATAGAATTAAGAACAAGAATCATATGATTATCTCAATAGATGCAGAAAAGACCTTTGATAAAATACAACAATGATTCATGCTGGAGAAAATGGGGACAATGGGAACTTATCTCAACATTATAAAGGCTACATTAACCCCAAAGCCAACAAATATTAAATAAATATTAACTGAAAGCATTTTCTCTAAGATTAGGGACAAGACAAAGCTACTCACTTTCACCATTTCTATCAATATAGTTCTTGAAACATTAGCCAGAGAAATCAGGCAAGAGAAGAAAATTAAAGGATTACAAACAGGAAAAGAAGAAGTCAAACTATCACTATTTGCTGATGACATGATACTATCCCTATAAAACCCCAAACATTTCACCAGAAGAATCCTAGAGCTGATAAATAAATTTAGTCAAGGTAGAAGGATTTGAGATCAACACTCACAAATCAATACCTGTTCTATACTCTAACAGTGATTCAGCTGAGAAATAAATCAGTAAAACCATCCCCTTGACAACATCTTCAAACACAAATAAAATACCTTGGAAATAATTTCAACAAGGAAGTGAAAAAATCTCTACAATGAAAACCACAGAAGACTGAAGAAAGAAATTGAAGAAGACCTCAGAAAATGAAAAGACCTCCCATGTTCCTGGATAGGCAGAACTAATAATGTCAAAATAGCCACACTACCAAAAGCAATATACAGATTCAGTGCAATCCCCATCAAAATGCCAATGATATTTTTCACAGAACTTGAAAAAAAGAATCCTTAATTTCATTTGGAAGAATAAGAGACCCAGAATAGCTAAAGCAATTCTAAATAAGAAGAGTGATGAAGGAGGAATCATGATAATCAATCTCAAACTATTGTACAGAGCTATAGTAGAAAAAACAGCATGGTATTGGAACCAAGGTAGACAGGAAGAGGATCTAATTTCATTATTCTATATATAGAGATCCATTTTTTTTTAACAATCATTGGTTTAAAAGGCTATCTTTTTCTCCGACATATATTTTTTACGCCTTTGTCAAGTATCAGGTGGCTATGTTTTCTACTCTATTCCATCATCCATCAAAATTGATCAAATGGCATGAATTAAACCAGAAACCATGCAACTGCTAGAAGAAAACAATGGGTCAACATCTCATCATACAGGTGCAAGCACTGAATTCCTCAACAAGACCCCTAAAGCTCAAGAAATAAAACAAAGAATAACTAAGTAGGATGCCTTCAAATTAAAAAGCTTCTTCACAGCAAAGGAAATAATTAAGAGAGTGAACAGAGAGCTGAAGAAATGGGAAAAAAATCTTTGCCAAGTACTCCTCTGACAGGGATTAATATCGAGGATACAAAAATAATTCAAAAAACTCAAAGCAAAAAAAAAAACACAATAACCCAATTACTAAATGTGCAAAGAAACAAAACGAATTTCTCAAAAAAGAAAAGAAACATAAATGGCCAATAAATATATGAAAAAACTGTTCAGCATCTCTAGGAATCAGGGAAATGCAAATCAAAAATACACCAAGATTTCATCTCACTCCAGAAAGAAAGGCAATTACCAAGAATATGAATGATAAAAAATGCTGTAAAAGTTGTGGGTTAAAAAGGTACATTCACATTTTATTGGTCAAATTAATACAATCACTTTGGAAAGCAGTGTGGAGATTCCTCAGAAAGCTAGGACTGGAACCTCCATATGACTCAGCTATGCCACTCCTTAGTGTTAATCCAAATAACTAAAATCAGCATACTTTTGTGATAGAGCCACTACAGTGTTTATAGCAGCACAATCCACACTAGTCAAATGATGGAATCAACACAGAGGCCAGCAATAGATGACTAGATTGAGAAAATATGGTATATTTTCACAATAGAGTTTTACTCAGACATAAAGAAGAATAAAATAATGGTATCTGCTGGTAAATGGATGAAAATGGGGGGAAATCATGCGAAGTGAAATATGCCAAACTCAGAAAATCAAGGGTTGAATGTTTTCTTTCATATGTGAAAGCTCAAGTAAAATAAGGGAATGAAGGCGGTGGAGGAGGGGATCAGATATCATGAAGATATAGGGAATATCAGTGGAGTTGAAGTAGGAGAATGAGAGTGAGGGAAGAAGAAACAGAAAGATAATGAAATGCAGAATGAATCTAAGAATCATGTTATATACATATATAAATGTAACAAAGGGAATTCCTCCTGTACATATTTGTAAAAATTACCAATTAAAAATAAATATATAAAGGGGTATGTTTTAGTCCCCCTTTTTTGTTGTTGTGACCAAAAGACCTGACAAGAACAATTAGAGGAGAAAAAGTTTATTTGGGGACTAATGGTTTCAGAGGTCTCAGTCCCTAAATGGCCAACTCCATTCCTCAGTCTAGAACATAAAAAAGAATAAACAAATTCCTACATATTCATACAATGGAATACTAGTTAATGAAAAAAAAACTCCTAATGTCCACACACAATGGGTAAATTTCAAAATACTATGCTTCTATAATGAAGCCTTCTATAAAAGTCTACACACTGTATAGATGTATGATCTCATTTATACTACATCGGAGAAAAGGCAAAAATATTTTACAGTTAAAAAAAAGGGGAGAAATTACTAAGTCTCTAGATGGTAGATGTGGAACTTACTGGGAAAGGGCACAGCAATCATAGTAGGCAAAAGTACTGTTCTGTATCTTGTTAGAGGTTTGGTTTACATTGTTATATGCATTTTTCACAACATTGATGAGGGACTATTAAGACTCATGCATTATATTTTATGTATCTTTTGCATCAAAATAAAAACTATAAACATGATGAAATATTTAGGGAGAAGTATACCAATGTCTGCAATGTACTTGCCAAAAATATGATGGATGAGCAAATATTTATAGTGATGGATGAACATATATGATGAAGCAAGTATTACTAAAGTACTGATGAAAGAATACTTGTAGTCAGTGGACAGATGTTCAAAATAACATTTTTTTCAAGTTTCCTATTATGTTTGATATTCATGGTACAATATTGGCAAAGTATACTACAAGTGGTTTAAATTTTATTCTATGTCTATTAAAATTAAATATAAAATTCCTTGTTATTGGTAGTAAGCCACTATAAATATATTCTGTCTCTAACTTTAGAGTAATATATATTTTAAAAGAGAAAACAAAATATATTCTATCCACAAATTCATCAAGACCCCAAAATTTCAGACTTGATATGGTCAAAGAAACTAAGAAAGCAATAGAAGAAAAGCACATTAACTTTTCCACAGTGGAAATCTTTTGAATATCATCTCAAATATTACTTTGCCAGTACTTTTTTTTTTTTTTTTTTGGTGCTGGGGATTGAACTCAGGACCTTGGGCATGCGAGCTACCAACTGAGCTACATCCCCAGCCTGACAATTTTTTTCTTTATATAATATACATATAGCCACAGATTCAAAAGATCAGCTTCAAAGTTATTAGAATCATAATTTAAAATTAAGTTTAAATGAAAGATAGGATTCTTATTTAAAATTTTGTTTTACGGAAATGTAAAGACAATGTTTGCCTCATAAAATATAAAGATCTATCCAGTAAACCTGAGATTATAAAACTCCGTCAACACTGCTGTAAGTATTTTTTAATATGGATAAATTTAATTTTGATATTGCATCAGCATGCTAATTTTGCTGTGAATTTTTGCTCTCACAAATTCCTATGGATGGGATAAGACTCTATTATATTGTTAGTTAGATGTGGTTCTAGATCACTAAATCAAAAAGTGAAACTGGAAGGTCTTGCCTCCTACATTAAAAAAAAAATAACCCACAAACCACAATACAGAATTATACATTACAATGAGGAATATAAGGTCACCGTGCAAAATAAAAGTTATTTATGAATAAGTTTTACAATTTACATCAGAGAGACTTAATATGATGAATTATTGTGGGAAGAATACATTTTCAGCTTTTTCCTTCTTACTCAGGTATTCAAAATGCCATGCTAAGAAACTTGTATAATAATTGAACAGCCTTCTTCAAAATAAAGTTCTACCAATCTCCTCCTTGAGTAAATACTTTCAAATTTTGAAGCCTATGAGCCATGTGTTAGTCAGCTTTGTTGAAGTAACAAACACCCCCCAAATCTGTGACTTAGAACACCATATTGCACATAAATAGTAAATTTATGCACATAAATAGTAAATCAGCTATGCCTTAGCGAAATGGGATTTGTTATTCTAGTACCAAAGCAGGAGTAGCCCCTCTCTTAGATATACCAGAGAAAAGAGCAAGAAATCTGGCCAAAAACTGGTGCATAATTTTATTTTCCAAGACTTTGGCGTAATATATTGGTTCACATGTAAAAGGTAGAGAGCAATAAATGTCTCAAAAGCAAAAATTTTGAGGCCAATATAAAACCCAAAGACTAGGAAGTCAATACCTTTTGAAATCAAACAAGTTTGTTGGGTTGGGGAGGAAATTACTTATTATAGAAAAAGAAATATAGCCTTAGAAAAAAAAGTTTTTGTTTTCTGATTTTTCCGTTATGTCTCTGCAAGGATACCACTGCTTTCCTGTTTAAATAAAAGAATGCTATAAGAGATCAAAAGGCAAAACATCAGTAGGAACAGTAAGGACAAAAATAAATAAATAACTAAAACCCAAACAAATTAAAGAGTGAAGACTTGCCTCCCAGGGAGTGTTGGTGGTCTTGTGGTGAGGAGCAAGGCCAGGCAGCCCCTGTGCTAGACCAGTGTCACCATGACCACAATTGACAGTTGCTGCAGCAGCAGGAGGAGGACCACAGTGAGAACTTGTCAATTTCAAAAAGAAGAAAGCAACAGCATTTAAACACACACACACACACACACACACACACACACACACACACACCACACACAAATTGAGATGTTTGAACTAAAAATAAAGCAGGCAGGAAACAATGCCTCTCTCTTGCAGAGCTTCATTGACTTGCTCAAGAAAAATGCATCTGCCTTTACCAAAACATGCCCCACATCACTTGCGCTTGAATCACTGCCAGAGCAGATGATTAGCTTTGGGTCCAATTTAAAATTATGTGAATTTTAAACTAAATAATTTTATTTCTGAACATCTTAAATATGAGAAAATAGATGGATACAGTACATACAACTCACAAGAAAAAGAAAGTATGCAAGAAAAACAGCAAGAAATTCTGCATGAATTGAAGAGATGTCATTTTCTCAAGCTTTGGCAAGCTCCACTAAACTAAGCTTATGAAGAATAGTTACAAACTCAGAAAACAATAATCTAAATTAGTGGTGGGAAGGATGGTAGAGACTGAATTGTTTGCTATAAAATTCCAGCCCTGCTTCAAACAAATTCAAAATTTTAGATTAAAAAAATATATCAGAAGAAAACAATCAAAGAAAAAAATCATTCCTAGGAATGTGCCTCACAGAGAAATTACTGACTTTCAAAAGTGTCTCAGGAATCTATAAATATCAATTATTCCATTAACTGAGATAATTCAATGAGTTCTTTAAAAATGAATGAAACTACTATTTTGTTTAATAGACATCTTAATGCCAATAATAAAATTCTAATCACTTTGATACTGAATTTTCAGTTTGCTCAATAAAAGAATTAAAAATAATAAATGACTAATAGAGTACATGTGTTTGCGTAAAATGTTAGCCAGGTAAATGAACTCCATTCTTCATCAATAATAGAAAGTCTATCCAGACACTTAATATGTCAAGAAATAAAGTACATCCTATGATTTAGTTATAGAAACAACCAAAAAAACAGCTTAAAACAGAAAGTCCAATGTTACTCCTTCTGAGGAATGAACTAGAGTTTTGAGAAATTAAAGATAATAGAAATATATTTTTATTTGTTCTAATTAGTCAGACATGAAAGTAGAATACATTTTGACACATCATATATAAACAGAGTATAAGTTCTCATTCTTCTGGTTTACATGATATAGAATCACACAGTCTTGTAGTCATAAATGCACATAGGTTAATTATGTCTGATTCATACTACTATTCTTCCTACTCCCATGCTCCCTCCCCTTCCTTCACTCCCCTCTGCCTAATACATAGTCACTCTATTCTTTTCTAGCCACCCCCCATGGGAAATACCATCAACATATCAAAGAAAACATTTGGCTTTGGTTTTGAGGGACTGGCTTATTTCTTTTTTAAAAGTTTTTTCTAATTAGTTATACATGACAACAGAATGAATTTCAACTCATTGTACATAAATAGAGCACAATTTCTCACTTCTCTGGCTGTACAAGATGCAGAGTCATATCATTCATGCAATCATACATTTATACAGAGTAATAATGTCCATCTCATTCCACAATCTTCCCAACCCCATAACCCCTCCTCCCCTTTCACTCCCCTCTGCGCAAACCATTCTTCCCTAGCATCCCTCCCCATGCCCATTATGGATCAGAATCTGCATATCAGAGAAAATATTTGGTCTAGGTTTTTTGTTTTTGTTTTTGTTTTTGTTTTTTTGGAATTGGCTTATTTCACTTAGCATGATATTATCCAGCTCCATCTACTTACCTGCAAATGCCATGACTTTATTCTTCTTTAAGGCTGAGGAATATTCCATTGTGTGTATATATATATATATACCACAATTTCTTTATCCATTCATCTGTTGAAGGGGATCTAGGTTGATTCCATAGTTGAGCTATTGTGAGTTGAGTTGTTATAAACATTGATGTGGCTGCATCACTATAGTAAGCCTATTTTAAGTCTTTTGTGTATAAACCAAGGAATGGGATAGCTGGGTCAAATGGGAGATCTATTCCAAGTTGTCTAAGAAATCTCCATACTGGTATCCAGAGTGGTTGCACCAATTTGCCATTCCACCAGCAATGTATGAATGTACCTTTTTCCACACATTCTTGCCAACATTTATTGATGTATGTATTCTTGATAATTGTCATTCTGAATGGAGTGAGATGAAATCTTAGTTTTTATCTGCATTTCTCTAATTGCTAGAGATGCTGAATATTTTTTCATATATTTGTTGATCAATCATATTTCTTCCTCTGTGAAGTGTCTATTCAGTTCTTTTGCCCATTTATTGATTTAGTTATTTGGGGGTTTTTTGTATTAAGATTTTTGAGTTCTTTACATATCCTGGAGATTAAAGAGGTGCTTCTGGTAAAGATTTTCACATTATTGATTGTTTCTTTTGCTGAGAAGAAGCTTTTTAATTTGGATCCATCCAATTTATTGATTCTTGATTTTATTTCTTGTGTTTTAGGAATCTTGTTAAGGAAGGCAGATCCTAGGCTGACATGGTGAAGATTTAAACCTACTTTTTCTTCTTTTAGATGCAGGGTGTCTGTTTTAATGCCTATGTCTTTAATCTACTTTGAATTGAGTTTTATGACTTGTGAAAGATGAGGGTTTAATTTCATTTTAGTATATATGAATTTCCAATTTTCCCAGCATCATTTGTTGAATAGGCTATCTTTTCTCCAGTGAATGTTTTCGGCACCTTTGTCTAGTATGGGATAACTGTATTTATGCAGGTTTGTCTCTGTGTCTCTTATTCTGTACCATTGGTCTATGTGTCTGTTTTGGTGCCAATACCATGCCATTTTTGTTACTATGGTTCTGTAGTATAGTTTAAGGTCTGGTATTGTGATGCCTCCTGCTTCATTTTTGTTGTTAAGGACTGCTTTGGCAACTTCTAGATTTTTCTTATTTTTCCAAATGAATTTCATGGTTGCTTTTTCTATTTATATGAGGAATGTTATTGGAATTTTAATAGAAATTGAATTAAGTATGTATATCACTTTTGGTAATATGGCCATTTTGACAATATTAATTCTGCCTATCCATGAACAGTCTTTCCATCTTCTAAGGTCTTCTTCAATTTCATTCTTTAGTGTTCTGAAGTTTTAACTTTTAAATAGCTTGCCACTTTGAAAGTTTAAATGTTTATATCTTTATGCATGTATGACCTTCAAGTAAAATAAAAATGCATTAAACCAAAACTTGCAATTTATGATTATATTTGAACTGAATATGTCTCAAATGAAGCAGAATACTGCTCAGTACTTTATTTAGTGTCCCTAAAACAAAGTACCAAAATATAATTTGAGATTAGTTCAACTTAAAATATTCTAACCTCCAAATGCTTTCTCTGGTCAGATATTAAAATCCTGGGCTTTTCTGAATTTTTCTCCTGTGTCTTGACTGACAGAAGGATAGAACCAAGATCAATGCCACAATTCTAACAAGCATAGCATCTTGGGTGTCTTCTCAACTCATTCCCTCTGCTATATTTTGATGATATCTTTTCATTCTACTTCTAATTGCCTTATTTTGAATCATTTGTAATCTCATAAGCCACTACAAATTTTTTCAGAAATAGGCAGGACGTAAATTCTAAGTAAAAACTACTTAAGAGTTATAAAACTTTAGAAACTTTTAAGAAACTCTCTGGTGACCTAAATGTATCCTTATTATAAATTTATAAAATAGAGGAATTTTATATGAAAGCCACAAAATGAAAAATAGTGGTGGTGCTGGCTTGTAATTATATAATCACCAGTAAAAAGATTACAAATAAGTGAAAGACAAAGTTAGGGCAGTGATTTCAAATCATTTTTTCAAAATCACAATAAAAATAGTCTACACATTTATTATTTTTTAAAAAAATAAAGTATGCTAAGATTTATTTCTCTCTCTCTCTCTCTCTCTCTCTCTCTCTCTCTCTCTCTCTCTCTCTCACACACACACACACACACACACACACACACACACAATTTCATTTCTAAGGGTCTGTTTTTAACATGATGTTTAACTAAAATTTATTTCTTTGTTATTCACACCCTTATTAGCCTCCTTACTGACTGACATGTTACTTCTTTTGTTATTTTTCCCTACGGTAACCAAGATGCTAAAACTAATTTGTGAATCAATTTATCTATAGTTACTTTGTGTTGTATTTTATTCAAAAAGTTTAGTAGTGAGAAGACTGGATTTGTGTTTCTGTCCTCTGATTTTTAGAGAGCATTTTACTCCCAATATTTTAATTAATTAAGTAAAATATTAGATAATGTTTCACATGATGGGGAAAAGTATATATTCTTTAAATGTTTATAGTGATTTATTACTATGGCCATTTTCCTCAGAAGACAAGATTTGGTTTTTATTCACTGTGTTATATCTAAAAATAGATTTGCTGAGCTTAAGAAAAACTCATCATTATTCAACACTTGTCTTTGGCTAAAACAATTCCAGTCCTTTTCAGGCAGGCTAAGAAAGCACTTCCTGTGTAGGATTTGAAACCCTGGTTTGTATTTAAATTCAAAACCTAAATCATCCTTGTAGTAATCAACCCAGTATTTCTTCTGATTAGTCTCATAAACAATTGCATAAAAAATCAACCCAAATTATACAGTGATATGATTTCATCATTTATCAAGATGATGAAATCATCAGAACAAAATCAACTATACCCAAGTTCAATTTTGTAGATAATGTAGATTCATGTTGATATAAGCAAAAGTGGGAAAAAATGCAATCAAGAATATTCACAAATGTGTATGTTACATTATCTTTACATGCAAAACTACATTCTCAGAAAATCCAAGTTACTAGAAATAAAATGATGTTTAAAACAAACAATAAACTTTATTATTTTATGCCAATCTGGTTTCCTATCAAATTATATCAAATAATCTATAAAAAAACATCCAATGAGTAACAATTTTTTAACATTCTTCCCCCTGCCCCCCAACCCCGGTGGTGGTGGGGATTGAACTCAAGGGCCTCAATACATGCAAGCACTTTACCACTGAGCCATATCCACAGCCCCATTATTTTTAATTACTTAAGCAAAATTATTTATAGTTGTTTTGAGTCCCTCTTTCACATTTAACAAATCAAACATTGAAAAATCAACATTGAAATTTATCAATTCCTCCCTAGCATCTCCACTAAGCTGGGACTACCAATCCTTTACCTTCTAGTTCAACCCCACCCCAATATTTTAAACCAATTTTGATCTTAAGCAGAATAAGGACTTCTTGGCCCAGGCTTCTCTGAGCAGGAGAAGTTTGGTAATATGTTAGACTCCTGTGTTAGTCAGCTTTCCTGCTATCACCAAAATGCCTGACAAGAACAACTTAGTGGAAGAAAAGTTTATTTGAAGATTGCAGTTTCAGAGGTTCAGTCTTGATAAGCTGACTCCATTACTTTGGGTTTGAGGTGAGACAGAAGATCATGGCAGAAGGGCAGGTTGGAGGAAAGCTTCTCAGCGCATCGCAACTGGGAAGCAGAGAGAGGAAGCAAGGAGCCAGGGGCATTCCTCCTGTGACCTATATGCTCAGCCACACTCCCACCTACCCAGTAATCCATTCAAAATATTAATGAGATTATAGCTCTCATAATCCATCTTTCATATCTGAACATTACTCTACGGCCTAACCCATGAGCTCTTTGGGATCCAAACTATAACAACTCCCAAAGATCTATGACCTTAAATGGAAACAAGTCACTAGTCTGGCAAGTAAAGTTCAGGTAACTATGTATCAGACACATTCCAATGTATTTGTATTGTTCCCTTCCTGTCATCATGTGCAAGCCAAGTCTGGTTAGGTGTCATAGTGCTTTGTGGCAGTGTACTTACAAATGATGGCAAGACTATCTCCTAGTCCACATACTCGCATACAATATGAGCTTGGTACTTTCTCCTTAAGAAGTGGAATTTATTTCTCCACCTCTTTGAATCTGACCATCTACTACTCTGACCAGTGGAATACAGCAGAAATGATACTGTGCTAGTCTCATCATAGTCTTTAGTTGGCCTAAAAATGTTCAATTTGTGCATGTTGAAAAGTTATCTATTAGTGCAAGTACTTTGGGCCACCATACAATAAGAAACCCAAGTCATGTGGAGAGGCCAAGTACATGAGATACAGTGTGGAAAAAGTCCAAAGAACACCAAAGCATAAGACATGTGCATGAACAAGCCAATTTTGGATAGTCCAGCCAGAAGCATTTTAAGATGATTCCAGTCCCAGTCTGTTATCTAGATGTGATCACTTGGAACACACTACATAAAAACCTTCCATCTCAACCTGGGACAATCCACAGAAACAGTGAAAAATTATTGGTCTGAGTCACTATTTTGGAGGTGATTTGTTACATAGATAACCAAAACAGTGGTATTTGTGGATTTCAAATGTTATAAAATCTTTTTCTCTACTGCCAAACTTTCACTAAATACACATGAATTGAGAAATTTAAAACTGCAACTTCCCAAACAGTGCTCTAAATATAATGCCACTGACCCAACATGCAAATGGATGGTCATCAAAACATTCCTTGGAAAAATAACAATAAATTTCAGTGACTTTCAACCTTCTTCAGCTGAAATTCACCCGAAGGATTCAACACATGACCATCAATTGCATTTGACTCATTACTCTGATAAAAAAAAAAAACCACATATGAGGAAAGAAACATATGGAATGTGGATTGAGGGAACATTAACAGTCTTTCAGCTTGAAAACAAAATACTCCAGGCTATTGATATCAACTCCATCAGTTAGTCATAATTGAAGTAGTTAATTAAAATTGAAATATATTTATGTTTCTTTGTCCATAGTGAATAGCACTTAAAGAGTTTGAAGAGAAACTTATCAGTAATACTCATTTATATGATTGCTTAATCAGGTGATAACTTTAAATGAAACCTTAATACTTTTTATTAACATATAATAATTATACATATGTGTGATGATTTGGTGTATACATACAATGTATAATTATAAAATCAGGGAATTTTTCATTTTTATCTCTTTAAATATTCTCTTTACAAAATGTATCATAAATTATAATGAACTATAATACCCTACTAATCTATTCAATATTAAAACTCATTATTCTTATTTAACTGTATTGGGTATCCATTATCCAACCTCCCTCTATGTCCTTACCCTCCTACCCTTCCTAACTTTAGTGATTACACTTCTACCCACTACTTCCAAGAAGTAAAATTTTAGTCTCTCAGTTTGAGTAGAATATTTGTCTTTCCTTATTTGACTTATTTTACTAAACATGGTACCATTCAGGCTCATCCATGTTGTTGTGAATTGCAAGATCCCATTCTTTCTAATGGTTTAATGGTATTCCATTCATGTAAATATATCTCATTTTATTTAGCTGCTTATTCATTGATGGACATACATTCCTGGCTACTACAAATAGTGCTACAAACAACATGGGAGTACAGGTTTCTTTTTGGTATACTGATTTGATTTGATTTCTTTTGGATATATATTTATTAGGAGAATAGCTAGATTTTATGGTAGTTTTATATTTAGTTTCCTAATGAATCTCCATACCATTTTTCATTATGGCTCTCCTAGTTTAAATTCCCACCAATAGTAAGTGTATGGAGGAACATTTTGTCTGCATCCCCACCAGCATATTTTATTTTTTGTCATTTTGATTATAGCTGTTCTAACTAGAGTAAGATAATATCTTGTTGTGGCTTTAATTTGCATTTCCCTGATAATCAGTGATATATAACATTTTATATACTTATTCATCAATTGTGTATCTTCTTTAAAGAAATGTCTATTCTGATCATTTGTTCAGATTTTAGCTGGATTATTTAAGATTTTTTTGCTGTTAAACTATAAGTTTTTTATATATTCTATGTTAATCCTGTTAGATGAGTAGTCTGTAATGTTAATGTTTTGTATGTTATCTCTACTGTCTGTTGATTGTTTCCTTTGCTGTGCAGAAGCTTTCTACTTTGAAATAATCCCATTTGTCACTTTTTCCTCTTACTACCTGTGCTTTTGGAGTCATATCCAAAATATCATTGGCTATACTGGTATCTTTTAATGTATTCCTTGTGTTTTCTTCTAGTAGTTTTATAACTAGGTGCCTTACATTTAGGTTTTTGATCCTTTTTGAGTGAATTGTTGCATACAGTAAAAGGTGTCTAGTTTCGCTCGTCTGCAATATTTAGTTGTCCCAGAATGATATACTGAAGATACTGTCCTTTTGTTAATGTTTTTGGTGCCTTTGTTGAAGATCCGTTAGCTGTAGATGCACAGGTTTATATATGAGTCCCTACTGTCTTCCATTGGGCTATGCATCCATTTTTGTGCCAGTCCGGTGCTATTTTGGTTACTGCTGCTTTGTAGTCTGTTTGAATATCTGGTATTTTGATGCCTCCTGCTTTTTCCCCTTTTGTTCAAAATTGCTTTGGTTATTCTGGGTATTTTGTGGTTCCATATGAATTTTAATATTTTTTCTATTTCTGTGTAAAATGTCATTGGATAGGAATTACATTAAATCCACAAATTGCATTGGGTAGCATTATGGATATTCTCTCAATATTATTTAATATAAACCATGAACATGGGATGTCTTTGTGTGTGTGTGTGTGTGTGTGTGTGTGTGTGTGTGTGTGTGTTCTCTTCAATTTGTTTTGGTCAGCTTTTTAGCTTCTGAGACCAAAAGACCTGACAAAAACAATTTTGAGTAGGAAAATTTTATTTTGGGACTCACAGTTCAGAGATTTCACTCCATAGACACCTAGCTCCATTCCTTGGGGCTGAAGTTGAGGCAAACATCATGGCAGAAGAGTATGTCAGAGGAAAGCAGCTGGATACCTCCTCTAGCCATACCCTACCTACCTATAGTTACCACCCAATTAATCATTATTAGTGGATAATGCACTTATTAGGTTAAGGTTCTTATAACCCTCTCATTTCTTCGATTGTTTTACACATAAGCTTTGGGGGAGACAAAAAATATCTAAATCATAACAATTTCATTAATGAGAATTTTGTGAATTTCATGAAGAAAATATTCTCTACCTTGGTTAAATTTATGTTTTTTAGGTATTTTTTTGAAAATATTGTGAATGTGATTGATCTCTTGATCTCTTTCTCAGCAAGATAATTATTGCTGTAGACAAATGCTACTGATTTTTATGTTTCATATTCTAAAAATTTAATTCGTTTATCAATTCTAAGAATTTTTCTTCCTTTTTCTTTTTTCCTTTTTTTTCAAGGGTCTTTAGGTTTTTCTACATATAAATCATGTCCTTTAAAAAGAGATATACTTTTATCTCTTTTTTTTCTATTTATAAGCCCTTTATTTCTTTATCATGCAAAATTGTTCTGGCTAAGACATCCAATACTACGTTGAATAAGAGTAGTAAAAGTGTACATCTTGTCTTATTCTTGATCTTAAATGACTTCAGTTTTTCCCGGTCAGTGTGATATCGGTTGTAGATTTGTCATATGTTGCATTTATTGGATTACCTCATTTTGTTGAAGATTTATATTGTGAAGGGATATTTAATTCTATCAAATGCTTTTCTGTGGTATTGAGATGATTATTTTTTTTGTTCTTTATTTTATTGATTTGTGCATGTTGAACCATTCTTGTACCCCTGAGATAAATCCATGATTGTGGTGCATAATTTTTTATGTATTGTTGAGTCCAGTTTGCTAAAATTTTGTTGAGAATTTTTGCATCTCTAGTCATATGAGAAATTGGATTGTAGGCTGTGGGGGTGGGTATTTATTTTGTTTTGTTTTGTTGTTTTTTTTTGTCCTTGTCTGGTTTTGGAGTCAGGGTAGTTCTGGCTTTGTAGAATAAATTTAGAAGAATTACCTCCCTTTCAATACTTTGGGACTAACTTGAGAAAAATTTACATCAGGTCTTCCTTAAAAGTTTGTTAAAATTCATCAGTGAAGCCATCTTGTTCTGGACTTTTCTTTGCTTGGAAATGCAATGGTTAATCTCATTGTCAATTATTGGCCTGTTCTGGTTTTCTATGTTTTCACAGCTTGACTTTGGTTAGTTGTATATATCCAGAAATTTATCCATTTCGTATAGGTTTTCAGATTGGTTGGTATATATTTGTTCATAATAGTCCCTAGAGATCTTTTGTACCTCTGTAGTATACATTGTAATATCTCCTTTTTTAATCTCTACATTTATGTATTTTATCTTTTTCTTGACTAGTTTATTTAAAGCCTTATGGATTTTGTTTATGTCTTTGAAAAACCAATTCTTTGATTCTTCAAGAATTTTTAGTTTCTGTTTTGTTTATTTCTAGTCTGTGTTTGTTATTTCTTTCCTTCTATTATATTTGGGGGTTTAGTGTGTTCTTGTTTCTCTAGTCTTTGAGCTAAATCATTTTTTAAAAATATATGTGCTTACTGTTATAAATTTCCCCTTTACTAGAGATTTTGCTATATACCATAAGTTTTGGTGTACTGTGTTTCATTTTATTTTGTTTCAAGAAAATTTCTAATTTCCCTTTTGATTTCTGCATTGACCCATTCATTGGTCATTCAAGAAAACATTGTTTAATTCCAGGAATTTGTATAACTTTTAAAGTTTCTCTTATTGATTTCTAGTTTAATTCTATTATATTCAGAGAAGATATATTTTTAACTTTGTTGAAATTTGTTTTGTGGCCTAACTTATGTCCTATCCTGGACATAAGTTAGGCCACAAACTAACTTATGTTACATGAGTTGATAAAAAAGAATATGTATCTGCACCTGTTACACAAACATTCTGTGAATGTCTCTTAGGTCCATTTGCTCTGTATTATAGTTTAATGATGATGATTCTTAATTGAGTTTTTACCTGAATGATTTATCCATTGATGAAAATGGAATGTGAAAGTCCCCAGTCATTATTGTATTGGTATATAGTTAGATCTAATAATATTTGCTGTTTATTATCATGTATTCCATCATTAGGTACATATTTACAATTGTGATTTACTCTTATTATTCCTTTTATCATGATATAGTAAACTTCTTTGTCTCTTTACATTTTCAACTCAAATCAATTGTGTGTGGGGGGGAGATATGATGGGGATGGAACCCAGGAGTACTCTACTACTTAGCTACTTCCCAATCCTTTTTATTTTTTAATTTGAGCCAAGGTCTTGATCTTGTTCAGACTTGCCTCAAACTTATAATACTTCCGCTTTGGCCTCTGGAATTGCTGGAATTACAAGCATACACCACCATTCCCAGCTTCAAATCTATTTTATATAAATATGAGTACTTCGGCTGGTTTGGGGTCCTGTTTGCTCACTTTTTTTTTTTACCTTCATACAGTCTCTGCATCTTTACTGGTGAATGAATTTCTTGTAGGAAACATATTATTAAACCACTTAACCTATTTTTTAATGATTTCAGCCAGTCTAAATATTTTAATTGGGAAATATAATCTGTTATATTCAAGTGTTTTTATAAATAAAGATATATTCCCATTTTGGGGGCTGCATATCTTTTACTCTTCTCTGTTCCTCTTTGAAATTTACTGGTTTTTTGTATTAACATGGTTTGTTTCTCTTTTATGTACCTGCTTTATTAGTGAATTTTGTGCTTCTGTGTATATTTATAATGGTAGTTATGATCCTTTCATTTCTAGTGTAGGATCCCTTAAACACTTAAATGGTTTAAACACTTTTATTAAGGCTGGTTGGTGGTGATAAGTTACCTCCATTTTGGCTTGACTTGGATTTAATTTATTCATCATGTCTGAAGAATAGCTGGGCTGATTTCACTGCATGCCCCAGATTTGGGAAGTTTTCAACTGTTATTTCATTCAATAGGTTTTCTATATCTTTCCCTTCTTCTGTCCTCCTAGAACAGCCATAATGCACATGTTTATTTAATTCATCCCATATTTCTCATAGGCTGGCTTTGTTTTTTATATGTATTTGTTTATTTATTTAATGTCTGACCGAATTGTTTTAAAAGACCTCTCTTCAAGCTCAGAAATTCTTCTGCTTGATCTAGTCTTTTCCTGATGCTTTCAACTTTAGATTTCCTTTGTTGAATTGTTATCAATAAGACTTGTGTTTTATTCTTTTCTATAATTTCTCATTGCTAATTTCTCATTCAGATTATGAATTATTTTTCTAATTTCATTGACATCTCATCTTGTTGAATTTCCTTAGAATCATCATCTTGAAATTTTTCTGGGTAATTCATTAACTTTCTATTCTTTGAGGTCTGTTGCTAGATACTTATATTCCTTTGAAGGCATCATGTTACCTTGTCTTTTCATGTATCTTGTATCTCTAAGTTGATATTTGCATATCTGCTGGATCTTTTGCCTCTACCAACTTTATAAAACCACTTTTGAAGTAAAAGACTTTCTCCTGAAGATATGTCCTATGGTCAGTGATATAAGCTTTGGTTCCGGATAAGTGCAATTGTGTAGTATCTGTGTAGCTTCCTTTGCTGTGATCAATAACAGTTATTCCTGTGTGTTTTTTGGTGGCCTAGACTTCAAGGGATTGCAGGAAAACTCCACCAGCTGGAACCAGTTCTCTTAGAGTGGGTTGCCAGTGGTCTGGGCAGGCATCATGCACCTACAAATGCAGGGCACCTCTCAGTTACTGTGGGTCACGTAGAAGCAAGGCGAGTCTGGTCAGCCAATACCCGCAAAGCAGTAGGAAGGCAGGGCTCCTGTCACTTTCCTTGGGCTATGTAGGTATGGAGACACTTCGGTGGACCCAGCCATGTATAGCACAGTATGTCTGGTAGTGAGGATGAGGCACCTATCAGTGTCTGAGAACCACACATCAACCATGTCACACAGTGGCCCTGGGTTGGGCACTCATCAGTGTACAAGGATTGTCATATGTGGCTTTATGGGACCTCAGAGGGCCAAGCTACTCAGAGTGGAGAGAGCCACACAGATGCTTCATAGGCTCTTGTTGGGTATACCCATTTAGGACAGGTTGTCAAGCTGATTCTTAGAACTTGGAGTGGGTGAGTAAAGCTGCCTATATGCTTCTCAGGGCCTGTGTGGATTGAGCTGCTCAGAACAGCTACCCAAGGTCATGGGAGGGTAGGCACAGTGAATCATCTAGCTTATAGGGCCAGGTCATCCAAGGGCCTTGTACAACTTCATGGTTGCTTCACAGGATCTTAGGTGGGTGGGGTTCCAAATTGGCATTTGCAGCAGAAGCCTGATGAAGGAGAGTACAATTCCGTCTGGGCTCTTTCTACAGATCATTGCAGCAATGTGGATTCTCCAGACCCCAAACTGAGTTTGAGACTTGTGAGGGCTACTTGCCTTTTCAGTAGCAAATACAGGTGCCTGTGACATTGGTGTGGACTTCTCAGGGCTTCTTGCCTACCCTTTCCTCACTCAGTGAAGTCCCTCTTGGTTTAGATCTTGATCTCGATTGTAGAGATGGGATAGTGGGTATTGTATTTGTATAGTTTTTCCCTACAATATCTCTGCCACACCCCTGGGGCTCTGCTTCAAATACTCAAGTAGAATGTAGAATGACTGCTGAGTGTTCTTTCTCTTTCTTTCTTTTTTTCTTTCAGGTTCTATTTATCTTTCTTTTTCTTTTTTTTTTTCTTTTGGTAGAAGGAAGCACACCAGGCATGTATATTCACTTTTATGGAATCACTTCTAATAGGAGACTTTTTACTAGATTCATGGTATTGTGAAATCATGGAATTAATAATCCCAATTCTACCCTTTGCCAGATGTATAATCTAGGGAAAGTAATCTACTTGTGCCTCAGTTTCCTAATCTGCAAGAGTAGGAATGATAATGGTACCTACCTCCTGATATGGTAATGAGGATTAAGGGAGTTAATATGGCACTCTAAGTTTCTGAAAGTAGCAGGCTTCATATAAGTGTTCGATTTATTATTTTAAATCTAATATGTTATATTAGCAGCACTCAATTGGCAGCAGAATAGCTGTAACAAATCCTGGTATCAAATGGATTTCCCTAGACAAATAGCCCAAATTCCTCAGAGATTAGATGAATAGAAAGTATTTATTAATAGGATTCTAGGTAGTGATTACTCTTATCACTCTTTTGATCTGTCTTATCAAAAGCAAGCAGGATAGTTTATTTCTAACTCATTATGTAATTTTAAGGTAGATATTCTAACCCAGAAATTCAAATTGAGCTGACCTAGTGAATGAGTAACACTGCCTCATCTGAAATGAACATGATTCCAGCACATTGATTCCAGTAGAGTTTCAGTTGGACTTTCAGTTTCTTTTTAAAAAGAAGTAAATGTACTTTGCCTGATCAAACATTTGACGCAGTAAGAAGTCATCATAAAAGCTGAAGGCAATTAAGACTCAGATCCCATGCCCATCAGTCTCAAATGCAAGCAGCAGAAGACAGTTTGCCAGGGTTTTTTTTTTTTTTTTTTTAGTATTATAAGGGAACATGAGATGAATGCTGTATGGGTAGTTTATGCTTCATGATTCAGTGCTTCTTGCTGCTATAACTATTGAAGCTAAGAAGCCCAACAATCACAAAAGAAAAAAACTACCAACAAAGACAGACTTGCTAGTACTTTATCCAACATTAATTCTCCCTTTTTCCCTTAGTAACTAAATCCCAGTTCTAAAAGTACCAACTATGTATTGTAAACATTTTAATTTAAAATGTGTGTGTTTACACTTATTCTCCTGCATTTTTATGTAGTGCCAGTCTTTTCTTTGAATGTCTCCATCAATTAAAATTCTCTATTATCTTTCCTGAATAAGTGACTCTTAAAATTCATCTTCTGAAATTTTCAGCTTAGATTTCGTTAAGGAGAAAAGAAGACATTTGGGTGGCAATGAATGCATATTTTTCACAGATTTACATTTTTTTTCTAGACTTTCATAATTGTCTCCTTACATCTAATTTGGCAAAGTTTTTAAAATAAAATTTGCCTAAATGATGTATTTCTAAAGCATGAATTTTATTTTAATAGAACAGCAGCTTTACCTTTGCCCATTTAAATATTGTAAGTTTAGGCAGTATTTCTTGAAATCACATAATTATATTGAAATGTCTGGCATATACAGTTTGGAAGAAATATAATCAAATCTTGTCAGTGGGGAAAAAATGTGAAATGGGGGAATAAATATGGCCAGGCATATTTGAGAAAAGCTCTAAAACATCAGGACTCAGCATACCTATTTGTCATCAGAATATTTGATAGAGATAATGAAGAGTGTAGATTTATTGAGAGAATGTGATTAAGTAGGAGTTAGATATGAAAGATTTTGCCATTAAAGATACCTTGCAGATTCTTTAAAATAGTCACCATCTTCTTCATAATCATAGTAATTATATGTAACTTATATAATATTAAGTGTATATGTGTGTGTGTGTATATATATATATATATATATAAAAATTCTCCTTGATCCTAGGATTTATAGAATAAAAAATGCCCTTCAGAATCATTAACTGGTCTTTATCCCTAGGAAGACAATAAGTTATTAGTTACAGTGATAGGTTGAATTGTGTTCCCTAAAATTGTATTCCCAGCCTCCAATACCTCAAAACATGACCTAATTTGGAATTAGTGTCAGTATGTGTGGAATTGGTTAGGGAAGTCATACTAGGGTAGGTTGATGCCTTCATCCAAAATAACTGGTGTCCTTATGAAGAAGGAAAATTTGGATACACACACACAAGGAGAACACCAAGTGAATATAAAAGTAGATAGGGAGGTGATGTATCTACAAAGAAAGGCATGCCAAAGATTTCCTTCAAACTACTGGAAGAAAGGTAGCACAGAACGAATTCTTCCACAGAGCTCTGAGAAGGGACAGACCTTTTCAACTCCTTGATCTCAAACCTCCAGTCTTCAGAACCATGAAACAATCAAAGACTTTTGTTAAGCCTCCCAGTGTGGCACTTGGTAGCAGCAGCCCTAGGAAACTAACACAGTCACTCTCCGCAGGCTTAAACTCAACTTCATCTAGTTTTCATTTGCTGTTCTCTGGAGCTTCTTAGATATTTGTCATGTCTTCTCCTTTTTTTTGTCTTGAGAATGTTTTATAATATGATATTCTTTCAGGCTTTTTCACTACCCTGGTTTGTCTTCTAATATATTCCTAAATATAATGATGTACCCAAAATGGAAAATGGCACGTGGGCTGGCTAATGCAAATAGAGCAAAAAAATGAGTTCCAGACACGAATCTTTCTAGCTCAAAGTGGCAATTTTTGTAGCCACATTAAACTGTTCACCCACATTGAATAAAAATATTATTTAGCTTCTACACTTGTTTCTCCTGAACCATGTCTTCTATTTTCTGTCCTTTGTTGCAACAATTTTTGGCAGGGGCAGGGGATAGGGAAGGTAGTCCAAGGCTAAATCTTATATGTTTATTCCTGTGGAACTTCATTTTGTTGTTCTGCTACATCATTCTAGCACACCTATTTTGGATCAGAACCTAATTCATTCAAATCACTAATAAAGTTGTTGAAATGTAGAGGGATCCCTAAGACACACTGCCACAAACATTCTCCAAGCCAATGTTTCTTTATTAAGTAAACATCTAGGATATATTTTATCAAGCCATTACCAAAAAATAGTTATACTAGCATCAAGTCTACGTCTCTTCATAAGTTTAAGATGCTTTCAATTACTTTAATAAAATCCAGATAAGCTCTATCTCTGCTGGAATTTCCCTGATCTAGCAGTCTAACAATCCTGTTAAAATAAGGAAATTGAGCTAGTTCAGCATCACTTGTTCCTGGAGAAACCAGGCTCACTCTTAGTGACTCCTGCTAAATAATATAATGCACTTCTTCATTTCTTAAGAAATTGATTTCCAAATTTAGCCGAAATCATATCAGAATTCATTATGTGGTTTTTTCTTCATAAATCTAAATGAGCTGCAAAGTTTAACATTTCAATCTAATCATGATAAAATTAAATCTTAGTTCATTTTAGAAAGTCGACTTGCAATTGCCTAAAGGGGGAATAAAAAGGAATGTGCTTTTCTATGAAAAAAAAAAAATTTCTTGCTTAGAGTATGGCAGGTGTTTCACTCATGTAAACAGAAGCTACCAAACATACTTTTGAAAAAAAATAAAACATGATTTATTGCAGAAATGAATAAGGGACTTGGACCCTCACAACTGCTTTCTTTGCAGGTATTTAGAGTACTTTATCCAGATTGATCTTTTAATCCCTCACTTAGATCTTTTCCTTAGATAGTAACCTGGATCACTCTCTCAACTCCTTCTAGGACTTTGTGCAAAATGTGTTGTGTCCCTTTCTAAAAAATAAATAAGGAGGGCCAAACTTGTGGCTCAGTGGCAGAGCGCTTGCCTTGCACAGTGAGGCACTGGATCTGATCCTCAGCACCACATGAAAATGATAAACAAAATAAAGATATTGCATCCAAGTATAACTAAAAAGATACTTAATAAATAAATAAATGGGACTGGAATTGTGGCTCAGTGGTAGAGTGCTTGCTAGCACGTGTGAGGCACTGGGTTCGATTCTCAGCAATCCATATAAATAAAATAAAGGCCCATTGACAGTATATATCACTTCCTATCCCCTCCTCTTATTTTCTTTATAACAATTACCATTTGAGGATACTATAAATGTATATTTGGGATTTCTTGTATGTATTTTCTATTGTGCTAGAATATAAACCATGCAAGAGTCAGAAATTTATCTGCTATTTTCACAGCTATATGACCAACGTTTAGAATAGTGCCTGGGACACAGTAGCTTCTCAACAAATCTGTGTTAAATGAGTGAGTGAAAGATTCCACAGTTACCCCAATGGGGTTGTTGAGTAAAACTTCACAACAGGGAGAAGGCAGGCAAGAGAAAATCATTGAAAACACAACATCACAGCTAAAATAAAACTCACCTAAACATGTTATGAAACTAAATATAAAATTAATTAAAATTGTATTTGATGTTTTGCATACATATTTACTATATTAGAGATATAACTCATAACTATAAAATAATTCAAGAACAACAAATATCACATAAATTGCTTAATAAAATAGGTCCAAAATATCACTGTTTGTAAATAATAGATTTTCCATTTATTATCTGAATTGATTCTTTAATTCAAACATTAGAATATGCCAGATTAGGGAATAAAGGCAATCTCTGCTGCCTGTGCTCTCCATTTACCTCCCTGTTTACACCTGGTCTCCACTCTCACCCCCCAGTCTTCCCCATGCTGGAAACCATACTCTTTTTAGCCTATGCTATTATCTTTTTTAAAAAAAAATTATTTTAGTTGCTTATAGACCTTTATTTTATTTATTTATATGTAGTGCTCAGAATCGAACCCAGTGCCTCACACATGCCAGGCAAGTGCACTACTGCTGAGCCCCAGCCCCAGCCCCCTATGCTATTATTTTTTATTACCAGGAAAGAAAAACAAGCACTTAAGCAAGTAGTTATTTAAATAAGTTTGCTTTTCATATCTAACTTATCAGTTTATATTGTTAGCATTATATTTAATATTTACTAGAAATACACAGTACCTCTGAATTATAGATACTTAAATTACTACCACTCACATTCTGAAACTGAGAGTTTCATGCTTCATTTAAAGAAGAGAAGAATGTGGTCCTATTAAAGATTTTCAGAAAATATATAAAAAAAGAAAATTGGGCTCTTCTCAAGGAACTGTGTGAGAACACACAAAGATTACTTTATTTCAACTGCATAAATTGAACCAACAAGCCAACCTGATTTCCAAATAATGTACATAATTTGATGGGTGTATATAATGTTTATTAATTGAATTATTCTAGTGTTATGTAAATAACTAATACCTTCCCATGTAAAAACACTTTATGCTCACAATATACTCCCGCATAACTTTGAGTCCAACCTGAGTTACCACATCAGTAGATGCCATTTTTAGCATCCAAATTTCTTCATTTTCCCTAGATTTGCAGTTCTTAAGGAGTTGATCCTTCCAAAAGCTCCATTTGCCACCAAGAAACCAGCTCTTCAAGATAGCAGAATATTCTCCTTCTTGTAATTTGCATTTTATGGAGAAGGATTGAGTACCACAAACCCTAAAGATCAGCAATGGGCAATGAGGGATTAAGACACACAAACATTTACAAAGAGAAACTAGGACCAGGTGGAATACAACCAGAGCAACAGTGCCCCAGGGTTAGCATAGCACATTTATTATATAGGTTTTATCATCAAAAGGTTATTTGTAGGAAAGTTTCTGCAAAGCAGGCAGGCTTGGAGGTCACAGCACTTGCAAACTCTTGTTGTTATCTTGTTATGCTAAGAATACTCTATCCCCAACAGCTGGTATTTGAGCTCAAGGTCAAGACTCATATTGTTCTTTGCCTTTGCACAAAACTTCCTCAGGAAGGGCATTACCATAGCTCCTAGTTAATCTTGTCCTGCACCTTTGCACACAAAGTTCCCAGAGGAAAGCATAGCCACAGCTCCAAGGCAGTCAAAGACATGGTCCAAGTCACCCCTCTCCACAATGAAGAGAAGGATAGGCAATTGAAAGAAAAGATATGAGGTACAGGAAATTAGGGTGATCCACAAATTGCATGAGATCAAAAACTATCACTTTTCACCCAGTTATCATCTCATCTCTGCCTATCTTGACTGGTAACTTCATGTGATAGAATGATGCTAAACAGTGACAACCTGCATCAGAAACTGAGAACATACAGCGATATGGATATACAAACATCTTCACCCTCAGATTCCTTTGTAAGCCAGGTCAAAACAGTTAAAAACCTAATAGGAAAACAGATTCACATATTTTAAAAAATACTTGTTTTAGTTGTGGGTGAACACAATACCTTTTATTTTATTTATTTATATGTGGTTGTTGAGGATCGAACCCAGTGCCCCACACATGCTAGGCAAGTCCTCTACCGCTGAGCCACAACCGGAGCCCCAGGCTCACATTTTTATGCTGCAATAAGGAGAAAACATGTGGGAGACTTTATAGCTATTTATTTCCTTCTCAGCATTACCTTGATTGATGTTAGTATACTAACACATGTAAGCAAGTTTTAAAGCAGGAAAAAAAAATGGATTTGCTATTGGCTATTTTACTCAAAGATAGCAAAAATAGAGGGAAAAATTATTATATTGAAAAGTCTTGAGGAGAAAATATATTTACCCACCTATAAAGCTTCTTTCAACCTCTCTTATTTTAAAACAGCATTATTGATCAGGCTGCACTAACTTTGCCTTTTGGCAACTTGTTTAAAGCAAGACATTTCAGTGGCTGTGATCTAAAGCAATGTTTACTACTGTAGTTTACATTTAACATATTGTAGTTATATGAAAAGTTATTTTTGTCATGTTGAGATATTGGTTTTCATTTTCTTTTAATTTTGAACAGTTCAACTCTAAAAGTCCCTCACTTAACCCTGCCAAAGCAGACCATTCTTTTATAGAAGCCTGTTAAATAAGTAAAAAGAATAAAACAATAAGCTCAAAGTGAAATGAGGAAATAAACATTATATAAGGTTAGACTGAATTGCCAGGGAAATAAAACTGTAAATTTCAATTTCTCAGCCTAATAACAAAACTCAGATGACTGCTGATTTTTACTGGTCTTTAAGATTTTAAAATACTCTAGAGAAAATTCTACCTGAATTTTGTCATAAAAGTAAAAGCAGTAAAAAACAAATTAGGATAATCTGCTTTCTATTCTTGGAAGGAGGAAAGGTTTATGATTCATTTGCATTTTACTTGGCTTCCTATCGGTACGCAGCTCGTCTGTTTGGAATTATTTGGGACTCGCTGTCATGACTGAGACTTTTCTGGATGGAAGGTGAAGTCATCATGATCGAAGTTTCCATGAGGAAATCACAGTTGCTTCTTTACTTTCAAGTAACATTCATTTTTTTTTTTTTTTTTAGATTTCCTTAAAAGTTAGGCTCAACTGTTTCCAGAAATACATTTTTCACCTTAGCAACAAACTCCCCCGCAATCCCCACTGCACAGGGAAAGAACACAGGCTTCATAAGCTGGGAGATCTAAGTGACTGGAAGGAAGAGATGTTCAAAGAGGAAAGAAATGTGAAAGGAGTGGTAGGAGGTGGGAGTGAAAGCAGAAAAGCTGAAGACGAGAGAGAAGCAGGGAGAATGTGGAAAGAGGCAAGCCACTGTCCTAAAAACTAAGCGAATTTAATATTAGTATGTATTCTGTATCTTATCTTTCCTCTAAAAGATTTAATAAAGCCAGAATATCTGATATTATTAAATGCTTAAAATTTCGGGGGGGGGGGAAATAACTTATTGAGATCATCACTGACTTTTCAAATAAAACCACATAAATTTCATTAATATCTAATCTGTTTTCAAAATCATTGTAAGGTGCAACTTGATAAAATGTCTGCGATGTTTTAGAACCCAACTGCTCATTAATGAAGACGTGGCTTTTCACATGATCTTCCTGGAGAAGGATGAACCAAACTTTAATGTCTTAAGTTGATTTTCTTGACTAAGTTGCCACAAGGTAACTTTTCAATCTTGTGTGTTAGAACCCAGTAATACAGGAATCTATCAATAAGCATAAAATCATGGCACTTACAAGTGAATGGATGGAGTTGGAGAATAAAATGCTAAGTGAAGTTAGCCAATCCCCCAAAAAACAAATGCCAAAACTTTTCTCTGATATAAGGAGGCTGATTCATAGTGGGGTTGGGAGGGGGAGCATGGGAGGATTAGATAAACTCTAGATAGGGCAGAGGGAACGGAGGAGAAGGGAGGCAGCAAAGAAGTAAAAAAACAATGGTGGAATGAGAGGGACATCATTATCCAAAGTACATGTATGAAGACACGAATGGTGTGAATATACTTTGTATAACCAGAGATATGAAAATTGTGCTTTATATCTGTAATAATAATTGTAATGCATTCTGCTGTCATATATAACAAATTAGAATAAAAAATTAAAAAGGAAAGAATTATTCTAGATTCTAAGAATTACCTCTTATAGAAATATGAAAGTGAGAGTCCATTCTATTAGAAAGACAAATTCTGGTAGTATATTTTACCTATACTGGGTAAAATTTTGCTTTTCCGGGAGAGGGGGAATAAAAAACCCCTTTTCTTAAAATATCACCTGCAGTCATTCAACCTTGTTTCAACCTTGTAAAACCCCTTCTTGGATGAGATGTAGTACATTGAGTTGGGATTAAGAGTTCCACAGAAACTTCAGTAATACAAAAAAACATGTTTCCTTATCCTTGTAGCAATCATGCAGTGACATGTAGTGATGTTAGCTGTATGACCTTGTAAGCCTAATTTCTAAAACTGGTGAAGTGCGTTGAAACACACTGAATTGTGTTCAGTGTGCCTCCTGCATAACAATAGGCTGCTCTCACTTTTCAAAAACTCTGATCCCCTTTCCTTTCATTCATACAATGGACCTGGGAAAAGGCAAATACTGCATTAGCATACATGTACATGGAGGTCACCCACAATGTGCACTTTCAGGGAAGAGTAGATACCCAGTAGAAAACTTGCTTCCTGAAGGCACTCTAGGGCAGCAGACAATGCATAAAATCTCTCCTTTATTTTACTTTGTTGCACATTATTGAATAAATTTGAGGAGCTGACAAGTTCTTCTCAGTGGCAATCAACAACCTGAGGAAGAAGCATTGCTATGGACAAATGCAAGCCTTGGAGTCTTGAGTAGAAGAAATTGTATTTCAGAGGGTTCTAATTGTCCTCCATCACTTCAGTGAAGCATATTAATCTATCCCATATTGCTTGGCAAAAACTGTGGGTAATTATCTTCTCATTTCCACAATGTTTTATCAGAATCATTTAAATAGTGATATTATTTTAGTGAGAAAAATAAAAGCTTCTTTCTAAGTAGGGATATACACCAGGTCCATAAAAGTTGACATCTTTTCAGTTAATGGTTTCCAGAATTTGGATAACCAACAAACATATAACTCACATGTAATTTTACTGTGTTATGCAGGAAACAACCTGAACAACCATACATGCAAGCTCTAGAGACTCATTTAGGTTATTTGTTATTGTTATTATTATCATTTAACAATAAGAGGTAATTCTAAAAGATCTATTATCACATTTTCATAAAGGAAAGAATGTATGAATATCCAAAACTAAGAAGTACATCATCTCAGAAGGAAACATGTACTTTTATATTAAATTGATGTTTGAGTTGTGAAAAACTCCCTGTATTTTTTTTTAAGAGAGAGAAAGAATTTTTTTAATATTTATTTTTTAGTTTTTGGCGGACACAACATCTTTGTTTGTAAGTGGTGCTGAGAATCGAACCCGGGCCACATGCATGCAAGGCAAGCACGGTACCGCTTGAGCCACATACCCAGCCCTCCCTGTATTATTCTTATAGCACATAATCAGAACTGGTAAAAGAAAATATTTGTTGTCTTCCACAGACTCCAGTTTGGAAAATATTATTTCATGAAGAGGAGAAAGGTCTTATAACACTTGGTGAAAATGAAGATTAATTATTTCTGTTGCATGTAGTTGCACCCCTGAAAGACTAGCTGGCCTGCTATTGCCAAAATCAGTGACAGATTTTGACACAAGCTATGAAAGAGGCACCTGTGTGACTATGGGGCTAGCTTTACATTCATTTGGTGGCTGAGTGCCAACATTTTATCTGGATGGTTGAATTCAGACACAGATGTTTTTTCTTAGCAATTCCTGAATGAGACTCTGAAAAAAAAAAAGGAATTCCTACATATTCTATCTCCTTATCAACTCTAGACTCCACCTCTACCTTACCTGCTCCATTATCAACTGCTTCTCCAGAAAGACTTCTTAGAGGAAGATCAGAAGAAAAAATACAAGCCACTGGAGGTAGAAGGACTAAGTCCCAGACAGAAAAGGAACACAGCAGTAAGACATAATAACACAGCCTATGTGCCTAAAAAATGTCGTTTCAGGATGGATTTAGATCTAGATCCAAAGCACCAAAGCATTATGCTCTGTAAATCAAGTGAGATCCTCTTCTTTGTCCAGGAACTACTGCCCTTCCAGACTCAACTAACCAGCTTTATTTTTGAAGACTTTTTCTTGTTGGTTTTTTTTTTTCCATTTTACCCTTCACAAAGCATAAATTAGGTTAAGTCAAATAAGGTAAGGGTAGACATATAATTAGGTCTCAAAATCTATGTTGTGAATTCCTGTGTGCTTTCCAGAAGTGGGTTACAACCTAAGCTTTGAACTTGCTAGCAAATAACTCAAAGGCAGAGGCACCCTCAGCTAGGATTCAGTGTCTATGTGCTAATAAACAAGCCAGTTGCAGAGAAGAACATATCTATGCCGCTACTGACAGGAGAGAGAAATTTGTCCTGTGAGTCCTCATAAAGAGGAAACTGTGCAATGTAATGAAGAATCATGAACAGCTGCCTCATGGTAAACACAGTGGGTTCCAAAGATGTGCTCCTTCTAATATCATTCAGCATAAGCTTATGGCAACATTCCACCTCCCGATTTTGTAATCACCCTCCCAAGAGGACCAAAACAGTGCTCCAGAATTTTTGATTATCTAGATTAGATGGGGTAGGGTTTACCCAGTCCAGGTGGATGGACACACTGTGTGTCCTTCAGACAATCCTCTATAAATACCATTTCTCCCAGCAGAGCTTCAAAGAAATACTGATTGGCAGTGAGTTGAAGATTATATTCTCTGACAAGAACAGCTATTCTGTTTTTCCAGTTAAGTGCAAAGCCATATGTTTTAAAAGTTCCTCAACCCAGAGGACAGATTGACATTTTCTTACGAGAGTTGACAAGTCTGACAAGAACAAATGCTTGAAGGGAAAGCCACTTCATCTGCACATGGAGATAAACAAGGGAATACCTATGGGCAGGGCCCATATTCTTTTCAAAAAGCAATTACTCTCCTGTTCACAAATAAAAGGATGATCAAAGTGCTAAAGATCAGTGTCGTGTGATAAAAGCATAATAATTTTAAGCTAGAGTAATTTTAACAAAAATACATGCCCACTTGCAGGAACCAAGATTTACTCAGCCCTGTTACTACCACCTGCCTCCGAGGATGTCTCACTTCAATCTTTTCCAAAGAGAAGAGAATGCTACTCAAACAAAAAATATTTTATATCCATTCTTCTAATGAGTGAGGCAATCATTGTGGTAAGAAAATGAAAAGCCAGAAAAATGTCTGGCTTTTTTTCTTATGCAAGATTGATTGCAAATGAATGCAAAATACAAATGAGGTGATGTTACAGTTCTGAAAGAAATGTTGGTAATTCCTCTTCCTTTTGCTCCTTCCTGACACTTCTCTCATTCACCTGAGATGACAGGGTCTGAGACAGAGGTGATTGGAAATACTGCATCCATAAAAATTCTGGAGAAGGTAGATTAAGGAGGTTCTCTCATTTAACAAGGAAACATTTCACTCATCTTGCTGCTACTAAAAGGAACAAAAATAGATGCTATCTATTGTCCATCTTAAGTCACCAAAGTTCTAACTAGTGATTTAGAGCAAAAGCCTTAGCTGTGATCTGGTCCTTTACCTACATATTGCCCAGAGAGATCTGAGGGGACACTGACCAAAGACAATATGTTGCATATAAATATTTATGGCAAAATATATGTGTGACAGTGGTGAATAATGAAATAACAGTGCTATAGGCTTGTAATCCCTTAGGAAAATGCAAATTTGCAATTAATGTACTGAACAAATTAATATTGCAAATGGATAACCTAATAGATAATGTAATTATTTATAATTTGAGGAAAGAGTTAATAAAAGAAGAGATTGATACCCCAGTTTCAACAATGAATATAAGATCTAAAAAGGTAATCCATAGGGAACAGTGGACCAGAACAACACTACAGACTAAATGGACCTCAGAGACATGCACAAAGCATTTCACTCAGCATGAGCCCAGCACTGTTCTCCAACACACATGGAATGTCCTTCAGGACAGGTCACAAGTAAAGCCATAAAACAAGTTCAATAAATTAAAGAGACGGAAATCATATCAGGTATCTTTTCTGACTAAAATAGTGTACAACTAGACTTAAACAGGAAAGGAAAAATTTTAAATTTGCAAATGAAAAATAAAACACAGACTCCTAAATAAAACAATGAATCTAATAAAAAAAGGTAAATCAGAAAATATCTTGAGGCAAATGGAAATGGAAACAAAACATACCAGCACCTCTGAGATGCAGCAAAAGTTGCACCAAGACCTACATTAAAAGGGAGTAAAGGTTTTCAAATAAGCAAACTAACATTACACCTCAAGCAACTAGAGAAGGAAAAACAAATTAAGCTCATGGTTATCAGAAGGAAAGAAATAATAAGGATAAGGACAGAAATAATGAAACAGAGACTAGGAAAAAAAATAGCAAAACTAAAAATTAGGTTTTTGAAAAAGATAAAATAGCAAACTGTTAAGTAGACTAAGAAAAAGAGAGAAAACTCAAGTTAATAAAATTAGAAATAAAGAACATTACAATTGATTTCACAGAAATAAAAAGAATTATGAGACAGCTATGAACAATCATACCTCAACAAATTAGATAACTTAGAAGAAATGGAACAATTCCTAGATACATAATATCTACCAATACTTAATCATGAAGTGATCAAGTAAACTAATAACAAAGAAAGAGATTAAGTCAGTAATCAAAAACTTCCAAATAGAGGAAAGTCCAGAACCTAATGGCTGCACTGTTGAATTCTACTAATGACATGACAAAGTGGGATTTATACACCTGGGATGCAAGCATTGTTCAACATATGCAAATCAAGAAATGTGATATAACACATAAGCAGAATGAGGATTAAAAACCATAGGAGCATCTCAATAAAGGCAGGAAAAGCACTTAGTCCAATTTAAAATTCAATAAAAATGATCAAAACACTAGGTATAGAAGGGGTATGCAACTTAAAGGCCATATGTGAAAAGTCCATACCTAACATTCTTCTCAAACAGAGGAAATTGAAATCTTTCCTGTCAGATCAGGAATAAGAGAAGGGTTCCCACTCTTGCCACTTTTATTCATCACAGTACCTATCCAAAACAATTAGGGAAAGAAAAGAAATAAGTGGACTCTAAATCAAAGAAAAAAGTAAAATTATTTCTATTTATAGAATACATCATCCTATGTCTGCATACAGGATATGCACACACACATACAAAAAAAAAGTTAAAAATAATAAATGAATTCAGTAAGCTGTAGGGTATAGTTTACAATCAGTAAGCAAAATCAGTTGCATCTATACACTCAAAAATAAAGGTAAAAAGAACCACTAAAAAAGAAAGGTAAAACAAAAATCCCATTTGAAAAGAATAATATATTTGGACTAGTCTTGTAGCTTATGGGTAGAGCACTTGTGTAGCCTGTGCCAGGTCCTGGGTTTGGTCCCTTGTACTACAAAAGAATTAAAATAAAAATTACTTTCTTAGGAATATACTTAACCAAGCAGGTGAATGACTTGTACAGTGAAAACAAAAACAGACAACAAAAAAAGTTACTGAAAAAAATTAAAAGGAAATAAATAAATGGAGGGACACCCCAAGGTCATAGGTTAGAAAACTTAATATTATTAAAATATCCATAATATGAAAAAGAAATCTACAAATCCAATGCTACTCCTACGAAAATACCAGTGGCATTTTTCTTTTCAGAAATAGGAAAAATAATCCTAAGGGTTATATGGAAGCCATATTTAAAAACTAAGAGATCTTGGAATAATATATACCAAACTCTGAAAGAAAATGGAAGCTAACCAAGAATACTATATCCAGAAAAATTAACTTCAGAATTGAAGATGAAGTAAAAACCTTCTATGATAAACAAAAATTAAAAGAATTCACAATGAGAAACCCTGTACTACAAAACATAATCAATAAAATTTCATGAAGCAGAAATGTAGAAAAAAGAAAACTAGCAGAAAAAAGAATTATACTAGTAGAACAGTCAATCAAAGGAGAATCTAATTCAACTTAAAAACTAGAAATAAATCAACATGACAGGAAATAAAATTATCTCTCAATAATAACATTGAATATAAATGGCCTAAATTCATCAATCAAAGGACATAGGCTGGCAGATTGGATTAAAAACAAGACTCAGCAATATACTCTCCCCAAGAGACTTATCTTAGAGGCAAAGATATTCACAGACAGAAGGTAAAATTGTGAGGGAAAAACATATCATTCACTTGATCTTGTAAACAAGCAGGAGTTTCTATTCTCATATTAGATAAAGTGGACATCAAGCCAAAGTTAATCAGAACAGAAAAGGTCATTTCAGACTGCTTGAAGGAATCATATAAAAACAAGAAATACCAATTATAAATATTTTTGCCACAAACAAGGGAACATCTATGTACATTAAACAAGTCTTCTCAATATTAAGAATCAAATAAATCACAATACAATAAAATGGGTGACATTAACACAACTCCATCATCACTGGATAGATCTGCCAAACTAAAACTTAATAAAAAAGCAACAGAAATAAAAATTACAATTAATAATTTAAACTTAATAGACATATATATAATATTTTACCCATCAATGACTGAATACACTTTCTTCTCAGCAGCACATGGATCCTTCTTTAAAATAGACGATATCTTATGCCACATAGCAACTTTCAGAAAATATTAAAAAATAGAGATAATACCCTGCATTCTTTCAGATCATCATTGAGATTAGAAATCAAGGATAAGGTTAAAATAGAAACTACTCTAACATCAGAGGCTAAATAATTCACTATTAAATGATTAATGGATAATAGAAGAAATCAGAGGTAAAATAAAAAAATACTTAGAACTAAATGAGAATGGAGATACAACATATCAAAATCTCTGGGACACTATGAAGGTAGCTCTAAGTAGAAAATTCATAGCATGGAGCTCATATATTAAAAAAATAGAAAGATTCTCAATACATAACCTAACACCTCAAGGCCCTAGAAAAAGAACAAATCAATATCAAAACCAATAGAAGATAGTAAATAATTAAAATTAGAGACAAATTCAATGAAATTGAGGTAAAAAATTTTTTCAAAAACTCAAAAAAACAAAATCTTGGTTCTTTGAAAAAACAAACAAAATTGACAAAGCTTTAGCCAAGCTAACCAAAAGAAAGAAAAAACTCAAATTATATAAAATTCGTGATGAAAAAGGAAATATCAACCCAGACACTACAGAAATACAGAGGATAATTAGAAAATATTTTGAACATTTATACTCCAATAAATTAGAAAATCTTGAAGAAATCAACAAATTCTTAGAGACATATGACCTACCCAAATTGAACCAGGAGGACATAGGAAATTGAAATTGAAGACACCATTAAAAGCCTAACAACAAAAATATCCAAGATTCTATGGACTCTCAGCAGAGTCATTCCAGACCTTTAAAAAAGAACTAATACCAATTCTCCTCAAATGATTCCATGAAATACAAAAGAAGGAAATTCTTCCAAACACATTCTATAAATCTTTAGTATCACCCTGATACCAAAACCAAAGACACATCAAAGAAAGAACACATCAGACCAATATCCTTGATAAATATAGATGCAAAAAAAATTTTAATAAAATATTGACAAACTGCATACAAAAACGCATTTAAAAGATAGTTCCATGATTGCTGAGGGCCATTGCCAAGTAGGAATGACGCATCGAAATTTCCTTGCCAGCGTACCCCATGTTAAATGGACTTGCCTTGGAAATTTGCTATGACATTGCATGTGTCTTTGAGAAAGGTGACCCTGCTCAAGGACCAGGGTGGATCCAGGTTTAAGATGTATCCTGCAGGTTTGAGGAAGTATCCCGCTCCTTGGGTTTAGGGCGTTCCCGGTTTAAGACAAGTTTAAGGTGTTCCCGGTTTAAGATAATCTGGGTTTAGGGAAGTTCCAGGTTTAAGGTTATTGCTGCTGGGAATAGGGCGTTCCTGCTGCCTGAGTTCCCGATGAGTTCTCCTGGAATTAAGAAAGCATTTGGGGACGTGAATTGTGTGGCGGCAGAACTTGGATTTCCCCAGAACGTGTTTGTACAGGGCCGGTGTGAGTTCGGGAATAAAGAACTGCTGTTTGAATCTAAAAGGTGTGTCATGGCTCGTAATCTTGTGCCCGGCCAAGACTGTGGCACATGATCAAGTAGGGATCAATCTTAGGGATGCAAGATTGGTTCAACATACAGAAATCGATAAACATAATTCATCACATCAATAGGCTTAAAGACGAAAACCTCATGATCATTTCAATAGATGCAGAAAAAGCATTTGACAAAATACAGCATCCTTTTATATTCAAAACACTAGGAAAAATAGGGATAGAAGGAACATATCTCAACATTATGCTAAACCCAAGGCCAATATCATTCTAAACAGAGAAAAAGTGAAAAGCATTCCCTCTAAAAGCAACCAAGACAGGGATGTCCTTTTTCACCATGTATATTCAAGATAGGCCTTGAAACTCTAGCCAGAGCAATTGAGCAATAGAAAGAAATTAAAGGGATACAAATAGGAAAAGACTAGCTCAAAGTAACTGTTTGCCAGTGACATGATCCTATATTAGAAGACCCAAAAAACTCCACTAGAGAACTTCTAGAACTAATAAATGAATTCAGTAAAGTAGCAGGATACAAAATTAAGATTTATAAATCAATTACATTCTTATTCACCAATGATGAATCAGCTGAAAGTAGAAAAACCATCCCACTCATAATAGACAAACATGGAAAGATCTCCATCTTCTTGGATAGGCAGAGCTAATATTGTCAAAATGGCCATACTACCAAAAGCACAATACATATTCCAATGATGTTCTTCATAGAAATAGAAAAAGTAGTCATGAAATTCATTTAAGAAAATAAGAGGCCCATAAGAGCTACAGCAGTCCTTAGCAAGTAAGTGAAACAGGAAGCATTAAATTATAGTACAGAGATATAGCAAGAAAAATAGCACCACGGTACTGAAACCAAAACAAGCAAATGACCAGTGGAACAGAATAGAAAACTCAGAGACAAACCCACATAAATACAGTTATCTCATACTAGACAAAGGCACCAAAAACAGATTAAAGATAGCCTCTTCAACAAATGGTGCCAGTTAAACTGGAAATCCATATGTAGTAGAATAAAATTTAATCCCTATCTTTCACCTTGCACAAAAATCAACTCAAAGTGGATCAAAGGTCTAGGAATTAAATCAGAAACCCTGCCTATACGAGAAGAAAATATAGGCCGGTCATTCCAACACATGGGATCAGAAATTGACTTCCTTAACAAGACCCCTACAGCACAAGAAGTAAAATAAAAAAAAATCAATAAATGGGATGGCATCAAACTCAAAAGATTCATCACAGCAAAGGAAACAATCAAGAACTTGAAAAGACAGACTAGAGAATGAGAGAAAAATCTTTGCCACTATACCTCATATAGGGTGTTAATTTCCAGGCTATAAAAAGAACTTGAAACACTTAATACCAAAAAAACCCCACAAATAATCCAATTAATAAATGAGCAAAGGAACTAAACAGACACTTCTCAAGAAGAAATACAATCAGCAAATATATGAAAAAAAATGTTCAATCACACTAGCAATTAGAGAAATGCAAATTAAAACTACACTGAGATTTTGTCTCACTTTATTCCACTCCTCAGTATATATTCAAAGGAGTTAAAATCAGCATACTGCAGTAACACAGCCACATCAATGTTTATAGCTGCACAATTCATTATAGCCAAACCATGGAACCAACCTGGGTGCCCTTCAACAGATGAATGGATAAAGAAAATGTGGTATACATACACCATGGAGTATTACTTGGCCACTAAGAATGACTTTATGACATTTGCCAGAGAATGGATGGATCTGGAGACTATCATTCTAAGGGAAATAAGCCAATACCAAAAAACCAAAGGTTGAATGTTTTCACTGATGTGAGCAAGCTAATCCCCAGTATGAGGACTGAGGAGCAGGAAGAAGAGAAGTTCAGTAGATTAGACAAAAGGGAATGACAGAAAGAGAGGGGAAATAGCAAAGGGAAAGACAGTGGAATGAATCTGACATAATTTTCCTATGTACATATATGAATCCCACTATCATGTAAAACTGCAAGAATGGGGTCTTAATTAGAGGAAGTTATATTCTGTGCTTGTATAATTATATCAAAATGGATTCTACTGTAATTTATAACTAAAAAGAACCAATAAAATTAAGTTAAGTGTTCTTACCACACACAAAATAAGAACTTCACGGAAACTATGTATGTCTATTACCTTCATTTTGCTGGTTGTATCAGGAGTGTTTGCATATGTCCAAAGTCATCAAACTGCACACATCACATTAAATGTGTGCAGTCCTGTGCATTTCAATTAGATCATGTTAAAACTGTTCTTAAACATGTCTAGGAAGATACAAAGAAAAATTGAGCCACAGAGGGAAACTATGTGGCTGATGTTTAATTTTAAATGATGTTTATCATTTATAATATGTACCTATCACGCCCAGTATTTTTAACGATTTTATCATGGGATTCAAATTTGGGGTTGAAAATAATTTTGATTCCCTCTTCTAATTTTAATTTCACATATCACCACACTAATCAACCCAGAGTCCAGGAGGTTTTGGTGCATTGTTACTATTGTTTGTGGCTGTTATTTTATTTTCATACATAATCTTTATGAACACAGAGATTTAGGAGGCAAAACTCCAAATTCCCTAGGCTACAGTATTTTAAAAAGCTAGTTCAGACAACCTGTCAAAGAAGAAAATCTAAGTATTTCTTTCTCGGCATCCAAGGCATTTCACAGAGTCCTTCCTGATTTCCATCTCTCAGGAATCCTCCAACCCTCTCAGTAATCACCTCCAGTCTTCACTGGAGATTTTTCTAATGGCTCATTGGGGCTATGGAGTTAGTTCAGATTGGTGGTCCATACTAAATGAAATATTTGGAGAAAGCTCTGTTCATTGACAACAGCATATACAAATAAGTTCTATCACAGAAGATGCTACTTATTTGCCAAGAAGGAGGGAGAGTCATGTCTATGTTCCAAATGTAACTTATTTGATTGGGAAAAGCATAATGATTTTGATACAAGCATCTCCAAGAAATTGAAATGTGATGAGAAAATTGTAAGATAGCATGCACCCGATAGCAACTGTAATGCTCATCACTCGCATCCCACCCCCACAGTTGCAGAAGGAATCTTGCTCACTGCAGCTGCCTTCCTGTCAATTATTCATTCACTTATTCATTATAACTATTAAAAAGTACCCATAAAAATTAAAGTACTTCCAAATCACACAAAAATAGGTACCCAATGATGATTTTCTCAAGGAAAAAAAAACTCTAAACAGAATGGATGAAATTAAATTTGGTCAAAGTTTATCTCATATTTTATAAATATAAATGGTTAATATAGTATTAATCATAATATTTGTTTTCTTTAAGAATTATGTCATAAAAATTGTGCTCTATTTGTGTAATATGAACTGAATTGCAATCTGCTGTCATATATAACTAATTAGAATAAATAAAATAAAAAGATTTTTTTTTAAAATGTCATGTATAAAAATGTAGTATGAGAAAGTTCATCTTTCACCAGACCTAATATATTTTTGCATCAATTAAATATTTGTACATAATCAACCAGAAGTCTGATTTTTATAAATGTACAAAGAAGTATAATATTGAAAAAAAATTCATCCTAGTACATCAACTTTGCTTCTCCTGATACTCTCAAGAAAGAATTTTACTCTCTTTAGAAAGCATATTAGAAAATGTTTGAAACACATAAACTCATTACAGTCACTAATGAACACAAACTTATTATAGGGATTATTCTCAGTGATAGAATAAGATGGTTGGAGGTAAGGAAGTGAGATATGAAGACCAGCCCCAAAGGGGACATAAGGCTTGTTCACTTGGATTTTTTTTTTTTTTTGGCTAGATGTATTCTTCTACTATTTGTATGTCGAAGAGTAAATGAACTCAATAGGGAAATATTAAAGGAACATATACAAGTAAATATAGGAGGAAAAGAAAAAAAGAAAGTGGGAAATACGTACATGTATTTCAGGTAAAGACACAGTAAAAGAATCAAGCAGAGCTCAGAATTAGACTTAAGTGTCCATGTTACCTCAATTTTTTATAAGAACCATAACACCATTATACATCTCTCCATAAGGATAAATAAGACACATAAGACAGTCTAGTGTCAACTCTATGGATAGGTTGTAGCCTCTCTGGACAAGTTTTCAGCTTCCTTTTCTCTTTCAAGTTCCTTCATTTCCTCCTGCTTTAATATTTCTTCCAATCCCAGGGACTTTTCTAAGTTTAATTCTTCATCATCTCTAAGGAGTAAACACGCCACAGCCATCTGGATAACACTTTGCTATTGACTTCACACCGCTGAAGTTCATGTGTCTTTCCAGCATTACTGACTATGGAAGGAACAGATCCCTAGGACAAAGTGCCTGATATGACTAGAAGAGGCACTAGTTTATGGTAACCACTTTGATTAGATGAGGTTCCAAAATTCAAACATCTATATAAAGTGGACACCATTTATCTCATAGAATGTTGATTCATGGTTTTAGAGTTGCCTTTTAACTGACGTCTAAATTCAGTGTGTCTATGGGAGTTAGGACCAGTACCCTCTGGTTTAAAGAACAAATGATTGTTTCCTTTGTTTAAATGCTTTAAATCCTGTTGCTGAATATTATTTCTAACCTCTTCATTGATCAGATTCAGGGGTAGTACCTTTTAAAAGAATTTTGATAATTTACAAAACATTTTTGAAGATTATTTTAATTGACCATGAATTATATTCATAAATAAGGACAAAACATTTTTTTCTTGTTTTTTTTTTCCTCACAGGTAGATTGAAATGTTGTCCTATGACTTATTAAGGACACACAAAATATTATTTAAAAGAATATTCTTGTCATCCTCTCCTGAAATTGTACAGCTCTATATATCATCATGAGTGAAACATTCTAGGAATGAACATTTAACATTTCCTAAGTACTTAACATATGCAAAATATGGAGCCACAGAGCAGGGATTTCACAAAACCAACTACAACTAAAAGACTATCTTTGTTACCAGAGTCCTTAGGCCAAGGCCCAGGCCCTAGTAGTCCCTGTAACAGACCAGACTCAACCACTAGTCCCAATATGCCAATTGAAGAGACAAGCAGTAGTGAGGGGCAGGAACAGAGGTTTTACTTGATGTCTCCACACCAGGAAGAACAGATATCTGCAGTGACAAATGTCTGTCTCTAAGGCACTCACAGAAATGTTGAGGTTTGATACAGAAACAGAACCAAGGCAAGGGTTGGTAGTTTGCCTGGCTGGGGATTTTCATAGCTGGTAGAGCAAGTTATCCTGTTCAGGCCTGGGTCTGGTTGATCATTATTTTGCACTGTTCTGTGAAGCTCTGGGAAGGTCATTATCACTGGAGGGGGTGATTTGGTTCCCATCATGAGAGGATTTCTCCCACCTGGAGGGAAACACTGGTTCAGTCATGCCGTTACTGATCCCGCTTAGGAGGTGATCTCATCAGGGGCGTTCTGTGATTTGCCAATGCTTTGGGGCAGTTTCAGTCCCTGGTAACCCTATTGTGCCTGCAATCCAAGCTACCTGTAGAGGAAAGCGGCTCAGAAAAAAAAAAAAAAAAAAAAAAAAAAAAAAAAAAAACACCAAAGGTTACAAAGGCAAATGGAGTCTGAGAGGAATAAAATGGAGTCGGTCAGGTCAGTGACTGAACCGTTGTCACTTTCAAGTGGGTTTTAGGTAAAGTCAGCAGGAATAGTGATCTTTCTAAATGGTTAGACTAAGAACTATCAGATTCATAAAAATATGTCAATGTAGGATTTATTTGCTGCTTGTCCATAGCAAGCTACAGACTGACACAAATACACCATTAATCTGGTCTCTTTCCCCTCCTTTATGTTCCTTCCTCTTTAAGATTAAAAAATTATATTGAACTTCTGAAAGACCCTAAAAATAAGATTATTATGTTTTATGCTAGGTGCTTCTCCCCTATTACGTTTATTATATTTTGTACTTCTTTAAAAACTGCATTAAGTACTTTTAGGACCAAGCAAGGGTATAAGTGAATTAAATATTGTTGATTTGTAGTCTCTTGGTACACAGTTGTCATCTAAGTCTTGTACTTCTCTCTCTGTGATTGTTACATCTAAAAGTTTTGAATGTTCATTGTCCTGTAGAATTAAAGAAAAAGTAATAGTAAAATAATAAGAGAAAAAAATTAGCAAAGTCTAGATATGAATCAAGACAAAACACTGAAAACAAATCCTCAGTCAGGTTTCATGTCCTTCTGAGCAATTGAAACTCTTTTCAAAAAGATGAGTTGGGTTGCAGCTTATGTTCAGTTGCTTAAAATTTTCCTCTTTCTAAATCTATATAGGAAACTTTCTTTCAGAAAACATTTTCAGTGAAATTGAATGTACATTAAATTTCAAATATGCTAGAATGAATCTCGACTCTTCTATTGACATAGTTTTCTAACAAATGAAAGATTCTGCAGTGGAGAAAGAAAACTGTTTTCAAACCATTACAGACAAAACCATCAATGTCAGTTATGGTCCAGAAAATTCAATTTAGGATTTGTCTGAGAAGAACATACTTCTCCCCCTCGGAAAAGAGCAGACCCCAAACCCCTTGGTGTAATTTGTGTTGTATAACAATAACTAAAGTAGGGATGCATATAAATAATGTACCTGCATAATGCCACATGTTGCAGGAAAATCTCTTAATTGAAAGGGACCACAGGGTTATGTAGAGACTATTAAGTAGTTCTATTTTTAGCTGAGTAACTGTTCATCTGCCAACACTAGGAAATTACAGCCTTGACATTAATTATGGCTATAGAAGTATTACCTGAAAAATTAATTTTTATGCCTTGAAACAGTTAGGCAGATAAACCAGGGAGAAAGTGCCATTGATACAGACAAGCCATTCCTCTAGTGTCCAATGAGACCATCTGTGCTTTTTCCTGAGCTTTTCCTTTGGTTACATTTGAGCTGCTACATCCACTTGTAGAAAATGTTCCTATTTCAAAAAGGAACACTAGGGAAGAGCAAAATAAAGCATTTTTTTTCCTTGTGACTGTCCTTATTAGTATGTATGGTCAAATGCATCAAACTAATGAGGCAGTGTCATTATATGGAACAGCTATATTGAGTATACTGAAAGTTTCAGTACATTGAAAGGATAAGGCAAAAAAAAAAAAAATAAAAAGCCATTAGTTAAACACAAGTAGTCATAGAGTAATAATGAAGATGGTCAAGCAATATGTTGACTTCACTAACAACTACTGCATGTGGTGGAAAGGGTAGAATTTTAACATATTCAGTTTTCCCCAAAGCCTAAGTTACTAAAAGCTGCATTCCAAACAGAGTAGATGGTATAAAAACTTTTTACACCAGAAAATGTGATCCCACCACATTTAAATTCTCCAATTTGTTCAAAAATAGGACAAGATGCACATTAACCTCTAATATCATCAATGTGATGCTCAATTCATTTGCTTAATCTTAAGGTTAAAATAAATGATATCACCATTTTGCACATTTCAGTGAAAAACCTACCGAAAATAATAAATTTTGGAGCAAATATAAACAGAAATCCTTAATCTTTATCCTCAGACTATAATAGTAGTAAAATTAAATTCATAGTTAAATCATGCCATGAGCATTCTAAAATTATGCAGAAATGACAACTGTATAATTAGAAATAGGAAACAAATATTTAAATCCTTCTTGGAGTTGTTGCTTAATGTATTGTTATAAGCTGACTTTTTTTCACTTACAATAATCCTACAATCCCTTCTGGTCTTCATAAACACAGCAAACCCCATACAACAGTAGATACAGCTAATAAAACCCCAACCACCCAAATTCTCCAAACCTAAGAATCTGGTAGGAATAATTAAGATTTCTTTCTGTTCCACAGACTTGAAAGTTCATAAACAACCACAGGCAGGCTGGAAGCCTCTCCCAGTTGAACTTTTCCTGATACTGGTGCAGTAAATTGGGTGATATTTCTCCAGATATTATATCTCTAGCTACTGTCTAAATATTTAAGAAACAAAATAACCTATTTTCCCTCATGCCATGGGTTGCTCTTCCTCCAATCCTATAAACAATATGCTAATCTTCATTTTATCATGATGTCTTTTGTTTCATTTTTTCCTAACAGTTAAGCATAGATAGGTCTAAATAAAACAGTGATGTTTTATGTATAGTACCACCACTTAAACTTCTCTTTTGTGCCTCCTTTCTCTTTCCATTGCTATTGCAGACTCCTACAAACTCCTATGTCCTCATATTCTTCCTTGAATGTGTGTTCTTATCTCAGCTTTTATATCCCACATTATGAATTCCTTCAATATATATTGAGCACCCCTTCTGTTCTAGATACTAGACACACGTTCAATATGCTTTTCCCTTGCCTTATTCATCCATGAAAATAGCCTTTCATTCTGTACTCTTTCAGAGTCCTGCTCCTATTATTTCAATAAAGTTGTCCTTGCTAAGATATTGGGTGGAAATCCTACATTGTGCTTCTTTTTAAATTACAGACAGTACTTAAAATAGGACTACTCAATTTTAAACAATTAAGTGATTATGTTGAAATCTTCTTTCACAAAAAGTTTCAGGCCATGGAATGTTTCTTGTTATAGAGATGCAAGCAGAAGATTTAACTTTAGAGAAATAGATCAGTTTAGGAGGCACAAGGACAGAAATTATGTGGCCTATAGAGGTGAGGTAAATACTCTAAGGACTAGCTCAGTTGCAGGGAAAAGTAGAAGGAAGAAAGATCATACTAGAAGCTCACAGAAGAGTACAGTGGCCTGCTACAGTCACTTCTCAGCTTCATTTCTTTAAACAGACTTATTGTAGTGATTACGTCCAATCCTGACCCTTTCTAATCTCATCTTGACACTGTAAAGTCATTTGAAGTGGTATTTCTGAAACACTGCATTTTGTCTCTACGATATTTCTCAATATGGTGTATGTGCTACATAACAAACTGCTCCAAAACCCAGTGATTTAAATTTTATTTCTTCCCAGTTTCTATACATCATGAATCTGGGCATGGCTTGGCTATGTCATCTGACTCAGAGTCCATCAAGTCTACAATCAAAGAATCATCCAGGACCCACAGAAACATCAGTACTTAACTGGGGGAGGATTCTCTAAGCCCAGTTATGTGGTTGTTAAGAGAGTTCAGCAGGTTCTTGGAATAAGGACCTCACCTCCATTCTCACTAACAGGTTAAGCTACTTGAAGTTATTCAGTTCCACAAATGCACAATGATTTATCTCTTATCCAGACTTGACACATTCTGTTTTCACTTCTTGGAACATTACAATATGGTGTATGTGTTACATAATAGTTAAAGTCATGGGTCTAGAAAAGATTACTGGGAGAGTAAGTATACACATGTCTTCCATTCTTTTGGTCTTGATCTCATTTTTAACACTCTATTGTCTTACATCCTATTGCAGAAAAAAATATAAAAGAAAAAGAAAAAACTTTGAAAAATTATTTGTACTCTGGTCTCAACCCTTCACCAACCTTCATCTCGTGAAATTTACTTCAGTCGGGTTTTTGTCTCTATCATGTTTCTCAATCAAATGATCAACTCTCTGTTCTGATATACCTTAAATGTTTGCAGGATTAACACAGCTGATTGCTTTTTCTCTTTGCTGAATTTTCTTCACATAGCAGTCAGAGTACTATAATCATAGTTTTCCTTTGACTTCACCAGTTGCTCCTTCTCTGATTTCTTTTAAGGATTCCCATTTTTTTCCCCCAGACCAATCACAGTACTTTCTCCTTCTCCATCTATACTACTTCCTTGGTAATCTCTTTCAGACCCTTTACTTTAAATACTATCTATATACTAATGACTCCCAAATTATATTGCCAAACCAGATTTCTCTCCTGACCTCCAGCATTGCATAATCAATAACTTAATTTTCAGTTCCATTTGACTGTTATATTCAGGTCCTGATAAGAACCAGAAGGGGGCGCTGGGGTTGTGGCTCAGTAGTAGAGCACTCACCTAGCACGTGTGAGACCCTGGGTTGGATTCTCAGCACCACGTATAAATAAATAAAATAAACATATTTTTTAAAAAACCCAGAAAGCACACTAAAATTAAAATATTTGAGTACAATTATTTACAAAGTGACCATTTATTAAGGTGTGGGCAGGGTCGAGAACTGATAGATGAATTTAGTACAAACAAGGCCATTCATATCCATAGAAACGTTAAACAAGGCTCAAAATAATGAGGCAGCTACTGGAAATCAGGAGATAACTTTGCAGATGAAGCCACCACGACAGCAATCGTAACATTTGGTCAGGAACAGAGAACTGAGAAAAACCTCACTGTAAGGAAGCCCAGAGAACACATGCATGAGATCATGGATCTCACTCTCCTTCCTCCCTGCGGTATATGAGCCCCAGGTTAACTGAGCATAACCAAAAGTCCCAGGGCAAAGGAAGAATCATACGGATGAAATGAACCTGTGAGGTTTTTGTTTTGTTTTGTTTTGTTTTTGAGGGGGACAGACAGCAAGATGGAGAGGAGTAGAAAAATTATTCTTGTAAACAAAGGGAAGACATTCTACATTGATATGTAATAGACAACTCAAAATTAACATTCTGAACACTCACTGCCCCCTGCCCCAAATACTGTTCCATCTTCAGCCCTCCTCTCTCAAAGGATGGTCACTCCATCCTCCTAGTTGCTGAGGTCTAAATCCTCAGGGTCATTCTTGATTCCTTTATTTTCACATATCTATATCCAATTTATCAGCATTTGGTCTCCATGTTCAACATGTATATATACAGCATCAAATCAATACCCAGCATCTTTGTAAAATCACTAATTCTTGACTACAACAACAAAGAAATAGTAGAACCATTATGTTTGTGACAACTTTTCTGAGATACCCTGAAAATTCATCTGTGAAGAAATGTGAATATGATCCCTAGTTTTGATACTTATGGTAATAATTATTTGCAACTCTGCCTTTGCATGATATTCCTGTTCTTATATGCCACCTTTTCTTTAAAAAAAATCAAAATACACAGTGCTAATACAGGTGAATGATTCAGAACTGCCATCAATTATATACCAACCATTTCACAGAGATTTGAAAGGTCCATAGAAATTCCACATCTGTAATGGTAAGTGAAGAATTGGAGGCAGATTACTAAAAACTAAATTTAAATAATCCTCTTTTATAAACCATGCTAAGCTTTGCTCGTTTAAATCAGTTTGGGCAAAGACATTCCGAGTACAACAGTAAAAATATGTGACTGTGTTTTGAAACTGTTCCAATGCCGACAAATGCCAATATAATTAGCAAGTTTACAAACCAGGTTGTGCTATTGTGCTGTCTTTCCTAACACAATACCATAAGCATAACAAAGTCTTTCCCACCTTATCTATTCTTGGAAATCAAATTACTCTAGCTCATTCAACACAAAATTAAGTGAAATAATCAGATAATGTCTTCATAAGAAACAATTATCACTCCAACTACAAATTAAATCAGAGGTATTTAAATAAAGGCAACATTAATATTATTCAGAAAAATGAACAGTAGCCTAGATACATTGGGAGTATCACATTAAATATAGAATTTATCAGCTTCATATATGCTTATTAAGCTTTTAAACTTAAACTAAAACTGAGACTGAGGTCAAGAAAGAAAATGGCCTTTAAAATTCAGCTACCAGGTTCAGTCCTTCATAGGCTTCAAAGCAGAAGATAAACATACATCCAACAAAGATGCAGGGTTATATCAACTTGCTTCTTCATCTTGATACCTAAAACTCCATTTGCATTCATGCATTATTTAACAATGGCTTCTTTTTTCTTGTCAATTATCTGTTTTCTATTCAAAATGCATCCAATTTAATATAAGAGAAATACATAAAAATAATAAAAGTATGTTAAGTCGAGTGCGTGGCTCATATCTGCAATCCCAGAGGCTTAGAAAGCTGAGGCAGGATGATTGCAGGTTTGAGGCCAGCCTCAGCAATTTACTTAGACACTGTCTCAAAATAAAAAATAGAAGTGGCTTGGGATGTGGCTCAGTGGTTAAGCACAGGGTTAAGCACCATGAGTACAAAAAAAAAGAAAGAAAAAAAAAAGCATGTTGAACTTCCACTTTACATCTATAAACTTTTGAGCTGATTTGTAATATTATTGCTCCCTCCCTTAGCTCTCTAGAAACTTGGTCAAATAATTAGCAGTTTATTTTATTTAGCCTACATATATATATTTATTGTTACAAAAATATTAATAATAAGGGTTAAACCTTCTTGACTGCTTGCTGTCTGTCAGTTAATGCAAACCAACTAAAATACATTAGTTAATTTAGTAGTTCTAATAACCATGTTATTAGTTAGTAGAGCAGTATTTGTTAGACATTAGTACCCCAATTAATTTTTTAAAGGGTATTAAGTTGGAATTTTCCAACTACAGGCTACTTGAGAAAAATGTTTAATATTCATGAAAACATGGTTATAGTGATGGTTCATTAACTATGAGGATTTCTATCACACCTCCTTCTACAAAGAAACTACTTAAAGGTATACACTCTTTCTAACTGAATGACAGAATGGCAAAATAGCCAGATTTTAACAAGTGAGCCACCCCTGACAGATGCTCTGAAAGAGAACAAGTTCAGAGGAGTGTGGTATTCTCAGTCTCCTGGGGAGTGACGCCTCCACTTGGAATTCTAATTTCAGTTTGTGTTACTAAGGAAGAGAAGAAATCCTGACAGCACAGGCCATGGAGGAGAATGAAGGAGACACAGGGCTGTGAATTCTTAATTAACAGGATGTTCAGGGATGCCAGGGCAAGCTTTCTAAAGCCGCTGTGGAAGGCTGCATTTAGAATAGATACAGAAGCCACTCACTGCTCTCACTAACTTCAGGAGGTAGAAAGGCAGTTTCCAAAGTTTTATAGTCAGTGGTGAGAAGGGAAATTATTTTCTCTGGAAACCCTGAATCTCACTCTTTGAAAGCATTTTCATACTGCTAAATGACTTGGTTAATGGCATGGCTCGGAGGTTCCAAAACTCGGTTTCTGAAACTAATTCAAAATGTGCACTCAAGAGATGAAAAAAAAAAAAAATCATAAGCAAAAATTCTAAAGGCCTTGTTATTTCAACTAACATTAAATTCTCAGAGTAATCAGGGAGTTTTCTATATATTTTGAGAAAAGTGAAAGTAACATAGACTCTCCTTTTTTCCAAGAAAACATATTGATTAAATTATTTAGTGAAATGTTTACTTCATGAGGTAACCATGGGTACATACTGAAATTTTTCTGAATGCCAGGCAACATGTTAGGGGCAAGAACTCCTAATAAGAAAGGTACATCTCTAGGGTTAAATAAAGTTGTAATCTGGTTAGAGTGAAAACCAAACCCCCTGTGGTGAGCGACAGAAACCAGAAAGCTGTAAAACAGTGATGTCAGGAGGTAACCAGCACTCACAGCCAGCAATGTTATAGCTCCCTCAGGATGTGCACAAACCAGAATGAGCATACAATATAAACACTTGTGAGGACAGGAAAATTGAATTTTTTAAAAATATATACCGAGGGCTTGAGACTTGTTTACAATCATAGTGGTGCTCCAAATTCTGATGGCTTGGCAGGGATTAGCCTTGGTGAAGGTATCAGTAGTATATTAGCAGGTACTAGAAACCTACATCTGATTGGCATTATGCTAGGAGGTAGGCAAACAAAGCAGAAGGACACATTGCTTATCACCAAGGAGCTCAGAGTCCAGTAGGATTGAGAGGCAAGTGAAAAATTGATTACAGTACATCATATGTAATTGCCAGGGTAGATATATAAACAAGCTGCTATAGGAGCCTCTCTGAGTCTATTCAGCTTAGTCACACTATAAGAAAATACTGTAAACTAGGTGACTTATAAACTAGGTGGCTCATAACAACAGAAATTTGTTCCTCATAGTTCAGGAGATTTGGATGACTAAAGTCAAGGTACGGGTACACGCAGTGTCCAGTAGGAGCCCATTTTCATGTTCTCACTGTGTCCCAACAGGATGGAAGGGGCTAATTAGCTCTGTTGGGCCTTCATTATGAAGCATTGATCCCATTTGTGAAGGCACCACATTCATGACCTAATCACCTCCTGAAGACCCCACCCCTTAACAACTATCACTTTGGGCCTTCAGATTTTCAACACAAGCACTTTGGAGACAAACAGTCCACAACACGGCCAAAGGATCCAGGGACTCTAGACAACAAGGAGGAGGAGAAGTAATTAGGAGATTGTTGGCAGCTTAATGTTAAAATCACTTGCTAAAAATAGAACTGTAAGAAGGGAATGGGTAATCCTGCTCTCGCAGGGAATGTTAAGGTAGAGGGCAGCTTTCAACATATTTTAGAAAAAATTCCGAGATGAAACTCAGTAACATCACAGTTTCCAACTGGACCTAATCTAGAATTTCCAATTCTGGAATCCAATGTGCCCACAAAGGTCTTGAAGCTTTCTTCCTAGAACAGTCTCTGCCAGAACAGCTGGAGCCCCATCAGCACAGACACTCAGGTAGCTCCACCGTGGAAGTCAGGGTGGCCTTCCCTCTTACGACCTCACTGTTCCTAAAGACCATAATTGTCATCCTCCTTTCTTTAACCAGAACCTGCATCTCTGCTCTTCAGAAACCCATTTCCACTTATCCCATTTATCCATGACTTCCCATAGCAAACACTGACCAGAGATACAAAATCCTCATAATGTATGTAAGAAAAGTTTTTTTTTTTTTCTCTCAAAAACAAAAAGTAGAAAAGAAAGAAATTTTCCAAGCCCGTATTTGCAGGCAACGTGGACTCGGAGACTGTCCACTTACCTTTATTCTACTCTTCCCTTCTAGTAATGAAAGTTAAGTCTCAAGTGAGCACTTAAACAAGGTAACTGTTGGTTAACTAGCTGTGTTTATAATAAATGAGCCAGAGATAATGGAGAAGAGGAAAAGCTACTTGCTGAATCAGCAAGGATAACTGAAGAATAGGGAAAAACAAGAAGATATGGAAAATCACAACCCCCAGGGAGAAAGGGGAAAAGACCACCTCCAGGGAGACAAGAGAACAGTGGGTCCCAGGGAGAGAAGGAAAACAATGGGCTGTGGACTTTCACAACTTCCCATATCTATAACTGTTCCCCCAACTGCCCAGCCAACACGTTCTGCTATGATTCAGTCTCACTAAGTCCTGTAAAACTCAGAACCCATTTTATCCAGTTGCCATTCTCTCTCCTGAAAACGTGCCACTCTGGTCCTTAATAAAGCACTGCTGATCCGCTGAGGTCCGTCTGCATTTCTTTTTCTTTCTCTTTCATTTTGCTTTCAATAACCACCCCACAGATTAGGGGCTAGGCCAGTCTAGGCATGGACTTGGATGGAGGATTAAAAGCACCTCACATAGGTTACTCTGGTGCTAAATAAAAGAATTATAAACAAAACAAAACAAAAGCCTAATAAAGAATAACAACTAAGCAGATTCCATGTGGCCCCTTTCTGATGTGGAGATACGGCAAAGAAAGAGAGCAAAATCCACCGTGTGTGAAGGGTTGCCATCTTTCAAGATTATACCAAGTGTTTCCACAGAGGTTTATTTTGCATACACCATTATCATGACCTACTCCCATATTGCAACACGGGTGGTATTTTACTCCATTATTCATTGCACCTATTTTTCCTCTGAAGTTTTATAACTAGTAAAAATCTGTATAGCACCAAGTTGGAAGAAAATTGAGGAAAGAATCCATGTTTTCTCTTTTTCTTGTATCTCAAAAAAATCCTAGAGCAGCATTTTGGCAATAATAAGCATTTAATAAGTACATGCTAGAATTATATCTGCTATTAAAAATTTATATTCCTTTCATGGGGGAAATATTTCCCCAAAAAGCTTCTGAAAGAAATTAGATTAAAGAGGAAATGGAAAAGTTTATTTTAATCAGCTCACCGAGATGACATTCAGCAAAAAAAGTGGAAAATATTAATAATTCTGAAAAGATCAAGGTGAAGAAAGTTTTAATATTTAGAAAGTGTTGCCATGGAGTAGAAAATGAATCAGAGAATACAAAATTCATTTCAGATGGATACGAATTAGATGTATCCATGCATGTAAAAATGCAAAGTTGCACTGGAAACAAGATGACTTTTTGTAAAGCTTTTAAACTCTAATCCATGGTACAAAATCAAACCGGAGCCTGACTATTGGTAGAGGATTTCTCTTGGCATCTATGTGTTGTATTGTCACAGCCTTAGAGCCACCTGTTGTATAATGCACCTGTCTGCTCTTGGGTGACTTACTACAATCAAGAGTTTATGTATATTTTCTAGCTGCCTCAATTTAGTCTCCCCTACTCTAAACAAACTTGAGAGAGTGAGAGAGAAAGAGAAAAATAGAGAGGGAAAAGGGACACACCTCACTTCATCCCCTGCCCACCACCAGTGATTGCTTTTACACTTTCAAAGGCAGTCAGTAAAACTAGCATTTTACAGTGTTAGCATTCTGTTCTCTGTAAAGAAACGTTGCATTAGTCCGATAAGTTGGCAATAGTTGGCTAGCTTTTGTTCCATCATCACATGACAATCACCTCTATCTCTAGGAGCCTACTTTGCAAAATTAGCTCCTTATCATTCCACAACAAGCACAGACTATAATGTCCAGGGAACCAAGCCTTTTCTAGAAAACAGTGAACTTTCCTTTTAAAATTCTTAGGATATTAGAAATAATTACAAGTAAAATTACAAGAAAATGTGAATTATCCACATTCTTATAACACAAAATATAGGCTCATTTCCTTTCTTCTTAAAATCATTGTTAGCATTTGCTAAATGTATACCTTTGGCAAGTTAAATAACAATCATTCGCATTATAATGTGCAATAATATTTTAATTATCAAAACATATTGTGATACCAATGTTTACATTTTTAAAAAGAGAGAGAGAGAGATTTGAAATGGTTTTATTGTTCATCCTGAAAAAGTGATTGTTCCAGATTACGAGTGGTTAAAACAGGGCTGACCAGCATGCACTCACCAGAGGCAGAAGAGGTCCAAAATTCAGGTCTTAACAATTTTAAGAAGGGCCTTGGAACATGGTAATGGTCCAAATAGTAAATATCTTAGCATTTATAAGCCATACAGTCTGTTGTAACTTACTATTCATCTCTGTCCTTAAAGCATGAAAGCAGCCATAGATAATACATAAACAAACGAGTGTGTATATATTTACAAAAGAGATGGCAGACCAACTTTGGTCCATGGATCACTGTTTACAGATCTGTCTTAAGGCATGAAGATAGCTGAAAGAAATTGGACACAGATGTTTCCTTAGGTGGCAAAAGAGAGGATAATCCTGGGATCAAATGAAATGATAAATGGAAAGGGTTTCTAAATTACAGCCAATAGAAGGGTGATTCTTGGAACATTTATTAGGTTTTTCTTGTTGCTATCCAGATAGGCAACAGTTAGACAATTTATTAAAGGTCAAAGTAAGTTATTTATATAAAGAAACTTTACCATAAGAAAAAGTCAGTGGATGGAGTATTCACATATAATGTCATCCACTTAAAATTTTTTGAAGGAAGGAGAACTTGGGAGGAACCTCTTCATATTTACAAGTTTTAGCTTTACTTTCAAAAATCATTTTATTCATTATAAAAATCCAATTCTGTTATATGAGATAAAATATATTTAATACAGTCCTACCTGACTTCTGAGTAACACAAAGAAACCAAGTATGTGGGTATGTACATGCATACTCACACACATTCCTTGTAATAAAGCAACCAATTACAGTGATTCTGCTGCTGCTGCTCCTAAAGATGATGAAAACTAGCTCTCAGTAACAGCATTTTTTTACTGAGTATTGGGAATTATTTCTGATCATTTTACAGAATTACTTCTAATCCCCCATTATAACTATAAAATAGTCATTATAATTCCTCTTCAAGAGATATGGAAATACAAGCTTTAGGTTACGTTACCCAATACATAGTTATTGAGTGGCTACAACTGAGATTATTCTGACATCCATACATACGAATGTTCCACAAACAATAGGCAAAAAAAACTTTAATTCTCCAATGTATAAGAAGAAGTTAATTAAGTTATACAAAGTTAATTACATTTATGGACTTCTGACCATTTCAGGATGTCTTACCTGCTAAGTAAGTTACTCCATAATAAAACAACCAGTTAGCATAATTGGGAGTTGTTACTATAACCAGTCAGGTTTTCTTCACCTACTGAATAAGGCAAAACAGGAAGGACACTCACTCTCCAAAGAGGCCTAACAAAGAATATTAGCTTACTAAAAAGTTTCAAATCATAAATGCAGTAATAAAAGCAGAAAGAGCAGTGGAAGGCATTGAATTATTCAGCAAGCCATCTTTCACTTGTCCTTTCATTTTATAGTAATCATCATAGCCTCCCTGCAAATGCATAAGCAATAATTTTGTAAACAACTACAAAACTGGGCACAATGGATGTAACAAATAATTTTAGACAGCAAAATAGGCAACAGAGAAATGATTTTTGAGAGAGGATAAATAAGTGAGGTAAGCCTTAAAACCTCCCTGATTTTCTTCTTCAAGGCCCTTTCTGAATGATGGCATAGAGAGAGAAAAGGCAGAGTTCAGCAGTCTTGCAAAGTTGAGGATACAAAGAGGGAAATTGATACAGAAATTCCCGAAGTCTTACTTTTTTTGACTCAGTATCATTTGTAAATGTATAGGATGAAACTTCATTATTTCAACCAAAGAACTATAAATGGTGAAAGAACAAACTATAAGCTCGATAATTCTCAGTGCTCACCCAACACTAGGAAATAATTTCATTCCAATCGGCTAGAGAAGCCCCAGCAAATATCTGGTAAAGATTCCACAAAGATATTGGCTTACTTGTAAGGCAAACTTAGTTCTAAAATAAAGAGTACTCTAGAACAGGGGGCAGTGTACCTCGGCCCACAGGTCACTTCAAGCCAGTGCCTAATTTTGTGTGGTTTATTACTATGATTGAAGAGTCACCATTACATTTTATAGAATTGTTAAAAAAAAAAAAAGGATATGTGACAGTAGCATAGCCCATAAATGAAGTTCAACAAGTCCAAACTTATCTAAAAGGAAGTTAATTTTCAAATCAGTTCTCATGTTTCCTTAAAGGAGAAAAATAAAATCAAGACACTTAGCAATATAAAATCGCAGTGTAATCAAAGGAGCAGGAAAATATTTGAAGGGGGCTGGGGATGTGGCTCAAGAGGTAGCGCGCTCGCCTGGCATGCTTGCGGCTCGGGTTCGATCCTCAGCACCACATACCAACAAAGATGTTGTGTCCGCCGAAAACTAAAAAATAAATATTGAAAAATTCTCTCTCTCTCTCTCTCTCTCTCTCTCTAAAAAAAAAAGAAAATATTTGAAGAAATAATTGCTAATAGTACTCCAAATTTGATAAAAACTAAAAATCCATAGATCCATAAATATCAACAAACTCTAAGCTGAATTAAAGCAATTACTTCAGAAACCAGAGGAAAAAATACTTAAAATATAAGAGATAATTATAAGAATGATACTTACCTACCTCACAATAAAAATAACAAAAGCTGGAAGCAAATAGAATATATCTTGCACATAATGAAAGAAAAGATTTCTACATTAGCATAAAAAGGACTGTAAACTAGAAAAACTATCCTACAAAAATAAAGTCAAATAAAATGATTTCATAAAACAAGAACTTTAAGAATCCATAGCCTATAAATCTGCATTATTATGAATGTTAAAGGAAGTTATTCAAGATGATAAAATATTATGCCACGTGGAAATTCAGATTTACACAAGGATTTAATGCTGAAAGTAATAAATACAATGGTAAATATAGAGGATTTTTCTCATTTTATAATTTAAATGCAAGCTTTTGAAAAATCAATAAACTGTGCTTATGTATTATGTAAAATATTTAACAATAATAGCATGAAAGACAGTAAGCAGTACATTAAAATCTGCTATTGTTATATATTGAAGTGCTAAAATATTATGTGAAAAAGTGATATTATATCAAGTTAAAGGTATGTATTGTAAACCCTAGAGTAACTGCTAAAAATTATAAGCAAGTATAGTCAATAAACCAATGGATGCTATAAAATGAAATGCTAGAATATATTCAATCTAAGAGAAAGCATGATAAGAGAGGCTAATAAGTTAAATATTGGACAAATTTAAAGCAATAGCAAAATGACTGATTTTATACCAACCATTTTGATCATCTTATTAAATACAAATAGTCTAAAACTATCAGAGTAAAAAAGCAAGACCAACCAACTATATGTTATCTTTAAAAAAAAATTGAACACTAGCTTTACAAACTATGATACACAGCTGGACAATAGGCACATGAAAGATACTAAAAATCAATTAGTCAATGAGAAAAACACAACTTAAAACCACCATGAGACATCACTGTACCCTCATTTTAAAAGCCTAACAATACCAGTTGAATCTCAGTTGATGGAAATGGGATTCTAACACACCACTGATTAGAGTACAAAATAGTACAACCACTGTGAAAAATGATTTCTTGTGACATTAAATATGTAATAGTCATATGAGCTATTAATTTCATCCTGTTTACCCAAGAGAAATGAAAAAATATGTTCACAAAAATAATTGTACTTTTTATAGCAGCTTTATTCATAAAATCCTAAAACTAGAAACAACTCAAATGATCATCAGCAGGTGAAGAGACAAGTTGCAGTATATTCATATAATGGAATGTCACACCATAAATTAATTACTAACTACTGATGCATGCAAAAATATGAAAGAATCTCAAAATACGGTAAATGAGAAAGCCATACTTACCAGAGGCAAGACATTACATACTGTATGACTCCATTCATATGAAAATCTAGAAAATAGAGGCCAATTTATGGCAAGGGAAAGTAGATTAGTGGTTGCCCAGGGCTGGGGAGGGGTGAATCAAAGTAAAGGAGTATAAGAGAACTTTTGGGGAGTGTTAGAAATGATCCATATCTTGATCGGGGTGGTGGTTTTAAGAGAAAACACTTTTGTTAAAATTTACCTAACTGTATGCTTAAAAATATTCTTTTGCTTATGTTTATTATACTATTAAAGTTGATTTTAAAAGCATAAAAGAGATAATCTCACTATTATAGGAATCCATGATTACTAAATATACTCAATCTCAGAAAAGTTTTAATTTTTTTTATTAGTTGCTCATGACAATACAATGATCTTGACATACCATACATTTGAATCAAATGGGGTATAATTTCTCATTTTTCCAAGTGTACAGGTTGCAGAATCACATTGGTTATACAGACAAGTATATACATATTTTTAAAAATATCCTCTTATGGTATTATGTAAAGCAACCCTAATAATAATCCCCAATTCTTCTTACATTCTTCCCATACTAATTGTTAGTCTATGGCATTTATCATGGTTGCATTTTGTGCTTTTCAAAGAAACTAAACTGCAAGACAGGAGTAATTAGTCTTGCTCTCATAAAAAGAATACTGAAAAGCTAATATGAATCTGACCCACAACTCACCTCAGAGAGCTCCAATCTAGTGATCTGAGACATATAACAGGATCCAAGAAGGTAATAATAATTAATAAAGGGACCTAAAAATTAGATAATAGTGACTGGAGATCCGCCTCAAGGGAATTTGTAAAATAACTTAAATATCATTAATATTGGGTTGTCTGAAACAATCAAGAATTTTCCAAATGCCAGTAAGAAATTTAACACATAAATTCCATGATAAAACTTGACTTTTGGGAAAGCTTAGTCCAAAAACAGTGCATATATCTAAAGTAACCAAAAAAACATCCTTTTTAGGTTGTATCAAATTATGGTTATAAATTATGAATGAATTCTTCATGAGGAATTTTTGAAGCATTAACAAATGTGGTAGGAGAAGGAAATAAAATCAGGTGAGAGAAAATAAAACTTGAGTTAACAGAAATTTGAGGACTTTATAAAATCCAAGGAAGAACAGAAGTGAGTCAAAATGTATTGGGAAAAAATTAAAAATAGAAAACAGACATTTAGGTCCTGAATTTAACTTGGTCTAAAAGAGGTAAACTGTCCTTATCTCCTATCTAATGTCTCCTTTCACTTCAGGAAGTATCCATACAAAAAAACAACAGTAGTAAGCCTGGACTTCAATTTCCCAGTGATTGCTGATTCCCTGCTGCTGACAACGGTCACATCACAAAATCCTGTTTCATACACAATAGGAGGGCGTGAGTTGCACCCGTGTGTTTTTGGAAACTGCAGTGCATTTGTCAGAGCAACTAGCTCCGAAAAATCAAGTAAAAGTTCAAGGTTATATAAAGAACAGCTAGGTGCTCTGGAAGGAGATTTTGATCCATTAATAACTGAGAACAAAACACCACAGGTAAAACAGAAATCTTTGTTAAACACCCCAATTCTAAAAACCAGCTTCTTTTTAAATATGAGGAAAAACTACACTTGTGTTTGCATCTATGTGATCTTTTGGTTGTTGTTGTTGTGTACATCTCTTATTTGTTTTGCACTATGGATCTTTCAGGGATTCGTTTATTCTACACATTTATGGAGCTGTGTACTAAAAAACCTCAATTTTAGGCTCTGTACCAAACCTGAGTAATACAGAAATGAGTATGAAACTGTGGCTTCAGGGGCTTGTGCCTCTGAGAAGCTGGAAATAATCACAAGCACTCCATCCTGCTTAGTAGAAGAGGATCTATGAGCTGAAGCCACCTGGGCAGTTTGGGAAAACTGAAATTAGTCTTTCTAGTTTACAAGATTTGGGAGCTGCCAGGGGATCCTGCCATACTTAGGCTAGAGACAGAGAGTTCAGAACTCTTGTTGCACTGAAGTAGGCATTAGGGAACAGACCCTAGCAAGACACATTAGTAGGACATTAACACTGAACACAAATCCTGCTGAAGTGTGAAAAGGACACCAAGCTCTGGGCAGGGTTTCAATCCTTTGTAGCATCTACGTTTCTGGCACTTGTGCCGAATGGAGACAAGCCGTTCTGATCAGCTAAGGAAGGGGTGGAAGGTGTTGGGGATGTGTTAGGAGAAACACAAGGTTGGTCTCTTGCATCCACCAATCTAAGAGCAACTACAGCTAATGAAAGGTTCATGTCTCTGTGTTTGCTGAGCGTACATCCTCTCATCAAACCCTTCAGCATATGTTCTGAGGAAGGCGCTATTCATTATTCCCATTGTCAAAGAAACCAAGCTCTACCATGGGTGGATTTGAATTCACTGGAAATATTTTGTTGTTTGCTTGAAGACCCTCAGGGAAACCCCCGGGGGCGCGGAGTCCATGCTATTTACACAGAGAAACACAAGACTAATGAGTTCATTTACAACTCAAAGGAAGAAATTCCATTTCCTGCACCAAATATATTCTACCCATTAAATGAAAATATAAGGCCTCCATATGCCTGCTTACCTCAGAAGGTTAAATTCTCCCCAAATTAAACAGGAAATATTTAATATCATAAGAACTTGCATGGAAACATCTATATTTCTCCTAGTACTACATTAAAGGACGATTTCTAAGAGAATGTTACTGGCAAGGGTTAGGGTCAGACCAGCTCAGTGAGCACACAGGTGCTTATGCTGGGAAGGCTGATAGTTGAATTCAGGGTAGCCAGACTCATTCAATATAAACTGACTGCTGTGGGGGTCACTGAAAATGAGGAGGATTTATTCAGGAGGAGCTTGGTTCAATGCACATTTGTTATTTTGCCCATCAAGCATTTATCTTGCCTTTTTCAGGGTTCCATGCCCTGATTTACTTAAAAAAAAAAAATCACCCCTATCTGGTTCTCCATCTATCTAGTTGCAGTGATGATCAAACCTCAAAAATGGGGCATGGAATTCATGCCCTAATTTTCCTTTGGCTCAAGGTTAACATGTAACACAAGATATTCTAGTCAGAGTGAGAGCCAGGAATCAATTATGAGTTCCCAGAAAGGAATACCACCACTTCTACTGGATTTTAATCTAGAAAAGTTTACACTTAAACTTCTGGGCCACAACTCCTCCCCTCCCAAGACTAAGAATGATTTTTTTTCCCCAAAAGGTAACCACTATTCACTGAGAAAAAATGAAAAAAATAATGCAATTCAAATTCTTAAAAGGTAGAGGGCATGCAAACAAGAAAGCAAATAAGTGAAAACCAATGCATAAGTACCATAATGCCAGAATTAAACTGTCCTTTTTTTTTTTTTTTTTTTGCTGTGGAATTCAAGACAAAATTCAGTCAGAGAGGTTATCTTCGTTGTGTTGCAGCTAGCATTATTGTGAGGCTTCTAGCAAGTAGCTAGCATTAATAAAACAAAAACTGAGCAAAGTATGGAGATTTGCATGATCTGTTTTTTAATGAATTAGAGTGGAATTAAGGTGTCACCATAATAGCATCACTTTTATTTTCTTGAATATTGATAGCCTTTCTTGAGAGGGTAAACATTTCTTAGAATCAAAGTGACCACGTAGGAGCTATATGCAAGGCAAGTCTGTTATTCATGCTGCTGTCCACAATATTGATATGCCTATAGGAATATGTTATGTGTACAAAACTATTGCACTTGTGAGGTGATATATGCCATATGAAGCTTTTGATAGGTCTCAGACTTTATAATCTTGAAATTTCTAATTCAGTGCAATTAAAGAGAATCAAAATATAGCTTGGTTCAGAAATAGGAAACAGTTCCAAATTCAGTAAAACCTAGAAGTGGTCCACTGCACTTAGAAGTCTGGAGTTTAGACCAGAAATATGAGCTGTAGAATATCAATTTAAACATCGGCATATGAGCTTTTGTTGAAGCCATTAGGGTTGTCTTAAAGAGGAGATGTAAGGAGAGAACAAAATAACTATTTTAAGTTGTGTTCTCTGGAAGCAGAGTCTGAGAAGGGAATTCTTTTTAAAAGTAATTCTTTGGAGTGTGCTCTTACAGAAAGAGAGTGAGGGAACCAAGACAGGGCAAGAGATAAAAAGCTAAGCAAGGGAGAGGTCTCAAGTGGGGCCTACCTTCTGCTTAATCCCATGGGAACTCTGAATTAGCAATGTACCAGAGTTGGTCCCACTTGAGGCAAAGAAGCCAGCCTCTTCCATCCCAGAATTGTTAGCTTCTGGTTGCACTGGGAAATGAGCAAGGTGTCACTTTCAGCTGAGGTGGCTCTTTGTTCAGCTGTGCCTTTAAAGAAGGGGTCAGCTGTGAGTTATTAGCAGCAAACATTGTCTGCAACTGTTGAACTGGGTACACTGGCAGATAAAGAGGATCTGGGTGGGGGCACCCACTGTGTGCACCACACAAAATACAAAATGAACTTTGGGGAATTCATATGGAGGAAGAAAACCTTTGAAGGACACATAGTTGGAGAAGTCTAAGAAGGATGACAATCATATAAGAGAATGGTATCAGTAGCCATAATAGGTGTGTCTGAATTTTACAACAGAAACTAAAGACTGGAAACAGAGCAGAGTGGAGCAATTACAACTCATTATCAGATATCTACTCTAAATAGGATTTTTAAGATTATGCAAATTCTGCACTTTTTTCATTTATTATCTAAAATATTTGGCATAAAACAAAACAAGGTCTATACCAGGCACAAAGGGCGGGCACTAAGATGTAAGACACCATTTCAGAATGTATGGCCCCCAAATTATGCCTCCCACCTGGAATTTAACAAATTACATCGGTGGGGGGTGAACTTGGCAGTGGCTTCTGGGCCTGCTGGCTTGCTGGAATGTTGTCATTGCAGGGCTTAAGGAGACAAAAAGCAGGAACAAAACAAAACCCGTCCCTTAAGTCTTCTACAAATGATATTCTAAAGCCCACTATGCTACAATACAAGGGAAACTTGATTATGCATAACTAAACAAGAATATACTATGTGACAGTATGCTACTGATTTATGATGATCCCATCTTGAAAAAATGTCACACCATATTTTTGTTTAGAATTTATTGCTTTATTATCTGAAGTAGATAAAAATTTGTACTCAAAAATTAAAACTTTTGATTTCCAATTTTACTAAACATTGTTTCTTTTACTAGGATTAACCCAATGTGTCAATAGGGATGAGCCTGTGGTTATTTAAGCAAGTCATAGGAATTATGCACATGTCACCAAGTAGGGCTCAGAATATAATCAGAACACACTATTAGGCTTTTGCCTCCAGTGGCCTCTAAATGTAGCCTATACAGCTAGTTTACTCCTATGGCTTTGACAAAACACTCTCAGGCCCCACAAGCTGCTGGGCACTTACTGAGTGCATAGCCATAAACTAACTTCAGTTTGATCCAGTGGATATTGACAACTGACTTTCTCCAATGAGGTGAGGTTTTTCAGAAATATCCTGCATCAGAGGGGCTCCCACAGGTGATTCCTCAGCCCAAGAGAATTCACATTCTCCCAGTGGTTTTTATTCCCATACCAGCCACTATTACTCTGGCAGTCACTTCCAGTTTCTCTTGAATACCTCTAGGTCAGCCTACTGGACAGCATTGAGAAGACTCCTGCTCATTCTCATGACCCTATGCCTCCCGCAGTCTGGGAAAGTACCTCCTTGACCTTTGTCTCCACAACCTGAGGCAGCTGAGTCTGAGTTCATGTTCCCTTCAGTTCATCTGCCAGCAGCCACCCAAGTCAAGTTTTCTAAATAACTTCCTTGAATCCTCCGTTCCTTGATGGAAAATTAAAGGGATGTGTTCCATGGAAAAAGAAGTACTCCATTGTTTTCTCAAATCCAGTTTGAACTTGACACAAAGACTTCTGGGTCACGACTAACACTGGCATTTGATATATTGGTATTTCTGTTAAAACCTCCAGTTTAGCAACATTTTGCACTTAAAAGACAATGAAAAATAAGTCCTGCATCTTATGTAACAGCTTTGTGAAGTTGCAATAGCGAGAAACACCCCTATTTTAACAAACTAAAGCAGGGAAAATAGGAGAAGCACAGGAGTACACTCTGGTTAAAGGGACAGTCACAACATGATCCTAGGAAACCCCTGAATCCCTCTCAGCTTCTTCCCATCTGTGATTATTTTCCACAATAATCTATAAAGAGGCTTCCTTCTTTTCTTCCTTTTTCTTTTTTTTTTTTTAATTATTTGTGTAGGTATTAAATTTGACCATTGTGAGTGGTTTATAGAAGACTGGCTCAGAGGTCACATAAAACAACCTTTTTTCACCTCATTAAACTTAATATTTAGGAGAATCATTTTCTCACTTGAAATATTCAGGTAATTATTTTAATTGTTTCCCTCTACTAGTATAGAACTATCCTGACGAACTAGCAAGAAGGCCATCTGCAATGGAAATACATCCAATCTTAACAAGATTTGGATAATTAGCTTATAGGATTGAGTCAATATACTTCCCTCAAATTAACTATTTTTTGCATTCAACCACAACTCATAGTTTCTTAATAATTTGCATTTCTTTATTTTAAAAACCGTAGCAATATACTCAAAGCTGCACAGTTTATAAACCAAGAGGCTAAGCTAATGTTTTATGATCTTTCTTTGGTGGAAAACACTATCATGGGAACTTATAAGGGTATGAAATTTTTCTTCCAAAGTAATGATCTTTTAGTATTATACTAGAAAGCTAAAGGACCACACATACTTGTCATATTCCAACAAACTCCCTAACATGCTTGAAAAGGTTTTCACTTTCATCTAGAATAGTTCATAAAACAAATAGAATCATTTTGTATAAAAGTAACTTAATCCTCTGTGGTCTTTCTTTATCCTCTCCACTTTAAAGGAATTAAAGGAAAAAAATCTAACTATTCAATCTATTGCAAGATTATGCTCATTACAATACCCTTATTATTCGTAGTAAACTTATCGATGAAATAGTTGGCCACCCTTTTATCACCTGACTGGATGATGAGCTTTAAAATTCTGATTAATTCCAGCCATTTTAAAGATGGGGGAGGGGGGACTACCTACTTTAAAGCAAATTCAAATATCTACCCCCTCCCCTCTAAAAAAAAATAATGTTCATTTATACTACGGAAATCTATAAGCAATCACACTTGTCTCCAGTGTGAATAACATAGAAATTTGAATATACAAAATTATAATTTTATCAAGGTAGCAGTAACCAATTCCATTTTTCTTCACCATTGTCAGAACTGTAACATAAACGTATAAAACTTTTGCAAGAGATTTTTAAGTCACCTTTTGCATAATGGAAAAAGTAATTAAAGCAGAGCTCATATTTGAAGAAGAAAAATGTTGTGGGGAAAGGGTTAGGTCGAGTATGAGATACTCGGGCAGACTAGAAAAATAAAAGTAAAGGAAAAGACTTCTTAAATTTGTATTGACATTGTTACAAGACTTGTAGCTGAAAGAAGTAAAGATTCAACATTTTTACAGCAGTAAAAAGAAAAATAGTTATACATTCACCTTAGACTTTTGTTAACCTACTGTTAGCAGTCCACAGAAGTCCCACTCCAGCACATCCTGCTCCATTCCTCTGGCCTCACTACTACATCAGTATTCCAATAAGGCTGCATATCTCAAAGCAGAAAAATGTATCGCTTTCCAATATTTTCACTTTGTAATAATCATTCTCAAAAGTCAAAGTGCATAAAAGTCATCATGTAAATTTTTCAAAAATGCAGAGTCTAGAACATGGATCATCACCACAGCCATCATCATAAGAGCTTCTTTTTAAAATATTTTTTGAGAGAGAGAGGAGAAAGAGAATTTTTTAATATCTATTTTTCAGTTTTCGGCAGACACAACATCTTTATTTTATTTTATGTGGTGCTGAGGATGGAACCCAGCGCCCCACGCATGCCAGGCGAGTGCGTTACCGCTTGAGCCACATCCCCAGCCCTCACAGGAGCTTCTTAATCAACAGATCTGCATTGTAAGAATGTTTAACTTATCCAAGGTTTGAAACACGCTGGAAAAACACTGCTGTGGTTTGGGGGCGTATGTTCGAGGTACTGAAAAGATGTTAATAGCATAAAGACTATAATCAATTTTAGCCTGCAAAATTGATAAAAGAATTAAAATAAATACACAGAAACAGGTAGCCAGGTGATAGATAAGAGATCCAGTGGGAAGGTATGAGGAGGGAAAAAGAAGAGGTGATAAAAAATGATTTTCTTTTTAAAATTATGGCAACCAAGATTAAGTCTACCTATGTGGAACAATTTTAATTAAGTTTTATACTAAATGGTTTGGTTGTTATTAACAGGTAGACATTGCCCTTTGGCTATGTTAGTACCAGGACATAGTCCTTTGAGTTCTGTCTCCTTTTTATTCTCCCTATAATGTCTTCTTCCTTTATAAAAAATTATATTGTTCTAATTAGTTACACAATAAAGCAGAGTGCATTTTGATTTGTTGTACACAAATGGAGCACAACATTCCATTTCTCTGGTTGTATACCATGTAGAGTCACACCACATGTGCATTCATACATGTACCTAGGGTAATTCTGTACATCTCATTCTACCATCTTTTCTACCCGCGTACCCCCTCCCCTACAATCTCTGCCCTTTGCCCAAAGTTCCTCCATTTTCCTCACATCTCACCCCATTATGGATCAGCATCCATTTATCAGAGAGAACATTCAGACTTCGATTTTTGGGGATTGGCTTACTATGCTTAGCATGATATTCTCCAACTCCATCCATTTACCTGCAAATGCCATAATTTTATTCTCTTTTAATGCTGAGTGATATTCCAGTGTGTATATGTACCACAGTTTCTTTATCCATTCATCTAATGAAGGACATCTAGGTTGCTTCCATAGTTTAGAAATTATGAATTGTGCTGCTATAAACATTGAAGTGACTGCATTACTGTAGTATGCTGTTTCTAAGTCTTTAGGGTACATACCCAGGAGTGAGATAGCTGGGTCAAATGGTGGGTCTATTCCAAGTTTTCTAAGAGATTTCCATACTGCTTTCCAGATTGGTTGCACCAATTTTCAGTCCCACCAACAATGTATGAATGTGCCTTTTTCCCCCATATCCTCAATAATGTTTAATGTTGTTTGTATTCTTGATAGCTGCCATTATGACTAGAGTGGGATGAAATCTTAGTTTTGATTTGCACTTCTCTAATTACTAGAAATGCTGAACATTTTTTCATATATTTGTTGATCAATTATATTCCTTTTGAGAACTGTCTGTTCATCTCCTGAGCCCATTTATTGATTGGGTTATTTGGGTGTTGTTGTTGTTGTTGTTGTTGTTGTTGTTGTTGTTGTTAAGTTTTTTGAGTTTTTTTATATATCCTGGAGATTAGTACTCTATCTGATGTGTGTGATAAAAATTTTCTTCCATTCTGTAGGCTCTTTCATCACCTCCCTGATTGTTTCTTTTTGCTGAAAAGAAGCTTTTTAGTTTGAATCCATCCCATTTATTGATTCTTGATTTTATTTCTTGCTTTTTAAGAAAGTCAGAGCCTAATTCAGAATCATAGAGACTAGGGCCTACTTTTTCTTCTTCTATTAGGCGCAGGATCTCTGGTCTAATTTCTAGGTTCTTGATCAACTTTGAGATAAGTTTTGTGTATGGTAAGAGATAGGGGTTTAATTTCATTTTGCTACATATGGATATCTAGTTTTCCTAGCACCATTTGTTGAAGAGGCTATCTTTTTTTCCCATATATGTTTTTTGGCATCTTTGTCTAATATAAGATAAATATGATTATGTGAGTTTGTCTCTGTGTCTTCTATTCTGTACCATTGGTCTACAAGTCTATTTTGGTGAAAAGAGTCTGCCGTTTTTATCACTATAGCTTTGTAGTATAGTTTAAGGTCTGGTATTGTGATGCCTCCTGCTTCACTCTAAGGATTGCTTTGGCTATTCTGGGTCTCTTGTTTTTTTGGTGATATTTTTTCATGATTGCTTTTTCTATTTCTTTAAGAATGATGTTGGGATTTTAATTGGAATCCTCTTGAATCTGTATAGTGCTTTGGGTAGTATGGCCATTTTGACAATAGTGATTCTGCAGATCAAAGAGCATGGGAGATCTTTCCATCTGCTAACGTCTTCTTCAGTTTCTTTCTTTAGTGTTCTGTAGTTTTCATTGTGAGGTCTTTCACCTCTCTTGTTAGATTGATTCCCAAGGGGGTAGTTTCCTAATTTCTCTTTCACAGGATTGATCTGTGATGTATAGATATTAATTTGATTTATGGGTATTGATTTTATATTTTACAACTTTGCTGAATTCATTTATTAATTATGGAAGTTTTCTAGTGGATTTTTTTGGATCCTCCAAATATAGAATCATGTCATTGGCAAATAATTATAGTTTGAGTTTTTCTTTTTCTACTTGTGTCCCTTTAATTTCTTTTGTCGTTCTAAATTGCTCTCACTAGAATTTCAAGGACTATGTTGAATAGAAGTGGTTTAAGAGGGCATCCCTGTCTTGTTCCTATTTTTACAGGGAACGTTTCCAATTTTTTCCTCCTTTTAGGATGAGGTTGGCCTTGCATTTAGTATAGATTGTTTTTACAATGTTGAGGTATGGTCCTACTATCCCTTTTTTCTAGTGTTTTGAACATGAAAAGATGCTGTATTTTGTCAAATGCTTTCTCGGCATCAATTGATACAATCATATAATTCTTATCTTGAAGTCTATTGATGTGATGGATTATGTTTTTTGATTTCCATATGTTAAACCAACCTTGCATCCCTGGAATGAATCCCATTTGATCATGGTGCACTCTTTTTAAAATATGCTTTTGTAAGCAATTTGACAAAATTCCATTGAGAATTTTTGCATCTATGTTCATTGAGGATATTGGTCTGAACTTTTCTTTCTTTGATGTGCCTCTGTCTGGTCTTGGTATCAAGGTAATACTAGCCTTCTGGAATGAGTTTAGAATGGTTCCCTCCTTTTCTATTTCATGGAATAATTTGAGGAGTATTGGTATTGTAGGTCTTGTAGTACTCAGCTGAGAATCTGTCTGGTCCTGGGCTTTCCTTGGTTCTTAGGCTTTTGATGGCATCTTCTATTTTCTTGCTGGAAATTGATCTGTTTACATTGTGTATGTCCTTCTGGTTCAGTTTGGGTAGGTTGTATGCCTCTAGAAAATTGTCAGTGTCTTCAAAGTTTTCTATTTTACTGGAGTATAAATTTTCAAAATAGTTTCTAGTTGTCTTCTATATTTCAATAGTGTCTGTTGTATCATGACATTGTCTTTTTCATCATGAATTTTAGTAATTTGAGTTTTTTTCTCTCCTTCTTTTCATTAGGGTGGCTAAGGGTTTGTCAATTTTATTTATTTTTTTAAGGAGCAAGTTGTTCTGTCCATTTTTTTCAATTGTTTCTTTTGTTTCAATTTCATTAATGTCAGTCCTAATTTTAGTTATTTCCTATCTTCTGCTTCTTTGGTTGTTGGTTTGTTTCTCTTTTTCTAGGACTTTGGGATGTAATGTCCAGTTGTTTACTTGTTGACTTTTTCTGTGCTTAATGAATGAACAATGGGTCGTTGTTCACTGCAATGAACTTTCCCCTTAGGACTGCCTCATAGTGTCCCAGAGATTTTGATATGCTGCATCAGAGTTCTCATTTATCTCTAAGAATATTTTTAAAATTTCTTCCCTGATGTCTTCTCTTATCCATGCATCATTCAGTAGCATATTATTTAGTCTCCAGGTGTTGGAACAATTTCAATTTTGTATTTTATCGTTGACTGCTAATTTCATTCCATATGGTTAGATAGAATGCAGGGTAGTTTCTCTATTTTTTTGTATTTGCTAAGTCTTGCTTTGTGGCATAACATACAGTCTGTTTTGCAGAAGGATCCATGTGTTGCTAAAATAAGTAGTATATTCACTTGTAGATGGATGGAATATTCTTTATGTCTGTTAAGTCTAAATTATTGATTGTTTTATTGAGTTCTATTGTTTCTTTGTTTAGTTTTTGTTTGCAAGACCTATCCAATGGTGAGAGAGGTGTGTTAAAGTCACCCAATATTATTGTGTTATGGTCTATTTGATTCTTGAATTTGAGAAGGATTTGTTTGATATATGTAGATGCCCCATTGTTTGGGGCATAGATATTTATGATTGTTATGTCTTGTTGATCTATGATTCTCTTAAGCAGTATGAAATGACCTTCTTTATCCCTTTTCACTAACTTTGGTTTGAAGTCTACTTTATCTGATACAAGGAAGGAAACCCTTGCTTGTTTATGTGATCCATGTGAATGATACATTTTTTACTGTCTTTTTACCTTCAGTCTGTGAATGTCTATTCCTGTGAGATGAGTGTCTCATATTGAAGGCAGCATATTGTTGTTGTTTTTTTAATCCAATCTGTGGTATGTGTCTTTTAATTGATGAATTTAGGCCCTGACATTCAGGGTTAATTGAGAAATGGTTTGTATTCCCAGTCACTTTAGTTTATTTTTGGTTTTTACCTTAATTTGGTTTCTCCTTTGATTGTCCTTTTTATTTTTTAGTGTAGTTCCTCCATTTGCAGATTTCATTGTTGCTTTTCATTTCCTCCTCATGGAATATTTTGCCAAGATGTCCTGTAGTGCAGGCTTTCTTGTTGTAAATTCTTTAAACTTTTGTTGATCATGGAAGGTTTTTATTTCATCATCAAATCTAAAGCTTAATTTTGCCGAGTATAAGATTCTCGGTTGGGGGCTGGGGTTGTGGTTCAGTGGTAGAGCGCTTGCCTAGCACGTGCAGGGCCCTGGATTCGATCCTCAGCACCACATAAAAATAAAATAAAGATTTTTTGTCCATCTACAACTGAAAAATAAATGTTTTTTTAAAAAAAGATTCTCAGTTGGCATACATTTTCTTTCAGAGGTTGGTATATGTTGTTCCAGGATCTCCTGGCTTTGAGGGTCTGGGTTGAAAAATCTGCTGACATATGAATTGGTCTCTCCCTATACGTAATCTGATTCCTCTCTGTTGTGGCCTTTAAAATTCTATCCTTATTTTGTATGTGAGGCATTTTCATTATAATGTGTTTTGGTGTAGATCTCTTGTAATTTTGTACATTTGGTGTCCTATAGGCTCCTTGTATTTAATTTTTCAATTCATTCTGCATTTTGGGAAATTTTCTGATATTATTTCATTGAAGAGATTGTTCATTTCTTTGGTTTGAATCTCTGTGGCTTCCGCTATCACAATAAATCTTAAATTTGGTCTTGGGATATTGTCCCATAATTCTTGGATGTTCTGTTCATGGTTTCTTACTATCCTCACTGTGTGATCAACTTTATTTTTATGATTTGTATATTTTGTCTTCATTGTCTGAGGTTCTGTCTTCCAAGTGATCTAGTCTGTTGGTGATGCTTTCTATTGAGTTTTTATTTGGTTTATTGTTTCCTTCATTTCAAAAATTTCTGTTTGGTGTTTTTTTCAGAATCTCTTTTTCTTGAAGTAATCTTTTGCTACCTGTATTTGCTCTCTTATCTCTTTGGTGGTGTGATCAATGATTGGCTGATTTTCTTTTTTTATCTCTTTGTTGTTGTGATCAATTTTTGCCTGTAATTGTTCACTTAGGTCATTCTTTAATTTGCAGATCATTTAATTATATACATCTGAACTCCTTCTCTGACATTTCATCTACTGCACTATCAATGGATTCTATTGTTGTAGTATCTTGGTTTGTTTAGGACACTTTCCTCCCTTGCTTTTTCATGTTGTCTATGTGTCTTCCTCTCTTGTCTTCCTCTCAGATCTGTGCAGAGGTTTTGCAGCTCTACCCTATAGTCTTGTAGTGTTCCTGCAGGTTACCAATACCTCACTTTTAAGGGGCATATCACTGTTTACAGCACCCAATGCAACCAATATGCAGCCATAAATCAATTAGCTTCTATTTTGACCTTTAGAGTTTTGTCTCTATAAGTAGAAATGATGAGTTCCATTATCATATACCATATAGCCAGTAGGTTTACATAACAGTTTACAGTTCCTAATGTTTGGGGGAGTGTAGACCATAATGTTTATGAGGTAGGATATGAAAATAAAGAAGTATTAGATTACAGGATTAGTGAAAGGATAATCAAAAGAAGTTGGCTATTATCAGGAGAAAAAAGAGAGGTAAACCCATGCAAGGATTCCTGTTGCCTTGCAACAGGATAATGGTCTGTTAGCACACCTAGTACAGATACCTCTGGCCCACAGGGACCTTGGTAACATTTTACCAGGTCCTGGTTGTTGTTTCTAGATGGCAGCCACCATGTCCCTGGTTGGTGGTGGCAGTAGCGTCAAGCCTATAATTACCTTGATATTGGGCTTCCAGACCAGAGTCAATGTCCCAAGGTGGAAGCTGCTCCAGCTAAAGATGATGGAGGCAGCAGCAGAGGTGACCCACGATGGCAGTGGAGGTGTCCCAAGATGACAGCAAATGCTTTCAGAGATGGGGCTGGAAGGACGGGATATATGATGACATTGGGTGGCCCTTTCAGTGATGCCACAGTGTGGCATGCAGTGCTACAAGGGGCAGCTGCCTTCTGGCTCTGTCTGATGTCCAGTGGTGGAGAATACCATGTGGGGAGGGTTATGGTGGTGGCTGCAGTGACCCAAAATGGAGGCAGTAGGGAGCAGTCACATGATGGTGAATAGGGGACCACAATGCAGTGTTCCTTTCCTGTGGCAGGGTGCAGCATGGGTCGGGCTTCTCCTAGGATGTCTTCTCCTTTTTCAATTTTTTTTTTTTTTACTCTTTCCAGTTATTTCCTCTTGGTCGTGCTATCAATTTACTATTTTATTATCCTTTGTTCCTCTGTGCACCTTTAGCATAGGTGGTGCCTTTCAAAACTCAGGTTGAAATTTAATTGCTACTATGATAGTTTTGGGAGGTGGGACCTTTAAAAGAGGAATTTATGTCCTGGGGGCTCCACCCTCCCACCCTCATGAACAGATTAATATCACACTGCAGGAGTGGGCTGATTATAAAAAGGATGAGTCCAATCTCCTTTCCTCACTTTTCTTGCTTAGTCTCTTGCCACACAGTGCCCTTTGCCATGTTATGACAGAACATAGACCCTCATCAAATGTGGCCCTTTAACCTGGGAGTTCCAAGCTTCCAGAACCGTGAGCCAAATAAGCTTTGTCATTTATAATTTTCCTAGCATATGGTATTCTATAACAGCAGCCAAACATGAACTATACATGTAACCTCCTCTACAGTGTGATTAAAAGAGCCTTGGCCAATATTAGGTCTTCCCCAATCCCTCTGGCCCCACCTCTGAAATTCTAGAGTTTCTTTTTTTTTTTTGTTTTTCAGGATAAGTATTGCCTGATACAACTTCTCTTTTAAAATTGATAAACTTTTGGAAAAAAATATATATGTACTTCTGGAAGATCAAGTCACTATCAGCTGGAGATCCTTTTTTGCTGACAGGCAGGAACTAGCAGCCTTGAACAGCTTTGAGATTCTAACAGACATAGATGAAAGGAATTCATGGCCTACTTTAAAATTTGAAGGCATCTCACAATATATACACAATACATATGGAGCAATTGATTTTTCCATCTTTTCTTAATTGTTTTGGACACACTTTTGATTGCTAGGAACAGCAAGTTTTAACATGAAAACACTTTCCTAGACTTGTAGACTCAGAAAAATTGAAGAAATAAGCTGAAGAGAACAGCAATCTATCCTTGAACCTCCTCCCTGCTCTATTTTCCAAAAAGAATTCAGCAATTTCTCAACAGTACAGTCTTAGCATACATACGTGCATGCACATACACACATACAGACACACACATTGAGGCTTAGGACACAGAAGTCACATATCACTATATCTCCATCTCCTTTCTCATCCAAAAATGTTGTACAACCTGCCTTAGCAGTACAGTCGAGCACTCTCTTAGGCAATGATCATTATTCAGAAATCCCTCCAACTTTTACTTAAAAATTTCTCCTACTGTGGCTATTTTTTCCCTTTTATTTTGTCCATAGTGTAAATGAATACTTGATCATGATCCTTTATCACTTTTCCATAATTTGTACTTGAAGAGAGAGCTTTGTTTTCACTCCATTCCAATTTATGCAAGCCTTCAGCAGAGGCCCTACTAAGGACTTTTATTATTTTTCCTTCCTTACTACCACCTTCAACTGGAATCATTATTAAAGTTCATTTTCATGTACTGCTTATGATTTACAGAGACTTCTTCATCATTTAAAAAATATCTTTAATCCTCAGCACATAAGCACCAACACTCTTCAATATAACTGGAAACTAAAAAAAAGTTAAAGTTTAAAGTCATCAGGCACTCAATAAATGTTCATTGAGCTTAGTTGAAGCATCATGAATTTTTCCATTTTTAATCTTTATTATGACTGATTTTCTCTTTAAATTTACTATGAAAAATTTCCATATTCCAATAGATTAGTTACATTTAGTGTTTTCCTACCTTGGATAATTCTTTATTTCCTGTTATTATATGTAATATTTCAAACTAAAGTGTTCTTATTGGAAGTTTTCTGTTCCTATGAGTCTCTGTCTTATAACAAATAAACATTAAACAACTTCTTTCTTTAAATAGCAATTCTTACCACCTGCCTGAATTACAGGAACATTGTGAAGATTGATGGGGCCATCAAAGAAACACTTGAAATTCCTTCTTGTTGTTTAAAAAATTAAAAGAAAAATGACTGTAAATGGAAAATAGTACTATTGTATTTGTTTTTCTGAACATCCTCAGTAACTCCTTAAAGAATCCTAGTCTCCCATTTGTCCTTATAATAAAATTATGAGTAAACATGAACTTGAATATAGATTCCATTTACTAAGAGCTCACTCATTTCTATTTGTTACAGAAGTCAGGTTCACCATTATCCACTTAAATAACAACTAAATGGGCCATGACAAGACCAACTGATTTCAAATTAAGATACTGCAGTTTAATAGTACATTGCAGCAGTTGACTTTTTCATAGCTAGCCCAACAACCAATGAAGAAGACACTCTTTCTTAAAATCAAGGATTATAAAGCTCTCTTGCCAGGAAATTTAAGGTTTGTAGATAAATTCCTTACTCTTTTTTCTGTGGGGTCTTCCCTCATACTATTAATTAATCAGTTCCAATGGTTATTTTTCTATTGTTCTGTATGTGTGGTAGTAGAGTGAATCTGATATTAAGAGTCCTAAGTCAAAGCCCTTTTCCACCACTTACCAATTATGTAACCTTGAGCAAGTGTTTCAAAATCTGAATGGCTTAGTATGGGATAAGAGAATATTTTTCCTCAATAACTCATGAAGTTTTTGAGAAAACGGAATTAGAAAATTTCTACGAAGCTGGGTACAGTAGCACACACCAGTAATCCCAGAGGCTAGGAGGCTGAGGCAGGACAATCACAAGTTCAAAGCCAGCCTCAGCAACTTAACAAGGCCCTAAATCAACTTAGTGAGACCCTGTCTCTAAATAATTTTTTTAAAAGGACTGGGGATGTGGCTCAGTGGTTAAGCACCCTTGGGTTCCATCTCTAGTACCAAAATTTAAAAAAAATATGTGAAGACACTACATAAATTTCCAATTTCTTATATGTATGAGACAAAATATCAGCCTGTCTAGCATTATTGACATTCTATCCCATAAGTCTATCCTTTGATCACATTGCAATTTCTCACACAAGAAACAAGTGGGATAAAAATCATTGGCACATTATTATCAGGCCTTCCCATTCATGGAGCCCTGATTTATGTGTAGATTTTAAGATATGATTTTACAAGGAAATTAAAACATCTTTAAATCTTTTGCATATTCTCTGCAACTCATTGACCAACAATTCTCTCTCTGCCCTTGATTAGCCCTGGTCCTTTCACCTCAAATATCTTTCCCTTTTTCATATCTACTGGAATCCTACTAATCCTTAGAATTCCAGCAGGAGTTACCTATTCCCTTTAAATCTTCCTCAGTTCCCAAATTAAAAGTTATTTTGTTAATTACTTTTTTTTTCTGATAGGCCCTATTTGTATTACTTGTATTCTAGACTCCTCCCAAGACTATGACCAAACCTAGTCACAGGAAGAATCTATTATGCTTTGCTGTATGTTAGTGCTAAGTAAAGTTAAACATGAAATTTACTAAACAAATTTGTTATTCTGATTCCTCTGTCTCATACAAAAGTATGGAATCAGTCTTTAATCTGTCTTGCTCCACTTAAAACATACATACACACATACACACACACACACACACACACACATACACACACACACACACACATATATATGAGTAAAAATAGAACCTATGGATCTAATTTGAATACTTCAGTCCTAAACTCAAGACTGCATTTTTATCCACTGTACCCTCCTGTTTCTGAACTCTCTATCTATAACTTATTCTTAGCATCTTTGAGGATGCTTTAAATTCCAACCTCTAACTTCCTATATCTTTTGATTTCATGTAATAGTCTTCTTCATCAATCATTTCAAAATCTAGAATAGAAGTGAGCGCTTCCAAGAGACCTCAGATGATTAGCCCTTCAATGTATTTCTTTTATAGACCCTAAGCTCTGACTCCAGGAGAGCACCCTTATATAATGAAGGTTATGACTCCATACAAGAAATACATTATGATATACAACCTAAAAGCAAAATTGCTTTAAGCCAATTTATCAGTACTCTTCAGAGTTTGTTACCACAAAATAAAACTAATAACTTCAGAGAGTAAATTTTTAAAAGTATATATACACACACATTTCACCCTTACTTTTTTGTGTGAATAAATAGTATTTCTTGAGAGCAGAGTATTTTGTGTTTTTTAAAATTTTTTTGATTTTTAAAAATAAATGACAGAGGAATGCATTACAATTCTTATTACACATATAGAGCACACTTCTTCATATCTCTGGTTATAATAAAGTATGTTCTCACTAATTCATGTCTTCATACATGTACTTTGGATAATGATGTCCATCACATTCCACCATCCTTGCTAACCCCTTGCCCCCTCTCTTCCCCTCCCACCCCTCTGCCCTATCTAGAGTTTGTCTATTCCTCCCATGAGAGCAGAGTATTTTGAACTATGTCAAGGTTTATACTATGAAGACAAAATGTAAAAGAAACTCCTGCTTGTTTATCACAATGTCTTTCAGAAATCATTTTATGAATTAGATTGTCACATGATTAATCAAAATTGGTCATTGAAAGACTACCATACCAGTAATGAATCCTGACAAAGAACTCAGCATCAAATAAGTAATAGATATACCTGGAAATATTTAAACATTATAAAAAATTTTAAACTCTTTAACAATACAAAAAATAATATAATAAGAAAATATAATTCGTGCAATATAATATTTTAATTTAAAGTGATATAATTGTAAAGATTTATGTGATGTAATGTGATGTGAGGTTTTTCATGTACATTGTATAATGGTCAAATCAGTATAAATACATATTCATCACCTAAAATATTTATTGTTTCTTTGTAGTAAAACATCAAAATCTTCTCATCTAGCTGTTTTTTTTCACTTTTTAAAATTTGCTCTGTTTAGATATGCATGATGGTAGAATGTATTTTGATATATTCTGCATACATAGAGTATAACTCAGGATCCTATTCTTGTGATTGTACATGATGTGGAATTTCACGAGTCATGTATTCATAGAGGAACATAGAATTATATTCAATTCATTCTACTGTCTTTCCTATTCCCATCTTCCATCCCTTCCCTTCATTCCCCTTTGTCTAATCCAATGAACTTCTATTTTTCTCTCTGCCCCCCTTATTGTGTGTTAGCATGCACATATCAGAGAGAACATTCATTCAGCCTTTGTTTTTTGGGGGGATTGGCTTATATCACTTATCATGATAGTCTCCAATTCCATCCATTTAATGGCAAATTTCATAATTTTACTCTTTTTTGTTACTGAGTAATATTCCATTGTGTATATATACCACATTTTCTTTACAAGTAACAATAAATGTTGGCAAGGATATGGGGGAAATGTTCACTCATACAATGCTGGTGGGACTGCAAATTGGTGCAACGACTCTGGAAAGCAGTATGGAGATTCCTCAGAAAACTTGGAATGAAACTACCATTTGACATAGTTATACCACTCCTTGCTATATATCCAAAGGATTTAAAATCAACATACTACACTGACGTAGCCACATCAGTGTTTATAGCAGCTCAATTCACAATAGCTGAGCTATGGAACCAATCTAGGTGCTCAACTAGTTATTTTGATATGTACATTGTAGTTGACTTTTGTCACCTTACTATGAAATAAAACACCAGAATGTATACTTTGTCTAATTATAAGACTATACCCACTGTCCATTCTTTCCCTATCCCCTCCTCTCTTCAACACTCTCCAGCCTCATTCTTCTATTTCAATGAGATCAAACATTGTTGCCAAATGTACTCTCTGATATGTGCATGCTAACACATAATAAAGGGTCATGTATTCATGTAGGAACATACCTCATTTTCTTTGTTCATTAGTTTGTTGTTTAAAACTTCGTTTGAATTCACACCTTGGTTATTGTAGATAATGCTACAATAAACAAGGGAGTGCAGCTATTTCTTTGGCAAACTGATTTTATTCCTCAGCATTAGAATTATTGTGTCATAGGGTAGTTCTATTTTTTTAGTTTTTTAAGAAATCAAAACTACAGCCAGGCACAGTGGTCATGCCTGTAATCCCAGTGACTTAGAAGGCAGAAACAGGAGAATTGCAAGTTTGAGGCCAGCCTCAGCAACTCAGCAAGGTCCTAAGTAACATAGCAATATCCAGTCTAAAAACAAAGTACTTTTTTAAAAAGTCTGGGAAAGGAGCTTGGTGGTAAAGCACCCCTGGGTTCAATTTCCAGTTTCCCCCCACAAAGAGAGAGAGAGAGAGAGAGAGAGAGAGAGAGAGAGAGAGAGAGAGAGAGAGAGAGAGAGAGAAAAGAATTAAAATTATAATGACTTCATCTCATCCCAGGTAGAATGAATATTATCAAAAAGACCAAAAAAAAAAAAATGCTGGGTGCATAAGGATGCATAGAAAAGTGAACTCTAAACACCGTTGGCCAGAATGTAAACTAACCATTATGGAAAACAGTACAGTGGTTTTGAAAAAAAAAAACTAAAAATAGAAATACCATACAATCCAATAATCCTACTACAAGGCATATACCCAAAGGAAATTAAATAAGTAAGCACATCAAAGAGATACCTGCACAGCCATGATCATTGCAGCATTATTCTTAATATCCAGGATATAGAATGAACATAAATGTCCATATACATATACATATACACAGTGGAATGTTATTAAGCCATTTTAAAAAATTAAATTGTCATTTTCAAGCACTTTGGATGGGCCTGGAGAACATTATATCAAGTGAGATATGTCAGACTCAGAAGACAAACACTTTATGATATCACTCATAGGTATAATCTAAAGAAGATGATCTCATAGAAGTAAAAATAAAATAATGGTCAACAGACACTGGGGAGAGTAGGAGGGAGAGGGAATGAGGAAAGTTTGATCAAGTACTTTGTTACAGCTGGATAGCAGTCCTATGGCACACTATGGTGAATATAATCAACAATAAAGACTATGTCTCAAAATAGAGGATTTAAATATACTCACTATAAAAAAGTTCAAAATCTAGGGGATTACCCCTAGTTGATCATTACCCAATGTATACATGAATCAAAACAGCATAGTGTACCTCATAAATCTGTACAAGCATTATGTCAACCAAAAAATAAAATGAAGAAAATTTTGTAAGGAACAATAAAAGCTTCTGAATAGCTAACACAATCTTCAGCAAAAAGAACAAAGCTGGAATATCACCCCATCCCTCAACTTCAAAATACACTTCAAAGTTAAATTAACCAAAATACCCAAACAGTATGGTACTGGCAAAAAACAAAAACAAACAACAACAACAAAAACAAAAAGAGGTATCGACCAATGAACAAAAATAAGAGCTCGGAAATAAATCCACACAACAATAACCAAGTAATTTTTGACAAAGTTGACAAGAACACACATTGTGGAAAGGATACTATCTTCAATAAATGGTGCTTGCCTTTAAAAAGTAATAAATGTTTGAGGAGATACATGTTTAACCTGATTTAAACATTACACAATATATACATGTATCAAATATGACATGATACCTCCATTAAGATGTACAATTTTATGTTCTTTTGTATCAACTAAAAATAAATAAACAGACCAACAGTGATATTTCTATACAGAATGAACTTACCCCATCTCTCACACCATTTATAAAAATCAACTCAAATTGAATGAAAAACTTAAATGTGAGGCCCAAAACTTAAAAAAAAAAAAAAACTACTATAATTAGATAGGGAAAATGCATCGTGACATTAAACTGGGCAAGGATTTTTTGGATAAGACCCTAAAAGCATAGCAATGAAAGCGAAATAGACAAATAGTATTAATCAAATCAAATAGCTTTTACACAGCAAAGGAAATCCTAAGCAGAACAAGAAGCCTATAAATGTTTTTAATAATTTAAATCATATAATAATTGTCAAGATTCAGAATGAAAATGAAAAAAAAATTTAATTTGAATCTACTACTATGCCATACATAATAATATTTAGATTTATTTTTCCAAAAATTGTTGGGACAGCCCCTATCTGAGAATGACAGATAAGCCTCTGGGTGTGACAACACATTCATGCATACAGCAAAACAGAAGACCCTTAAGCAAGGATCCATTCCAAGACCTGTGACCTGTAAATGAAGAAGCTGAAAAATCAAAGACCCAAAACTGAGTCTTTCTGGTAAAGAAAAAAGAACACAGATTTTGGAATAAGTCTACATACCTGAGTGCACATTTTATCTTGTAGCTATGTGAAGGTAGGTAAGATAATTAAATTCTAAACTCCAGTTTTCATAGTTGCAAACTGGGGACAATCTCCTTAAAAATAACTGAATAGTTGCTGAAGATCAAATGAAACAAAGCACATGATATATTTAGCAGGTACCAAGTATATAATAAATATGCAAGAAGCACCATTATTATCATATGATATTCTCATCACATGGCACACATTCACCCACTTGAACACTGTAGCTAACCTAAAATATGAAATCCATCCCCACCACAAATAGGAGAACAATTAAGTGCTCTCCTCAATGCTAGCAATATAAGATAATACCATATAGCCAGATTGATTTCCACAAAGAGCTTGTGAGCTGGCTCATAGCAGAAGGAATGCTGACTGCCATAAATTTTAACAGACATCTGTCATATGAACTGGCATAAAATCTCCCTTAGTTACTGTAGTATCACTGACCAACCACCATACTTAAAGGTAAATATCCTTGGTAAGATCTATTTAAGCCTTAAGGATCAATTAATTTTCCTGGCATAAACATTTTCCAAACTACAACAGTTTCAAGAATTCTCTAAGGAGTAGAGCTTTGAGTACTTTGTCTTTAATTTGTTTGAACAATGGATCCAAGGCAAATAGTCCAGTTTCAGACATGTTTTAATTTGCCAATAGCTGTGTCTTATAGAGTGGCTATTTATTTAATACAATGTCTTAAACTCTTCAACTTTTAATGCTTTTATTAATCCTGTAGCTATTTGTCATATAAATAAATGCACATAGCATAATCTGCTCCATTCTCATCCTAGTACTAACCCTGTTATCATTTACATATGAGGTGCCCCCCAAAAACTCATGTGTGAGACAATGCAAGAAGGTTCCCAGGTAAAATAATTGGTATTTGAGAGCCTAAATCCAACCTGTGAATAAATCCCCTGAAGGGATCAACTGAGTGGTAACTGAAGGCAGGTATGGTATGGCTGAAGGAGGTGAGTCACGGGGGCCCTGCCTTTGGGGATTATATTTTGTTATGGTTGAAAAGAGCATCCACCACCACCACCTTCTTTTTGCTTCTTGGTGCAATGTCCTGAGCCACTTTGCTCCACCACTAACTTTTTTTTTCTTGTTTTTTTTTTTAAGAGAGAGAGAGAGAGAGAGAGAGAGAGAGAGCGAGCGAGTGAGCGAGAGAGAGAGAAGAGGCAGAGACAGAGGCAGAGAGAGAATTTTTTAATATTTATTTTTCGGTGTACACAACATCTTTATTTTATTTTATGTGGTGCTGAGGATCAAACCCAGTGCCCTGCGCATGCCAGGCGAGTGCCTTACCGCTTGAGCCACATCCGCAGCCCCTCCACCACTAACTTTTCTGCCTCACCTCAAGCTCCAAGAAATGGAGCCAGCCTTCTATGGACTGAGACCTCTGAAACCATGCACCCCAAAATAAACTTTTTCTCCTGTGATTGTTCTTGTCAGGTTTTTTGGTCATGGCAATATTGGGTAAATATTGAGGAGTAGGATAGTTGGGTCATATGGTGGTACTGTTCCTAGTTTTGGGGGAGAATCTGATAATGCTTTCCAGAGTGGTTGCGCTAAATTGCACTCCTACCAACAATGTATGAGTGGACATTTCCCCCATCCTTCTCAGTCATTGTTATTTGTATTTTCAATAATTCCCACTGTAACTGGGGTGAGATAATATCTCAGGGCAGTTTGATTTACATCTCCCAGAGTGCTAAGAATGCTGAGATTTTTTTTACATATTTGTTGACCATTTTTGCATTTCTTCTTTCAAGAAATATCTATTTAGATGTTTAACCCATTTACTAAGTTATCAGTGCTTTTTTTCCTTCTAGATATATTCTGGATATATTTTGGATATTCATTCTTTGTTGGAAGAGTAGCTGGTAAAGATTTTCTCATTCTGTGGGCTCTCTCTTCATGCTCTTAAGTATTTCTTTTAGTGTACAGAAACTATTTAATTTAGTGCCATTCTACTTTATGATTCCTTTGGGAGTCTTATTAAGGAAGTCAGTGCATGCACCAATTTTGTTGGAGTGTTTCCCCTGTTTTCTTCTAGGAGTTGCACTATTTCTTGTTTAATTCCTTCCAAGTTTTTGATCCACCTTAGGTTGATTTTTGTGCAAGGTTTGGGATGGGGATCTAGCTTCATTCTTCTATATATAGATACCAAGTTTTCCTAGCACCATTTATTTAAAAGCTTTTTTTTTTTTTGAACATACACTTTTGGTAAATTTCTTAAAGACAAGATGACTGTATTTATCTCTGTCTTTTAGTATATTCCATTGGTCTTCATGACTGTTTTTATGCCAACACCAAGCTGTTCTTTTAATTATAGCTCTATAATGTAATTTCAGATAAAGTATTATGGTGCCTCCAGCCTCACTGTTCTGCTGAGAATTATTTGGGCTATTCTGCATCTTTTATTCTTCCATATAAATTTTTTTAGAACTGTTTATCTCTTATTCTGTGAAGAATGCAATTGGCATTTTGTTGAGTATATTGCATTGAATATGTATATTGCTTTTTGTAATATGGCCATTATGACATTAATTCTGATTATCCATGAACATCATAGATCTTTCCATCTTCTAAGATTTTCTCCAATTTCTTTCTTCAGTATTTTAATTTTTTTGAGGACATCTTTCATCTCCTTAGTTAGATTCATCCCTAAGTATTTTTTTACATTACTGTATAGTCATGTTCTTGATTTCTTTCTCAGAAGATTCATTATTAGAACATAAAGAGATACTGAATTTTGTAGTTAGATTCATTGTTGGAACATAAGAAAAATACTGATTTCTGTATGTTGGTATTGTATTCTGCTATTTTTATGAATTTATCAGATCTAGAAGTACTCTGGTGGAGTTTTCTGGGTCCTCTCATGATAGAGGACCTACTGATGAGTTAGGACTTCTTCCCCCAGCCCATTGTATCCCTTTGATTTTCTTCTTTTGCCTACTTGTTCTGGCTAGAGTTTAAAGAACTGTATTGAATAGGAGTAGTGAAAAAGAAAACCCTTGATATCTTCCTGATTTTTAAAGGAAATACTTTCAGTAGTCCCTCTCTAAGAATGTTAGCTTTGGGCTTGTCATATATGATGCTCCTGATGCCGAGATAACTTCCTTCATTTCCTAGTTTCTTCAGTGTTTTTAGTGGGAATGGGTGATAAGTTTTGTTGAAGGCTTTCTCTGCATCTATTGAAATTACTATGTAATTTTTGTCTTGGTAATTATGTGATAAATTACATTTATTGATTACATACTGAACCAACTTTGCCTCCCTGAGATAAATACAACTTGATCATAGTATAGAATCTTCTTAATGCACTTTGCTAATATTTTATTAAGGATTTCTGCATCTAAATGTTACCTGATATCTTTTTTTGCAGCTCTTAATATTCTATCCTTATTCTCTATATTAGGCATTTTAATTATGATGTATCTTGGAGAGGTTCTTTTTTGACTTTGTCTATTTGGGATTTTCTATAATTCTCTATGTGGATGTCCATCTTATTCCTAACATTTGGAATTTTTCTGCAATTATTTCACTGAAAAGTTTCTTAGTGACATTGGCCTGTATTACTATGCCCACTTATATTCCAATGACTCGAGTTTGATCTCTTTATGTTGTCCCTGAGTTCTTGTAGATACTGATCATGGTCTTTTCTAATTTTCTTTACTGTGTGTGAATATTACAGTTCAAACACACCTTGTCTTCAAGGCTTGGGGTTCTGTTTTCTATGTAGTCTAATCTGTTGGCAATACTTAGGATTTTTTATTTAATTCATTATATTTTTCATTTACACCTGAGTTTAATCCCTGGTACCAAAAAGAAAAAGAAAAAAGAAAAGAAGAGTAAATGAGTTAAGAAGGCAAAAGAAGACTTAAAATATTCAGAAAGTGAACAGAGATAAAGCAGGAGAGAGGTAGCAAGTGATGGCTATAAAGAAGAAAGAGTAAATTCTTTTCAGAATCTCTATTGAAACTGTTTCTAACTCCATGTATTTGCTCTCTTAATTTGTTCTTAGATCTTCTTTTAAATCATTTTAATAAGCAGCCTTTAAAATTCTCTCTGTGGAATTTCATCCTCTTCCATGTCTGTGTGTTCCTTTCTTGGGGGATTTTAAATTTTGATGGGAGGCTTATTTGTTTCTTCATATTTTCAGAGGTCTTGGACTTGTGCATCTGTTGAGATAGAGTCTTCTTTCTCTTTTGTGAGGCTGTTCTTTGATGTTTACTTCTCTCTTTTATAATAAGTCCTAAGTTATCTCTTAGCTTTAAGACAATCCCAATGCAATTCAAGTGTTAGTTTCCACTGTCAATGCCTCTCAGTTTTCTGCTGCAGAACTGCTGACTTAATTCACTCCTGGAGAGCTGCTGTAACCTTGAGAGTTCTTCTGAGTGATCTTTGCAGAATCTTCTCTGATTTGCTGTAGGAGTAGATGTCTAAGAGTGGAGTCAGACATCCACCTCTAGTTGCTCCTACTTGGGGCCTCATCTTAGTTCAGGGTTTTTGTCTCCCCTGTTCTATGTGTTACAGTATTATCAAAGCTTAAGCAGCATTAGTTTGTGTGTGGAACAAAGTACACTGTCACTTGTCTGAGTCATGGGTGCAGCTCAGTAGCAAAGTCTATCCTGTGAACCTGTACTATTCTAGTTGCTTCCCAGCCACTCTCAGAAAAAGAGGAGACAAGCAACAGCAACAACTGTAGAAATGAGTATACAGAATTAATGTAATTGTCCAGTGCCTACTAGGATAGGTACAACACTAATTACTACAAAGTGAGTAATGACAGGATCAGCATTTAACAACAGTAACAATAAATAACTGAACTAGATCTAGCATTAAAATATAATATTGGTGTCAACTATGCCCTCGACAGTACTAACAACCACAACAACACGAATAGTAGTGACATGAGTTGCATAAAATAAGTAGTCATAAAAGAGTAAAATGACAGTTCATGAAAAGAAAAGAAAATGGAGCCAGGCAAAGTGGTGCACACCTGTAATCCCAGTGACTCAGGAGGCTGAGGCAGGAGGATCGTGAGTTCAAAGCCAGTCTCTACTCTGCTCACCAATGCAGCACTTTTTACACACCAGCTTGCTGAGCTGCCTTTGGATCAGTTGAGATCAGGCTGCCAGTCCGTTGCACAGGTTCCCCCATGACAAACTTTTACCCATGTCACCAGTAGTGAACCTGTATTGCTGGTAGTACTTGGCTGGGTTCCCAAGGTATTCTTTTCCATTGTATGTTCAAAGCACCCAAATTTCTGTGTCTCAATGCTTGATTCGGACATTGAATTCTGGTAAATTCCTTGTCACCCACCTAGCTGGAGAGAGTACTGCCACTGCTTGAAACCCAAGCCATAGAGCCAGCGGAAAGCACACCTTTTTTCTACTCTGCCCTCTTTTTTTTTTCTCCTTAAACTCTTTAATTTTAATAAAAATATAAGAACTTCACCCTGCACCAGTTGACATGGAAGACATATAAAACTTGCCTCTTTGCACTTTGCCAGAAGTACTTCTCTGCCAGGTTTTCTGAAGCTCTTATAGAGCATGAGCCTTTCTAGTCCTGTGCTTCTCCAAGGATAAATCCAGATTCTTGTCTGGGATGTTCTTAGAATCACTTCTATTACATTGTGCATTACATGGATGACTTAGCCTACACTGAAAATGCTATGAGAAGCTGGTATAAGACAATCTTACTCTCCATTCTTTCATTCTATGTATCACTCATAAAAACCAAGGGAGAAGATTTTCATAGATTTCAAATGCAGGTCTTCACCTCAAGCTGGTATGGTTTATTATATGGAAAACATGAATTTCATCACTATTCTAATTCTGTCTTTGTTTTGTCTCATTAGGAGACTCAGTATCAATATGATGTCGCACCTTTAGAGTTGGTGAGAAATTTATAGCATGTATGCTAGTTACTTTTCTTGTAGCCTTGTTTTATTATTCTTCCTTATTTTTCTTTCACTTTGTCTCATATTTTTAAGTCATCTTACTATACATACTATAGTTTTGCTTGTCTGCTTAGAATATAAAAGAGGAATTTTGAGGAATATAATAGATGCTTTCTTTTATTTTTTTTTTAAAGCTAGCCAGGGAAATGTCATTATCTTACTAGTATCAAAGAGAAAAATTTTGTCATCATGTTCATTTCTGTTTCCTGGTTTCTCACATATATTCTGCCAATGAATCTTTTACAACTGTGCAGAACCACCAACCCCAGCTCCTAAATCAATTCTTACCAATCTAAATATGTCATTTTCCATCTGAAATTATACAAAGAATGAGGCTTATGTCCCCTTATGGCATCAACAGACTTTTTTTTTTTTACCATTCTTTACATCCCCCTTCCTATCAGGGTGCTACTGGAGTTCCACCTTGAATGATTACCTGAATCAACAATGTCATTACACACCTGATTTCAACCACCTGAGCACTTTCTATTGCTGATCCAGTACCCGCATGATTCCTGTTTAGTTGTCAGGATGGTAGTGTTGATGACTCTGTGCACATCTGGCCTTGCCACATACCCTATCTACACTGTGACTGGGCTGTCTGGCTACCTCATATGAAACACCTCATGAAGGCTAAATAATTTCCTCAGCATTGTCTTTCTACAATGGAATAAAGTTCCCAAACACCTGGCACTGAAGCACCACTGCCACCACTGAAATTTGAAAACATGAACTTGACCACAATAGATCAGAGAGAGTAGCTGACATTAAGAAAGAACCTGTTGTAGTTCCCTTATTTTGACACTAGACAGAGATTGGATTGGTAAATTTGAAAGATGCACCTTTATTAGAAAACTGGACATGAAATCTGAAAAGTGATGAAGTAGAAATATATACAATACATATAGTTACAAACATATATGTATATGTATAGTTATAATTTTTAAATAACACTTCACTGTCAATAGTAAGGAAAAAGAATAAGCAAACTCCTGCTATTTGCTATTATTGTATTTTCAAAGATAATTGTCCAGTAAGCTATACTGACATGATTCGGGCCAGAACTGTCTATTATATAGAAAACTTTTAAGATTTTATAACAAAGAGTCAGATTCAGCCAACATATTTATGTGGTTAAAATGTCTAATGAAAATAGAAGTGATTCTTAAAGATAACACTAATAAAAATTGCCCAACATTTCACTTTTAGCCATAAAATATACTTACACAATGTTAACTATGGAATTTAACATATTAGTTCCCAGTTATTTATAAGAACATATCAGAAAGAACCATAAACTAAAACTAATCCTACTCACCTAAAATAGTTCTTAGGTGTAGTCTGCAGAACACCTGTTTCAAAGTTACCTGGGAAGTCTGTCTACGGTAAATTCATGGGACCCACTCCAACTTCCAGAATTAGAATTTCTGGGGTTGGGAATCTGGAATCATATTTCTCATTCTGTTGATTACTAGATGCATTAAAGTTTGAGAATCTTAGCACAAGAAGACAGATGAATAAAAGCCTGATTCCCAGTGGGGAGACTGCTTGTGACAGACAATACATAGCACACAAGAAAGTAAAAAAGTTACTGCAGTCCATGCAGGCATCCAGGAAAAATGAGGTGGGATACCCTCCACAATTACAGCAACACAATTGAGATTGAAGCTTCACTATTGCTATGTGAATTATATGTTTTTTAAACCAATAACTTCATTTCTGCATTTGTAAAATAAGAATAAGAATAATCTAACTATGATTGTGTGGTTGTGAGGGTTAAACTATTTAACACAAGTAAGTAGTTGGAGCAATGATTGGGAAAACTCATCACATAGAAAGAATCATTGTCAAGTGACTAGATCCTGACCTGTGGATACTGTACTGGTAGAGGTGAGTAACACCATTATCCACATCCTGGAATGTTTCCAGGCAAAATTGTGGGCAAATTCCATCTTTTACATTATCCAGATATCCTGTGTGATATCTTCCACTCTTGGTGGAAAGATTCTTCTTCCTGGCCTAAATACTATTTTTGTTCTCACCTGCCTAGAAAGCTTGTTGTTATAAGTTTATTTCACTGAAAATTATCTACTCTTCATCACATCATCTCAAGACCCATTGTTTCTAGTAGTGAGTCCAAGATGGTGGACTACTGTTGGTTTAGAGGGACTGCTACAAGGCACATAGGTCTACCTCAGGTTTTCAGGGACCAACCCTTGTCCTGTAGTTTTCTAATGCCCCCCCAAAAACATAATTGTGAAAAGCACAGGATGGGGAAAAGATAATTCAGAACATATGAATCTCTTAGCAGTGAGGCATGTCCTAATTGTTCGACACCTTTACAACAAAACCTTGGATAAAGTAGTACACCAGGACCAAAGCCATTTTTGCCAGATAGATATTATCACAAAGTGCTATCTTTTATCAGCTTCCAGTGCCATTCAACTCAGAGATGAGCCATATTTGCCTTTGCCCCTGAATTCCACTCCTTCACTGAGTACATGATTTTAAAAGTCAAGAGTAAAATCTCTTCCCTTGCTCTTCTGCAACCTGAAAAATGTGCTCTTCTAGACATTCTTCTTTCCCATGAACCTCAGGGTACAACATGCCCTTCCTTCTTTTGAAAGTTGATATCTCTACTTGGATCCTAAGCCCTCCTAAGCCCTATGTACTAACTTGAAGCTTCATCAACTATCCCTTCTTTCTTTATTGACTTCAAATGCTTACTATCTTCTATGCCTTGGTTTCTTCTCCCAAGTGAAAGCATTACTATTTGGAGTTCTAGTTTAAATTAGACTATGCTTGAATCTCTGTTCTACCATTAGTAACCCTTCTGTCTAGGATAAACCACTTATCCTCTTTTTCTCAATTTCCTCATCTATAAAACAGAGTTGATGATATGTATACCTCATAGGATTGCTGAGAGATATAGACATATAATATATATAAAGCAATGTGATGATTAATCTTATTTGTCAGCTCGGCTAGCCCATAGCACACAGACATTTTGCCAAATGCCAGTCTAGATGTTACTGTAACATTAATTTTTAGGTGAGATTAACACTTAAATCAGCAAAGAAGATTACCCTTCATGAAGTGATTGAAAACTTTGAGAGGAAAAAAAAAATGAAGGCATCCCCATCCCACCAAAGAAGAAGAAACTCTACCTCCAGACTGACTGTTTGGAGACTTAAGCTGCAACATCAACTCTTCCCTGGTCTCCAGCTTGTCATTTACCCTGCAGATTTCAGACTAACCAGCCACCATGATCATGAGCCAATATCTCAATATCTCAAAAAATCTCCCTTCCCACTCTCTCTTTCTCTCTCCATAGATAGATACCCACACATGGCTGCATATACACACATGTCCTATTGGTAGTGTTTTTTTTCTGGAGAATCCTATCTAATACAAGCACAATTTGGCACAGCCTTCTGAGAAAGACACAGTCTTGGGTATTGTGGAGCCTATTCCATCTGTTATTGACTCACTGCTATTTGCTGTCCTCTCAGTCAGGAAGCCATGCCTCAGCCATTGTTTTTCAATATGTTAGAAAGATACCTGTGGAATCAGAAATGGTCATTAATGAACTAGAATTACTCACTACATCAAACCCCTGGGAAAGGGTGGGTGCTGACTTGATCAGAAGCACAAAAGAAAAAAATCTAGAAGAGAAAGAACCAGTTCAGATGCCTACCAAGATTTTGAGAATCAGGCCAAGAAAAACGCCTTGTAGTGTAGGTTCTGTTGTGGAGCTGGGGCCTTCTAAGAATCTGAGGCATCACGATGACCCCCTTTTCAAACCTCAATTCTTGTAATCAAGCCAGATTTCAGACCTGTCACTCACTCATAGTAACAAGAATGAATTTATTGAAGGGACAGGAAAGGGGAAGGGGACATTCTCAAGGCAGACGGTGGGTCCTCTCAGAGAGGGACAACATCCCTTTCCTACATTCCAGTTTCATTGAAGATCCCAGAAAAGTTTCCAGAGAGTCCCATCCAGGTTCTACCTCTTGAATTTTGACTGACAGCAAGATGACATCAGATTTTCAAGTCCCCACTGCCATGGCAACTCGGTCACCTTGGCCCAGGCTGACCAGTTCTAATTGGATTCTTAACCATACGTTCTGACAGATTTCAGGGTTAGAAGGAACGATCATAAAACATCCCAGAGTTTCAGGATCTGGTCATAAAATATCCTGGGTTCCTCCCATGGACATTATCTTCAGCATGCATTTCTGTTGTCGTTAACAGGCAGTTTGCTGAGGAATGTAACATATCCTGTCCACTTAGGCCAGGCAGGGCCTTCAGGTAAATGGCTTCTTGGAAAAGGAAGCATGTGGGGGTCAGCACAGCAGGCCCATTTTATAGAATTATATTCTTAACTTCATGTTCCCACCACACTCACAGTTCTGTCTGTCCTCCAACAGTTCTAAGATATGGGATCAGATGAAAATTCACAAGCCACTCACTGACTTACACAGCTCTTCTGAGATTGTTAAGCAATGTGTTGAGCCACAGAGAAGAAGTCACCATCACAGATGCCTAAGTTGACTATTTTAATAAATTGATTATCTATTATTAAAAGCAACAAAAATATCTGGCACACTGGAAGAACTTAATTAATGTAATTTTTATTATAAGATCTTTGGGAACTGAATCAATTATGTATATAAAATATTTAGCACACTGGTATATAGTATATAGATTTTTTATAGCCATGTCTAGATTTTTTTTTTTTAGCCTTGTCTATATTTCCAGGACCAACAGCATGTGGTGTAATACGTGTTTGTTATCTGAATGGATGAGAGTAAAACTGGAGTTTTGAGATGAGACTAGATTTCCCCACTTCACAATTTTCTTCTAGGTTCTTATCTCACAAATTTGAAGAACAAAATCCATGAGCAATAATAGAAGAGAAGAGAAAATGGAGTAGGATTTGTTTAAGTGAGAAGAGAGAGAACTCCTGTGAGTCTGATAGCAGGAAAACCCAGTTTGGTTTGTTAGCTTAGGAGCTTATATGGTTTTGGAGTATGAGAATTGACCAAAATCTATCTTAAACAGGCATTTGAAAGGTTACCAAGGCTATTGATTGTGTCTTTTAGACAGAGTTTTAAATCCTTCCTGCAACACCCACACAGTTCACTCCAATCTTCAATTTTTCTACTTCTCTGGGACACAGGAGTTGGCTGGAGTGTTCCCCTAGGCGAGCCTTATGGTCTTCTACATTTGAAAAAGACCCTCAGGATGCCCATTAATATTTTTACCTGTTAGCCTCCTGGTGTGGTCTCTGTTTATGAAAAAGATCTCATTGAGGCCCATTGACTGACCACTGTGTATTCTTACTCCAGAGGATAACAAAATATGCAATAGGCAAAATATAGCAGTCATTTTTTAAAGTTCATGTATATTTTTCATTTTGATTATATTGCTTTTAATATTATGTATTAAAAGTATTATTCTGAATACTGTATCAGTGGAATATAAGTAACTCAGAGAGAAGGGAAGAGTTTGCAGAGTGACTACATTTTCAACTGTTCAGAGAAAGAGAACTGTCGTGGGTTTAGAAACAAAAAAATACAAATATATTTTAAGAGTAATCAGTTCAGGTGTGAGAGAAAGAGATGGATAAAAACACCATCAAGGAACAACCATCCATTAGCCAATAGTTATAGTCCAGATACAAAGCCGGAGGAATGTCAAAAGGTCCAAGATCTTATTGGTCAAACATAAGATCCACATGGAAGTTAGAAGGTAGAGCTTTAGAATCATGAACTGTCTGGCAAACAGAAACCTTTGAACCTAAGTCCTCTAATGCTATATTCTCTCATTCACCAATATGCTTCTTAAAAAAGAAAAGTCTACCTTATCTGTCACTTCTGTCAAAGAAAAATTGCACCCAGAGGAGTTAAACAGACACACAAGACTATTCAAGACCACTGTAGGTGCAAAGAATATTGCAATAGGAAAACAAGACTTGAGTTCTGCTGAAACAAAAGACAGACGTGTTTTGAACCCAGATGTGAGCTAATGGGATAGGAATGGGAAACCCTGGGGAGGCGGGGGTTTATCAGTGGGATTAGGTCACCTGTGCTAGTCCACAGGGCACTAATGAAAATTAGGTTCTTATCCACCTAAGACCTCAGGAAATAGGGACCTATCTTCCTTTTTACATTTCAAAGGGATGGTTCTCAAGTCCTTGAGAAAAATGTTTCCAAACTGTGAAACTGGCAAGAGGCTGTGAGAAGAATATTTACATCTCAAAGGGCCAGAGAAAGGGTTTGAAATTGCACAGGCTTGGTAAATGCTCTAAGAAAAGAGAAGTCACAGGAAGAAACCTATCTGAAATTTAACCAGGCTGAAGGAATTGTTAAAGTCATTTTGGTCACCTCTTCCTAAACTACATTTTCTCCTTTACCCATGCAATTTGATCTCTTTTACCACTCATTCAATCTGCTTTTCCTTAAACCTCATATGCTTATCTAATGTAAGTGTCACAAACTTGCATTTTCCTGGGTTTATCTGTAACACTTAATATCATTAACTAATATCGCCGCCCAAATATGTCCTACTTTAAATTCGATTATAATGTGCTGTCCTAGTTCTCCCCCTCTTCAGATATTGCTTGAAGCAGTTGGAAGTCTGTTTATTTGCTTGTTTGTTTTTAATTTGATCCCCTGGCTCCTTCTCTCATCTCCCTTCTCTCTTTCTTTTAACGTCTACATTCAGTTATACATCCGCTTTTCTTTCACCAAACATTTCTCCCATCATCCCAAGGCATATATCTTCTCAGAAGACAAAATGTTTTGTGTTCACTAGACAAAACAGAAACATAGCCATGTATTCATGTGAAAGGACAAAACTTGTAAAGCAGAAGCAATTGCTCTGTTTGTCCTGTGACACTAAAATTTGCAATTTTTTGCTGCCACAATAAAAAAAAAATGGGAGAAAAATTGTACCCTTTTCCTAAAACCTCCCATTGCTATGGTTTGGGTTTCTGTTAGCACTGTCACCGTCACTATTCTAGTTATGCTGTGCTGTGGCTCCCATGAGATCTCGTCTACTGCTCAGCTCCCTCCACCTGAATGTCACAAGCATTGACAACTCAACAGGCCTCAAACTCAATTTGTAATCTTACCCCACACCAGCTAATCCCACTATGATCGCCCATCATATAAATGACATTTCCATCCACAGTACTCATCGACTCTTCTCTTCTCTGTCACCCACTATCCAGTCCATCACCGAATCCTGTCTATTTCCTCTCCTGACCAGCTAGTCATTCTTTCACAGCTTTCTCATTACTGTCAATGTTTTACGTCTATCTTCATCATTTCTTATCTGGATTATTTCAGTAGCCATCTAACAAGTATCCTTATATCCCAAATCCCCTGACTGAAATACCCACCTTACCTTACCATCAGATTCTTTCTGAGCTGTACATCTCATCATTGTTAGCTTCCAATGTCAAAATTTTCAACAGATTTCCAGTGCCCTTATGATAAAAATCCAACCTCCTCATGATGGTGAATAAGATCCTTCACAACCCTCTGCCTGCTTCTCTAGCAGTAGCATCTCTCACTTTCCCTCAAAACCCATGTTTCTGCCAAACTAAACTATTGATAGATGCAGAAGTGTGACATTGCCCCTTGGCATGCTTTCATTCCATGGTGGGTTTCTGGCTGTAAAGTCACCTGCCCATCACTACTGCTTCATTTTCCCAGCATACTAATTTTTCTAAGACTCGTGTCCTCATGAAATCCTTCCCTGTGTTGGTCCCAGGCTAACCTGAAAAGCTCTCTGCTCTGTGAGCTCCTGGAAACTACACTTACCTCGTTCACAGTTCCTATTATATTGTATAGCAATAGTTCATTTATTCCCTATCTTCCCTGATCAGTAGGTGAGCACTGAGCTCTTATCTCTATTCCCATTATAAGTTAAGTTCATGTGCCCTTGAAAATGAACTAAGAAAGTCAGGTAAAATTTTACAGCTATGAGAATCAAATTATAAAGTTATAAATGTATATAAACCTCAATCAGGTTGCCCAGTGAATGATGAGGGATTATATGATAACAAAGAGAAATTGTCAAACATCTTAGTGTGAGTGCCCCCACCCCTCAGAAACTTAGACAAACCTGGCCTATTGGACAACACTGGTCACATGTAAACTATATAATTTAATGTTGCAAGTTTAAACTAAAAGCTAGAGGGCAGGAAAGTATCAAAAAACTAACACCATCTGCAACAAGCATATAATGTTACCCAATGTTTAAATAACACTTTACAGTCCCTGGAACTTCATGGTATAGTTTGCCAACATTTCACAGGACAGTTTCTCAAGACCCCTAGTCAATCATGGGCCCTAAAAGACTAGAGCTCCTACATCATGCTCTAAACCCAGACAGGCAACAAGCTAACTTCTGGCAATATCAGTTTCTTTTTCCAGCCTATGCCTCTTATATAGGAAGCACAGAGCTCTTTGGGGATATGCGTCACATGATAGGAGTGTCTGCTTAGGACAAGGGGCTACCCACTCTGGACCTTAAGGTGAAGCTGGCCACACTTGAACACCTTAGGATGATGATTAGTTGTACCAGAAAATCCAATCATGTTTAGGGGTGTGGGATTTGCTTCACACACTGTCAGCCTGGCATCTGACATCAAACACATGGGCAATGAGGCCGTCAATCATACCTATGTAATGGGGATTCAATAAAGCCTCTGAACATTGAGGCTTGGGTAACCTTCTCTGGGTAGCAAAACTCTCTGTGTATGGTCCCATCAGTTGTTAAGAAGTAACACATCCTAAGCACAGGTGAGATTTCACATCTGGTACTTTCCCAGACAATGTTTTATGAGTCTCTCCCTTTGAGTTTGATCTGTGTTCTTTCTTTACAATAAGCTACAACCACAAGTTTAATAACTTTCTGTGAATTTTAAGTTCTTCTAGTGAATTATCAAAGCTAAGAGTGATTTTGGGATCCCCTCAAACTTATGATTGATGTCAGGAGTAAGAAAAGTGTTGTAAATTGTGTCCTCAAGACTCAGTTTTCTAACTCTGAGAAAAAGGATATCATATCATTTAATTTCATATAAATGACAATTCCCAATGCAGAATTTATGGTTTGTGGTAAAGTCCTCAAACAAACAAAAAGATAAAATAAGAAATGTACTGACCACTTCTTAAACTCATTATTTATTTTTATTATAAATTTGAAATTACCAAACAAAAAAATGTACCTCTAAGAATTTAATCCTTGTTTAGTGGAAGATGTTTCCCTAATTTTTTGTTAAGACCATTCCTACATTTATCCAAATTACCAAGGTTGTTTTCATGTTTCTTGTCATTATCATTATTGCTCGCATACCGCAAAAAGCAATCATTAAGGTTTTGTCTTTCTATAGAATCATGATGGCTTTGTCAAATTGTTACATTGATACGAGAGTCCTGAAACACCTTACAGGTACCTTATGTTCAGGAAATGATAGACCATCAACCTCTTTTCTGGTTTTGAACAGCATTTAAATCCTTTCAAGATCATGTCCTGGATCATCTGCTGACATCACAGGATAAAAGAACAAGTCATTGCTACAGCTTGTTTCATTTGCAGAAAAAGATTTTAAAAGTTTGATTAACTTGTAATCAGTCATACTAGCAGTGGTACTCAGCTGACTGTTATTTCACCCCCAGGGACATGCAGCAATGTCTAGAGACATATTTCATTGTGACAAGTAGTGGGGAAACTACTACCAGGCAGAGGCCAGAGGTGCTACTGTATGTTCTACAATGTGCTGAACAGCCCTCCCATAGCTGAGAACTGCCCATTCCCAAATATCAACAGTGCCATGGCTGAGAAATTCTGCTGCAGAGATACCTTTCAGTTCCAAACTGAATGTTCCTGAGATTATCACAGGAGGAGTCCATGGTGGATTTTTCTGTAAACATCACTGTTCTTCCCATAAAGGGGAAATCATACCTACAGATGCAAAGCAGAGATTCTCACCCATCTGAGTAAAATCCTGCAGCTTTTAAGGTTCATAAGGGGTTATATACAAGAATCCTTTGGGGAAATTAAAACTACAAATTTCTCAAGTTCCTCTTTTAGAGATTCTCAATCAATATGTATATGTTGGGACCTAAGACTCTCTATATGTGACCACCTCTCCTAGTGGCTGTCATAAGAAAGCATCTTTGCAAACTGATAATTGGAGAAACATCTGGAGTTCTTGTTAAAACTACAAATAATTAAACCCACCCTAGGCCACTGAGAATTTCCAGAGTTGAGGCCTAAAAACTTGTATTTTTAACAACTGTCCCCTCATTTCTCTTATTATAGGTATGTTTGAGAAACAATGGCCAAGAGGATATCTTAAAAACCAAGATCTGTGATGATGGTTTATAGAAAAAAAAACAGCATCCTTTAATGAGAATGGAATGATTGAGGGGGAAATAATGTTTAAAACCAAATTGGACCCATCTGCCCACAGAAGAGATAGGATCATTAAATTTTTGATTACAGAAAATAAAATAAAGATGGAAGTCGAATAGGATACCGTGGGACCAAAATGCTTAACATCTCTCCTCTGTGAAGGTATCGTCACTGGTTCTCTTGTAAAAAGCACTATATGGAGAGAAGTGTCATCAATAATTGTCCCTCTCAATAGATATTGTAGAGAGAATTTTCTCAGCCACTGCTTTGTATTCTATGCTGAGATTTGTGAACATTTCCATTATGGTTGATAAAGGCAATAGAAAATGTCAGACCAGGGCCCATGATAGGCTCAACCCTTTGTCAGTTTCTCAGGTGAGCTTATTGTACATGAGTGTAAGGACTCAGCCTCAGAGTACACTCCGGTTAATATTTCTGACTCAAGCTCTTCAGAGACAGCTCAGTGCTGATGAGTGTCTAGATGGCTCACTTATGTCAGGCTTCCTGCCATCTGACTAAAGGACCACAAATGAGTCATATTTCATAAGCTATGGAAAGGCTATGTTGGAGAGCCATAGAAAATAAATGACTCATCCAGAGGCCAGCTGTTCCACAAAACTATAAGGAAAGAGGGGGAGAGAATTCATTGAAAACAACTGCTGCTAGTCTTCAGTATGTTAGCACACTTCCTCAGTTTGGAGAGAACATTAGGTATCATTTCAATCAATCTACTGGAGTTTCCTGTATTCACTGTATCAACCAGCTTGGCTGTCCAAATCTGGGTACATGACGAATTATCCTGGGGAGTTTTGTTTTTGTTTTTGTTATGTTTTATTGGACCTCACCTCAGCTCTGCTACACTAAAATCTCTAGAAGTATTATAATTTCTAAAACAAAGCTGTACTTTCTATCTTCAGGCAGCTTTTTCAAATGTCTCATTCTATTATCACAAAATTGTTCCTCATAGCTTCCAACTATTGGTTCTAATTCAGTCACCTAAGACTTATCTTATTTTCTCTTGGCTAAATTTTGCCAATCTTTCCATTGCTCACGATGAGACATAACAATGAATCAAGTCCCTAACATCTGCTCAGTATCCCTTAAATGTTTTTTTTTGTTAGAGTATCATAGCCCATAGGATAACATTCTAGTGCACAGTGAAGCAGGGTAGGCACCTCCTGCACTCTCCCACACTCTGCTTCTATTAGTGAACTCAACTGTTCCATTTACTTATCACATTGACCTTACCGTAGCTAGATATGAATACCCCTTTGCAACCATTTTACATTTTCTGATCAGATTCCTTTCCAATTCTCCCACAGAGCCTAGTCAAAATCTTTATTTAAGTGTCCATTTAATTCCCATCTCCAAATCCTTACTTTTAGCTGATGGCACTATGTTTATAAACCATGGAGTAAAAAAAAAGAGGTCTACTGTATCCCAACCCACCAAATTAAAAAATTACCAAATCAGAACCACACATACTAGAGATCTTACCTAAGTAGCTAGTTTCACAAATAATTTAAGTACATAAGCAATCAAGAGGTACATGATGAATTATCCTGGGAAGTTGTCTGAAATATCCTGTGTGGCTCAAGTCCTCCCTTCCTACATTGTAGAGAAGCCATCTGGTCCAGAATAACACATGAGATTTCTAATTGAGGGCTTGTGGGTCTATTTACACAGGAAGGAGGGTTTAGTTATGAAATAACTCTATTTTATGCTCACAGAGAGTTGTGTAGTTGCTGTGACACTTTCCGTGCCTTAGAACTCTGAACATTCAATATGTATTTATCAAAAGTAACTCTTAGCCAGGGACAACCGATAAAGGACATTCCATAAATAAGGCCTCTTCTTATGACAAATATCATGAGTCTCTTTACCTGAAGGACCAGTTACCATGCTCACAAGGTGATTAGTCTAGGTAAACTGCCTTCTTTTCTTTCCCTCAGAAGCATCATCCTGATATTCAAGATAGAAATGAATCACAGGCCTGATCTTTTAGCTCCTTCCTCCTCAATATCTATTCTTATCATTACTTATTGTTCTCTTAGAGAAAGAGCCCCTGCTTTATACCAATCAAGTACTCCAAATATGATTCCCTCAGGTATTCTTTTCATTATATCTTCTGATATTTTTTATTATGTCCTCTCTTTTCTTTTATCAAGCTCTCTGTGTTAGTTAGATTTTTATTACTGTGACAAAAATGCCTCATCAAAACAACTTAAATAAGGAAAGACTTATTTGGGCTCACAGTCTTGGAGGTTTCAGTCCATGGTCAGCTGGCTCATTTGCTATGAGCCTATAGTGAGGCATCACAGTGAAGATGTGTGCAGAGCCAGAGCTGCTGACCTCATGGCAGCCAGGAAAGCAGAGAGAGGGAGAGGGAGAAAGATGCTTTTAATATATTCATACCTACACCTACCAGCATCTTCTCCTTAATACATATATATTTTATATTTGTCATATATAATATATAATATTCATTTCCCATTTAAAAATCATTCCTCAGTAAGTTATGCCAGAAATATCTAATATCTCCTTTGTCTTAATTAGTACAACTAAATTTCTTGACATTTGTTTAAACCTAAATGTGACTGTATGTTACCCTCTCATATGGAACGTGTGAGTGTTTCCTGGGTCACATAAGACATTTTTAGTTGCTTACTGAATATTTCCATCTGTGTGTCCCACAAGTGCCTAAAACTCAAAATATCCAAAACTAAAATTGTCATCTCTAACTTCTGTTCTCCAGCACGTTTCCGTGTCTTTTTCCCAATTTTAGTGAGTAGAACCCACATACACCTAGATGTCCAAACAGGAAAATTATGCAAAATGTTCCTTTCCCCACTGAGAGTGACATACAGTTAGTAAGTGCTATTTTTTGTACCTCCACAATAATTCTAAAATCCATTTTCTTTTCTCCACCAACAATAGTGCATGCATTAAAGTGTTTACCCTGTGAGTTCAATAACTCATTATCCAAACTGAGTCATGCCAGACCACATTTCTCCATATTTTCTAATCATTGTAAGAAATCTCACCAAATCCTGAAGTCAGGATGCACTAAATCTAACATATTTTTCCAATCTGCTAGTTCAGAAACCTCTTTAATTAAGGAAGTGAGACAATAATGTGGTAATATGATTTAGTATGTGACATTACTTGTACACTGTATGATTTCTTTTCATTTGCTTTTTGCCTTTGTTGCTGCTATTGTTGTTTTAGCTTTAGTTTTTGTCTTTCTGTCAGTTCTTACAACCACAGAGTCTTTTTGATCCTCAGTTGCCATGGTGACATTTTTAAACAAGATTTAGGGGGAAAAATATCAAAATTGGCTTAAATCTCCAGATATAATTTGGCCTGGTGCAAATTTGGACGGAAAAAATCTCTCAAGCAGAGCCAAAAATTATAATTTTCCATCACAGAAATCATTTTCGAGTCTAATTTTCAGAATTCCCTAACAACTCTGTTTTACTCTGCTTTTTTCATCGCTGTGACCAAAAGATCTGTCCAAGAAGAATTTTAGAGGAGGATAAGTTTATTTGGGGCTCATAGTGTCAGAGAGCTCAGTCCATAAATGGTCAACTCTAGTCCTCTGGGCCCAAGGTGAAGCAGAATACAAAATTAAAACATGCCAAATACAAAAAAATAAATTATGGCAGAAGGGTATGTAGGAGGAAAGTAGTTCAGACAATGGCAAACAAGAAGAAGAGAGTGAGAGCTCCTCTCTCACCAGGGACAGAACAGAAACCCAAGGGCAGGACCCCAGTGACTCCCCTCCTCCAGCCCACACCCTCCCTGCCTAAAGTACCACCCAGTTAATCCCTCTTGGGGGATTAACACACACAGAAGTTAAAGCTCTCACAATATAGCCATTTCACCTCTAAACTTTCTTTCATGAGCTTTTGAGGGATAAATCATATCTAAACAATAACAAATTCCTAAATGGTTAAAGATCTATAACATCTAGTAAATGTTTTTATACTTAAATGTATATATATATATACTTATAATAAATGTATATTGTATATGCATATATGTGTACATACGTACATATCTTCTACTATATAATAGATATTTATTTTAAGTCAATTGACTTACACAGTTGTGACAGTTGTGAGGTTTGGTACATCTGAAATTCACAGAAGAGGCTGGCAGACTAGAAACTCAGGCAGGCATTAATGTTTCAGTCTTAGGTCCAAAATGTTTAGGGGTGGCTTATAGGCAGGCAACTCAGTATGATCAATATTGTAATCTTGAGGTAACATTTCTTCAATGGTTTTTCTTTTAAGCTCTTCAAGTGATTGGATGAAACTCATCCACTTTACCAAGAGTAACACTTAAACAAATATGTTGTAGCTATTAACCACATCTAGAAAATACCATCATAGCAACACCTAGAATAGTTTTTAAAGATTAAATAAACACATAAAATTAACCATCACCATCATATAATAATTTCTTCTTGTCTTTTTCTCCAGGTATAAGTAGGATTAAACATATGAAAGCTGTTATAAAAATATAACATGAAGGAAATTCTTTAAAGAGTTGAATAGTCAAGAGTTTATAATAATAATCGAAGGAAGATCAGTAGAGTAGATCAAACAGATTTGGAGAAGGGAAGAGGGGAAAGAAATTAAAGGTACTAGGGAAGAAATTTCATCAAATTAGGTTATGTGCATATACGAATATGGCATTATGAATCCCACTATTAAATATAATTGTAATAGACCACTAATAATAAATTTTAAAATCTCAAAAAAAGAGTTTATAAACACTTTTTCATAATTGCATCCATATGTTCTTGATAAAGGAGGCACCAGTGCCTTCATATTCTCAGAGATGTGTTCAGCCACACCAATTCAATTATTTGTAGTTAGCTTCACAGAGAGCTCTTGGGCTGATCTGGGAATTATGCCTCGTTGATGGTCTTACAAGTATCTCTCATGGCCTGAAATACATCTTCAACTTCTCTTTTTCAAGACTGTTCTCAAATTCTCTAAAGGAGATGAAATCATCTACCCACCCCTTTCTCATACTTAGCTATCTGATACTCTAAAATAATGGAATACATAAAAATTATAATATCAAAATATCCTCAAAGCAATACCTTATTCCAACTGCCCTCCTCACCCTTTTGTTCTGCCTTTTCTTGTAAAACCTACCCCTCTCAGAATGTAATGTACCTCCATCACTATTCTTTTCATTCTTTCATACCTTGTCATTTCCAAACATTAGTCTTGCTGTCTCAAGTGTAAATAAAAATATACTAATGGAGATGAGAAACCTCCTGGCTACTTCAAAATCACTGCCTATCTTTACAGTGGAAGGATGCTTAGTAGTCATAAAGAAGTTTCAAGTAGGCTGCCTGAGAGCTAAGGTTGGAGAGATATAAGCTATCATATCAAACAGATAGTTTTTAAAGGTTTTTATTACAAGATTCAATAAGCTTACCAAAGAAGTAATCATAGGTAGAGAAAGGATGGGACACAAGAACTGAACCTTGGGGTTCTCCAGCATTAAGAAGCTGAGAGATGATGGGAAACTAGCAAAGGTTAAGAATAATCCACTGACTGTGTGGGAGGAAAAAAATTCTAGAAACAAAGGGGGAAAGTATCTCAAAGAAGAGACAGTATCAAATGTAAATGATCTACTGTGTTAAAAGATACCATCGGGCTAAGTAAGATGAGGATGGGCATTGACTATTAATAAATTTGGTAGCGGTCACTGGTGACCTTTATGATTAAAGTAGCAGGAATGGAATCCTGATTGAAACAGGTCCCAGAGAGAATAGGAAGAGAGGAATTAAACGTAGTAAGTAGATTACTTCAACTTTTTACTGTCAAGGAAAGCCAAGAAATGGAGCTGTGGCTGGAAGAGAAAATATACAGGGAATGTTTATTTGATCACATATGATGAATAAAAATAAGAAGCATGTTTGAAAGTTCATGAGAATAAGTAGAGAGAGAAACTTTGATGAAATCTAATGGGGAAAAGGGATGATGCAGAAGGAAAGAGGAGATTTGATAAATGTGTGTCCTTATGGAGGCAGGAAGAGATGGAGTCTGATGAAGGGGATGGTCTTTGAGAGGACTGGGAAGAATGGATTTGTTCTATTTGCTGTAAAAGCAGTAAATAAGGTACATTCCATGAGGACAGGTGTTTATTAATGAAAAAGTATGAAAAAGCATGAAGCAAGAAACTTCTCATAGAGAAATACTAACTGAACTGAGACTTGAAGGACAAATAGGATCTCCTAAGTTGGAGAAAGGTAATGGCGATGAAGAGCATTCCAAATAGAAAAAAATTTCAATCCTGCCAAGTTGACATATACCCATTTCTCCCTGCTTCACCCGGATAAATTTAAACATTGGAGATAATGAAAGAGGCAACCAGCGGGGAACTCTGAAAGGAAGAAAATGGAAGGCAAACTGGTTAAAGACCCCAGGATTAGAGGAAAAGCAAGGTGGCAGTGCATTTTACAATCCCTAACTAACCCAAAACAGTGACTCCATTGTTTCCAGATTTACAATCTCACCGCAGAAGACAGCCCAGGTAGGCTTATTTCTCCCTTGAATTGGAAATAAGTTCTTCAACAAGACCCAGCAAAACTTGCAGGCACCAGCCCCGGGAGTGGAGATAGGTGAGGAGTCCCATTGGTAATAAAGAGCCAAAGGAAGTATCCTTTACCACTCTTCCACCCACACATTTCCTCCCCTAAAATGTCAGTGGTACTGAAAGGGGAAATCTCAAAACCTCTAGCTCAGGAGTCTCTTTGTCCCTAGGATCTGAGACTCTGACTTCCACAATTAAGAGACATGGTGTAACTGGAAGCCCCAAAAGAGTGATTCCAATCACATAAGCATCTGCCAGGGAATCTTTTTCTTCCAATGGGAATAAAGCTCCCTTTCCCACCTAGAGGCTTCAGGCCAAAGGAAATTCCTTCTGCTCCCTCAGGTGGCACTAGCAGGAACCAGTGGGAGTCCAGGGTAAATTAAGCAGACTGAAATAGCACCACAAATACTCTGAAAATTAAATTTTCATTGGCCCCATCATTCACAAAAGTAGGCCAGAGGGCTGGGGCTGTCAAAGCTCAGCAGCAGAGTGCTTGCCTTGTACATGTGAGGCACTCAGTTCAATCCTCAGCAGCACATAAAAATAAATAAATAAAATTAATGTATTGGGTCCATCTACAATTTAAAAAAAATTATTAAAAACAAAGTAGGCCAGAACCTACATGCTAAGCCTAATAAGGAGGCTGCCTACTAAAATAAAAGAATTAAATGGGATGGAATACAGATTGGCTAACATAATAGCAAAGTGTCCAAGATACAGATAACTAAAACACAGGGAACAAAGAAGAGACATGGAAGTATGACAATCATTGTCAGGTACAGCAAGAACTTCATGGCCCAAATGGCTTCAACTGGTGAATTCTATGAAACATTTAGGCAATAACTACTACCAATTCTGCACAATGTCTTCCAGAAAAACAAAGATGAGAAAATACTTCTCAATTCATTGTAAGAGGCCAGCATTATACGGATACTGAAACCAGATAAACACACTACAAGAAAAAAACTAGAGGTCTATATTCCTCATGAACACAGTTGTTAAAACTCAAGAGGAAATTGATCAATAGGCACTAACAAAAGAGTTCTAGTGTTCTATTTCACATTAGGATTAGAGAAAAGGATTTTGATAAATGCTTAAGATGCATGTGCTTACCCTGATTTGAACACTTTTCAATGTATATATCAAAACGTCACATGGTGCCCCACAAAAAATGTACAACTTTATGAGTTGATTTTGCTTTTGTTTAGCACAATGAACCCAAAAATGCATGAAAATGATAGTAGTACACCATGACCAATGAAGGGTTATCTGGCATATGAGAAGTTGGTCTAAGATTTGAAAATCAATAAAACTCACCACATTAACAAATGAAAACCGAAAAATACACAGTGATCTCATTAGATTTATAAAACGCATTTGTTGAAATTCAAATTTTTTTTTCATTTCCAATGAAAAAAAAAAACCTCTCAGATATAAGAGGACATTTCCTCAACCAGATAAATGTCATCAGTAAAAAACCTAAAATCAATGTCATATTTAATGGCAAAAGTCTGTAAGCTTTTCCCACAATATCAGTAATGAAGCAAGGATCTTTGTTCTCACAGTGAAATAGGACAAAAGAGACAAATTGAAAGCAAAAAAAAAAGTAAAACTATATTTGTGAATATATACATGATGAGATCCCTGCAGAAAATCGAGTCATCTACAAAAAGTTGTCAAAGCTAATAAAGAGATAAGCAGAATGTAGCATTCAAGGCCAATACAAAAGGTCAATTGTATTTCTATATGACAGTAACCAAAACGTTGGGAGGTAAAATGAAAAAAACAATTAATAACATCCAAGAATAAAATAAGGATAAATTCAGTAAACTAAAAACTATAAATTGTTCCTCAGGAAATTAAAGAAAGCCTAATGAAAGCAGTTGTATATTCATAAGTGTGTTCAAGGATCAGAAGATTTATTATTATTAAGATATCATTTCTTCCCAAGTTTGTCTTTAGATTCAGTGAATTCCATTGAAAATTAATCACCTGATTCAAAAATTTGTGTGGAAACAAAAAAGACATAGAATTACTAATACAACTTTTTAAAAGAGAAATAAAATTTATTAGACAAAACCTGATTTCAAGATTTATTATAAAAACTATTGTCAAAACAATGTTGAGTTGATGTAAACATAAATATATATCAATGGAAGAAAATAGAGGGTAACCTCTACATATATTATGGTCAATTTTTAACAAAAGCTTCATGGGAGTTCATTAAAGACAAAACAATTATTTAAATAAATGGTGCTAGAATGAAGGACTACCCCATTATGTCCCAAAACAATTAATTTTACCTTTCCTCCCACCACACACAAAATTTACCAACAACGTATCTTAGATTTAACTATAACATACGAAACAATGAAATTTATAGAAGAAAACGTCAGAAGAAATTTTAGTGATCCTGTTTGGAAAAAAAATGTTAAATAGAATACAAAGAAAGTAAATGAATGTGCTTCACCAAAGATATTCAGGTAGAAAATAAGTATATGAACAGATGCAGGGATCATTAGTCATTAGGGAAATAAATATTAAATTTACAAAATGAAATTACTATATTCCCACTAGGTTGGCTAAAATAAAAAAGACTGAACATAACAAGTGCTGACAAGGATGATGTAGAAAAATTTCAACTCCAACAGCTCTCAGTGTGAATGTAAAATGGTATCTCACTTTAGAGAATCATCTGGCAGTTTTTTAAAAAGTCAAACATTCTACCACAAAATCTAGCCTAGGTATTTCCTTGAGAGAAATGAAAACATGTCCATACAAAGACTCAAATGTTGGTGTTCACAGATGCTTTATTCATAATATCAAAAAACTATATGAACAACTCAGAGGTCAACAAGTGAGTGAATTTTTAAAGTGTGCAAAGTAATATGGCTGATGTACATGAGGAAATGAATTTGGCAATAAAAAGGAAAAATACTGATATGTACAACAGAAATGAATATCAAAATAATCATGTTGAGTTAAAGAAGTCAGACATTCCCCTCCAAAAAAAAAAAGTTTAGCTTTATACGTACTGTGGGATTTTATTTACATTATACAAATGGCCAACAAATATATGAAAAAATGTTCACTATCTCTAGAATTAAGGAAATAAAATTCAAAACTACATTGAGATTTCATTTCACTCCAGTCAGAATGGCAATTTTCAATAACACAAATAATAATAAGTGTTGGCAAGGATGTGGGGCAAAGGTATACTCATACATTGTTGGTGGAAATGCAAATTAGTATAATCATTCTGAAAAGCTGCATATATTCCTCAAAAAATAGGAATAAAACCACTATATAATTCAGCCATCCCACTCATAGTTAGCCAAAATATTTTAAATCAGCATACTATAAGGATGCAACCACATCAATGTTTATAGCAGCACAATTTACAATAGCCAAGCTACAGAACCAACTTAGGAGCCATTCAACTGATGAATGAATAAAAAATGTATTAAAAGTATATTCACACCAATTCATGTATTCATACATGTACTTTGGATAATAATGTCCATCACATTTCACCATATTGCTAACCCCATGCCCCCTCCCTTCCCCTTCAACCCCTCTGCCTATCTAGAGTTCATCTATTCATCCCATGCTACAACCCTACTATGAATCAGACTACTTATATCAGAGAAAACATTCAGCGTTTGTTTTTTTGGGATTGGCTAACTTCACTTAGCATTATCTTCTCTAACTCCATCCATTTACCTACAAATGCCATGATTTATTCTCTTTTATTGCTGAGTAATATTCCATTGTGTATATATGCCACATTTTTTTATCCATTCATCTATTGAAGGACATCTATGTTGGTTTCACAGTTTAGCTATTGTGAATTGTGCTGCTATAATAATGATGTGGCTGTGTCCCTGTAGTATGTTGTTTTTAAGTCCTTTGGGTATAGACCAAGTAGAGGGATAGCTGGGTCAAATGGTGGTTCCAATCCCAATTTTCCAAGAAATATTTTTACTGCTTTCCATATCAGCTACACCAATTTGCTGTCCCACCAGCATTGTATGAGTGTACCTTTTCCCCCACATCCTCGCCAACATTTATTGTTGTTTGTCTTCATAATAGCTGCCATTCTGACTGAAGTGAGATGAAATCTTAGATTAGTTTTGATTTGCATTTCTCTAATTGTTAGTGATGATGAACATTTTTTCATATATTTGTTTATTGATTGTATATCATCTTCTGAGAAGTGTCTGTTCAGGTCCCTGGCCCATATATTGATTGGGTTATTTGTGAAAAATTGGGCTCTGTATGTGCAATAAGAATTATAATGTATTCCATTGTCATATATAAATAAATAATTTTAAAAGTTTATTTAAGGGGCTGGGGCTGTGGCTCAGCAGTAGCACATTTCCCTGGCATGTGTGAGGCACTGGGTTCCATCCTCAGCACCACATATAAACAAATAAATAAAATAAAGATCTATCAACAATTTTTAAAAATGTTATTAAAAAAGTTTATTTAAAAAATGTATTTAAAAATGTGATATAGGGGCCAGAGCTGTGGCTCAGTGTTGGAATGCTCACCTACTATATGTGAGACACTGGGTTTCATCCTCAGCACTGCATAAAAATAAATAAATAATATAAAGATGTTGTGTCCGTCTACAACTAAAAAAGGTTTTTTTTTTTAAAAAAAAAATGTGATTTTATGGTGCGTGCATGTGCCATAAGGAACAAAATTATGACATTTATTGGTAAATGGGTGGAACTAGAGATTATACTACCATGTGAAATAAGCCAGACTCACTAAGTCAAAAATCAAATGTTTTCTCTATATGTGGAAGCTAGTCGAAAATAAGGGAGAGAAAAAGAAAGAGAGCCATGGGTTGGGGGCTTAGGCAGGATTCCATTAAAATAGAAGAAACATTGGTTGACTAATCAAGGAGACTAGGAGGGAGTAGAAGGTAAAAACAGTAGAATGAATCTGACCTAACTTTCCTATGTACACGTGTGAATATCCTACAGTGAATCTCACCATCATGTATATCCACAGATGCTAAAAAAAAAAGTCTAGAAAAACACAAAATATATTAACAGAAAGCAAATCAATGATAGCCTGCAGACCTATGTATGGGGCAGGGGTGGGCACAGAGAAGTTACAGAGGTCATGAGGGATGGCCATGTTTATTATCTTGATTATGATGGTTTCAAAGGTGTATTTGCATGTCAAAACTCATCACGTTGTACATAAATACAACTTTTATATATGTTATATACCCAAATAAAGTTGTTTAAAAATATATAATATTCTTTATTTTTTAAATTTCATACTTTTAAAAGAAATTTATTTGTAGCCTTGTGTCATTCTTGAATTTTGTAGACTATTACCAATGGTATAGTATGTCTTTTCTACTACTCATCCCGAATCTTGGCCAGTGTCTGATTTTAAAAATCAAAATCTGTCCTTATTACTCGATGTTCTATTTGTTCAGGAGATTCTCTTACTTATACCTGTTTCAAGTTTTAAAAATAAGGGAGAGAAAAGAAAGAGAGCTGGGGTGGGGGGAGTGGGGGCTTGGATAGTGAGGGATTCCATTAAAATAGAAGAAACATTGGTGGACTAATAAAGGAGACTAAGGGAGAGTAGAAGGGAAAAACAGTTGAATGTCTCCTTTAAATTTTCACTAATACCCTGAGGTAACTTAAACTTTCAGCACTTTTAATTTGGCATCCAGAATTCCCAAAGTATGGATGTTTACTATTTATGTACTAGTTCGTACTCAATTAGACTACGTCATAAACTCTACCTCAACTCCAGCTAACATCAAAATAGCCAAGTGTGGGTCAACAGACAAATGGATAAATAAAATGTGGAGATATATATATATATATATATATATATCATTTTAGTTAGCCACAAAGAATAAAATTATGTCCAATGGATGGACCTAGAGAACATGTTAAATTAAATAAGCCAGACTCAGAGAGTCAAGGGTTGTCTATTTCTCTAATATGTGGAAGCTAGAGACAAAAAGAAGAAAAGGGGGTCTCTTGAAAATGATTGGAAGACCAAGATGGTAGAAGGGGATCAGAAGGAGGGAGGAGGGAAAAGTAAGGGGAAATGCTCAGGACTGAACCTGAAGGAATAGTTATGTACATATATGAATATGCCACAATGAAGTCCAATGTTCTGTATAATCATTATGTATCAATAAAAACTATGAAATTATAAATAAAGTGGGGATGTTTGTCTTACTTTCACATGTATACATATTTATTGTAAAAATAAAAAAAAACAACTTTCTTGGTGGTGGGGAGTGTTCTCTAACAGCAATTGAAAAAGTCCATCTTTAATTGAATATATTTAGTCTCTTTCTAATGTAGTTCTGAATTCTCACCTGGCTTCTAAATTCAGAAACCAGGTGAGAATTTTCAACATAAAAGAAAGCAAAATAGAAAACCTAAAACAGGAAAAACTTTTCTAATTTAGAAAAACAACTTTAACTGAATATAAGTATCTTAGAAAACACAAAATGGAAAAAAAAATGTGGAAATGTCAAAAAAGTGACCCTCGTTGTAAATATAGTACAAGTATTTTTTTTTCCATCTCAAACATGGCACAAGTTTAAAAAAGTGTGTCCTTGCAATAATTTTTACAAAATTCTCAAATTTTCACTTTAAAATATCATGCATTCTTGATAATTCAGAATGTGATAAAAATACAACAATTATAGGACAACAAAGCCTTATCATGTTTGGAATTCCCAGTCTAGAGTTTTCGCTAGAGGGTAAATACACTGACAGTTTAAAAAAAAAATTGAATTTTTTTAAAATTTAAAAAAAAAATTAAGAAAATCATCTTAACATTTCAGCACATCGCAGCTGACTTGTAGCCATACAAACTATTTTCCCAAAAGTTATAGCAATCACAGAAACCTAGAAGTTCTTTAATAACAGGCATCTTAGAATACTTATATTTATTACTCAACTTTGTCTTTTTAAAAAACTTCAATAAGTTATACTATCAGAAGTCAATTGTATTCTAATTTTCTCTTCCTCACAAGTTCAGAATATTAAAAAAGGAAATGAAATTAAAACTAAATAGGAATGTGTTCTCAAGGCAATGTAAGTATATTTTCTTTATATTTACATACATTTAAAAAAAATACTTCCTCTGTGACCATCTTCAATTCGCAGAAATGAAGCTCTTTACAAGGAAATAAGTTTTCCTCTCCAAACACTGAAATGTAAAATACGCAGATAAGGAAGAACACTTAGACTGAAAAAAAAAAACCAGGAGCGAGAAGCTAGTCTCAGAAGAAATGGAATGAAAGATTATAAGAGGTATGACGAAGTGTAACAAAGAGGAAGAGACCGGCATGTAGGTTTGGATATGTAAATAAACCCAAGAAATTTAAAGTTGATGACATTTCCACTGGAAGCTACATGTACTTAAGAGAAAGCAGAGAAAAGAAAATATGGCTTTCGAGTAGACAACCCCTATAGAAAGGAGATTGTAAGTAATGTGTTCAATCATAAACTTACTTATTTTTCAAAACAGTTATTTTACATGCTATAGATTTGAATAAAACACAAATCATTTTAAATTGCTACCATTTTTATTGTTTGTTTTCCAAACTGCATCCTCAGTCTGGGGTTTCCTTTTTTTTTTTTTATCAGATTCACAAATTTCTTTGAGATGACTAGGACCTGTCTACAACTCAAGAGAAGTCTTTTAATTCTATATTAATGGTATGTTTTATTTCAATACTGGGAACCTGTTCCTCTTTGACAATAGACAAATCTTCAGGAACAGGAACACTTTCTTCAAATTTTTTATGCTTATTTAGTTTTAATTTTGTCTTCTAAAACAGCTGACTCTGAGACACCTGCTATCTAGGGAGACTGAAGTTCAGGAAGCACATTCTCTAGTTCACATCCCCATTTGCAGGAGTTGGTTCAGACGGTGGAGGTGGAACTTCAGCAATCATCTCCTGTCCGGGAAACTCTTCAGTAGGAACCACATCCGTTACTGAAAGATGTTGGTCACCGGGGTCATCTTCCGCAGGGACTGGCTCAGCTAATAAAGGCTGAATTCGAACCTGGACTTCTTCTGGAAAGAACTCCTCAACTGGTGGACTGTGAAACTGAAGCATGGCCTCTTCAGCTAGTAGAGACTGAACTTGAGCCAGGACCTCTTCTGGAAAGGCCTCCCCATCTGACGGAGACTGAATATCAGTCTGGACCTCTTTTGAAATGGTCTCCTTTGCTGGTGGAGACTGATCTAGAGACAAGTCTTCTTTTAGAGGGGACTCCTCAGCTGGTGGAGGCTGAGCTTCAGCAGGAGCCTCTTCTAGAGGACACTCCTCAAATGATGGAGACTGAATTTCCACAGGAGCTTCTTCATTTGCTGGGGGCTGAACTGCAGCCGGGAACTCTTCTACAAAGCCTCCCTCATCAGTGAGAGGCTGGACTTTGGGAGAGTGCTTTTCTACAGGAGACTTCTTAGCTGTTCGAGAATGGACTTTAGCAGAGGGCTTCTGTTTAGGGGCTTCCTTACTTGTTGCAAGTTCAGGTTCTAGGATCACTTCTGTAGGAGCCTCTACAACTGATGGAGGCTGAACTGGAGCAGGAGCCTTTTCTGCAGACTGTACTTCAGCTGGAGCTTCACCAAACTCATCTTCAGGTACTGTAGGTTGAACTTGAGCAGGAGTCTCTTCTACTAGTGGAAACTGAATTTCAGTAGGAAGCTCTTCGGAAGGATCTACTCCAGCTAGGGAGGACTCTCCCGGACCAAAATGATCTTCTGAAAGAACCTCTTGCACCAGTGGAGGCTGAATTTTAGCCAGAGACTCTAGGGAAGGAGATCCTTCATCTAGAGAAGGGGATACTGCAATCTCTGTAGTTGAAGTCATTTTATCAGATACAAGGGTCTTTTCAATTGTAGGTTGTACTTCAGTAGGGGTCTCTTCAGCAAGCCTGGGCTCTACTTCAGCTAGGGCCTCTTCGTCTGGTAAAAACTGTCCTTCAGCAGGGCCTCCAGGCTCTAGGGAAGGAGGTCCTTCAACCTGAGAAGGGGGTACTGTAATCTCTGTAGTTGAAGTCATTTTATCAGATACAAGGTTCTTTTCAATTGTAGGTTGTACTTCAGTAGGGGTCTCTCCAGCAAGCCTGGGCTCTACTTCAGCTAGGGCCCCTTCAGCTGGTAAAAACTGTGCTTCAGCAGAGCCTCCAGGCTCTAGGGAAGGAGGTCCTTCAACCTGAGAAGGGGGTACTGTAATCTCTGTAGTTGAAGTAGCTTTATCAGATACAAGGGTCTTTTCAATCGTAGGTTGTACTTCAGTAGGGGTCTCTCCAGCAAGCCTGGGCTCTACTTCAGCTAGGGCCCCTTCAGCAGGAAATTCTTCTGTTGGTAGATACTCTGTTTCAACAGAAGCATCTTTTTTAACAACTGAACCCTCTTGCCTAGACTCATCCGCTAAAAATAATGGAGTATCTTTTGGGGTTTCCTGAGTGAATGAATCTCTCTTGATGTTTTTCTGCCTTTTTTTCCCATGGCTACTTATTGCTGGTTGAAATTCAGGACTGTCACTAACAAAAATCTTTTTTAAGGATTTATATATGTGGATACTTTCCTTTGAATTTGTAAAAGAGCTACCTGCCTCGGAAATAATCAGTATTTTTGGTTCAGCAAAGTACGTCTGCTGTTCTTTGTCCACTTTTTCTACTTGGGACAAGCTCATCATAGACAGGTCCCCAGTATAAATGGTCTGCTGAGATCGGTCTATTTTAAATTGAATTGAATATTGGCTTGGTATAATTTCTACTCCCTGGACACCCTCAGGCAATTCGGGACCTGCTTTTCCAACACCAGCTGGCTTCTTTTTAGGCCCCACTGGTCTATCAGATGACTTGACTTTTTTCTTTTCCACAGAGGTTTCTGTCTGGAGAGATTCATCAGTCATTTTCTGTCCATGCTTTTTCTTTGCCCAAGTTTGCTGAAGTTGAGAAGATACTCGAAAACGCTCATAGTCTTTGGCAGAGTAGCGGGCATTGCTTCCAGGGATATTACCAATACTAAAGATAGCCTTGGGGACAGTCGATTGAGATACAGCCTGGTGTTTCTTTTTCTCTGTCCCTTCAGTCTGCTGGGATTTGTCTACCATTGGTTGGCTGGTTCGCCTTCTCTTTCGAATTTCTTGCCTCCCGACTGAGATAGACTGACGAGGCACATCATTTTCTTCCATTTATAAGATGATGAATTGAGATTTATTAATCAAGTAATTAATCATTAAGAATCACAAATGTGCCAGCTGTAAATCTTTGCCTTCCTTCATTAAGAGTTGTTCTACTGAGTTGCTTAGAAAAAAAGCAATTCCTAAGCCATTACATTCTATGCTACATTCTTGTTGGATCCCACCTTGTTCAGTTATTATCTTTCTTGTTTAGTCTCTGTTAGAACGAAATCTCATTTTTAGAAGTTCCTCTCAAGGGTCTGTGACATCACAGCACTTCTCCCTGCAAGGTTCCGGCAGTTCTGGTCCCAGCACTTTTTCACTGGGGCACAAATTCATCACCAATGACTGCAAGTGTGACATCTTATTACTTTGTGAAATAAATCAAGTTGAAAGCAGCATTTGTCTATCAAAGGAACATTAAGTAAGCTCTAGTAATACCACTTTCTAACTGTTGATTTTTTTGAACTTTCCATTCAATCCTTTCCATCCTACTATCAAAGATGGTTATGATACAGAACTCAGAATGCTGCAACACATTTGTAATTGTTGGAGAAAACAACTGATAATATATGTGAGAGTGTTCTATGAATATCTGTTTATATGACTTTAAAAGAAGTCAGTTCTGGGCTGGGGATGTGGCTCAAGCAGTAGCGCACTCACCTGGCATGTGCAGGGCGCTGGGTTCGATCCTCAACACTACATAAAAATAAAATAAAGATATTGTGTCCACCTGAAACTATATATATATATAAAGAAGTCAGTACTGTTTGAAAAACTAGGATTCTTAAATCCATCTTTACATAGGCTCCTTTCCTGTAACCATGACTTCAGTGATCACAGTAGCATCCTACCCAAATATAAGCCATGCTGTCCTTCTCAAACAACTTCAGATATTTTTATTTCTGAATTATTTCAGAAAGTGGATCCACTCGAATTTTTTTTTTCAAATAAATGTTGTGTCTAAATATATGCCAAGTTAAATAAAATGCATTATTCGAGACAGTCTCTATAACTCTGCTGAATAACCACATAGGAATGAATGCCCCGGTAAAGATGAAAAGTTTAAATTGAGTCTTTGGAAAAGTTAAGTAGGTTGTTGCTGCCATTGTATTAGATTTGAAATTTCTAACATAATAGATTTGAAAATTTAACTCCTATATCTCAAGAATTTTACTAGAAAGATGTAAATTGGTCACAAAAAATATATTAAAATATTGTTAGTCCAGGGAAAATAAAAGAAGAAAAAGTGGACTTTAAAAATATAATCACAGACGTTAAAAATAAAACATCTGCCTGGGCACAGTGGCACACGCCTGTAATCCCAGAGACTCTGGAGGCTGAGACAGGAGAATCATGAGTTCAAAGTTAGCCTCAGCAACGGCAAGCTGCTAAGCAACTCAGTGGAACCCTGTCCCTAAATTTTAAAAATACAAAATAGGGCTAGGGACATGGCTTAGTGCCCCTAAGTTCAATTCTCAGTATCCCCCCCCAAAAAAATCTGCTAAATAATAATTATGACTTCATTAATCTGGGAATATTTTAAAATTTCTTATGCTGTATTGCTTCCCGCAAAAAAATATAAAATTGAATCAAATAATCCTGTTTCATGCATTAGTGTTAGGAACTGAATATTTGTATCCCCCTACCATTCATGCCATTCATGTGTTTAAGTAAAATGCCTAAGTTATAGAATTAGGGAGTGGGACTTTATAGATGATAACCATCTGCATTTGCATCTGCAAAGGAAGTGGACCTTTAAGAAACAGATCTGTTAGCACCTTGATATGGACTACCCAGTCTCCAGAACTTTGAAAATTTAATTGTTGCTTTTACTACCTAGACTCTTATGTATTTGTTAGCAGTTTAAACTAAGATAATTGATTTTAGCCAAACAAATGGGTGCTTTTCACATTCTTTTATCCCAGCCTCTAAAACAGTCCCAACTCTTGCATTGATCAGTGAATTCTTAAGTACAACTGGAGAAAATGTGATTTAGAAAACATACTGCTTGTTTTGCATCTCACCTGATCTTTTCATTTTTGTCTGTTTTGCTCCACAGTCTCCTATATTCCTAAGACTTAATGAAGTAAAGCAATAGTCATTTCAAAGAAGCATTGGCATAGGTTTTAATCAGATCTGCTATCATTTGGAAACTGGATTATCAGCTTCTTTGTGTCTGGTGTCTCAATTATACATTTCAAACATTACATGTGTGTTTGTAATCAGGTTTCTGACATTTGATGTAATATCTTCAAAGTCTATTTTGGATCTTTTGGTAATAAGAAATAAGTTTCAACATTGCATTAATTAAGTTAATGTAACATCACATGAATTTAATTAATTTTGCTTCCTCAACATAAATAAGATTTTATGCAATTTCCTTAAACATAAACTGAATTGTCAATTTCAGTTAAACTAAATTAAATCCTCAATTTCCAATCCTTAGATATTTATATTTTTTCTTCCAAAAAAATAATTAAGAACTTTGGTGATTACCAAAGCTTGGCAAGGGTGTAGGGAAGGAAGGGTTCAAGAGAAAATGGTTGATGGGTATATCTGTGTAGTTGGATAGGATGAATAAATTCTAATGTTTCATAGAATAGTAAGATAATTACGGTTGATGACAACTAAGTATTTCAAAATAGTGAGTAGAGAGGATTTTAAATGTTCTCAACACGAAGGGATAAATACCTTCAGTGATAGATATGCCAATAATCACAATCGAATCATTGTACATTGTACACATGTATTAAAATATCATTTTAATCCACAAATATGTACAATTACTTTGTGCTAATTAAAAATAAAACATTAAACAAATCAGAACTTGATCTTTCTTAATCATGAACCAAACTTTCATAAAAAAACTGATTTTTGCTACTAGTAATAACTTATTCATAGAAACAAATTGTCACACATACATAATCAATTGATTCAAAAATGCACCTAAAATTTCAAATGCAATTATGAGGAATTTAATGGAACAGTTTCTCATCCTATTTCTTCCCCCCACCACCCTTTCATTTCTGGAATAGCTTATTGGTCTGTATTAATTATACAGAATGGTGTGGGTTTCATTATGGCATATTGTGGAAACCTAAAACATATTTTAATCAGTTTTACTCTCCAATACCTACCCCACCTTCACTTCCACCCTGCACCTGATCCCCTTTTTCTGCCCTACTGTGTCCCTTCTGATTTCATTGAATTGCTATTTTGTTCATTTGTTTGTTTGTTTTTTAAATTTTTTCCTTCTAGCTTCCCAAGAAAGAGAAACACTCTCTTTGCCAGGATGATATGCCCAAATTCACTAATCATAGCCTAGTCTCTCTTGTCAGATTAGGGCTTAAGATTTTTGACTTTTTTTTTCCCCTAAATCTCATATAATTCAGCTCTCCCCTCCCTCACCCCCACCCCTTACTTTGTTCACATCTGTTAAGAGTTGAATTGTGTCTCCCTATGTGATATGTTGAAGTCCTAATCCCCACTACCTGTGGGTATGACAGATTAGAAGTAGGGTCTTTGCAGATGTCATCAAGTTACAATAGTGTTCTTATATAAAGGAGACTTTGAACACAAGGACACAGAGAGAACAAGGCCATGTGAAGACAGCAGACATTGGATATATACTGCCACACAGCAAGGAGTACCTGGAGCACCCAGAAGCTGGAAGAGACAATAAGAGGATCTCCCCTAGATACTTCAGACGAAGCATGGCCCTGTCACCACCTTGATTTGGGATTTGCAGCCTACAGAACTGTGCGGAAATAAATTTCTCTTATTTTAACCCGGTCTATGGGATCTTCCTATGGCCTCCCTAGGAAACTAATACAACATCCTTTCACAGTCCCATGTTTCTGACTCCTGCCTGGCATGCTCTATTTCTGACTTTCAGACTTTGGAGCTAGTTTCTTTACTTCTGTCTCAGGTCTGGCATGTATTTTCATACCATATTTGATATATATCTATAATCATAAAACCAGAGGCATCTGCTGAGGACAGTCTCCTTTCAGTGATTTTGCTGATGAATCACATTTTTACCAAAGAACAAATTTGCTGAGAGGCAATTAATTTAAATATGGCAGAGATGCTTCAAATTAATATGGACCAGATGTCAAAACTGGGGCCCATATTGCTTTGTTCTTAACTGAATAGATCAGGTAGGATAAAGCCTAAAAAATGTTCATTGGATATAACAACCAAGAAACCATTGGTAATATTAGTAAGAGCAATTTCAGTGGATGGATGAGAACAGAAGGGTAAAATTTTTAAATCTCTACATTAAAAATATATAAAATTAAAATGCAATGAGAAAGTAGAAAAAGAACAAGTCCAAAATATCACATGAAGAGCTATCATTAATTTTAAAAGCCTAAGAAATAAATATAAAAGTAATGCCATAGAAAAACAAAGGGCATGAATAAAAAAATATATAGAAGAAAAATAAATGACCACCAATAAGTACATGAGGAAGATCAAATTCATTTCTAAAATAGAAATCAAAATAATACCAATATAAAATTAGCAATGATTTATTTTAAAGATCATACCCCCCAAAATAAATGAGAATGCTATTAATGAATGGTTGTGAATTTTAAATTTGCATTTGAACTGATACACCCTTTACACTAGATAATTTTAAAGTACATATCAAAGTTTCTAAATTCCAGAGGTTTCATGTATAATATTGTAACTGCAGTTAACAATAATGTATAATATACTATAACATTCCTAAGGGAGTGGCTCTTGACCATTCTTATACACACAAAAATGGAAACTATGAGGTGATGAATGTGTTAATTATGGTAATCAGATTATGATGTATACATGTATCAAAATGTCACATTGCATGCCTTTAATATATATAATATTTATATGCCAATAACTTTCTAAAATGTACACACTATTTACCAACAATTCTACTTACAAGTAAATTATTTTTTGGAAATAATAATTTCCTCAAGAAATACTTTTTAATCCAGGCCAGTGGTGCATGCCTGTAATCCCAGTGACTTGGGAGGCTGAGGCAAAAGGATCACAAATTCAAAGCTAGCCTCAGCAGCTTAGCAAGACCCCTATTTCAAAATACAAATGAATAAATAAAAAGGGCTGGGAATGTAGCTCAGTAATAAAGTGCCCCTAGTGATTCAATCCCCAGGACAAAAAAAAAACTTTTTGAGCATTTATATATTGCAATGACTTACCTGATGTTGAGTAAACCACAGGGAAAAAAAATATTGTGTTCTGCCTTTGTGGATCTTACAGTCTGGTGAGAAAAACTAAAAACATAAACAAGTTTAAAACTTGTGGAAAGTATTGTTAAGAAATGAAGAGAAGAGTGTACTTTACTAAGTAGGGTAGGAGGAGTAGAAGGGGTTTGTAGGAGAGAGTACCTAATTGAAGAATTATTATTCAGGAAATAGTGATAGTTTGAATTCTTCTTTTTCTATTTGTATCCCTTTAATTTCTTTCTCCTGTCTAATTGCTCTGGCTAGAGTTTCAAGGACTATGTTAAATAGAATTGGTTTAATAGGGCATCCCTGTCTTGTTCCCATTTTAGAGGGAGTGCTTTCAATTTTTTCTCCATTTAAAATGATATTGGCCTTGGGTTTAACGTAGGTAACTTTTACAATATTGAGGTATGGTCTTACTATCCCTAGTTTTTCTAGTGTTTTGAACATGAAGGGGTGCTTGTATTTTGTCAAATTCTTTTTTTGCGTCTATTGAGATGATCATATGGTTCTTTTCTCTGTGATGAGCCCCACTTGATCATGGTGCATTATCATTTTAAATATATTTTTGTCTGAGACTTTCCAGAATTTTATTGAGAATTTTTGCATCTATGTTCATCAGGGATATTGGTCTGAATTTTTTTTCCATGATGTGTCTGTGTCTGGTTTTGGTATCAGACTGATATTAGTTTCATAGAATGAGTTTGTAAGGATTCCCTCTTTTTCTATTTCATGGACTAATTTGAGCAGTATTGGTGTTAATTCTTCTTTGAAGGTCTTGCAGAACTCATCTGAGAATCCATGTGGTCCTGGGCTTTTCTAATTGGTAGGCTTTTGATGGCATCTTCTATTTCATTGCTTGGAATTTATTCTGTTTAAATCAGGTAGATCCTTCTGATTCAGGTGGGGTAGTTCATGTGTCTCTACAAATCTGTTGATGTCTTCAAGATTTTCTATTTTATTGGAATATAAATTTTCAAAATAATTTCTAATTATCTTCTATACTTCAGTAGTGTCTGTTCTGATATTTGTTTTTATCACATATTTTAGTAATTTAAGTTTTCTTTTTCTCTTCATTAGCATGGCTAGGGGTTTATCAATTTTACTTATTTTTTTCAAAGAACAAACTTTTGATTTGTCAATTCTTTGAATTGTTTCTTTTGTTTCAATTTCATTGATTTCAGATCTGATTTTAATTATTTTCTTTTTTCTGCTGCTTTTGGTATTGATTTATTCCTCTATTTCTAGGGATTTGAGATGTGATGCCATGAATCTATATTGAGAAGATCCAAAAATTCCACCAAAAAAAACCTCTAGGATTAATAAATTAATTCAGCAAAGGAGCAGGATATAAAATCAACACCCATAAATCAAACATGCTCCTGTACATCAGTGATGAATTTAGTGAAGGAGAGATTAGTAAAACTACCCCATTATCAAAAAAATCAAGAAACTGGAAATCAATATTTAAAAAAGAGTGAAAGAGCTCTACAATGAAACATAGAACACTAAAGAAATTGAAGATCACCTTAGAAGATGGAAAGACCTCTCATGTCCCTGTATAGGCAGAATTAATATTGTCAAAATGGCCATACTACCAAATGTGTGACACAGACTTAATGCAATTCCTATTAAAATCCCAATGACATTCTTCATAGAAATAGAAAAATCAATCATTTGTAAAACTAGGAGGCCCAGAATAGCCAAAGAAATCTTTAGCAAGAAGAGGGAAGCAGGAGGCATCACAACACTGGACCTTAAACAACACTATAAAGCCACAGTAACAAAAATAGCATGGTATTGGCACCCAGACAGACACATAGACCAATGGTACAGAACAGAAGACACAGAAACAAACCCACATAAATATAGTTATCTCATACTAGACAAAGGTGCCAAAACATGCACTGGAGAAAAGACAGCCTATTTAACACATTGGAGATCCACATGTAACAAAACAAAATTAAGCCCCTACCTCTCACCCTGCACAAAACTCAACTCAAAGTAGATCAAAGACTTAGGCACTAGACCAGAGAGCCTGCATCTGATAGAAGAAAAGGTAGGCCCCATCCACCATGTTGGCTTAGAAACTGACTCCTTTAATCACACTCCTAAAGCTCAAGAAGTAAAATCAAGAGTCAATAAATGGGATGGATTCAAAGTAAAACACTTCTTCACAGCAAAGGAAACAATAACATGAAGAGAGAGCCTACAGATTGGGAGAAATTTTTTATCACTTGTACCTCAGATAGAGCATTAATCTCCAGGATATATAAAGAACTCAAAAAACTTAACACACACACACACACACAAAAGACAAATCACCCAATCAATAAATGGGCAAAGGAACTGAACAGACACCTCACAGAAGAAGAAATACAATTGATTAACAAATATATAAAAAAATATTCAACATCTTAAGCAATTAGAGAAATGCAAATCAAAACCACTCTAAGAGTTCATCTCACTCCAGTCAGAATGACAATTATCAAGAATACAAGCAACAATAAATGTTAGTGAGGATGTGGAGAAAAAGGTAACCTTACACATTGCTGGTGAGATGGCAAATTGGTGCAAACATCATGGAAAGAAATATGGAGATTCCACAGAAAACTTGGAATGGAATCACCATTTGACCCAACTATCCCACTCCTCAATTTATTCCCAAAGTACTTAAAATCACCAACTATAGTGACAAAGCCACATCAATATTTATAGAAGCTCAACTCATAATAGCTAAACTATGGAACCAAACTAGATGCTCTTCAACAGATGAATGGATAAAGAAACTGTAGTATATATACAAAATGGAATATTACTCAGCCTTAAAGAAGAATAAAATTATGGCAAAATAAGCCAATCCCAAAAAACCAAAGGCCAAATGTTTTCTCTGATATGTGGATGATAATTCACAAGGAGGCACTAGGGAAGAATAGAATTACTTTGGATTAAGTAAGGGGAGTGAAGGTGTATGGGTGTAGGAAGGATAGTAGAATTAATAAGACATATTACCCTATGTACGTATATGACTACACAACCAGTGTGTTTCTACAAATCATGTAGAACCAAAAGAATGAGAACTTATACTCCATTTATGTATGATGTGTCAAAATACATTCTGTTAAGTATAACTAATTAGAGCAATTAAAAAAAACATTAAAAAATATAAAAGGAGACACATTGGGAAAGAAATTCCACATTCTAGGATCTGTAAGAAACCAGCTATAGCTGAGGAAAGACCAAGTGAGGGGAGAATGAGCCTAGTTTCAGAGGGAGCTTTGCTCCAAATTCTAAAACTAATCTTATCATGAACACACAAGAAAGTTTACTCTTCACATGGGTAAATCAACTAGCAAACAGATAGCCTAAGACCTCTCTACTCTGCTCTCAAAAACCCTCCTGCCTTTTTGAACTGGAGTTTTGACTTTGGTTAGAGTCAACAAATGGAGTGCATTTGGCAGGAGATTTGAAGAAGGTTGAACAGTGAGGTTTCCCACCTCTGCTCCACCATTGCTTCAACTCTCAGCTACAAATCAGTTTCTTTAATATCCTTTGCACACAGCTCTTGCCCACAGTGCCTGTAAGCTCTCATTCTTCCCCTCTCCCCGCTCCCTTCCTCTATCCTGACCCTCTCTCTCCCCACTAAGTGGACTTTTCCTTCCCATCTAGGGATAGTGGTTACTACCCTAAGAGTACCATGCTATCCCTTGTGATTTCCAAACACTGCCAGACTTGCATAACTTGTCCCCTTATTAAATTCTTCTTAAATTAGCCAAATGTAGCATTTCCCTATGAAACCAATGAGTGACATACCTACCATAGCCATAGGAATTTAGGCACTTAAGGATGCTATTATGTCATAAACTTTGAAATCCTATATGGCATATACTTAAGTGACAACTTCCAGTTGATAAGAAACCAAAACACTTCTTCCTCTAAACACTTGAGATAAGTGTCACTCTTTGTTTCAGATTATAACTGAATTTTAGCTTAGTGAAATAAAGGAATTTTAAAAAGTGGTATATACTAAAATCTTTTTACTATGTTCACATGAGAAATTTAAATTAAATATTGATGATAATAGACTATTTTTATTTTTATTTAATTTATATACAGTGCTGGAGATTAAACGCAGGGCTATACCGTGCTATGCAAGGGCTCTACATACATCACATGTTGATAAGTAGGTTACCTTCTAGGAGTCTGAAGGAGGAAGACAAAAAGCCATCTCCCTTTTCTTCTACACAAATTGTTCTACAATGATCTGGGTATTCTCCTTCAGGATATGTATAGCTTAGCAATGGAAACAAAAGTAGTCATTCTTTTTGGGGTCACAGCATAGCTGTTCCCAGGCCCTCAGACTCTTTGACAAAGGATATGACCTATGTGCAAAAAAGAAGGATGCATACCCTCATAGTCCCAGCCTGGGACCAGAACCACCACTACCACCTCTACCACCACTCCTCCTCCTCCTCCTCCTCCTCCTCCTCCTCCTCCAGCACCACCACTCCTCTTCCTCCTCCTTTTTTTTTGTAAGATGGACACAATACCTTTATTTTATTTATTTTTATGGGGCATTGAGGATCGAATCCAGTGCTTCACATGTGCTAGGCAAGTGCTCTACCACTGAGCCACAACCCCAGCCCCAGAACCCAGCCTCTTACAGAACAATTATTTTCCCAGAAGTGGTCCTGGCTCCTCTCTACCTGACCCAATATCTACATCAGAATATTAACCATTCAACTGTTTTATCTTATTTAGATAAAAAAAATTATAATGGAAAGGACTAAAACATTCTTATGGGCAACAATTACTGACCAATATAAGGGCTAAACATTCCTTTCCTTCTCTGAGGACTTACAATTTCTATACAGATTTAACATTTGTTCCCCTTTCCTCATCTCCTGAGAAAATTAACGTCAAAGAGTTTAACAAAATCCCATATGTAGATTTAAAACCCAATATATATAAACAACATGACAAATTGTACACATAATAAAACATTCAGGTATCCCGCCAGACCATCTCTAAACCCAAGGTATCACCTCTCCCAATCTGGAGACTATAGGAGGCAAATCCTATTAATGAACATGGTCACACCTGTGTGGTCATTTATTAGTTCCTGTTAACTTCCATTTCTCTTTACACAAATGATAAATGGTTCTGCTCACAGAATGAACTATGTAGCTCATGTACAGTAATTTGCATGAATTACTTGACTAAAAATTTCTGTTTGGTCCATTACTACCTTTTAAAGCCTTTTATTTAATATTATATAATTAAAGTAGAGAACATAGAAATATCAAAATGTATAAGCTCTGCTTTGAATTTTTCTAATTATGAAGAGCCTGAAATGCTCAAGCAGGAAACTATTGAAAATGCAAATCCAGCTATTTAAAAGGCTATAAAAATTATTTGTTAGAAAAAGAAGACCAAACTTTTTAAACATTCCAAGAAAAAAATCCTTAGAAAAATCCTCCTGGGACAAATTATTAGCTTGATGAGATAGAACTTTAAAAGGATATGACTCTCTCTCCTGTTCGTTCTGACTTTGGATCATGGATGAATTGCAGATATTTCCCATATAGTTACACACCAGAAGTTTCTGTAAAAGGAATATCAAGAAAAAAAGTTATACCTGGGAGAAATTTTCTGCCCTGTCCATAATAAACCTACCTTTTTCCATCTCTGCCCTTCATAAGTCTCTTTACTTAGAGAGAAACTGAAAAAGACCCCACCCAGCTTGGACAAGAATTTTTGCAATAGGATGGTAGGATCAGAGATGTAACTGCATTTTATCTAAATGATATGTGATCCCCAACACTTGCATGGACCTTGACTATTTGCCCACAGGGATAGCACTCTCAACTAACATCCAATATTTGTCTGCCTCAAACATCCCATAGTATCAAGTAAGTTTTTTTTTTAAAAAAAATTCCACATCTGCTGTTCCTGAAAATGTACAGTATAACAGACACATAACAAAAGTAGCATTACAGAAGCTGAGAAAAAATAAAGCCCTGTCAAATGAAGACATGTGAAATGATCTTTTGTTTAGGGGACTGAATGCATAAAGAACTGAAGTCCTAACTCTGTTGAGCAATATAAGTCCTTATACTGGACAAACTCTCTGCTCTTGATGAAAGGTCAAAGCTCTCTGAGAACAATAGAGTCTACTGCACACACAAATAGAGCAAAGCGCATGATTGTAGATTGGTCCTAAAAGTGTGACATGTCAGCTCTAGCATTACAAAGCACTGAACCCCAGCGCTGTTCTCTGATGATAACATTGTTCCCAACTACTTGGCACCAGGAGTTGCACTGGAAACCACTGACAGCAATAAAAAGCAGACTGAGGAAATGAGATCCCTACTGTCCCGAATTTTGACATGACATTACACTAGACTGAACTCAGAGCATGGCTAGAACTTTTTCACTAAGCCTGAAACCCACAAGCTCGAAAGGAAAAAATATATATACATGCATTTAGAAAAACTGAAAAATATCCTCATCTCAAGTTTCTGTTCTAATCACACAAATATCTGTAACACCACCCTTCTCTTTTGCATTCTGCTGTCATATATAGTAGATATTTCAAGCAGGCATTAATTGAAATAAAGTATATTGATACAAACTGAATACTGATATGGCACCAAAAAAGATATAATAGATTTCTAAATTTCTAAAAATGATATTGGTCCAGGTTATACAACTCCTAGAGAATACACAGATCTGTACAGTGCGTTAGTTCTGAGCACATACTCATGTGATTATAACCATAAAGGCCTTCCCCTAATTCTGATGCTGAACATTTCTTTAATGATAGGTAATACATAATGACAACAGGTATAATCTAATATTCAAATATACCTTAGAGAAGAAAATATTGATTTCATTTTATAATAGTTTATAAATGGCATTTCTGTGGTTTCCCTTTTTTCAGAGCAGACTTTGATAGAGAGAAGGAAGAAAACATGTAGGCTCTCAGTATCTGTAACAGGGTAAAATAGTTGATCCAAGGTAAAAAGCAGTGGAAGATGCTAAACATAAGCATACCCTATTTCACAAATTTGTCAAGGTTGATTACACCATAGAAAAGCATCCCAAAATAGACTAACACATTGAGACCTCTAATCCTCCTAGTGTTTAAGCATGTCATTAAAAATATTCAGCCAAAATATGAGTTTTTAATATGTGACAATAAAAACAAAGATAATAGGGAAGAAAGTAATTGCTAGCCAATTTAAGTTTTTGTTAGGAAGCAATTTCCGTGTTTCAGCAGGAAAAAAAAATACACTCAAGGATATTGAGCCACATAACCGATTTTTCTGAGTGGTTATAAATGTTCATGAAATAAATGATTCACATTTTTGTCCAACCAGGTAAATATCAAGGACGTCAGAACACCTGGAAAAACTTGATGAATGCCAACATACTTAATGATTGACAAAAGGAAGGCCAAAAGGATAGAGATTATCTCCAATTATCTCTAGGATAATTCAGATAAAGCTTGGAGAAGGAGAGAAGGAAAAAAGAACCACAGCAACAATCCAGAAGTGGCTAAAGCTCTCCTCCTCTAATGAAGAATGGATTCATCCACATGCTAATCACCATTTGCCCAACTCCCCCAGACTGCATATGTTCTTTCTTCAACAATTGAAAGACGTATTTGGGGCAATACTGAAAAATAGCATCTTTATCAATGACCTACTATGTATCCGCAGGCATAGTGCTAAGCACTTCATATGAATTTATTTAATATTTATTAAACACACTAGGCAGGTAATGAACCAAATACAAATGTCCATGCTCTAATATGCATATCTTATGAATATAAGCTTATATGTCAAAAGAGGATTAAAGTTGTATATAGAGATTGCTAATCAGCTGATTTTGAGATGAGGGGATTATCCTGGATTGTCTGGGTAGATCTAGATGTAATCACAAGAATCCCATAAGTGTGGGGCATGATGGCACACACCAGTAATCCCAGGGGCTTTGGAGGCTCAGACAAGAAGATCATAAGTTCAAAGCCAGCCTCAGCAACTTAGTGAGATGCTAAACAACTCAGTAAGACCCTGTTTCTAAATAAAATACAAAAAGGGGCTGGGGATGTAGCTCAGTGGCTAAGTGCCCCTGAGTTCAATCACTGGTATGAAAAAAAAAAGTTTCATAAGTGAGTAAGGAGAGTTCAACGTAAGAGATTTAAAGACAAGATGTTTTTAGCTTTGAAGTGGAAAAAGGAGCCATGAACCAAGGAATATGAGTGGCCTCCAAAATCTAGAAAAGGGAAGGAGATGGATTTTTCCCTGCAGAAACAACACAGTTCTGTTGACACTTTGAGTTTATGTCATATATATATTATGTCATACATCTGATGTCTCTGTGAGAGAACTTATCTGTATTGTTTTTAAATCACTAAATTTATGTTAATCTATTATAGCATCAATAGGAAACTTTAACATTGAGTGTTCCATTATTTCATTTAATCCTTACAAAGTTTAATGAATTACTAATGGTATTTTACTAATGAAGAAAGGAAAGGAATTGAGTTTCAGAGGGTTTAGCTAACTTGCCCAAATTTTCCCAGGTAGTGGGTACCTGAACAAGTATTCAGAACTATTCTAAACTCTACCCACTAATTACTATACATATAGTATATTCCACTCTCATGGGTTGCTGTTACCATAAACTCAGTATTTCAACTCCTCACATGTATTTATTCCAATAAAAAGTACCATCAAATCGAAAAGAGTCGATCTCATAGAAGTTGTTGATAGCTTGGTAGTTAGTAGAGACGGAAGAGAAGTTGTTTACTAGGGTGACTACAGATAAAAAACAATGTACTATTTAAAAAGAAAACTTTTAAGTATTTTTACCATAAAAAAAATGATCAATGTTTGAGGGATAGATATGATAAATCCAATTTAAACACTACACAATGTATACATGTATCAAAACACCACAAGTTATTCCTTGTGATTAATACCGACCATTTTCATGTTTTTATGTATAAAATAAAAACTAAACTTCAAAAATAAACTTCAGCTGGGTGCAGTGATGCATACCTGTAATCCCAAGGGCTCACAAGGCTGAGACAGGAGGATCACAAGTTCAAAGTCAACCTCAGCAAAAACAAGGTGCTAGGCAATTCTGTGAGACCCTGTCTCTAAATAAAATACAAAATAAGACTGGGGATGTGGTTCAGTGGTTGAGTATCCCTGAGTTCAATCCCCAATACTCCAAAAAAAAGTTTTTAAAGAAGACATAAAATAAATTTCAATGAAAAATAAATTTTAAAAGGTTTCAGCACTAGGGTCTTATTCTGTGTCTAGACATGAAGCAGCTGGTTCAGACTGTGGCCCTTCCAACTCAGGATGAATGAGAACATGGTATAAAGCAGTAGGACAGTGACTAAAAACTAGAAGTTTTACACATGCAGTTGTGAGCAGTGAAGCAGGGAGTCATTCTGACAGCTACTAATGACAAGCAAAGCGGCTGCTACAGCACATCAGACTCCATAAGTGACAACAGAACTTTCAGTGATAGTTCCTACCAGTACAGCCCACTGGCACCATTTTTCAGTGTTGACAGACTCAAATAAACATTGCCATTTCCACTGACTTGTTGGACAGAGGCAAACTGACACACAGACTGAAGCCTATTGGACGAAGGTTCCTCTACTAACGTTAATATATACTGTACTCTTACTATTAATCATGTAAAGTGTGTTTTTTCCCTTCTGATCTTTATTGGTTCTCATAAAAGAAGGCATTGAATAATGCCTCATATTCAGTATGAATGCACTCTGATATCCCTACTTCAAGTCTCGAGATTTCACTCTTCTTAATCCATTGTCTTTCACATAAGAGACTTGGCAAGATTGAAATGTATGCCATAATCCTGCAACCAATATATTTGATTATTAGGCACTTCAGCACAATTAACAGTAGACAAACACTTCATACTATGGGTTACTAATATACTCTTGCAAATTTGTGCAGAACTTAGCACTGTGTTCAAGCTCAAGTACCCAACAGCCAATCCCCAAGATGCAGTCAGGAGACAACCACACCCATTTTGAAACAAAGAGAATCTAACATGAAAACTTATTAAGTCAGGAGACAACCACACCCATTTTGAAACAAAGAGGATCTAACATGAAAACTTATTAACCAGGCATTAGAAAACTGAAGAGGAAAATGAGAATATTAAGGAATTATAGAGATAGCCATTGCAAACAATATCCACCACTGGCAGTAGCTGGGGGTAGAAAGAGAGTGGAGTTAATGATTAGATGCTTGGAGAAGGGACCCATAGACCTGATGGGTAAAGGCCCATGGAACTTGGTCCCGAGGACTGGACACTGCTGAGCTGATGCTGGTACTGCTGAGTGATCATAAAGGTGCTAGTTCTACAAATGTCAGACAATCTACAAGCAGGTATCAATCGCAGCTACACAAAGGAAGTGCCACTAGTGCTGACGTGAGGAAGTTTTGCTGGGGAAAAGGTGAATAGAACAGGAAAAGGAGGAGGGGTGAGTCTCCCACCTCCCCATCTATCCTTGCAGACCCCAATAGTGAGCCAGCCTGCCCGCAAAGCAGAAGGGCACTTTGCAGTGCCCCAGCTGCAGCTGAGAGGCTGTTGCTAAAGAACCATGATATAATGTTTGTTCATTCATTCATTCATTCACCAGATATTTTTTAAATGTCTAGTATTTTCTGGGTACTTATAACCACTGAACAAAAGAACAAAGTTCCTATTTTATGGAGCTGAGAGCTTGGTAGGGAGAGATAGAGAATAAAATAAAAACGACCAATATTAATATTCCACCTGATAAAACATCCTTTGAAGACAAATAAACCAGGATAAAGGAGTGGAAAGAAACAGAGTGAGAGCAGTATAGATAGAGACAGTATAGATGAAACATGGACAAGGGAGCCACATTACAGGATCTGAATCCTAGATCCAATACTTACTAACACCGTGATCTCAGGCAAGTTCCTTAAACTCACTGTTACCTCAGTTGCTGTATGTCAGAGAGAGATAATGATGGCAGTAAAAATATCAACTTCATGAAATTGCTGTTAAGATTAGAGAAGGGGATATCTATAAAGTGGTTAGAATAACATACGGCACATAGTTAAGTGCCATATTGTTAAAGAGTGGTATAAACAACAAAAGCTATAAAGGACCTAGGCTGAGTGGAGATGATGTGGTTATGTAAAGGAGGAGACAAAAATTGTACAAACTGTAATGAGGAGCAAAGCACCTCTCCTCGGACCAGGGGTATGCAGGATTTAGAAAACAGCCACCTTTGAGAGGTCCACAAGGGAGGCCAAGTCTTCAAGGGAGAATAAGGTTTAAGTTAGATTAAAATTATGAAAGCCACATTCAGGAAAGGGGCTGAGATTGCTGTGCTATAGATGGCAATGGGAACATCTTAGAGAAAGGGAACATAGAAGTGGAAAAGACATATTTACCACTTGCTACCTCACTTTGACCAAAAGTAAAACAGCATGTTAGAATGATAATAGTGCCTGGTCATAAGAACCCCCAAAACAGTTATTATGTACAATAACATGTATTTCCATAACACTGTCCAGTTTACAAAATGTTTTCACATCCACTCTCTTATTGTTGCTCATAATAAAGCTGTGAAACTAGCAGACAGTAAATACACAGTCACAGTGAAAATGAAGACATGGGCAAACCTAATATTAGTCCATAACTCCCAAATATTTGACAATTGCTAGGAGAGTGAACATATCTACAAAAAAAAAAAAAAAAAAAAAAAAAAAAAAACCTAAAATAAGCCCTTGGAAAAGGATGTTGTAGACGCTAAGATGTGTTTCTGTCATATGTGTGAAACTTTAAATGGGTTTTAGCTGATGGCATATCTAAATTAAGAAGGCTCATTGATAGAGCAGTATCCTAGTTAAACCACTAATTACCTGGACTGGTAGTATGGATCATTAATGGTTCAATCACAGGGCCACTTTACAGAGGTCTTGTAATATAGAAACCAGTTCATAAAATATGACTGTTCTATACAACCCTCAACACACTGAAGTCACAGGCTGACTCAGGCCACAGGGACCTACCCATTGCCCTCCTATTCAGCTGTCACTCACACTCTACTACTTGGAATTCCAAACCATCACAAAATTTTTTTTAAAATAGCTTTTTAGGATAATAGAATTAGAATTAGTTGCCTAGAATGACACAGGATGTTAATTTACTGTTTGGAAGTAGTAATGGAGTGACCGACCCACTCAAAGGCACAAAGACTTATAGTTAGCTAGTGACAGAGGCAGGATTAATTCTGATTTCCTGAATGCTGGGTCCAATATTCTCATTCAGCTCTACATGCTACCTAAAGACATTTGGGAGAATTGTACAAGAAAGAGAAACAACCTGGAATCCAAACTTACATAGTGGTGGGGATGGCATCTTTTCATATGTGTGAGAGAGAAAAGCTATTTGTCAATGCATTTAATCATTTGTAAATTGCAAACATATTTTGCATATTTCTCAATGGCATGGCTTAAAAGTATTTAATTTCCTCAATGTAATTATACCTACAGTCTTTACATTCAAACTAGTTTGTAAATAGCTTGAATATAGTGATTCTACTTCCCAGGGCTGGGGGTATTTCCTCAAAACCAAGAAAAAGCTGGGCACACGGTTGTTACTCAATAACTTCCTGTGTGACTGATTGTAATACTTGCCAATATATTTGCTTTTGAATATGAAAATTATTTTTAAGTTTTTTCTTGGTTTAGCAAAGCAATCTTTAGAGATTCTCTAAAACAGTCTACTGATGTCTTGATTTTTTATAATCAATTTCAATTCTAAAGATTGCACTGGTTTATTTAGAAAACATTTGTTTTATTCCATCAGTTGATTTTTTTTTAGCAAAAATCACATCAAGATTAGGATTTGGATTAGTATAATGTAACACATTTAAAGTTACGAAGCTTTATTCCACAAAAGACCTAATCAAACAAAGGTTATTCTACATAAAATGCCACATAGCAATTTAGCAGACTTGAAAAGCAATGAAGAGGAGGGAACATGTGCAAAGAACTACGTGCGAATGGAGCACTTCTAGTTTCTATGGTAACCAACATAAATGAATACCTTTTTTGAAAATAAACTAGCAAAGTCGGTGAGATGTAAATTTATGAACACAAAAACCAAAGACCCAATCCAATCCTATGATACAGTAAAAAGTCCACAGTTTTGCCCTGTGGGTTTTTCCACCTGGGGGTGGGGGAACCCTATTGATACAAACCTGTACCAAAAAAAAAAAAATTTTTTTTAATTTACTATCCCACCTTTTAGATGTTTGTCTACTACATAACCATTTATTAATAATTAGAAATGATTTTTATTGCTTACTGAATTGTTTATTCTTGTTAAACCAATGAGATCATGAGTCTCTAATAATTAAAATCTTAATAATGAAACCAAAAAAAAAAGAATCAGAGAGAAGTATATCATTTGCTTTATCTTAGCCATGCAATTAAATAAATCCCCTTTGTTATTAAGGCTATACTAAATAAATGTATTCAATCTTATAGGTGTTGGAGAGAAAGGACTAAAGCTATTTCCAAGAACAAAGTCAAAACCAATGCCCAGGTGCCCTGCTGCACTCTTCTGACTGGTGTATGCCTAACCACTCAATGTAACAAAAATGGTCAGACTATGCAACTTACACACATGTAAATATATATCATCTTATTCCCAAAGCGAATAAATTGTGGCAGAAATAGACCTTTATCCAAAGAATCTTCTTATAATCACATAAGATATAGTGATGAACAGAGATGAACCAATGGTTTCAATATTTCACATAAAATGTCATGAATTGCAGAAAATTTCAGTGTACATTGGGAAATATATTTAATACTTATATCATTAGAAAACACTAAAAATTAGTGTCTTTTAGCCTATTGACTTTGAATTTCAACATGCTACTTTTCTTACTCCATTGCATATTCCATTGCTTTGAAAGGAAAAAAAACTGTATTGAAATGGAAAAGGGTCTGTACATTACCCCAGTTGATGAACTACTGTTGCTGTTTTCTCAGCCTCAGATTGTAAAATGCTGTTCTAACATCATGCATAGGGCCTCGGTTTTTTATGCTTGTCAGTCAATAACATTTCTGATGTAATCTGTTTCCAAATATGTAATTGTCAATCATTCACCTAATTCTAAAACAATGTTGGTGATAGAGCCATATGATGCAGACTACTATGGTTATAATTGGTCTTTCCAAAAATCCTTTTCATTTTCTATTATTCATTCAAAAATACCATTGGATATGCTGGAAATGCAAGCATGAGTAAAATTCCCTGCTGTCTGGAATGTTACAAGGTTGTAGAAGCAAATAGTGACTATCGAAATTCGGTAGATAAATTAAGAGAAAAGCCCCAATTCAAACAAGGTTTCAAACTTTATCTTTAATGCCTATTGCTTTGTCTTAAAACATTTGCAGATTTGAAATTCTTAATTTTCCAGATGCAATATTTTGGGGAAATTATGACTGATGCTTTGAAAATTTAACTTGAGCTTTGTTCAAGACTATTAAAAGAAAAAATACAGATAAATTAAATTTAGCAGAGTTTATTGGAGTAAAAACAATTCAAGAGTTGGTGTGTGCCTTGAATCAGGAGAGATTCAGAAAGTTCCGCTGAGCAACATGGACACGGAGTATTTATACAGAAAAAAAGGAGGTGACTCACAAAACCACTTGATTGGTTACAACTCAGTGTTTGCCTTATTTGGGCATGGTGTGATGAGACATTGGCCTTAGGTGGACATGGTCTCGCCAGCTGGTGGGCTGCATTTGGCAGAAGTTCAGCAGCTATAATTGGCTGAGACTCATCTGCCTTTACAAGAATATACTCTTAAATTAGGTTGTAAGTTATTTACATAAAATAATAAAAACATTATTTATTAACATATCAAAATATGGAAAGTTATACTTTTTTCAACAAATATAGTATAGCGTAATGAGAAGAAAATTTCTTGACTTACATGATCATCTAACATTTCAGTGATTCTAAGTTGACTTAGTTGCTCTATTGTGTTATGGCAAAGTACAGATGTTTCTAGGAGGCACAAGAATCCCTATCCACACTCAGCACCTAAAACGTCCACCTACATTAATCCTTTTCCCTCTATATAACACTGACCCTCAGACAAACAACTAAGAGCGTCTCTCCAATCTGTCTTCTAAGCAAACCAGGAGACTGAAATTGTTTCCCAGACATGAACAGTAAAAACATCTTGCCTAAAGCCGAGTAGCATGAAATGTTTAAAGTCTTTTCCAATATTCGCCATGCTTGAGAAACATACTCAATTGTGCAACAAGCAGATTTTAATGTTTCAGTTTTACCAACTTCCTCAATTCTAAGCCTCCATTTTTCCTGATCTTGTCTTCACGTGGGCATGGATATAGCATTAAAAGACTTGTGACATTAATTTTGGTTTGTAAATTGTGGCCACTCTGTCACTATACAATCTGTTGGTTTTCCTATAGAGTTGTTAATGTAGTTCTTTCCTTCTTTGTTAATCAATACATTCCTATGTACTATGGAGAATTGAAGAAAGTTTTCAACTCTGCTCTACTTACTCACATATTTACAATTTCCAGGGTCCTTCATTCCTCTCTTTAGATTCACATTTCATCTGTTATCATGTACTTCTGCCTGAGTGCTTCCTTTTTAACATTTCTTATAATGCTCATGTGCTCCAATGAATTCTTTCAGCTTTTGCTACAACATGGAAACTCTCTGAAGACAGTATTTAAAGCAATTATAGAGTTTACTTTGTTCATTCCCTTTTCTCAGGAATCTCTGCCCTGTGTTGCCTATTATGCAATGTCTAGAAACAGCTGTTTTATGTATTTTTGTTTGGTGTTGTCATTGTTGTTGTTTAAGGCAGGAGGGTAAATCTGGTTTCTGTTATTTCATCATGGCCAGAAGCAGAAGTCTTACTCCTTTATAAGTAAAAAAATATGTGTCCAAGTTTCTTTTATTCCAGCTTTATTAAACAGACAAAAATGCATATATTTAAGATGTACAATGTGATGTTTTGATAGATGTTCTCATTGTGACATGATTACCTCAGTCAAATTAACACATCCATCATCATGCATTTACCAGGGAGTGGGTGAGCACACTTAAATTTTATGTGAAAAATACAATAGTATTAACTATTACATTTACACTTTACATTATATCCCCAGAACTTACTTATCTTATAACTGAAAGTTTGTTCACTTTGGTTAATATATTCTCATTTCCCACGGTATGGGGAAACCACCAGTCTACTTTTTGTTTTTAATAAAACTCAACTTTTTTAGATTACACATATAGGTGAAATAACATAGTATATGTCTCTCTGTATCTCATTTTACACAATGTTCTTTCTCTAGGTTTATCAATGTTACAATGCTCATGTGCACCAATGAATTCTTTCAGCTTAACCAATTTATCAAATGGCAGTAATTCCTTCTTTTTATGGATTCTAAATAATATCCCATCAATGTAGACCACAATTGATCCATTCATCCATCAATGGTCATGTAGATTGTTTCCATATTTACATTATTGGAAATGGTGCTACAATGAACATAGGGATACAGATATCTTCTTGAGAAACTGATTTCATTTCCTTGGAATATTACCTAGAAGTAAGATTGCTGAATCATGTGGTAATTATTTTGGAAAGGCCAGGAGTAAACTCCAAACTGTTTTCCATAATGGTTATACTGATTTACTTGTCATTCCCACCAATACTATACAAGGTTTCCCAATTCTCCATATTCTGAGCAACACTTGTTATTTCTTTGCCACTTGATAGGTGTAAGATGACATCGCATTGTAGTTTTGATTTGCACTTCACCTGATGATTAATGATGTTCAGCATTTTTTCATATACCTGTTGGTATTTGTATGTACTTTTTTGGAAAAATGTCTATTTAGATGTGTTGCCCAATTTTATTTGGGCTATTTGTTTTGTTTTGCTTCTGCTATTAAACTGTACATATTTCTTAAATATTTTGAAACATTTCAATCAATATTTTGACTAATCTTTTATCAGATATATGGTTTACAAATATTTTCTCCCATTCTATAGGTTTCCTTCTCACTTCACTTTATTGATGCTTTTGCTGTATGGAAATGTTTTAGCTTGATATAGCTTCACCAGCTTTCAGTGAAACCTATGTCATGGAATATATTAATTGTTTTCATCTCTGTGTTTATTAGTACCTTTATGCTCTAGTAAGAATGTTATAAAAACAAGTGTAACCGGATGTTAAGAAAATAATTTGGGGCTGAGTCAACAAGAGACCATAGATAACACATCCCAAAGGATATAACAGAACATACACAAAATTTACAAAGAATTTAGAGCTCTCAAACCCCTCACTCATATTGAGGCTATAAAGGATTTGGAGTTGAAAGATAGAGAAGAAAGCATTTTTCTAAAGAGGACTGAAGCTGTGTTGTGAATTCCACCTGCTGCCAGGGGGAAATGGCCTTTCATCTCAGGGAAAAGGATTTCAATCAGCTACTTCAGCATACTTAATATATGTCCTTTGCAATTGGAGGACCTAGTTGTCTGGCGTTTACTCAGACCTGTGCAATGCACAGCATGATTTACTCTGGTAAGCTGTTCTAGTGGCAGGGTAAGGGAGGCATTTCTAAACTGCACATGGATTACCTTCCCAGAGAATACACAACTGTTTTCCTTGAAGAACTAGGGGGGAAAGAGCTGGCCTTCAGTGATTTCAGTCCTTGTCCGGAAAACCATCTAGAGGGGCAAAATAGATCTCAGCAACCCTGAAGGTACTGCTATGTTATGTGCAGCTGAAAAAAAAGTAAATGACGAGCTATCAGATTCATTGTCCTCTGTACGAAAACATGTCTTAAGTGAAATATCCCTAGCCCCTACAAGAAATAGACTGACTTGTAAACATCTTTTGAGCACAGAAGATTGCACAGTTGCTAGATCAAGAAGACAACACGAGTTAAAAGGGAACTTGCCTCTTTCCTTCTTCCTCCCTGAAGGGTCACAAAAACGATTTGTAGAATGAGGAAGGAGATAAAATGCTAACAAGGAAAAGCCTTAACTATAAAGCAAGTTTTGATATTTGATTATTATGAAGAAGAAACATATGTGGTTGCTGCTATATTAAGACTCCATTGGTAATCTCTAGTGACTGTTGAGATTTTTATATTATCTAAGAGAAACCAGATGTGTCATGGGGTCTGCCGGATTTTCCATCTAGGGACAAGAGAAGAATGAACTTAGTCGTTTAGATTTAAAAAGTAGTACAAAAAAGAGAAGTCAAAAAAATGTGATCTGGTGATTAAATGCCAGAATGTTCTTGTCTAATATAAATGTTAAATAAGAACCTATGAAAGATACACAAAACTACAAGGGAAAAGATGAATATTAGATATACAAAGCTGAATTATAATTCTGCTTTATAGAAATATACCAGAATGATTAAAGAATGAATAGTTTATTTATAAGCTTATATAAACATGTAGAATAACTACAGTTTTACTCATGAGGGTATGTGAAATGAAAATAAGCGAAAGTCTATTATGAGCACTTTTTAAAATCTCTTTGTGGTAACTTTTTCAGTTGTTACTTAATTCTTGCAACTTTATTTCCTTCAGTGTAAACATTTTTATTCTAGCAGCATTTCATAATCTACCAACATGTAAAATCATATTAATGCAATGTCTAAATTTGATGTTTAAAAATTTTTGTGCTCATTATATACAAGAAAATGCACTCCAAAGACATTAGGAATTATCACATTATGTATTACGGCCATTTATTTGTGGAAATGGAGCATGAAATAAACTATTTAGCTCATTAGCTTGAGCAGGAAAGCATTGTCAGGCATGTTGTCCATTAATCACTGTAACCTCTGTTCCACATGCAGGCACACATGACTGCTAACATGGAGAAACAGGCAGAAACTTCCCCATAAAAACCACAGTATATGCAACTTTTCTGTATGATTTATCACAGTACACTTGGCAGAGCACACAAGAAGAGCTTGGAAAGGAGATTAATTAAATAATAAAGCTTTACATATTAGAAAACAGATTTTGAAGTTGTTAAATATTCTCCTTACTCCCCTTTTTCTCTCATGATTGTTTAAAGGAAATTTGGCAAGACATCTATATGACCATTAAAGATCCAACTCCCTTTTGAAATCATAGTCCACTCTCTTCCTGGTAAGAACTTGTAACAAATAACTGCTGTCCTATCAAGCAACATCTTTTGATGAACACTGGTAAGCAATCCTCAGTAATATTGAATGGGAGACAATCCAAAGGAACCCTTGTCAAGGGTGTATTCAAATAATCATTTTCCTTGGTAGTGAAATACCAAAGATAGATTGATCATACTTTAAAGGTAGAGTAGAGGACAATCTTTTGTTTCTTGAGTTTGCCAATCAGACAACTTATACTATTAAATCTTCCCCTTCCTGAATATTCTTCTCAACTTTAACAGCAAAATCTTTAAATTCTGTTTTTTTAAAATGCAGTGATATTAAACATACTGCTAACACAGAAATTCCAATGTTCCTATGGCAGCTGAATGATAAACAGGTATGCTCACACAATGGAGTGCATAGAGAAATAAGGATGAATACTTTGCAACTCAACAATACAGATGAATTTCACACACGTGCTAAGCAAAAGAAAGAAGCAAGACCCAAAAGAGTGCAAACCATATGGTCACTGCAGTTAGAAGTGAGGATGTGGTTGCCTTTGGTGGAACAACAGTGATGGGGGATGATTAATGACCAGAAAAGAACATAAGCAAAGTTTCTGGGATGCTGGCACTAATCTGTTTCATGAGCTGGTTGCATGGATATGATGACTGTAAAAATTCAGTGAGCTCTACACTTAGGATTTCTCTGTGTGTGTTATACCACAATAAAATGTTAAAAAGAAATCCTGCAGATGCTAAATGAATCTTCTAGGTCCCTTCCTATTAACGGACAATCTGGGTGAAGGGCTGGAATACAGACATCCCACAGCAGAGGACAACAGACAGTACAGAAAGAAGACCCATGAGCAGAGGGTACAGCAATGGATAGACCCGAGCCTTCTGAAGGCAGCCCTTGCAGCAGAGAAGCATCAGGCCAAGTGGAAGAGGAGCAGTGGATGGTTGTCATGAATAAAATTAGATAATGACTTCTGCCTCTTATTAAAGTTTTTCCTTCTGATAGTTAAAGAGTAGAATACTTGCAAATGAATAAAGTATTGACTTTTCTAGAAGGCGTATTTCTCAGGTTTTTGTGGAAAGAGGTAGAGCCACAAGAAATTTGGCATCAAAAAAGAAAAAAGAGAAGGAGAAAAAAGAAAACCCAGCATGTCCCTTGATTTTCAGGTACCACGCATTGTTATTTCTCTTTCAGCTCCCAGGGAATTTAATAGCATCTCTCCTTCTAAATCCCAGTTAAAGAGCCTGAACAATGTTTGCTCACCCTGAATATGTAGAAACCACATCCCCAGGCTCCACTGGCTATGGCATTTGGATATTGCCTCGAGTTTGCTGCCTCACTTTCTCTGGTCTGGTTGTCCTCTAACCCAAATAGGACCCCATGCATGGGCTCCTCTTCTTCCATCTCAGCTTCTTAGCATGAGACCATGTTGGGACGGGATGCTTTCTTGACCTCAGCACTCCCCTTCAGGATGATCTTCTGTCTCTTTGATCTTCTGTCTTTTTTGGCTGACATATCTCCCAAACACAACAAGCAGTTACCAAGCCTGTCTTCTACCATCCTACCAGGGGAGTAAGATTGGACAGAAAAAGCCTTAAAGGAAATAAGAGTCCTGGTAAATTCAGAAGGACACTTGAAAAGCATTTGCTCTAGATTTTGATATGAGATAATTTTGTAACATATATACTCATAAAACGTAATTATGGTTAATTTTAAGAATAATAATATTAACACTTAATTAGCCTTTACTATGTGCTAGGTAGGGACTGGCCTACTGTTGTTATATGAATTATCTAATTTAAGTCTCACGATTGACAAATATTTTTTTGACCGAACTTTATTCATACTCCCCCGAGTCCTCTTCTTGACTAGCCTAGACCCCAGCCCCCATTCATCCCACCGTTCTAGTAAGAATCCTAAGTCACTTTAATGAGAATTCTTCACCCTTATTATACAATCACCCTTAATATCTGATCAAATCCATCATCTTCCATCCTTGATTTATAAATTCTTGGCCTGCTTTAGCAAAACCTTTTAGAACAGTTTAACACTAATGCCCTTGATATTGCTTCTTATTCATTTTTTCTTCATTGACCCCCTGCACTCTGCTTTTTACCTATAAATGCTCTGTCTTTGCTGCATTCAGAGTGACTCAGTTCCACAACGTGATAGCCATGGCCTCCATAACTCAGTCTAAAGTCAAGTCTTCCTTATGGTTTCAGCAAGTGTTAGAATAGCCAACACAGAAATTCTACGAGGTATGTAGCATTAGCATCCCCATGCCATGAAAGAGAAAACTGAGATTTAGAGAATTCAAATAAAACATTCAGGTATGCAGGATAACAGCCAGGATTTGAAACCAGGCACCGTGACTTCAGAGACTGCTCTTACCATCACTCTCTACAGGAAAATGCTATTCAGCTTAAAAATGTGTTTTAGCCACAGAAAGAGTTCAATCCGGGTAATATTAGACTAGGTTTTTATGGCTTATGAAGGTGTAGGTTAGAAGCAGAGAAAGAGACTAAGTTAATCTTTCTCAGACAACCTCTTTTAAAGGGAATGGTAGTACATGAACTTCAATGGAAACAGAATTTAGTGCCATGAAAACTTAGCAAGTGAGAATTAAGTAGGGGAAATGCTATTTTAACAATACCCAGAGATAGTAAAAACCTTTGAGTTCACTGGCTTTTTGTTGACAAAATGTAGACTCTGCTGCTGAGAATTTTAATGAAAGAAAATATACTAGCTTTTACCATTAGGTCAGTAAAACCCACATTAGGGACCACTTTTGTTGCGTATCCAGAAATCCTTTTATTAGATACAACGTAGTTCTTTCTTTCACTCTCTGTGCTAGGCAATTTGGCAGGTTAAAACAATTTCATGGTTTTGAAGGTCATGCTTGTGGTTGGAGCAATCGGTTTAAGAGTTCAGTTACCCACAAGAAGAATATAAAGAATTTCATTCCTACTCAAGCAGTCAGCTTCTATAGAAACTATCAACAGCAGCAGTAGGAAGAGGATACAATTGTTGTAATATTAGCTGTGAACAAAAGGGGGGGCACTTAATGGAGAGGTCTGAGGCAGAGAGAGGAAAAGAAAAAGTAGGAGGATAAAGAAAAATCAGTGTTTTGAGCCCACTACTGCTATGGCCCACAAGCCAAATTCATGGATCTGAGGATTTCCCATCCCCCAGGGACCTGGCTAGGCTCAGGGCATTCCTTAAGTCCTGGGAGAACCACTCTGAGCCGGAAAAAGGAGTCGTGCTTCCATGTCCCAGGGCACAAGAGGACAGAAATGCACATCCTTATATTATAGGCAGACCTGGGCAAAGATCACTTTTTTTCTTATTCTCCTTTTTGAAATAGAATCCAGATGTTTCTGCTGGGAACATGACCTGCCAGCTAGCAGCTACATTTCCTAGGCTTCCTTTCTAATCCTGGTGTTACAAAGTTCTTGCCAATGTAGTATGAGCAAAAGGGGTATACACAACTTCTGGGACTTGCCTTAAAAATAGATGGGGTTCACTTCTTGCTCTTTTTCTTTCCCCCTTCCTGTAAAGTGTGGTTTACAGATGAGAAACATCAGCATCCTCAGGAAAACTGTTAGAAACATAAACTCTCAGCACATAACTATGTATCTTGCAGGTGTTGCCTTATGCATAATACATTTTTCCAAACCTACAAAGAGAAGAGTTATAAGACAAAAAGAGTCAAGCTCTGTAGATGACCTCAGTGAGCAGATCCCCTATCCAGCCTAATTGTTCACTAGTTTTTTCTAGGCTGTCACATGAGAAGCCATATTTCAGGGTCTCTTTTTTCTAAGAATTGTAGCTGTATGCTAATTAACATGGAGCCTAATTCAAAATTTTTGACCCGACTCTGAAATTGTTCATTCAGTTCCAATCAACTCATCAAAGGGACTCTGGGTGTTTTAGCAATTCAGTTTCTATCTGGTCCCATATAGAGGTCTGTCTCAATTCCCATTATTACCATTGTCGAACCAGGACAGATATGGAGAATTCTTCCTTACCTTGAAAATACAACCCCAGGCTTACTTCTTTTTTTTTTTTAATAAATAGAATGGGGGGGGGGGTGGAGAGAGAGAGAGAGAGAGAGAGAGAGAGAGAGAGAGAGAGAGAGAGAGAGAGATTTTAATGTTTATTTTTCAGTTTTTGGCGGACACAACATCTTTGTTTGTATGTGGTGCTGAGGCTCGAACCCGGGCCGCACGCATGCCAGGCGAGCGCGCTACCGCTTGAGCCACATCCCCAGCCCCGCTTACTTCTTCTTAGACCCAAAGTTAGTGAGAAAGGAACCCTTGATGATCAGTGTAAGGAGGGTCTCAGTTCTTATGTCCAGGATAAATTTCTCAGATGCATAGAATGAAGACATTTCCTGACTCTTTTCTTTTTTCCTAGAAATGCATAGAGAGCCAAATCATTGGCATCCACCAAGACAGTTGCAACAACAGCCAAGCTATACAACCCATCTTTCAGAGACCAAAGACCTTAATTCAATCCTTCTCTGTGGCAGCAGAGATGCTTCAGTTCCAAATCTCTAGGGTAAACTTGATACTACCCAAAAAATATCAGTTTCTGTGCCATCTCTGAGCAATGCAGACAGGATCTATACTTTCTTTATTCTTCCATCCAACAGATATTTGTAGATATCTACTATATGCCAGTTGTCTTGGTCTATTTTGTGTTGCTATAAGAAAATACCTGAAGCTTGATGTCTTTTAAAGAAAAGAGGTTTACTGAGCTCATAGTTTTGGAAGCTGAAAGTCCAAGCTCAGATAGCCTCATTTGGTAAGCCATTGGCTGCATCATAATACAATAGATAGCATCACATATCAGGAATGTAAAAGAAAGCAACAGGACATATCACAAGAAAGAGAGAGTAGAGAGAAGCCAAACTCACTCTTTTATAACAACCCATTCTCATAGGAACTAGGCCAATCCTGTGAGACCTAACCCACTCTGCAAACCAGCATTAACCCACCACAAAGGCAGTCATAACCCAATCGCCTCCCTTTTAAAGGTCCCACTACCTTCTAATATTGTTAGATTGGGTGACAAGCTTCCAGCACATGAATTCAGGGGGGATAAACCAAATCCAAACCAGTCAGCTATTGTGATAAGTATTGGGAGTTGAATAATGAAACCATACTCCTCTCAAAAAGCTTACTGCATTGTGAGGAAGACAGACACGTTATATATATATTCTCAATTATAGTACAGTCCAATAATGACTGGTGTTGGTTTGCAATGTCCTTTGGGAATGAGCCTTAAGAGTAAGATATCAAACCAAAAAAAATCAAAGCAGATTTTTTTCAGAGATAATGACACCTGGGCTGAGCCTTGAATAAAGATCAGGAGAGAGTTAGATAAAGTCATTCCAGGGACAAAGAAAGCATATGTAAAATCACAAAACAGACAAACAAGTTCAGAAGACGACAAATGGTTGCAATGACTGCCAAACCACTCACAAGGGAGCACAAAAGGATATAGAACAGAAGCAGTAAGGAGCAGATATTAGAGTTTATTACAGATTATGCCATAGCATTTTAATTCATCATGAGTATTATGAGGAACACTTAGAATTTTAAGTAGGAAATTTATATCACTATCTGTTTCAGTTAACATTTTCATTGCTGCAACCAAAAGACCTGACAAGAACAATTTTAGAGGAGGAAGAGTTTATTTGGTGCTCACCATTTCAGAAGTCACTGTCGATAGGTGGCCAGCTCCATTGCTTTGGGTCTGAGGTGAGGCAGATCATCATGGTAGAAGGACATGAAGGAGGAAAGCAGCTCAGGACATGGCACACAGAAAGCAGAGAGAGCTAGGTTCAGCTCACCAGGGACAATATATATACCCTATAGGCACACCCAAAGCAACCCACCTCCTCCAGCCACACCCTACCCACCTACATTTACCACCCAGTTAATCACTATCAGCATATTAAGGCACCAAATTGGGTTAAGGCTTTTATAACTCTATCATTTCATCTCTAAACTTTCTTGCATTTCTTACACATGAGCCTTTGGAGGACACCACATATCTAAACCACAGCAGTCTCCTTGAAGTAAACATTATGAATATAATGGCAGCCACAGGATTCAAAATGGAGTCAGGGAAATAAGTTAGGAGGCTACTGTGTTAACTTGGAGAAACACAGGGCATGGCTGAAACTAAACAGGACAATGGAAATAGAAGAAAGAGATCTCATGTAAGAGATAACAGCCAGGCACGGTGGGACACACCTATAATCCCAGAGACTTGGGAGGCTGAGGCAGGACAATCGGGAGTTCAAAGACAGCCTCTGAAAAAGCGAGGTGCTAAGCAACTCAGTGAGATCCTGCCTCTAAATAAAATACAAAATAGGGCTGGGGATGTGGCTCAGTAGTAAAGTGCCCCTGAGCTCAATCCATGGTACCAAACAAATGAAAGAGAGAGAGAGAGAGAGAGAGAATAAAAAGACAGACTACAAAATTTAGTGAACATGGCTCAAGGGTTAATGATAGCCAAGGTGTCCTAGCATATACAGCTGACAGGATGGTGGGCCACTCACTCAGAGAGAAAGGACTCTAGAGAGGCAGGCTTAAGGGGTTGAGTAGAGCTTTTGGTTAGTTACCAACCAAAGCTGATGCATCTGGCAACAAGACAGAGGCAGTTTCTTCTTGGCACAGAGTACCAGTGCTCTAAGTGTAAATAAAGAGGATCTGATGCACCCCTTCCACAGTTTGGAGGGCCCTAGGCTTAAAATCAAGGGCTACACATTAGTGGAAGAAACAGAGGCAGCAGGCAGCAGGCAGCAGATCCACTGGACAGACACTGTCAGAATATGGGATCGTTTCTTCACCTGAAAATATCTCCCCATGTGGGGGTCTCCAAATCCAAGGTATCCGGAGGAGCAGAATCAAAGGGGGGTATGCCACGGAATTCAAACAGAAAGGGAAAGCATGAAAATTCTATGTCACGGATCTCCCAGTGAAGAAAGGGAGGTGAATATCAAGAACTACTCTTTGACAGGAGAAAACAGCCACTATGTTCTTCCCATTTGCTATTTTAGAAAAAGGTGCTGATTTCCATGCTGCTCTCTGTCATCAATAAACTTCTGTATTTACTTTGTTTCCTGCAAGGAACTTGTGTTATGAGTATAATCACTGCCATTAGAATTAAAATTATGGCAACACTCCCAGTAGGAATCCCTGTGGGTGGGTGGAGATGGATGGAAAATCTTGAGACTGATGGATGGCTAGGCCTTCTTGACCAGTGTCCAGTCTTGATCAGTGTCTGGGCTTGCCCACAGTCTAGCAGTGATGCCTATGGGAAGGTTGCCTACAATATTTATAAGCACAAAACAAAATAGAAGCACAGTCCCCAAGCTTATTGGGTGCAGACAATTTGCACCACTTTTTTTTTTAACTGGGTGTCTGAATTTGCTAGAGCCCTAAAATTATTCCATAGGAAGCACCAAAGTATATTAATTAAGAAAACTAACTTCGATCCAAATGACCTGAGTCCAAATTCCATGGCTATGACTTGAGCAAATTCCACAGGTTCTTTGGGGATCCCCTTCCTAATCTTTTTAAAAAAAATGGGCATCTGATAGCACACTAGCCTCAAGGACTTATGGGTTAAATAAGTTCAAATTTGTAAAGCAGAAGGTTTTCCGTGTGTGCACCAGGTATACAGTGAAGGCTATTGAAGTGTTCGTGATACAACCCTATATATCAGGAAAAAGATCTGGGACCTGGAAAGCTCTGCCCCTCAGAGTCCATCCTGAAGGCCTGCCATGTCCACATGCCCCAGCAGGATCTAGCTTCCTTTGTCTGAAATCAGCTATAGCAGTACAGCTGTCCTAAGGCATGCAGCAGTCTTCCACTAAGCCAAATAATTTCCCAACAAAAAATCATTACCTAGTTAGAGGCTTTTATCCCCCATATCCTAGCCAAGATCAGTTACTCTTACAACCCTCTTTTGGCATGTTTAAAATTATAAATTCTAAAACCTGAAACTTTCAGATATGTCAAGAACATGAAGCATCATATAGCAATGTGTCAGGTATGGGAATGAACCAAAACTTAAACAAGGAAACATAAAGGGCTCCTCTTCCGCCTCTGAATTTGGAGCCGGTATAGGCCTCTGTCACAATAAATGTACCTAAGAGTTCCCTGAAATTCAGGGACAATTCTATCCCCATGGTCATTGGCATGCCCTTAAAATGTGCCCAAATCTTAGACCTCTCTGATAACTTTGCTGTGTATTCACTCTGGGCATCTGCTGCCTCCACAGCTTCATACCCAGATGACTTCATGGCATTCACTTTTATTTTCTTTCTGTTTTGAAAAGACTCTTCATTGTTTTCTTTCAGTAAAAGTACATTTATTTTCAATGGAATATTACCCATATTTAAAGAAGAGTTTTGCTGGTAAATGGATGGAACTGGAGAATATCATGCTAAGCAAAATAAGCCAATCCCAAAGAACCAAAGACCAAATGTTCTCTCTGATATGTAGATGCTAATTCCCAAGGCAGGGGAATGGCTAGGGAAAAAATAGAGGTATTCTGGATTGGACAGAGGGGAGTAAAGGGAAGGGAGGGGGCACAGGGGTAGGAATGATTTAGAATGAATCCAACATTGTGACCCTATGTGCATATATGATTACGTGACCTGTGTAACTGTACATCAGGTGCAACCAGAAGCATGAGAAATTATACTCCATCTATGCATGATATGCCAAAATGCATTCTACCGTCATGTATAACTAATTAGAACAAATTTTAAAAACTGGAATAAAAAGTACATTTATTTCTACATTTTTCCCAATTTTAAACACACACATTGTACCATGGAACACTATCGATGGGATGGTCCTATATAATGTGAAATTTCTCTATGCTGAATTATCGTATTTGATTTAAGCCAACACCTCTTTCCACCCAAACTAAGGTTTCTAATCAAGGCACTTAGGTTCCCATCTCCCATATCTCCCTCCGCAATGAATACTTTGGGGAAACTTAAAGAAGCACTCCTTTAGTTAGACAAAAGACCACAAAGTATAACCCCAAAACAAGGACTTTGAGGAGTTTTCAATATCGAGAAGGGGAGATCTTATTATTAAATAAAAATCTACATTCCATTCAATCTCTCAAAAGAATAACCAATTCCTATGCCTCAGTACAAACATCCGTAAAATCTGGAGGCCTATAAAATGCTATTTTTTACCATATGCCCCAAGTCTTTTCTCTCTTTCATTGTTTTCCTTGCCAAACCTGACAACAGCACAGCACAATATGCCCACTTTCTGGCTAAGGAATGACAAGAGCGTGAGAACTGGACCATTCTGCACACTCTGCCTCACTAGAGCTGACACCAGTACCTCACCGATGGGAAGGTAACTGAGCCCAGAGCACATTTCAAGTCAGTGAGGGCATTCTCCCATTCTCAGGCTGGCACTACACACTAGAGATTAACCAGGACAAGAAACATGGAAACATGTCGGAGCCCCAGATGACACCATTGGTCATCACACCCAGGATAGCATCTGCCATTCCCTAAAATCAGGTGGTCCACACATATATAGATAAGTTACAGCTTATCTATATATTTCACTCTAAATCTCTATTGTTGCACACACACACACACACACACACACACACACAGTGTGAGGTAAAATTTCTCGTTCCATTTAGGCAAGTAGAGATAGTTTGTTTTTGTTCTCATCATGCCACCATGAAAAGACAAGCCAGCCCATTGTGCAACCCTGTCACCACAGCTGTTCTCTTCATTGCAACCCCAGATCTCCCACATCATGAACTTTGGTTCTTGCGTTAACAGAACCCAGTCTTCATTGTATTTAAAGGGTAATAAATTAATTCATGAAATATCCCAGGAATATAGCTGTCACAAAGAACAAGATTTATCTTCCAAGTTCTCCAGAAAAAAAAGTCGTAGCTGACTAGAGAGAAAGGCCATGAAGTGTCTGTGTGAAACGAGGACTATGGGACCACACTCATGGATCCAACCCCAGCTCTGGCACTCACTATCTGGGTGAACTTAGGGAAATTACCTAAATTCCTTGTGGCTACTTCCTCATGGACACGGTGATGCCTTAGGAGTTGCATCATAGATTTGTTATGAGGATGGAGGATGGAGGATGGAGGACCATGGGTCTCAGCATAACTAAAGCACTTAACACAATGCCGGATGCAGAAAAAGCCCATGTACACATTAGCTTTTATTACGATTGCTGACAACCACTGTGTTATGGCACCTCCTCAGGTAGAGAAGATGGGCTCTGGAAACCAGATTGGGATTTGAATCCTGACCCTGCCTTTTGCTGACAGATATAGTCATATGTGGCCTTCCCAAGTTACATGATGATAACCAAAATGATCACTAGCTTATGACATTTTGATAAAGATTAAGTGAAAAAAAAAACAATAATGGTACCCTCCTCAAAAACTACCAGCTATCATTACTATTGAAGCTCTCCCAGGGTATAAGGAGAATATACTCCCAGGGTATAAAATAAAACAATCACATCTACATTTAAAAACTGAGGAAACCCAAGCAACTTCTAATGTTGATATTGTTTGAACTAGAGAGTTACACCTAAAAACCCAGATAGGGATGTGCAAGAATGAGAGAAATAGAAGCTAATAAAGTACAATACCATTGTTTTCAAAATCCCAGACTGTTCTCCCTAAACTCTTCTAATTAAATTCAAGCTCTTTTCCTGTTCCAAGATTCAAAATTGCCTGCTTGTCACTTTGCACCAAAACAAACCAAAGAGCAATTGTGAATCTCAATGACAATTCAATGCAAAGGTCCTGGTTCTTAAAAATAGCTTTTAAAGTTATCTGTTCATTTAAAAAAATTATTTGGCTACCATAGTGTAAAATTGAGTTAGATGATCTAAATCACTTCTTTAATCTTATCAGTGATATAACTGAGAACAGGAGATATTGAATAAATTTACCCAAAGTCACATGACTAATAAATAACAGAACTAAAATTATACAGATTTCTGATTTCAAATTCACTAATCTTTTATCTATATATGTTGCTTGCTTCTCTTCTCTCTGCCTCTTATTTAATCTTGTACCAGAAAAAAAAAGTTTCTCCTCTTTTATTGATTCATTTCTTTGTAATGCACGCATCTCTTTATCCCTAGGAAGGTGAAACGAGCACATACAGAAAGTGGAATTAAATGCAGGAACACAGAAAGTGGCCATGCTTCATTAAGAGCAAATGGAGTAAACCTATGTGCAGCAGAGCAATGATTCTGCAATGGCCATCTGACTTTCCATCTTACACAATCTGTATGTTCCTTGCTCATGTCTCATTAAAAGTTGCTGCTAGTTCACTGGGGTAATTTTAAAAGTTTGGAAGACATGGGCTAAAGTTATTGCCCTACACATGAGAACTTAATTGCCCTCAAGGTTCGTTGACCTATTTACTTTCTCCAATACATTTTGTGCCTATGGTAATGAGAACTTCAAATAGACCTTAGTCAGTGGGAAAGACAGCATCATCTGCTTTTCAATTAAATTATCCAGCTCAACAATTTCTTATTTACACTAACACTACCACCAGATGGAGGGGAGGACCGATCATATCTTTAGTTGATATTTTATTTTCCTTCCCAGATTCTAAGCCCTCAACAAGTTTCCTCATTCCAATTTGCTGGAGGAAAATGTTCGTTTTTGTATCTGAGAAACATAATTTCCTAATAGGGCAAAATTTAAAACCTTACTAAAGTACACATCTTCCTAAAAGTTGTTTCTGAAACAAACATACACCTTTCATTATGATTACTTTATAAAATAACCAAAATGCCTAATATACAAATTGCATTTTATCCATGATATAAGAAAGGGGAAGCAAACTGTAAATGTAATGGTTTGTTTAGAATCATATAATATTTTTTCTAACAGAGATGATGCTTCTTTTATTATTATTAAACAAGTATTGAGAAAAGAACCACATTTTCAGTCCATTACAATGCTAATAGTGTGGTTCCTGCAATCACCAGATGAGGGTGCCATCTTGATCCTCAATTGGCCCTCCTGTCATGACAAAGATGAAGGTACACACTAATCAAAGGACTAAATTCCAAGCCAAACAGAATGCCTATACGCTCTTCTATACAACAAATTTGACCAAAAGAAGAAAGGAAAAAAGGGACGAATTTGGATAAAGGAAAACACCTTTGGTCAGACTTGAGAAGATATTATCTAGATTCAAATAATTTTTAGGACATATTCTGGACTTTCCACAGGATTTCAAGAGGCTCTGAAAGATCTCTGGAAGCCTGACTTCAGTGAAAGTTCCAAGAAACTATCTTCCTATATAAATTTAAGGTGCATCCAAATAGAGACATGAACAAAGAGGCAGAAAAACATAAAACTGCCTGTATAATTTATAAAAATATATCTACTTACTTCACATATCATCCAATAATTATCTTACAACTATTTCCCTCCCTATATTTCCCAATGCAATGTTTAATGTAAGGACTATGTCAAATTAATTTATAAATGTATTTTGGGGGGATTTGGATCTGGAATGTCCCCCAAAGAACTCATGTTTCAGAAGCATGATCCCTAAATGCAGCAAGGCTCGGGAGTAGGGCTTTTAGGCATTGAATAGGGTTGTATCCTTATCAGTGGATTAATTGAATGAATTACTGGGTGGTAACTGCAGGCAGGAGGTATGGCAGGAGTTAGTAAATCACTGGGGGTATCTTTGGGGATTATAGGCTCAGAGAAGTGGAGTTGGCCAACCATGGACTGAGACCTCTGAAACAGTAAGCCAAAATAAACTATTCCTCCTCTAAGTTCTTCTCTTCAGGTGTTTTGGTCACAGTGACCCCGAGGTGATTAACATGCATTTCATTCACAATGAAAGCTAAAGTGTCTGAAGACTCTCTAGATCTTGGGTCAATTCCAAAACCAGAACAATCTGCCACAGATAACCCAAATCCCGTGTGGCTTCAATATAGCATTATCTTCAGGTTCTATGAGCTGCCCTACTTTAGCAAAAAGTGATATAAACTTCAAATCTTTGGGACACCAAGAGGGACTGCCATTTCATTATTAACTATTTTTTAATGCCTAAGATTACTACTACAATTAATGTGTTTAATTAAAAAGAACTAGCTAGACATTAGCAAACTGGAATTCCACAGAATCCCTATCTGATCAAAAGATATTTTTAAAATAGCTCCTCAATCTCCCAGCTAGTAGTAATCACCTAGGGGATATAAACCTCTTCATCCTCCATGATTATAGGAATTTTTGCAGGACTTCAGGCAAATAGTCTCCTAGACCCCAATGGTGTCAAAGTTTGATGTCTTCCAAATACTTCTCCTCTAATATGAGATTATATATGTACACACACACACACACACACACACATATATATATACATATATACAAACTTCTTTGGAGTTGTATTAGATATTTATCACTTTTCATGCCCCACATAGATTCCCTCTTATCTACATAATAGCAAATGAGGATACCTTTCTTCACCCCATCCTCAGTCCTAATAAGTGAATCCCACCACTGGCTCTAGACTTGCATGTGCCTTAGGCCCTGCCCACAAAAGCATCATACTTGATGTTCAAGATAATCAAGCTACAGGTTGTCAGCAAACAGCCCAAACTTTAGGACCAAAAAAAAAAAAAAAAAACCTCAGTCATAAGGACATTTAGCTATAAATTTAGGAAAGAAGAAATTTGACTAAAATGATAGGGGTTTGGGTCATGAACTAAGGTGTAACTGGCTGATCTACCTGATATGAGGAACTATTTCTTGAGGTTCTTATTTTGGCACTCAGATATAGTTCTGCCACAAGCCTGACCTATAACTAGAATTCTCAGTTGCATGAGTTAATAAACTCATTTTCCCTTTTAGCCAGATTATACTACATACAAAAAAAAGAGTCCTCATCACATAATTTTATGACATTTTTCCAGTTTCATTCAAGTCATAATTTTCAGCTGAATCATAATGCAAACCTTTCAAAGAAAGCTAATTATTGAGTCTCTTGCAAATAGAAACACTGAATATATATCACTCTAAGTGCAAATAATTTATCTGTATGCCCCCAATAGAGAAATAATATGAATATGTATTAGAGAATGATATTTTTCATACCTTAAATTCAACTCAAAAAACTGAATTTATCGGAAAAATTTCAAAATTGCATTAGCATTTTTGGATGTCAAGCTAAAGAATATCTTTTTATAATAATGAGGCCAGTCTGAATTTCTACCAAAAAGAAAAAAATCAGAAGACTATAGAGTAACCACCAACAGCATTATTCTAAACACATGAGACCTCCACAACAGCTGCTTTGTCTTATTGTATAGCAAGTCCTACTTTGCTGGCATTCTAAAGAAAACAGGGGTGTGAAGAATGCAATCCTCTCTATTCCAAAAAGGAAAATATTTGCATCTACTCTAATAATTTTCTGTCAAGCTAAAAAAAAAGGATCATTCTCATTCCTTGTGTTCTCTTTAAGCTGGCACAAAATGAGTAGCAAATGGGGGAAAAAAAAGTGTTTAGAAGAGCTCGTTTTCATGCACTAAAGATTCTAACCTTGTCTTCAAGAGGCAAGGTCGATGCATCCCATGCCAAATTAAATCTAAGAAGTATGCAATAATGAAAAGGATGGCATTCCATTAAAAAAAAAATCCCACTTTTGAGTTAAAGCAGCCAGGGTTTATTAAATATGCAGAAATTACAAAGTCAATGTAACTTTGCAAATTAGGGTTTTCTTTTTAAATGTTTAAGCACTGTACTGTAAAGAATGAAGCAGCTGAAGACTTTCACAGCTTGTTACCTGTATCTTTTTTCAAAGAACCTACACTAATAAATAAGCCGTACACTTCCCAAAGATAAGGAATTTTTGTTCATATTCCAGTGAGCAATTTACTGAATATATTTGAACAAATTATCTTTGTGCAATGACCCTGCCCAATTCTTCTACTTATTTGGATCAAGGTTACAAACCTCAATGCCCTATGATTCATAAGTATCATAGTTTTAGTTGGCATATCCTCTCCATGATCATTGAGCACAAAGATGTTTTGTGTTAGCGTGAGATGCATCTTATTTTTAAAAATTGAGACTTGCAAAGGCTTAAAGAAGGCTTAAAGATCTAAATGAAGCTTGTATTCAAATGTAGTAAAAATAACTGATTTTTCTTCTTAAATTACTTTTACTTTTTCTGATGATAAAAGTAATGAAGTTTTAGTGGAAAATGTAGAAAATATAGAAAAATATAAAGAATAAAAATCACCTGCAACTCTTATACTTCTATATCCAAAAATATTAAAATTCTAAGAATTCAGATTTCTTCCAAAAATGTTAAAATCTAAGTGTGGCTGGGGTCGGGGTAAGGGGTTGTGGGGAGATCCTTCTAGGTTTTTTTAATATGGAAATAGATAACTCTTTCAAAATTGAGATCGTTCTGTTTTTTTAAATTTTATGCATCATGAACATTTCCTTGCATCATTAATTACAAAATAGGGTAACTTACAACATATAATAATGACTCATCCACCTAAAAGAATCTTTTTTTTTAAGTTGCAGTTGGACACAATAACTTTATTTATTTATTTATTTATTTATTTATTTATTTTTTAATGTGGTGCTGAGGCTTGAACCCAGCACCTCTCACATGCTAGGCAAGTGCTCTACTGCTGAGCCACAACCACAGCCTCTTTTATTGAGGACCTAACGTCTGCCAGGCACCATCCTAAATTCTCAGTACACAGCTCTGAATAGATCCTCACGGAAGAATAAGCACTGAACTGTTAATTATATGCATGAATACTCTGATGGCTGTTTTCAAAATGGACACTTTCAGTAACTTTTGTTTTCAAAAGTTCCTGAAAGAGCAACAATGGAGAAGCTTAGCCTCTATTGTCTGGGAAATCAGGAAAGGCTTCCTTGGTTCCCTCTGAAGTCTAATCAGAGATGATGCCTGATGAAGGAGAAGGAGTTAAGCCCAATAAAGAGAAAAAAAGGAAAGTGGGCAAACAAAACAAGATGCATGAAGTCCTTGAGTTGAGAAGGAGCTCCTTAGTGTTGAGGAACAGGAAGATCAGAGTGGAGGCAGGGTATGAAGCTGGGCAGGGAATGGAGCTCATCAGAAGAGGAAGCCACCAGGGCAGTCAGCAGCACGGCTCCCAAGGTCTTCGAAGACATATTAAAAATGGTGGGTTTTGACCTTTAAAGCAATGAGAAACTTAACTAGGGGATTTATGCCCAGAAGTAATATGATCAGAACTACACACCTATAAACCCAGCTAGTCCCAAGGCTGAAAGGAAGATCACAATTTCAAAGCCAGCCCCCAGGAACTGACCAAGGCCCTGTCTCAAAATGAAATAAAAAGGGCTGGGATGTAGCTCAGCAGCTGAGCATTTGCTTAGGATGGGAAAGGTCCTGGGCTTGATTCCCAGAAACACAAATAATAAATAAATAATTTTAAAAAAATAAAAAAGGTCTCTTTTGCTTCTAGGCAGAGAATGAATTATATGATAGTAAAGTAGAAGCTAAGAAAAACAAGTGAAGGAGATGCTCAAGAGTTCATGTGGGAAGACAATAAATTTGAGCTGCCCATGAGACACCAAAGTGAAAATGTCAAATTAACATCTGGCTGTGCAGAGAAATTTGGTCCTCAAGAAAAGCACCTGGGTAGGAGATTAGATATTGAAGTCATTAACAAATAGCTGGCATTTAATGTCTTCAGAATCAGTCAGGTATTTTAAGAAATGTACAGTAAGCAAAGAAGTACAGAGGGACCTCAAGTGGTTAGGATGTTCAAAAAGAGATAATGTAGGTGAAAAGATTATAAGACGGAATGGCCAGACTAGAAAGAGTTAAATCAGGGTAGTGTAGTATAGTGCAACCAAGGAAACAAAGAAATGAGAATGTTCCAAAGACAGGAAATTAGCCAACATGTCAATGAGAGTTTCAGTATGATGAAGACTAAAAATGATTCATTGCATTTGACAGTATATAATCCACAATGATCTCAATGAGAGCATTTAGGTAAGGGGTGGAGGGAAACAAGTCAAATGAGATCGTGTGTACTGAATAAGGAAAGATGGAATGGAGAAAACATAGAGAAAATCGTTTAAGATCCTTGGCTATAAAGGGTATTAAAGAAATAGATAGGTGAGTCCAAGGAAAAGTGTGTGTGTTTGATCTGTTTTTGTTTTAAGAAACTAGAGACTTGGAAGTACTTTAGAATGTTGAAACTCATCCAGTAGCTATCAGAGGTTAAAGGGAGCAATATAAGATAACTGTTTGAACAAGGCTTTAGGGAAGATGACCAACAGTAGTATCAAGAAAGATTTCCTCTTTCACAAGAGATTCCTGTACTATCTCAAAGAAAAAAGGGAGGGTAGCCTAGACTAATGTTCAGGTGTATTCAGAGATACTATGCAATGGTTCAACCTTTTTCTATGTGGGGCGATGTCATCATCTGAAACTCTAAGAGGGAAAAGGGAAAGTAAAAGATAAAGAGGACAGAGACTTGAAAAGATTGGAGAAGGTATGCAAATATGAAATAATTTTGTGGAGCACAAGATAATGGAATTGCCAATGTTGAGGGCTCAGATTACGTGAAAGTTAACTTAAATGATGTGTGATTTTCTTCAGTAATGCTAAGTTGCATGATAGGGGCATGGAGAAAGCTGGTAATTGAATTTTCCAGAGGTGGAATTTTACCTAAAGGGAAGCAAGAAAAATAAAGTTACAAAGGGTTTGCAGTTGAGTGACTATAATTAAAAACAGACTTGAGGCTGACTACAGCCAAGACAAGAAGAGAAGGTAGAATCAATGTGGTAATTTAATGAATCTATGTGATTAAACATTTAAGTTACTTAAAAGATTTGATGATTATTATATAAAGTTATACACATCTTTCAGAATAATTTGTTAATAAAAACTTTGATCATTTCATTTAGACAGATTCCTAAATAGAGTTGCTAGGTCAAACATAAACATTTTAATAGTCCTAGTACATAAAGTCAAATTGCTTCCTATGAAGATTATATATAATTTTTTTAAAACCAGTGTAAGAATTCCCATCATAGTCACCAGCAGTGAAAATCATTACTTTTAATTGCTGCTCGTTTGATAACAAAAGTGGGAGAATTCTTATAAAAGAGATATTGAGATATTAAAATCAAAATATACTTTACAGAGACTGATTAATCTACAATTTTTACTTTTTCCTTTATCAACAAATTTGAAAAACAAAGTGAACCTTTTGTTAATATCAATATTTTAAGATACATATAAATAATATTAAAACATATCAACAATCTTAATTCATTTTTTATCTTCTAATAACATCCCTAAAAATCTACATTTTCTCCATGTTTTTAAAATATTCTGTTTTTTCCTTACAGAGAGGAAGAGCTTGTTGAACCATGTCTGCCCTTAAAGGTTCACATTAGCCACGGAGAAATTAATATGAATTTGGGTTAATATTAATTTGGCTATAAACCTTAGTTTCTACTCTATGAGGATTTGCTAGAGGCCTCAAAAATAGCAAAAGGGAAAAAAATAACAGGAACTTGCTCTAGTCATTTATAATACAATTGGAAAGACAAATATATTAACAAAATATATTAAGAGCAACTGACAAAGCAATGTCTATATGAATCCAAATTATTATTAAAGTTCAGCCAAAATGATCCTCAAATAAGTGTGAAGGAAAATAAGAAAAGTATAGGTGCCTGGGACACGTAACTGGATCACCCTGCTCAACACTGACTCCATTTCCTAGCCCCAAGCCTTGTTCCTGCTGAGTTTTCCGTCTCTAATTTCTCCATATAGTTGCCTAAACCAAAACCTGAACAGTCCCCCGGATGCACTACACCTCTTCCATTTGGACTAATACGAGCCATTACTCTGACTCACATCAAGTTTAATTTTTCAGTTAGTCTTCCTAGGTTCCCTATTCCATTTGGAAAGAACAGGACAAACAATTTGCTTTCAGGCAGAATTTTTTTTTCCTCTCTCTTGATATAAGAAAATGGTCTGCTAAAAGCCTTCCAGAGGAGAAAAAAAGATTTAGAAAAAGAAAAATCATTACATTTTCAACAAAGGAGAAAAATCCAGAATATCCTAACCTAAATTCTCTCTCTTCCCTAAATGCTATATGTACATGTTTCTAGTCATATTCAGCTTTTAATTTGATTAAATATTCCATTTGCATGTTTAATGACTATACTCTCCTTTTGTAGACTGGGAATATGTTTTAAATCCCTCTCATAATGTCTGGGTAATGCATTCAGTAAAATTTATCATTAACTTCTTATTAATGACTGTAATAATAAGGGGGAAATGGGAGGAACAGCAATCAGTATTATAAGAGAAGGAAAAATAAACAAGAAACAAATGAAAAACAAGTAATGCAGCTATTAGATATTTGGGGAACATGCTGACCTAGAAACTAGAAAGCCTAACCATCCAAGGGAATAAATAAGCCCCCCCCCTTTTTTGGCTCCATTTTATGAATGGTTGCTTAGCAGAAGCCATTGTTCACTGGCTCTAATTGTCAGCTGAGTACACTTGGTTCAGGTATTGCTCCTTAACTATGCCTGAGGAGATTGTTTGTCTGCTTCTTTACCTTGGTACTATAAATCATTAACAAAACTGTTAGTCGGGGAAAACTAAAGGTGTAGAGTAGGAATAACTACCCTTGATTAACTAAAGAGCAGGTAGTCCATATAAATAGACACTAAATTACAAATGTTGATGGTTGTGGGTGACTTAAATATTCACTCAACACTTGTGGAATCCCCACTCTGTGTCAGCTGTTACAAAGTTTATGATCTGATCCACTTCTCCATTTTCATTATCATTGCCTCCAAGTCTCCTTCACTTCTGAAAGTTCCCTCCTTACCTGGAGCAGTATTAGGGCTTACTAAAAAGAATGCAGATTTTAGACAAAAAAGGATTGAATTTTAAATCCTGGATTAGACTCTACTAATGGTATATCCTCAATTTCTTCAGGTGAAAAATGAGAATAAGAATTACACCCTCCTCCTAGAATTCTCATAAGGATTAAATGTGATATGTGTAAACTACATAGAGTAAGCACTCAATAAACAGGTTATTTTTTTTCCCAATATAAACATTTTCTAGGATTTTATTCCCAACTCTCGTAGAATAGTCATTGCTACAGTCTATATTCCACGGGTACTGTAAAATGTCCATATTCTGTATGTAGTTCTCTTCATGTGTCCATCAATGGTGTTTAAGTAGGAAAAGAAATTAATGTATCTAAATCTTAGTTCCTGGTTCTTTCTCAGTGCCCCCAACAGTTTATACATTACATCTATTTCCTGTATTGCACTTCAATATTTGTATTTTTCCTCCCCTTTTCCCAATCTAATTTACCAAAAATAAACATTTCATCTGGAACTGAGTTTAGACTCATCCAACCAGCACACCTGCAGATTAGTTTTATAAAACCACCATATAAAAAATACATAATCAGGCCAGGTGCAGCAGTGCACACCTGCAATCCCAGCAGCCTGGGAGGCTGAGGCAGGAGGATCCCAAGTTCAAAGCCAGCCTCAGCAAAAGTGAGGTACTAAATAATTCAGTGAGACCCTGTCTCTAAATAAAATACAAACTAGGGCTGGGGATGTGGCTCAGTGGTCAAGTGTCTGAGTTCAATCCCTGGTACCTCTCCCCACCAAAAAAAAACATAATCAGCAAAACCATCTTACAGAGATAGACACCAGACAGTGTTTGTTGTTTTTACACAAATCTAAACTTGAACATTTCCCTGCTCTGCTACAGTGAGTGTATCAAAAAAGTTTGAATGTTCTGCAAAAAAAAAAAAAAAAAAAAAAATTCTCTGGATCTATGTATGTAGAAACATTAATTTGAGTAAAAAGTACAAAAATTGGGGGAAAGATACATAGCTCTTCATAACATTGCAGTAAATTTTAAAATATCAAAAATACAATGAATCATATTTTCTAAATAGGGTGCATACGAAACACACATTAGAATGAGTGTCTACAGAAAAGAATGAACAGAAAACATGAATCAGAAATGAAAAGAAAATATTAAAGAGTGGACTTGCACAGATGATGAACTATGTGGAATGTCACTAAGTATAGGTATTTTAATTACTGATAATGAAGAAAGGTAATTTAAGCAAATGTATTATATTAGTATGTTAGGCTAAGCTCTGCCGCAGTAACAAACACTGATAATGAAAATAGTAATTTTATTACTAATACAAAGCTGATATTATAGAATATGATTCAAATCTGAAATCTCTGGGGCTCCTTAAAAGCCAATTCACAGAATTGGAAAGACTTACCCAGTCACTGATAGCACTGGATTCATTAGACTTTGACATGGGAAACCATAACCATAAAACAGCACAGAGCAGAAGGCCTGCCTTCTGTGGGCAGCCAGCTCCCAAAGAGAAATGGGAGAAAAAGAAGGTTGAACCTTCATATGTTCAGTTTTCCCTTCCAGATGCACCAAATTAAGTCACTCCTCTTTTTATGGAAAACAAGTAAGGGAGAAGAGAAGAATGTTAACCTCCTGGACCTCTCTCCATAGGGAAGGAAGCAGCAGGAGTAAAGAAGCTTCCCATTCGACCCCAGCCCTGATGAAAGCATAGTAAAGCTTGAACATACCATTTACCACATCCATTCTGCCAACTTAATATATCATACTGCCCCTCCTGAATTATGACTTTTAAAGTAGCTAACTTTATTTGAACACATTTTACAATTTTCTCACTTCTAAATCATGTTCTTTGTGCCTTACGTATCTTATAGCTTATTATTAAATATTTTTTCTCTTCTTACTAAAATATGAAAACCAGCTCAGGCTACTATTACTACTCCTCTGGTTCCTTGCTAAGTCACTGTATTATTCCTATAAAACAGAACATAAAACAACTGAGGCAACTATCAGATCTGTAATTTGTCACTTCTAATGCTACTGTAGGCTACGTCAGATAGAACACACTATATAGGAAATGTTGAACAGCATCCTAACTTCTTATATACTTTTAAAACTGTCTTGTTTCTATTCAGTTCTTTTCAAAGAGGAAATTGAATCTATTCTGATAAGGCAGACTATTATAAAGGAAGAACCAAAAGAAATATTTTCTTTAGATGTGTTTTGGGCCAGAAATATAAGCTAAGAATTGAAATAATACACTTCAGATAGTATATACCATACTATATAGTTTAGATTGCTTAAATTCACAAATACCTTTTTTAAAAAATCTGCACATATTCTATTACATATCTCAGACCATTTTTATCATTGATTCTCACTCTTTTTAAGGAAGAAACTACATTAAAAAATATGGAATTATTGTCAGGTATTTTTGATGCTAAAAAAGCCAATGAATCTATTGCATAGTTGATATGTTATGAATGCACAATTCATATTTAAAAGAGAGAATCCGTTTCCTTTACATTTATTTAGTTATCACCATGGTAACTGAGCACTTTCACAAAACCTAATTTATGACACATGCATGAAAAATACACACAGAAGAGAAAGATCTTATACTTTCCATGTTTTTCAGATCAAAATTTGGGTTGACACATATTTGGGAAGGAAAAGAATTCAGGAAACAAGATGGACTAAAGCAATCCCTTTTTATATATAAAGATTCTGGCCTTTCAAGACTGTGGGGAGTAGGGAGCAGGGGTATCTTCTCACAAAGAATGATTCAATCTCACCATAGAAAGAGGGCCAAGGGAAAAAATTAATCATATCTAGCCTACTGATTTTGCAGAAGAGGTCCTGAAACCTAACAGGTGGTCTGAGCTCTTCAGGATCACACAACCGGTTAGTGACAAAACCCAGTCTCCACCCAAGGGCAGTTGCCTCTCAGTCCTCTGCTTTTTTCATACAATCACATTTCAGATATTACACTCCTACAATTTGTCATCTTCAGTACTTAAATGAGAGTTCTTTGATTCTCAGAACACAATTTAATTTCTTTAAAAGTTCGTTTAAAATCTGTAGTATCCATCAAAGAAGTGACAGATTTATAGTATAAAAACATATATGGTTTGGATGTGGTCTTCTATATTTAAAATCACATTGATCAAACAAGAGAATCCAAGTGGCTGAATCAGAATTTAATTTGAATCCCTTAAGTCTTTGGCTGTCTGGCCACAAGAAAGGGTATCAAGAAGGCTGTTCTGGGATTACCATTTATAGATATATCTTCCATATTCATGGAAAATATCAGGAATCATGAAGGGTCTGAGATTGTAGCCTACTTTTAAGCTAACAGGTTAAGTTACCGGTTTCATGGAGTTTGATAAGAAGACACAGACTTCTGAATCAGAAACAAAGGGAAATTTATTCCTCACAACAATAGCAATAACTAGAGTATCAACATTTGTACTATGCCCCCAAACCTCAGTTCCCAAAGGTAACATGAAGAGAGCCAGTGATGTTTACACATACAGTAAGTTGTTCCAGAAAAAGAACTCCAAACAGAAAAAACAAATCTGTTTGAATGGACTGTGAACCTACCTAATCTTCGCCTAGGAGGGATACTTTATTTTTATTACACCAGACACTAAGAAAACCTTTCCTTTGCTCCAGAGGCCAGTATTATCAATATTGTGACTGTCTTCCAAGGCTGTTTGCCATACAAATATCCTTCAATAAATAGGCCAGGACAAAGTCAGCAACTGTCTCTGCTTATGAAGAAGCATAAGAGGCCTTTAGAGAACGGACTTAAAACAATAACCACCTCTCATTGCTATTCTTAGCCTCTAGAAAAATTTCCCATAAATACAACACTTCATCAGTCATGATGATTAATCTGAAAAAGAGAGGCCAAATCCCACCTGCCTTTAGTTTGTGTTAATAAAGTTTCATTGGAACACAGTCATGCGTTTATGTATTATCTGTGGCTGGTTTTACACTTCATAGACAGTGTTCACTCTACCTCGGCTATCAGCCCATTGCTAAGTGGCTTTCATAATGAAAAAAGCATGTTACTCTGACACTGCAAGAGGTATAAAGAGCCAAATACGTGACAAATTAGTTTCAATGGTCACAGGGATATGATTTGAGTCACTTTGGGCTATCAAATGTGAAAATATTTGATATTGGAACTTTTATAGAAAAAGCTTATCAATTCCCAACACACAAAAAAAATTTGATTCTACCTTAGAAAACCATACAGCTTTCTTAAGTTTATGTATTTTTTTATTTGATCCAAAGGATGAATATAATAGTAACTTGATGCATTAACAAATGCACAAGTCCTGTCTCGGTCTGTGAAGAGGAAGAACAAGCCACTTTTACACCTAGAACAACTCTAGCTAATGAATTGAGGTTGATTTGAATGTCCTCCTGAGTCAAGATGGTATTATTGATCACTTGAATGACTCTTATGATCACCCCTGAGATGTAGATCACTGCATTTCTCTTAGGATATTAAGTTAATGCCTAGCTTTTCCACAAGATGCATGTTACTAAACACACATGGTACCCCTGGAAAGAAAGCATGGTTTACAATTTGGGGGAACCTCCAAGAAGCACCTACATCAATCAGAAGACATAGGTTGAGAGGAGCTGCCTTCAGTATTGCCTTGCAGTCTGCTGGTAACCTTAAGTTTCCCAGTTCAATTAGAATAAATGAGTCTAGTCCTTATTTTTGGAGGGGCTGCTGTAAGTCCAACTTGTCTTGTTTGTTTACACTAACAGGTGAGTGGCATCCATCTATTTCACAGAATTACTGAGTGACAGCTCCAGGAACAGGTGAAGAAAAGACATCTGAAGGTGTTGACAAGGGGTTGTGGGAGCTTCAAGAACCATACCCTGATGCTTTTCTAGTAGACTTCCAAGTTAAGAAGAATGGTGATCAAACCGTGGGCAGCCTTCTGGTGGGCAGACCCATAAATCAGTTGAATTAAGACTATTTCAAGAGTTTAAGAGGGCCACCCCATGTAATTTTCCTTTGTGAGGAAGGCTCCAGGAATGGTTCTCGATATCAAAGATCACTAATGTGTCCTTCCTAGTACCTCATAAAACCTAACACATTCCATTCCCAGGAGTAGGACTGTGCCCCTTCCACTGTCACAGAATTTACATGTCCCATTATCCCTTTTTCTCTAATAATTCACTATTTGCCCCCAGATCTTCTGTTGTAAAGAATAAGAGACTGGGACATTTTTATAAAACTGGCAGTGGTTCCAAATGGACCACAGTGGAGGAGTTAGCAAGTAGCATATTCAACAAAGTGGTCATTGTCCTTAGGATTTAAAATCACATCGATCAAACAAGAGAATCCAAGTGGCTGAATCAGAATTTAATTTGAATCCCTTCAGTCTTTGGCTGTCTGGCCACAAGAAAGGGTATCAAAAAGGCTGTTCTGGGATTACCATTTAGAGATAGAAAGGAGCATTATGTTCAGGAATAGTCATGGTATAATTCTGAACTTTCAAAAAAGGTTTCTGTAACCTATAACATGGGATCTCTATAAGATGATCCCTTTTCTAAGATCAGCCACATTACTAACTACCTCACTAAGGTACATGTGCCAGAAGGAGATGAGACAGTTTTTTTCAGCCAATTTTTGAGGAGATAATTCCAGTGATGAACAATTCCTATTGATAGAAAGAGGCATAGAAGCTCCACAAGTACTTTGACTATCAGCCCATCAAATGGTCCAAGAATCTAAACATAAGTTACAAGTTACTTTCAAAAACCACTATAGTACAGCCATAGTCAGCTAACTAGACAGGAATGGCAATTTCATAATCTGAAAAAGACTGTCCACAACAGAGAAGCAACATTAACCCCAGGATAAAGTCAGCCTGCCAAAAGCAGATAAGGGTTCCAGCCCCATGTGATATGAATTCCTTTATTGCAAGACAACTAGGTTAATTTTTATTAATATAAGTCTTCTATACAGAAGGCAGCTCTGTATCAGAAACACAAGAGTCCTTCCATTTGTACTCAGTCTAGGATGGTGGATGTGTTTCTATGCCCAGGACAATGGTGGATCCAGGATGCAATAATGGCTATCTGATCAAAAAAGACTTTAGTTATAGCTTCATTCCGGTTGTTCCTATCTGTGGGCACAAGTGCTTATCAATTCCCAACACAAAAATTTGACTCTACCTTAGAAAACCATACAGCTTTCTTAAGTTTATGGTAACTGTGCAATAAAATCAGACCTGCTTCCTGCTTGGTCTCCAGAGGTCTTGATTAGCAACTCCACAACCACCTCCTCTACTCTTTTCCTGGACCTTCTCATGGACGAGAGAGAGTCCATGCACTTATCAGAGAATGAACCCTCAGCATGAATTCCTACACAAGTGACCCAGAAAAATTGACTGACAGACATCTACAATTTTATTGTAGTTTTATTGGCCCAAAGAAGCATCTCTTTTAATTTCTCAGTGATAATTTTCCAAGTGACACAGACCAGCAACTAGGATACTGATTACAACCTATAGTTGTTAAAGGTATAATGAACCTTTTCATAGGAAGTATTGGCCAGAGGCATGAGAACACCATTGAGTTTTGCCCACTGTGAAGAGTAAACCTGTCCATTTTTTTGGTTCCATATAGCTGGTGCTGAGGATAAACAGCTACAGTAACCCAGGAGACACCTTGGGTTTCAGCCTAGCTGAACTATAATTGAGCTAGACCCAAGCACACAGGAAAACCTCTGTAAACAAAGGGTTCTGAGCCTCCAACGGGACAATTGCCATTTTTATATCCAGCCAAGATATTGCTCAGACTACACTGGCAGCAGTCTTGGATTTACCATTTCACTTGACAAGTGAGATATGTGGGGGCCCTTCTTGCCTTAGTTATTGAATCTGAGTTAGTTCGCCACAAAATAGGAATACCAGGATACAGTACCAAAAGCTGTCCATGGGTGAGATGTTCAGCTCTGAAGAGCTCAGAAGCAAGCTAATAAGTGCTTCAAAGGGGTACGTCTGGTATCGATGTAAAGGAGATGATGTGTCTAAAGCCCCAAAGCTGCCTCCAGATGAAAACTGCCTCCCTCTGCCAGAAACTCCTGTTGGGAAAAAAAATCAGGTGTTGCAACTTGTAGTTCAAAGGGTAACTGGGATGGCAGACCCCCAAAGCACTATCACTTCTTAACATATAACTCCTCCTAATCAGAATTCCCTTTTGGTATGGGGATAGGAAGTACAATTCCCTTTGTATGGAATAGGAAGTCCAAGCATATTCACATCAATTCCTACTATACATTAAAATGTAGAAATAACAACAAATAGTGCACTGAATGGGCCCATGGTGGTATTAGTTTCTCTTCCCCATTATAAACTTGGTCCCATCTGATCAATTGAATTTGGGCATTCTCTCCTGCTCAGGACTAGGTTGGATAGAATGCTGAATTTGACAAAGGGTGGGGGGAGTGTGGGAGAGGTCTTTATAAGAAAGGAAAATGTGGCTGTGTACTAGTAAGCAAGACTCATTTGCTTTCAATTTTGAGTGGCACAGTTCATGGCTCAACAAATAAACTTCTAATATTTTCTATCTTCCCAACACTCTGTATCAAGTGGCAGGTTCCTAATGACTGACACCATCGACTTCAGTATTGGGAACCTCTTGATGTAGCAGCCTCAGCAATGTGGCATTCCACTTAGGGCCAGCAGGGTTATTGCCTTCGCCTAACTAAAGACTGACACTCAGCAGAAACTTTTTTTAAAAATCCACCTTAACCTACAACATCTGTAGCTCCATTAGCAAGAGAACGTCTCTCAAGTTCTTTCTCGGTGTCAACATCAGGGATAGCAGTGTTTTCCAGTGCATAGGACTAATCATGGTACTTATGTAAGAATTTGCTTCAGTTTCTTATTCTTTGTGGGTCACCTTTATCATCATTTTAACCTCAGTATGGATTAGTAAAACCTCAAATGCTTTAATGTCTCATCTATGATTTTCCAGAAGTATGATCAATGAAACCCCCCCCAGAAAAACCCAAGAAGCCCTCATAACCACTATGAGCCAGGGTGAAGAGTTTAGATAGCAAACTCAGAATTTTTATTTTCTTATCTGAGTTGGTATAAGATTTCATGATAGATTGCAGGAAGCACTAAGTCCGGGCCCTGCTGTTGCAGTTCACTCTTAAGAAGCATTGCATACCCTGCTCCTTTATCTCTCAAGTAAACCTACTGAAGCACTAGCCATTTGCCTATTTCCTGCCCATGGGATTTGGAAATTTCCCTACTTGACATTCTATTAGTAAATATTCATAACCTCCCATCAGAATCTTCTAGTCACCCTAAGGTGAATCTTAATAATAGTTGTTATAATGGAGTGAACTTGCAGCTGACCACCAAATTGACAAGAGAACCTTATTGCCAGAGGAGAGTTGAAAACAACCAGAGCACCATCCAGACAGCTGTCTTTAAATTACTTCCTGGTTCTCAGCCTGCAGAGACCTCTCAAATCCTTCTCATCAACCAGCAGTGAAGTGGAAGATCCTTCACCTTGCAGTTGACCATATAGTTTGCTCAACATGTCCATTAGCCCTTACTTAGAGAGTTCCCTGAAATGAGGTCCTATTCTCCCTCCTCTAAGTCCTGTCTCTTTCACCATCCCATTTTTATCATCAAAACCTGAAGAACTTTGAAGGGTCTGAAATTTTACCATACATACAAGAAGGCAGGCAATTGTAGTTTTATGGAAGCTGGCCCACATGCACGCACACGCAACTCTTCCCGCAGAGAGAGAGATTAGCTTATTATTCGCCCAATAGGAGAATCTAGAGAATTTGTACCACTTTGGTCCCCAAGAGTGATGTCAAGAAGGCACATGGTACAGATTGCATGACAGGAGAGAAACCTCATGCTTAAGACATCCATATTTTTTATAATAGGTGATAAACATAAATCTACTTTGCCTCAGAGTGAGACATCACCTTTATCATCCGAGACAGTAAACAAAGCTATCTTTTTATTTAGAGGTAAAAATTATTTCTATCTTCCAAGGCTGTTCATTATCTAAACCCTGAAAAGACAGCCTGGAACAAAGGCAGTCACAACCTTTGCTCATAAGATGTGCAGAAATGTGAAAGACCCACGAATTGTCTCCCGATCGTGCAAACAACTAGTGATTTAGAAAGGTAAACCTCTATTAGAGCTTGTTATTTTTATACTGATACATCTGTTTTTAACACATTTATTGAGATAAAATTGACAATGAATAAACTGTGCATTTTGGGGTGGATATTTTGCTCCATTCTGATGTATATATCTATCCACAATATCAGGAGTGTGATCAAATTAATGAACATAGCCATCACCCTCAGAAGTTTCCTGTGTCCTTTTTTGTTGTTGTTGTTAATTTCTCTTTTTATTAAATATCAGATAACTTTTTTCCATAGCAAATGAAATTAGTTGAATGACCAATTTATCCTTTGTGGTAGAAATTACATTTTTACCAGACAAAGAATGATAAGTGATGCTTCGTGGGTATAAGTATGTGCTTTAGGGCACAGTCCGGACTAAATGGCGGCACTAAAAGAAATTAAGAAAGTTTTCCATCATTATTCTCAATGTCATGTGGATAAGACATTTAGAATTGTTAATAAGTTTCACTTTAGTCACTGGAGATTTTCATTTTGAATTTACCCATCAAACACAATCTTCCTGCAATATTTAGGAAACTGTTGGAATACAATGCCTTGATTTTCTTTCAAGAAGTTTCCTGCCTACTTTTTCTCTTTAGAATTGATTCCTAAAAAAAGAGAAGTGTTTCCATCATTTTCTTTTGGAGGCAAGTGAGAATAGTTTAAATATTCTTTTCATCTTATAAAGAAATATATTCTATTTCTGTTAAAGGAAGATTCTTTTTCTCTTTGGGGGTTTTCCAATGTAATGATATTATTTTCATAGTTCATATTATCTTCATAGTTTATTTTATTTTACTTCCTTTGGAATATGAAAATAAATAACATAAGCCATTACAATTACATATAACATTAACCTAGTATGAAACCATAGTTAAACAAAATAAAATTTTTATGTACATGATTTATCATATCATAAATTATCACTTTTCTTAAGTAGTAAAGAACTAATGGACTATATATACCTTGCTTCATTCACTGTAAAGTATATAGCACGCTTTATAATATGGATGCCTAAGAATTATTTGACTGGAATTTTACTTGAAATGGTCCTTGGAATAAATGCTGACGTGAAAGAAAACTTCAATTGCAATATAGAGATATTGTAAGTTCAGTGAACCAATGGAAATTGGTAGAATAAAAACTACAGAATAATAAAGAGCATGCCCATTAATATGGTAGCATCAACATCCTCTGTCTGCTTTGAAGATGTAAACTGCACAACAAAAGCTATTTTTACATTCATTTTTACCACAGGGCTAATATTTTGTTGATATTTGGACTTTTAAAACTAGATGATTTCAAAATATTGTATTCTCATTTTTTAGTACATTCTAAAAGCCAAAGATATATTTAGGAACTTGGACCTTACTTCATCTGGAAATATGCCACATAAATGCATCATAAAAGAAATATTAATACATTTCACACAATGCTTGAAAGAGGTTTAGAAATGCAAGAAATAAATGATAAATGTTCATTGTTTTGCTATCTTAAGCAATGAAAGTTTGATAGGAGAAACTGAAAGATTTTCTGAAATTAAAGTGATTTTTCAATACATTAGGCAAATATCACTCTCGAGAAAATGTTTGAGCAGCATAAAAATGCTGTAGAAAATTTAATGAAATTTCCATGATTGAAAACTAGTAATATGTAAGCAGGTAGACATCAGAGAAAATAATGGAAAATGACCAATATCTGCCCATGACCATCTAGTCCCTTCCTTATCACATTTTTCTTCTTCCTCTTTTTTCTTTTGCTATATCTTACTCAATTAAGAGCGGTACATGTTAATTGAAGACTAGGGGTATTTCTAAACTTCTTATTACTACGTCTGCCATTACTTACTCTACACTATCAACATCTTCTGCATCTGCCTGCAGAATACATTCTTCTGTCATCTTTATTACTTGTCCCCAAGGCTCATTCATCGAAAGCTTGGTCCCCAATGTGGCAGTGTTCAGAGATGGGGTTGGGAAAAATGATTGGATCATGGGGGCTCTGACTTCATCTATAGATGAATCCATTTAATGGATTAATAATTGGATGACATTAGTGGGAAGTGCTGGAAACTGTAGGCAATGGAGCCTACTTGGAGGAAATAGGTCACTGTGGGTGTGCCCTGCAAGGGTGTAGCTTATCCCTCTTTCTTTGCTTTCCAGATGCCACTTAGTAAGCAGATGTCCTCCTCCATCCCCTTCCACCATGATGTTCTGCCTTGCCTCCAGCCCAAAGTAATGGAGCTGGCCAACCATGGACTGAGACTTCTGAAACTGTAAGCCAAAATAAATCTTTCCTCATTTAAGTTGTTTGTGTCAGATATTTTCTCACTGTAAGGAAAAACTAACACGATTACCATTACTCTTCTACTTATCAATGAGATATTCTTAGCTGACACTATCATAAGCACAAAAATCAGGCTTATTTCTCAAAAACTAATTCTTTTCTATCCTCATAAATTACCTTTTCAATCCAATTTAAATCCCAAAATTTGATACGTAACCCAGGACCCAGCAAAGAACATTGAATCAGCAAATCCTTCTTTAAAGAATTATATCTACAGGTACATTTTTCTCCCTATGTCCTGAGTATGTATTTTAAAAGATTGAGGCAGGAGAATGACAGGATGGCTACACATTATTAATATATTTAATACCACTGAACTATATACTAGTTAAAATGATAAATTTTATGTTTAGTTTACCGCAATAAAAATATTTGAAAAAGAAGAAAAATTGTGACAAAATTATTGGTTTGTCATCAACTAGGATTTCATTCAAACATTTGCCACTATTACTTCTAACTTACATAGCAAATAGCAAATTTTTAAAATTTCTCTGGGCAAAACATTTCAACCAAAAAATGGGGATAATAACTTTAGCTACCCCACAAAATTCCTCTGAGAATTAAATTAGAAAATTCAAGTTATGAGGCTTTTTCATAGGAAATAAAAATAGCTATGCATTAAAATTTTAATCAGTTTCATTGGTCATTATTGCCTATATTTGGTATATTTTAAGGATATTGTAAGTTTGTTTTTTGTTTTTCTTAATCTGAGGTAAAGTTTTCTCTGATATGCAAATTATATGCCATTGTAAAGGTGGTCTTTCTAAAGCAGAAATCATTACCACATTCAGTAATTTCCTTTAATTGCTTTCTATCTCCATCTAGTCCCTGCCTTTCTAACCCCATATCCCAGCTTCCACTCCCACACACATACTAGGCTCAGACTACACCAGATTGGAGGCTATGACTAACTCCCTAAAAAAGCCTCATCTTTTTCTCCTCCACACCCTCACAGTTTCACCCCAGACCAGACTGCCTCCTTTTCCCTTTTTCTTTTCCACTCTACCAACTCTTACCCATCCCTCAAGCTTCCTCCGTTCAATGACCCTACCTTAGAAAGTCTCCCAGGACCTCTCCAGACATCAATGCTACTAAAGCAACCATTAAAAAGTCTGTCTAGTTGCTTTATTTTTTCATATGTCTACTCACACACTTGGGAATCTTTTGATGCACAAAAAGCTATTGATTCATTGTTTCCCAAGTATCTGACCCATATTTAGTATTCAACAAATGAGAAGATGGATGGATGGAAGTATTGGATTTTATTGGAAACATGAACCAATGAACCCGTAAGTGATGATGATATCCTCAGAGACATTAGTGCCCAGAGAAGTTTTCACTCTTGCCCTGGCATGGAGTAGGGCACATTTTCCAGGAAACCTCCATTCAAATGCAAATGCATTCCATTACATTGGAAGGGAAATGCATTGATCCACTAGCATATTTATATCAATTTGTGTTTTAAGCAGCTTTTCCCACTGCTGTGACTAAAAGAACTGAGAAGAACAATTTTAGAACAAGTTTATTTGGGGGCTCACAGTTTCCAAAGTCTTGGTTCACAGCCAGCCAGCTCCATTTCTTAGGGCTCTAGATAAGGCAGAACATCATGGTAGAAGAGTGTGGCAGAGGAAAGCAGCTCACATGCTATCAGGAAGCAGAGAGAGATTTCACTTGTTAGATACGAAATATACATCCCAAAGGCACAACCCAATGACCCACCTCCTTAAGCCACACCCTATCTTTCAGTTACCACTCAGAGGATTATTTCACCAATTGAGTTAAGGATCTCATAACCCATCATTTCTCCTTTAAACCTTCTTGCATTGTCTCAAACAGGAGCTTTTGGGAGACACCTCCCCAAATAACAATGTAACTGATTGGCAAATCTTAGAACAGGGTTCTCAGAGTTTAGAAGGAATCTGTTTATGGGGCAGATGTTTCCATAGAAAGAATCTAAACCATCCAGATTCCATCCACTGCTTCTAAGGGAGGGGGAAAAATTAAAGTGGACAATCAGTTGGTAGTTTTCGGTAGGTTATATCTGATTAATCATAAAAGCAGAAAAGATAAGTGGGGAAGGCTGAAGAAAAACCACCCAGTCAACAATATGCTATGAACCAGACCTGCACTCACAACAGCACACAGCCTCCTTTGGGAAGATGAACTAATTTTAACACTAGGAACATCAATTTTTGTTAAGAAAGTAAATGTACTAAAAACAATAATAATTTGAATGTTGTAAATATAAATTACATTTTGGATTTTCCACGCTATTACTTCTCATGTGTAGTGTGAATAGCTCAAAGCTAGTAAACCCATCACACACCAAATGAAATGCTAAGAAATTCACCAAGTCTTCAGGGAAACTAACCTGTCAGGTGCTCTTTCACTGCCCTTACCAAAAATATATCTTAAAATAAAAAAGTTGCTTCCATTTGTAAAAAGAAATTTCTTACAGGAAGAATACACTACATGAAAAATAGACTATTTTATGTTAAACTGGTGTTTTTTGCCTTCATTGCTCATGGTGAGAGCTGGGTCAGGACAAAGGGACTGAGAGGAGAAAGACCCAGTGACCTCTCTGGCAGAGATATATTGGCACTGATGCCCCACAGTGTTCAGGGAGGGAGCAGGAAGGTTAACTCTGACACCAGGGCCAAAGGGGAGTCATTGAGAGGAGTTGACCTAGACAAGCAGTGAGGAATTGCACCACTCCCATAACCACACTGGAGGGAAATTGCTTTACAATAGAGTACAAATATATTTCTCAGAGCAAGGGTTTCTTTCCTTCCATTGTTTTGATATAACTTTACGTGAGTAAAATGCCTGACTCTCAGCTTCAAAATATTCCTCCCAAGAATGCTTATGAAAAATGTAATAGCTTTGAGGCTGCAGTAGATTGTACAACTATTCAAAAGAATGTACTCCCCGTCCTATGGAGAAATTAAACATCCTCACCCTGTTAAATGTGGGGCAGCCTATGACTTGCTGTGGGCAATGGAATGTGGAAAGGGACATGAATTACTTCAAGCAGAATCTCTAAGAGCAATGCATGCTCTGCCATTCTATCTTGCCCGTCTCCAGAACAACTGGCTATTTTCAACTGAAAAGTTTCTCCATTAGGTAGATCCTGTAGTAAAGTTGACATGGAACAGAGATGCAACCAACTCATGATGCACATGCAGCATGAGTAAAAATAGTGGGGTTTTTGTTGTTGTTGTTGTTGTTTGTTTGTTTGTTTGTTGTCCTTTGGGATGCTAAGATTTGAATGGTTATAACTACTGCATAACCTAGTCATCCTGACTAATAGAGATGCCATTTCTACATGCAGACCAAAGGACAGACTTCTTGGTGTGTGGCTTTATAATCCTATACTGCCATGTGGGTGGCAGTACCATCAGGAAATGGACTCATTAAGAACAAATAACAATAATTTTTGTTTCTAAAAATGACAGGATTCCTAAAACTAAAACTGACATCCATTAAATTAAAAGTAACCCTCTACTTAAAAACAAGTAGTGTTCCAAAGGATGATTTGAGGTCATAATGCTTCTCCCAAAGGAACAATTTTATAAATAGAAGTTAGAATCCTAATGCTAGTCCTTTAATACTTAGTCTTGAAAAATAAATATTATTTTAATTACTTATATGTTAAAAAGATAGAAGTGTACAGTTTGTGTATTAGTCTGGGTTCTCCAGAGAAGCAAACCTATAGAACATACATATATACCTATGCATAAATATGTATATATGCACACACATATATTTATACATACATATAAATAGATATAGTATAAGGAAGTATAGTATAAGGACTGACTGGCCTTGCATGACTATGGAGGTTAAGAGGTCCAAGACATACAGTCAATCAGCTGGAAACACTGGAGAGCCGATGGCACAAGTTTTAGTCCAAGTCTTGAGTTCAAGATTGAAGGCAGGAGAAGACCTATGTCCCAGCTCAAAGACATCGGAAAGGAAGAATTCTTTCTTATTCAGGCTTTTAAGTCTATCCAAACCTTTTAACAGATAGTATGAGACCCATACTGGGGAATCCTATCTGCTTTACTCAGTCTATCAATTTAAATGTTAATCTCATCCAGAAATATGCTCAGAAACAACCCATAAATTATGTTTAACCAAATATCTGGGTACCCCATGGCCCAGTCAAGTCGACAAACAAAATTACCATCACAATTTGTAAGATTCTTTCTTGAGAAGATGAACTAAAAATTACAATTTGAGAGCCAGAACATGAAAAACACATCTGTCAAAAATGAGAGTACCAAGAAGAGCATTTTTGTTTGCTGTTTGATTTTCTTGTATTTTCTAACCCTGAAACAAGAGCCAGTATTTCCTCTGTACAAACCCTCACTGATCGTGGGAGTGTCAGAGGTTTCAAGGATTCTAACAGTGTCAGGAGCTATGACAATTTAATTGAAAGCAAGGAGGAATATAAAGTTTCTCTGGTGATACCACATTAGTTATCTATTCCTTTACAATAAATCACCCCAACACTTAACAGTTTAAAAGGTATAAGCATGTATTAGATCATATAGTCTCTGTGAGTCAATAATCTATTTAATCTGGGTGGTTCTGATTCTGCTCTTTCCTGAGGTTTTGGTCATGCAAGAGACTGACTGAGGCTGGGATCTGCTACCAAGGTGGTTCATTCCTGTGCCTGACAAGCAAGTGCTGATTCATTGGCCCTTTGTTCTTTGCCACATGGGCCTCTTTGTAGTGATGCTAGAGTGTCCTTACTCAAACTGGCTGGAGTATCTGGCTTTCCCCTGAAGCAAGAGATACAAGACAGATCAAGCTATGTTTTTTATAACTTTGCCTCAGAGCTCACACACTGTCTTTTCCACATTACATTATTAATTACACAAATTATCCTCATTCAATACCACACTAGTATAAATATATAAATCTTGCTAGTTCTAAGTCCCACCACACAATCTGGGAACATCAAGATGCAGAGGTTATTGGAATCCATCTTGCAGGGTAGCCACTATATTCGTACTTTCACCACAACATATGGAATATCCTGGTCACTAGTGTATTTCATTGTTTAAATTCAAGGATTTTATAAGTTTAGCTCATATAAAACTCTGACCAATAAAATAATTTCTATAGCAACATCTGTTAAATCAAATATAAATCATTTATTTAACCTCACATCTAAATGGCATGTATTAGAATACCCATTATAATTTATTTGGTATACTTAAGTTTCTTATTTTTTTGTGGTATGATTTAATTAGTGCCAAAAATAGCTATCAAAAAGGTATTATCATCATTTAAATTTCCTTTTCTCAAATTTCAATTTATTCTTTCTTATTCATATCTGGTAATGGTCATAAAACTAAGACCTAAAAATAATGACAGGATAGCATAAAACAGATTCTATTATTTTAATACCTATTCACATGAAAAATATGATCATAGAAAATTTGTAAGAATAAGCAATTGTTCAAAAGCCTAAATAAAGCTTTCAAAGATTCATTCCTAAAGCTTTCAAAGATTTATCCCTAACTACTAAGGTTTATCTGCATATTTTCACATTGTCTTTTATAGTAATTGTTTCCAGTCTTGACAAACTTAATTAAGAAATACTTTCTAACATCCTTCATACTATTCTTTTAATCAACAAATATCACCAACCATGGCAGGCAAAATACAGTCTTTGTGTTTAGGACTGTACAATTGAACAGAAAGAGACAGATAATAAGTAAATATGCCTAAAATGCCCCTACACATGAACAAAGATTTGAAGAATACCACGGTAGAATAAATATATAAATCTTGCTAGTTCTAAGTCCCACTTGTTCACACAGAAAATATCTTCCATTGAGAATCTCTTCCTCCATCCTCACCAACAACAAAATTGCTACACGTACTCATGAACATGTGTGGGTTCTTCCTATCACAGGACACTGCTGCCCTTAATCATTCCACCTCGGTGGGTCTTACATGTTAAAAATTCTATGCTTCCACTTGAATCCTTCAACCTTCTGGGTTTTACCTGCCATCACTCAGAACTCTCATTCTTCTTAGGCCTAATCTCCACTAAGGCACAAATCTATCTGGATTCATTCCAGTGTCCCGGTATCCCAACACCTTGGCAATCTTATATGAAGGAGGAGAGTGGTGTGCAACCTCTGTTACTACATATTTACTTTGCACTTATTCTCAATAAAAGGTTCAACTTAAAAGTCCCTTTAGCCAAAACTTCACAGGCTTCTTCTCAGAGATCTTATACTATCATCCCTCAACATATCCAATGTCAGCCCACCCTTCAGACCCTTTTCCTTTCTTTGAATATAAGCATGCTATATTTGTTACTGCTATGGTTTTGGCGTGGTGTTCCTCAAAAGTTCATGTGTGAGACAATGCAAGAAGGTTTGGAGGAGGAATGATGGGTTATACCCTTATCATAATCCGTGAATTAATCCCTGATGGGATTAACTGAGTAAATTATGGATGGAGAAAGTTGTTCATTGGGAGTGTGGCTATAGGGTGTATATTTTCTATCTGGAGAATGGAGTCTCCCTCTCTGCTTCCTGACCATCATGTGAGCTGCTTCCCTCTGCCATAATCTTCTGCCATGATGTTCAGCCTCACCTTGAGCCCCAAGAATGGAGCCTGCTGTCTATGGATGGAGATCTCTGAAACCCTGACCCCTTAAATAAACTTTTCCTCCTTTACAGTTGTTCTGGTTTGGTCATTTAGTAACAGTGGCGAAAAAAGTTGACTAAAATAGTTATTCACCATACCCAATTCTCTATAGCAGAGGTGTAATCTATATTTCTTGAAAGAGATACCTACCCTCACTCTTACCTCATTTTACCCTCAATTACCCTGCTTATCCTATTCTGATAGTTGTATCTGTCAGTCCATGAGTCTACCAAGTTTAGGTTCACCAATAGCCTGCTTGTTGTAAAAGCCAATGGAAATTTATTCCTCCTCTAGTCATTCTACATCCAATGCTTCCTTACTCCTTCCACCCATTAGGACCTTGCTCCAAAACAGGTCTTTCAACAACCTAGTATGACATTAGGCATATCACCCAAACAGTCAGAAATGTGAGGGACTTGGTTTAGTTCCTAACTATAAGGCTAGAACCTAGACCATTTTTCCTTAGGCATTCGGCTTGTATGTAACCGTAATTGTGGCTATTTGTGTTTTATATCCTTTTTCCATGAGCAAGGTGCCCTACTCTCATCCCAGGATTTATTGTATAGCCTAGCTTCAGTTCCTTATCTCCACAGAAGTCAAGTTCCTGCTATACCTCTCTGCTTGTGAGGCTAGAGCCCACGCACCCTCTGACATTAACCCCATGCTATATACAATAACCCCCCTTATTGGTAGAGGGTACTATCTAAGACCCCAGTGGTTGCCCACTACTGGGGATAGTACCAAATCCTATAGAAACTGTTTTTTCCTATACATACATATACAACTTTAACGCCTTTTTCATCTTAACTAAGGGTTTATCATGCACTATGAGCATTTTACAGTTTGAGGTGTGACGACAAAAGCTTCCACAAGATTCCTTTTCCTTCTTCACAGTTCTACAAATAGAAATTTTGTTCTTACAGTGGATCTTAACAACCTCAGCATACAATTTTTTTTTCTCTTCTTATTGTCAAGAACTTTCATCTTTTCATTTAAAGGAATTACTTTACAGTTTCTCCTTAGCATATTCAAATTTCCAGTATCACTACTCTTGTGGTTTAGGGCCATTAAGAAGTACAATAAGGGTAAGTTGAACAGAAGCACTGTGATATCATGACACACCATCCATACCAAGGCAGCTGATAAGTAACTAATGGGCACAGCACATACAATGTGGATATGTGGATACTCTAGACAAAGGGGAGCAAGCAGGCTGGCCAGAGATTTCATCACACTATTCAGAACAGTGCACAATTTTAAAACTTATGAATTGTTTATTTTTGGAATCTTTCATTTAATATTTATGGACCTTGGTTTATGATAAATAATTGAAATCATGGAAATAAAAACTGTGGATAACAGATGATTAACGACTACATCTGCTCTATGTCTGGTCTTTACAAATATCTATCTCCCTTTTGATCTGAGATTTTCTATTTGGTATCGTTCTTTTATCTGTCATTAATGTTGTTATGCAATTTTATTAGATAGAGTGTCAGAGCCTGAGTATCATAAGGACATATCTATGGATTCTTACCTACACAGAATTGTTCAGGTAAAACCCCATAAAAAAGGTAAAAAGTATTTATAAACAGTTGGGCATATATAAATGTTAATTAGTAATAAAAGGTATAAATACTCTTGGAAGAAGTAGGACCATTTGTTAAAGCACACATGTCCACACTTGGTACCAATGTGCAAGGATGAGAACATATAGGGACAGGCTGTCAGCACTGTGAGAAAGTCTATAGAAAAAGTTGGGATCAATAGTGGCCATAGCTAACCCAGGATCAGTCTGTCTGTGTTTCATCTATAAAATAGGAAGAAGACTCTGTGTTCTCATCTCTAAAATGGGGGAAATGATAATGGATTAAATCATGCCTCACACTGAGCCACTCGGTAAAAATAACCAGGATAGAAAGAATCAGGCTGCCATGATTTGCAGTCCAAGATTCCACAGGAAATTGCTTCTACAGTGAGTAGAGGTAGGCCTAAGGTAAGCATGGGTAGGGAAATAAATACTATACTTTCTTTTCAGAGCAACCTTTCCATTGCCCCCTTGTCTTAAAATACCCCTGGGTGCTTCAAAGGCAAATAATCTGCTTATCTGGCAAGCTTTGTACAAGAGGAAAAGGTAGGGTTGACAGTTACTCTACAGTAATAGGGAGCAGAAGAGTTTCCTTTGTTTTTAATAATCTGCTAATTCACTCCATTGCAGATAATTGATTTGGCTTTTCTCCTTTGCCTAAATCCCTCTATAATATCCTATCGGCTGTATTCAAACAGAAAAGAGGATGCGATACTGAAAAATAAACCATTCTTTCTCCTACTTAAGAGCAAAACTCTAGAGTATAGTCAGAGGGGAATGAAAACTGTGAAATCACTCTTACTGTTTGAACAGCCACTCCAATTAAAAAACGCCCTGGGATTGGTGCTTGCCGGCCACTGTGGAAGGCAGACAGAAAGAGCTCTGCTGAGAGCACCCTGTAGAGTCATTTGGGCAAGACCCCCTCTGAGAGCCCTCTGATCAATAGGTATCCCTCACCTTCTCTCAGAATACAACAGGAATGAGTGCGTCCTCGCCAAGACCACATTAACCCAAATCACAGCTGCCCCAGTAGCAGCTCCTGGGAACGAAACCCCCCCCCCTAGGGACACATCAGCCATGGACAGGGTGGTAGGGAGGTTTGGAACTGCTCAGCCCCAATCTGGGGGAGCACTTCAGGAGCCTGCCA